>NW_028227256.1:162067631-162805131 GCF_978045245.1 Mus caroli
TCCTCAGTTTGTGAGCTGCGGCAGAAGATAATGTGTCAGCATTTGAAAGACCTCCATGAGGTAGCAAACCGGTGCCTCCCAGATGATCACTGTGTGGTACAAACCGTGCATGGACAAAGTGTATGGTAGACCAGTGTGTTTAATATTGTGGCAGAAACCAAAGACTTGCCACATTATACTCTGCAGTGACCTTTTAAAAAATCCCCGCTTGTCGTTTAAAGGATATGGACCTTCCTCTTGCATTGCTATTAAAGTACGCCACCTTTGTCCAACTAAATGTGCTTAGCCAAAACATCATAGATTGAAAGCTAAAGTGTATATAAGCTGCCCTCCGTTAACTTTGACGTTCAAGAGACTTTAAAAATATATAAAGCAGTGTCTCTCTTATCACTAGTAAATACTCACTTTTCCTCAAAAATATTACTTTCTGTTAACAGACAAAGCATTTGTTATATTTAAATTAATAACTGTTTTTAAATTTATGTTTTAATTTATAATAAATTCTGTTAGATAGAATCTATGTAAATAACAGTTCTTTAGAATCTTAAAATTTTCTAAGAATTAAAGGGTCCATAATGGCAAACAGTTTGAAAACTGCAGTGAGCACTGCCTTTTTTTCTTTAAATCTGCAAACTTCAGAGAAACTCGCATTCTCACTCTGTGGTTGACATCACCAGGCCTTTACTTATGTACACTTTGAGAAATAAGTTCACCTCTGGCTTACTTTCAACCTCCATCCCATTCCAATTAAAATAGCACTATTGGATTGTAATTCCGTTAGTAAGTAAAAATGCACATTCAGGCATCATTCTTGCTTGGTAAGTAATGAAAGAACCTAGTGAGGAAACCCCCACTCAACTCCTGATTCCACGTGCACCCAAGAATCACGAACAGAACAGACCGCCTTGATGTAAAAACACAAGGTAGTTTAATGGCGGAGCTCCGGGTCGAAATGTACCTCACGCAGGAGACAGTGGATTCAACCACGAGGCTTGGAAGCTAGGGGTTTTTTAAGAAAAGGGGCTGGGGCTGGGGCTGGGGGAGGAATTGGCGCGGTTTCACATGATTGGTCCATTTAAACATCAGCAGACTGTATATGCAGATAACATTTAACTTAGGTCAGAAGGGCGGGAGATAGGAAGGCACTGGGCAGCATTTTTATCTCTCTTTATCTTTATGGCCAAGCAGCCTCAGGAATGTGTTAAGGAAGGGCCTGCCCGGGCGTGTCCTGGCCTGTTCTGCTATGTTCTCAGCCCCAAGTTTCAAAGCTCACAAACTCTTTGGGCTATTTGACATAAATTACATGAATCACAGGTCTCAAGTTTTATTTTCTTTCAGTAACTGGACTTTCTAAGTACTTATCCTGACGGTTTAGAATACAGTGTGTGTGTGTGTGTGTGTGTGTGTGTGTGTGCGCAAGTGTGTGTAAGTGTTGTGGTAAATCTCCATCCCCAAATAAGCCCCGGCAATGAAAACATGACTCAATTCATATGAATACATGCTGTGCGCCTACATTGGGCAGATCTACCACTACTCTACCATCTTCCACAGCTTATGAGACCCCTGAGAACTTGCTGTTTCTCCAGGCCATGTGCTTCTGCTCTGCTTTTCTTCTTCCTCCTCTGTATCCTCTCTCTCTTCCCTCCCTCTTCCATTTTCTCCTTCTCTCCTCACCTTCGGTTCCACCTTCCCTCTTATCTGCCCAATCATGAGCTCTACTTTATTTTACAAATTAAGGTGGGAAGCAGGTTTACAGGAAATCACCTGAGTGCTGACTCATTCCTTGTTCACAGCCACTCACAGGAGAATGGATTTAACATCAAATATAATTAGCCCCATGGCTATCCACAACATGTAAGAGACAGAAAGAGGGAGATAGGGTTGTAGTTTACATGAAAAATCCAAAGTATCTTCTAGGTAACTTACAGTGATTGCAGCCACAACACAGAGCAGCTAAGGATGTCTCTTCTGAGTCTGCATAAGAATGGGCTCCTCAGCAGGTAGAGTCAGAGTGTCAGGTGGGTAGGTAATCATTGCTTTCAGTTGTGTCTCCACCCTCCCAGGCTCAGAGAGTCTGTTCTAATCTAAAGGTCACACAGATGGCCCTGGTTGAATGGGGCTACAACTCAAAACCAAAGTTGTGATTCTGGGCAAGGGACTGGTGGGAGTGGCAGTGGTGATAGGGATGGGAGGGAGAAAGGAGAGGGTAGGCAGGAGAGAGTAACCAGAACACATCATATAAGGCATAAATTGTCAAGTAACAAAGTTAATAAGAAATGTTGATATTATAAAATTTTTATATGAAGCAAAACTATCTCAAAATTATTGCCGTACTCTTAAGAGTCACTAGAACGCGCCCCCCCCCTTTTAAAAAACCACCCATTTGTGAAGGAATTTGTTCCCGAATTCCTCATATTGATATCTGGGACTATGCTGGTTAGTTTTTGTCAACTTGATGCAAATGAAGAGGGACTCGAAGTTGAGGACCTGCCTCCATACTCTCAGCCTATAGACAAGTCTGTGTGGCACGTCCTTGATTGTTGGTTGATGTAAGAGGGCCCAGCTCACTGTGGGCAGGTGATCCTGGGTTGTGTTAGAAAGCAGGTGACCCAGGGAATAGTGGCAGGGGCCTTTATTTAATCTCAGCACTGAGGAAGGGAAGCAGAGGCAGGCAGATGAGCTGAGGCCAATCTGGTCTACATAGCAAGTTCTAAGCCAACAAAAGCTACATAGCCTGTCTCAAAAATCCAAGAGAAGAAGAAGAGGAGAAGGAAGGAAGGAAGGAAGGAAGGAAGGAAGGAAGGAAGGAAGGAAGGAAGGAAGGAAGGAAAGAAAGTATGAGGGGAAGGGAGGGAGGGAGGGATGAAGAGAGGAAGGAAGGTAGGACTGTAGGAAGGAAGGAAGCTAAACAAGCCATGTAAAGCAAGCCAATGATCAGGCTTCCTCCATGGTCTGTTTTACTTCCTGCTTCAGGCCCCTGCCTTGAGTTTTGTACCTTGACTTCCCTTCATGATGGAGGTTGTAAGCTGAGGTAAAGCCTTTTTGCCCCAAGCTTCTTTTGGTTGTGGTGTATGTCTTAGTTATAGATAAATTGCTGTGAAGAGACACCATGACTAAAGCAACTTAAGAAAGAAAGCATTTAGTTAGGGAGTTGATGACAGTTTCAAAGGGTTAGTCCTTTTCCATTATTGAGGAAAGGTGGTGACAGACAGGCAGACATGGCACTGTAGTGAGTAGTAGCTGAAAGCTTACCTCTGATCCTCACGCCAGGGGCAGAGAGAGACTGGACCTAGTGTGGGCTTTTGAAACCTCAGAGTCTGTGCTAAATGACACACCTCCTCCTACAAGGCCACACACCTCTTAATTCTTCCTAAATAGTCCACCGACAGAGAACCAAACATTCACATTTACTTGCCTCTGAGGGCCATTTTTTATCCAAACCACCACAGTGTCTATCACAGTGGGGAAAGAATCAGACTAGCTCCACAGACCTTCAACTGGGGTGGAATCTCTCTTCTTTCTTGGTGCTCTTCTTCTTTTCTGAATTGCTCATACTTTTCTCGTTAGCCTGTCATTTTTCTTCAGGATTTAAGAATGATATATATTTTAATTCCCCCTTGAAGTCTCTGCCTACCTTTTCTATCATTTTATGTTTTCCTCTGAAATCCAGCATCTTGTTACTTCATTTGGTAATGTTATTTTAAAGTTATTTGATTTTCATGTAATTTACCTCAGTAGATTCATGGGGCTGTAAAGGCAAATACTGCCTTAAATGCTTTCCACATTGTTCTCAGGACCATCACTGATGTTCCTGAAGCCTCCGGGGAATCAGATGGTTAAGGGTGTGCTCAGTCCGGGGATTTACTGGCTCTCTTCTGCAGAGGTGCTGCATTTTCCTCATTTGGAGTAGAAACCAAGATCATTGCTGTTGAAAACTTGTATTGCTTAGAAACCTAAAATAGTTCAAATATTTTATATTTTGAACCAATTTGTTCTTCATTTGTAGGAATGTTGGGAAAGATTTTAATAGCTATTCGGGATGCATGCTTTGGAATGACAGCGATACAGATGGTAAGAGCCTTGCAATAAGCCATGTTATATGGGAGAATTGCTTTTTAATAACCCTTAAAATGTGTGTAAGTGAATGTTAACTGTGCACTTGAGATTTGGGTTTATTAAAATTAAAGAGATGCACATTCCGTAACCTGGCTGGATGTGGTGGCACAGGCCTTTAATCACAGCACTCTGGAAGGAGAGGTAGGTATGCATTTGAGGCCAGCCTGATGTACGGGGTGAGTTCCACACCAGCCAAAGCCACCACCACCAACAAAACAAACTGAAATAACAGCAACAACAAACCGAGCTCAATAGCTTTATAATGAAACAAAAATATTTAAATTATTTAATCCGTATAATGGCTTACTGACATACAGATGATAAACCAGAATTAAGTTTCAAAGTTTCTTCACTTCTTGGAATTTGGGCTGAAAGTATGAAGCGAAGACTGTTTTAGTCTTAACAATGACAGTCAAAGTGAGGTGCATCAATGGCCTGTGTTCTAAGTTTCTTAGCAAATAGTGAAGGAAGAATTTGAGTTCTGATTCCCTTGCCACTCTCAGCCCCGGCCTGGTGTCTAAACTTTCTCGAGTGTTAGTGTACATAATCACCCCATGGCTTCCCCATACTGGCTTAGAATTGCCTTCTCAGACATTCTCAGAGAGTCCTTAACTGAAGTCATGACACATACTTCTGTCTCTGGCCTCACTGGTGCATCTGTGAGGGCATTCTGGTATCCCTGTGAATGCAATTGTAGGTCTTTAGAGTCAGCGATGCTGTCATCAAAGGTCAGCAGTTTCCTAAGCAGGTGACAATAGTCAGGCATCCTTAGCCTCAGTTTTTCACCTAGGCCATTGAGAATGTCACTTGCCACTGTGGGTTTTATTAAGTTATATTTTATGTCACATTTTGATGTACTAGAATAAATGTCTTTAATAATATATTCTTCTAAAAAAGAATACATTATCCAGGACTCACATTTTGAAGTTAAAAGAATGAGAGAGGTATTGTAGCAACTAACTTTAATTCCAGCCCTGGCAAGTCTGAGGTAGAACAGCCACAAGTTTAAGGGCAGCCTGGGCTTTTTAGTGTCTAGGAGAGCAGTGTGAGGAAAAGACACCACATAGCAAAAAGTAGAACTGTGTGTACGGGAATGGTAAATGCTGCGTGCTAAGGGACCTCACGTGATTGGCTTACGGTTTTGTTTTGTTTTTACTGTAGTTCAATTTGGATCGGGCTAATGTTGAAGAATTCTATGAAGTCTATAAAGGTGTAGTGTCTGAGTATAATGTAAGTATGAAGATAAATAATGGGACTAAATGCAATGTGTGTATTTCAAATATTGGGAATCTTATAATGTATAGTTATTCAAAGTATTTTAAATACTTATACACCATAGATCTGATAAAGGATTAATAGCGCAAACAACATAGTCAAAGAAGAAAAGACAAAAAGACAATCTAAAACTACATTTCTTAAAAGAACAAGTGTGATTGGCCAACAGATGAGTGAAAGATGCTAGACATGGGCTGAAGAGATGGCTCAGTGGCTAAGAGGGCTTGTGTTGTTTCAGAGTCCAGCTCTTGGAGCGCTTGGGTATTTACTCTTTTAAAGCTTTTATCAGCCTTGTACAGATGAGAATGATGACTACTAGAAGACTGTTATGAGAATTAATTGAAACAAATCATGTAAAGTAGTCTCTTCATTGAGAGTGCTGGGTAAATATTAGCTGCTATTGCTTTTGTTTTTTATTACTGTTTAGTTCAATAATTCTTTGATAGATGATTTTTGTTGATAATTTGTACTTACACTCAAACTTACTTCAAATTTATTGTCTCAAAAATAATAATTTGATCTGATCCTGTTATTATGAAATCAGCACATACTGACTGAACATCTACTGTAGACTTTACAGTTTTGTGATAAAGGGCACATGACTTACATTGATAGAAGTTAAGTTCTAATGAGGATAGGAATTAGTTCAACCATTCCATGTATGACTTAGGTCAGCAAAAGACTCTTAAAAAATAATCAACCAAGTTTTTAGAAAGTTTTCTCCTTAACCAATGTCTTAGTTAGGGTTTACTGCTGTGAACAGACCATGACTAAGGCAAGTCTTATAAAGGACACTTAAGGGCTGGTTTACAGGTTCAGAGGTTTAGTCCATTATCATCAAGGCAGGAACATAGCAGTGTCCAGGCAGACATGGTGCAGGAGGAACTAAGAGTTCTACATCTTCATCTGAAGGCCGCTAGCAGAATACTGGCTCTCAGGCAGCTAGGATGAGGGTCTTACAGCCCACACCCACAGTGATATACCTACTCCAACAGGACCATACCTTCTAATAGTGCCACTCTATTAGAAGGTCTTAGGAGCAAGCATGTACAAACCATCACAACTAAAATTGGGAGAACCAAAACATTTTGAGTTGATATTTAAAGAAACACATTGTGTGTTCAGTGCCATTCTTAGCTCCCTGTCTGTTCTTCCATCCTCTTTGCTCATTTAGAGTAGTCTGTATATCTGCTGTTCTAAATGTTGTCTGCCGCCAACAGTAACATAAAGTGAGATGCACAAAGTAGAAAAGGAAGAAAGAGTGAAGAAAGACAGATAATTTATTTCTCTCCTTTTCAAAAAATGTGTTTGATATCTCTTCTGACTGAGAACTTGACATTGTATGTATAGGCAGTACTTTAATAGCATGAAATAGAATATCAAATTCAACAGAACTATGAATAAAAATTGCAAAGTCACTTTGGGGTAAATTTAGGGATTCTAATGAGTAGGGTTACATATATCACATTCCTTAATAAAACACTTTCTTCTGTCATTTCCATTAGGTCAAATGACAGTGTTTGGGTTAATATTTAAATGTGCCGTATAATAAATTGTTTTAGTTTGGTCTTGTGTGTTATAAACTCACTGAAGTCAGGATAAGGGTTGGCACGGCCTGGCACTACCACTTGCCCACCTGGTGTTCTTCCTCAAAGTTGTATTTGTTTTCATCTTGCCTACAGTGCTTTTCAGTGTTGACAGGAGAGAGCAAAGATGCACTGAGTGGTCCAGACACTGAGAAGCGCTCTTGCCTGGTCCTGTTCTTCATTATTCCACTTCACATTGAGTGAAAATCATAACAACTTTTCCCATGATTCTTGGCGTTATTTTGTCATGTATTTTATTTCTTTGAATGATCTTTTTTCTGTTTTTTAATATATTTCTATTTATTTCTTTGGAATCACACATGTGCATGCAATGCATTTTGGTTATATTTTCCCATTCTTTCCTTAACCCTTTCCAGATTTCATCACCACCACAAGCTCCCACCCCCTCCCAATTTGGTTTCCATAACTCAAATCAAACAAACAAGCAAGCAAATAAAACATCCTTGCTCTGAACATATAGTAGCTCACTCCTTCAATCCCAGCACCCAGCAGCAGAGGCCAGGAGATCTGCATAGTAAGTGTCAGGCCAGCACAGGCCACATAGTGAGACTTTGACTCATACATTAAATAAATAACTAAACAAACAAGTAAATAACCAGCTGAATCCAGTTGGTGCTGCCTGTGTACTAATGAGTGGGAGGCCATTCGCTCTAATGCAGTTGGCACACCTGGGGCCTTCCTCTCAAAGAAAACTAATGCTTTTCTTTGGATAATTGTCTTTTTTTCTGTTTTGAATATATTTATATTTAATTTTTTGGAATTTCACACATGCATGCAGTATATTTTGATTATATTCTCCCATCTATTGCTCTTAACCCTTTCTGGATGCCCCACCTTCACACCCTACTCTCTCTCCCAGAAGCTATGTAAGGTCTGTAACCCCATCATCTAGACATGAGGACTTATGAGCCACTGAATAATTATCTTTAAAACTGTTACAAGAGAAAGAAGTGCTTTCTATCTACTGCTGTTTTGTGTAGGTTTATATTTTTGTGTGCCCTTCCCCTTGAGAACATTTTCTTGTTTATTTTTGAAAATTTCATACATATGTACAATGTGTTTTGACTACATCTTACAGACAGGGATTTGGGTTCTGGCTTCTCCCAGCTCTTCTTTCTCTTTCTGTGTCTGTGTTTGTTTGTTTGTTTGTTTTTTTGTTTGTTTGAATGCGGTGTGATTTGGTCCCAGGACTGACAGGCAGGCCTTGTTGATGCTGCTACATAATTTGCTCACCTGTCTTTAATGTGTTTTCCATAACTTTTACGGTTTCCTGCTGGTTGCGCTGTTCTGCTCGATCCTGTTCTCCCCTCTCATTTTCCTTCCTACTCCTCTGGTGGATTTCGATGTTTATAGGTAGAAATGTGGTATACTTTTTATCAGATATTTCCTAAAATACTTTGTCCACTTTTCTTCCAAGACACCATGTTACACAGTGTGACACTGGACCACGAGGCCTTTGCTTTTCTTCGCTGTGGGTTTCCTTGCTGGTGCTGAAGCAGTGCCAAGTGCCAGCCTCAGGTCACTTACCTGCAGGGCTGTGCCCTGCTCACCCATCCAAAGCACTGATTAGGCACATGTCTTTGGTTTCATTTCTAGATTTGAGTCTTCTGTTATTCATTTTTTTCCTCAGAATGTCCATAGTTCTCCTATAATTTGAGCATGCAGGCTCATCTCTGATAGCTGTATTAGCAATCATGTGTTCATTACATTGCTCCTGTCTGCTGGATACTTGTCTCCTTACTGACGTTGCTTCTGTTGGTAGCTTGCATTCTCCTCTTGCTCAGGCCTGGTAACGACTGACCCTGCATGGTGTGCTCTGCTATGGATTGTCCCCTGTAGAGAGTGCTGGGCTGTCAGTTAAGTAACTTTGGTTCAGCTTGACTCTGGGGAGGCTTGTGTTCAAGCTTTGTAAGATGGGCAGATGCTACCTCATCCTATAGGGCTTAGGACAGCCATGGGGTAGAGCCCTTCTGAGGCCTGCACCTGAAGTAGAGCCTGGCTGTTGTATTAGGGCTTTACCTGATATGAGCCCATGTACTGTATGAGGGCTTTACCTGATGTTGGAGCTCATGTATTCTGTGGGGGTTTTCCAAGCTCTGGATGATAGAAGCCATCTTGGCCATCTCGAAGCTGTGGAGCCTCCTGCTAATTTACCTTCACTAGTGAATACATGGGTATGCACTTATCCATCACAGAAAATGAAATCTCTACGACAGAGTTAGAACTAGGAAACAATCAGCTTAGATCGAGCATCCATCACCTGTGTTCAGTCCTTCATCATGCTCTAATGATTACCCTCTGCACGTGCTGCTGTGCCCGCCTGTACATTTGCTTGCATGTATATGTGTGGTTTTGACTAGGTTCTGCAAGTAGGAGAGACCATGTATTTTTCTTTCTGATATCATGTGACCTCACCTACTATTGTACGTTCTTATTTCGTCTGTTATCTTGCCAATTTTATGATTACATTTTTCTTTGCCGAATAATATCCATGAGTGTGTGTGTTTGTGTGTGTGTGTGTGTATATACACCAGTGTTTTATTAACCACGCATTCACCACTCACTTATTTCCACTTCCTTGCTCGAGTGGATACAGCAGCAGTAAACATGGGTGTAGAAAAAGCTCTGTGGCAGGGTGTGGAGTTGTTCTGTATTCTGACCCGATGATCCTATCTGCTGGGCTCCATTAACTGAGCTTGCCTCTACAATGCTGTGGAAATGTCAGGCTCTACTGTATGCTTCTACCTGTCCTGTGTCTGCCTTGCCTGTCTGCGGCTGTTTTATGCAGCAAGAGGAAAGAATTATCTGGCCTACTACACTGTCCCCCTTTCCTAAGCTGCCACCATCTAATACGTGGAAACTAGCTCATCTATTTTTTTCTTACTTTCTAGATGTTAGTTCTTGTTGCTAACCATGTAATAGATTTTTAAAGGCTCTACAGGAGAAATACGGCTATTTATATATTGGAAATATTAATTTGATGAAACTACCCTGATGGAAAGGGGGAAGTCTGAAAGGAAAATGTGTGAGAAATGGCTGAAGTGACCGGAAGAGGCAAAGCATTGCCTTGAAATGCTAGTGTCCTAGGAGTGGAGGGGAGGGATGAGAGAAAATATTTGGAGGCAAAGGTGGCCGTTGTTTAGAAAGAATTTGTGTGCAGGACTCAGATGGGAAAGAGGTCAAAGGTGACCGACCATTTGGGGACTGGAGATAGTGGGGAAGCAGCACAGTTAAAGGTATGGGGGTAAAACATTCAGTTATTTTAATTATTTTGTTTCTCTTGAATACCGAAGGATATGGTGACAGAGCTGTGCTCCGGCCCTTGCGTAGCAATAGAGATCCAACAGAGCAACCCTACAAAGACATTCCGAGAATTCTGCGGACCTGCTGATCCTGTAAGTTATTAAACTATTGGTCTATTTTGTGTTATATTTTAACAAATTTAATTTTTTAATTTTTCAGTCTTGTAACTTACATAAAAGTGAATATGCAAGAAAACTGCTCAAAGCAGTGCTTTACAAAAGAATAATTCTCACTTGTCTAAGGACAGTAGAGAATGCGCTGAGCATCTTTTACCTGGCAGAGGGTTATGTGTTTTCTTCTTTCCATTTGCTAACTTATTTTTTAAACTTTGAAATAAAAGTTTTCTAAGGTACTCCTTCAAATAGAAAGAATATAAAGGTAAATATGAAGATTGTGAATATGGTGGCTTTATTCTAGATGCTTAAGAAATTGCGAGTGGTTAAACTTGTCTACATGGGGTAGATCAGTGATGATGAGTGCATCCAGAGCTTCTAGAGCAACCGGACCCACAGGGGAAAGTACGAATAAAGACCAAACAAACCTTGGTGGTTGAGGCAAACTCACATGTTGAAGAATCATTTGGTAAGAGAGAATCTAATACAGGGACAATGTAAACCTTGTTAGAGGAAGAGAGACTCGAAGGACAAGCTGGGGAGCAGGGAAGATGGAAGAATATCAAAAGCTGCATCATGGGGACAGGGAGAGCAGTGAAGGGCAGAGAGCGCTCTGTGCTATGCGAGCAGAAGATGGTTTCCTTAGCCTCAGTTACATGCATTTTTGGAAACACGAGGAAATAAGTATTTTTCCTAAGTAGAGGAAATAAGAAAATGTAATTCTTATATATTAGGAAAGAAGAATTCTTTATATGTAACTCAGTTTTAAAAATTATCACAGAATTCTTTCTTTGGTACAACTGGAACACGTTACATTGACAGAGGTTAAAGAAAGGGATTCTAGCAGTGAAAGGGAGCAGACCTGAGAGCAGCAGGTCAGCCAGCAAGGCCTCCTCTGTAGAGTTAGGGAGGAAGGAGAGAAAGGACACAGTGATACATAGCACACAGGACACCGGCAGAGGATGGTGCTGATGCTGTGGATTTACCGAATGTCAATCATGAGAGGCTAAGAAAGGATACCTTTGACCTGAGGACAGAATCATTTTGTTAATTTTAGTTTCAGCTTTCTGTTTAATAGCCAAATGGGGCTTTTGTTAATTTTTTTTGAGAAAATTAAAATCTGAGTGATCAGCTGACCAAATAGGAAAAATTAGAGAAATAAAAATAACAAAAAAGAAACAAGTTAAGCTTTATCATTGTTTCCTTCTCTCACCTAGTCAGTAAGTGGTTATTGAACTATTGAACTTGTGCTGACACTTATGGATGTAGCGATACAACCTTCAACCAGGCAACATGGTACATGCAGAGTCTGAATGCATGGCAGACTAAGCTAGAAGGCTCACTTGAGCTCATAAGTTCGAAGTCAACCTCGGTGACAAAGAACAGAGGCTTCAAAGGCTTTTCAGGGTATCATCACTTAACCATCATGAGTACTTAATTTTCAGGCATTGTGGCCATCCATGTTAAATATTTACAAGTAAAACAAAACCACAGAATTTTAGCGTAGATATCTCAGTCTAAGAATGCAAGGCAGCTTACCGAAGAAAATGTGGCATGTGAGGAGAAGTAGGTGATAAAGGTGGCAGATGATGTGATTAAAGTCTTGACTGCACAAAAAAGCATCACTTTATAGCAAGAGAGCTTGCTATCACTTTAGAGCAAGCTCTAGCATCACTTCATAGCAAGCTCTAGCATCACTTTAGAGCAAGCTCTAGCATCACTTTAGAGCAAGCTCTAGCATCACTTTAGAGCAAGCTCTAGCATCATTTCACAGCAAGCTCTAGCATCACTCTAGAGCAAGCTCTTTTCTTCTTTCGATGGTCAAGAACAGGCAGTTAACCTCAGAGGATGAGCTCACTGAGGGAGAGCTGGGGAATGGACACACAGGTATCTGTGGGTATGAGAGTACTAAAAGGGAAAACATGTGGATTCTTTTCCTTTACAGACAGTTATTCAGTGAGCATTTCTTGGGTGAACAGTATGTGCAAGCTGTCAGGTTCTGCGGCAGAGGCATCCTGGAGATGACTAAGCTCAGTTCCTGTTCTTGCAGGAGCTCAGTTTCATGGCTTAGTTTGGAGATTTGCAGGTTCTCGGATCTTGCCTCCAGAAGGTGTACCTGGGATTGCTCCACTGTGGGTTTTGATGTTGTGTTTTTCATTTTTGTTGTTTACACACTGCTACTAGATCTTAATAAGTACATGTATTACACTGCATCACAAAATGCGATTAGAATATTTGAAAACAGTCCTATGTATCTGTACATTTAAATGCATGGCCTTGGGAAAAATTCACGGTGAGATTGAGAATTCTAGAGAACAGGAGATCTACAGAGAGCCAATAATAATTCCTGGAATTAGAAAACATTATCTCAGCCCATGGAAGTATTACACATTGTTCCTTCCCTAGCAGTTATTTTCCCTTCCCTCTGGCCCAGTTCTCTTAGTTCTCCCTTAGCAATACATCAACAAATCCTTCTTGTCCAGCCTCTTAACTTTTGCTCCAACTCTCAAATTTATATTATACTAATTATATTAATTAATTGTGTGAATGGATTTCTTCATTTGTGGGGCCCTCACATACATGCAATGCTTCTCCAGAGACCAGCGATACAGCAGTCAACAGACAAAGCAGTCACCTTGCACACAGAAGTTACAGCCTACCCAAGGGAACAGACCATGAACAGACCTTAAAAAGTAAAATCCACTGTGTGTCCTTTGGTGGCAAATGCCATGGGGAAATAATGTAGGCATGAGAAACAGAGTTACCAGGAGAGGAAGAGTGGGAAAGGTGGCGGCAAGGTTATAGAGTCGTCAGAGGTGGGAGAAAGTCACTGGGCTTCCAGATAGAAGGCACTGGGAGCGCCAAAGCTGGACTATTCTTGGTGTGTGAGGAGACTCCAGGAGGCCACATTGGTAAGAGTGGAACTGGGGAAGAGAAACTGAGGAAACAGTGAAGGACTCTTGCCTTTCCTCAGTGAGAGGGGAGCCACAGGAGAGGTTACCAGAGCACCAGCTTGGCCTCACACGTTTTTCATGGGCAATTTCTGGGCTTCTTTGGGGTCAAGAGCAGGAGGAAGGGTGCATAATGCATGCTTGCTTTATAATAGGGCTCAGAAACCAAGCAACCTAGCAAATGCTTCTTGTTTTTTCACCAGTAAAATTAAAAAATAAGACTATATGATGCTTAAATTAGCTAATGTGGTTATGCTTGTTAGAACAGTGTCTAGCATACTGTAAGGATTGCTAGCTAATTTTCCTTACTGCTTTGTTTTTGTTTTTGTGTTTTGAGTTCTTAAAGAAAGTGTCATAAGGGACCACACAGCAGATAGAAGGCAGGATGAGAAGGCTTGAGAGTGACTTTCTTTCTAAGTCTTCATTTTATGAGAGTGGTCAAGTCAGGACATGCTAAATGCTGTCTTAAGAGTGAGCCCCTCATTTCTTCAGAGGAGCCTGTGTTAGCCATGCTGAAGTCAAGTTAGGTGAGATGAGGAGGAGGCCATTGACACTGCACCAGTGAGGATGTGGAGAAAGAGAAGGACGGGATGAGTGGGGCAGTGCTGCAATGGGGTTTATTGTTTCTTACGTAAACTGCACTGTTGAGGAACAGAAGAAAGCATACACTGTATCAAAATAATGATTAGTATGACACATATTACGTAATATATGTGTCTTAGCTCTGTTCTATTGCTGTGAAAAGACACCGTGACCATGGCTGTTCTCATAAAGTATTTAATTGGGGAGTTTCTCATAGTTTCAGAGATTTAGTCCATTGTCACCATGATTCGGAGCATGGTGGCAGGTGGCTGTGATGCTGGAGAAGTAGCTGAGAGCTACATCCTGATCCAGAGCCACCCGCAGTGACACTTCCTCCAACAAGGCCACACCTCTTAATTGTACTATTCCCTGATGACTAAGCAATCAGATATATGAGCCAATGGGGGCTGTTCTTAGTCAACGCACCACAGTGTTTATATGGCTTCTATTTGGATCTTATAGAACAGTCTCATGGGGATCAGAAAATTCATGGGGAACTGTTTTTAGTATACGATCTTCATCCTTTTTATTTTGTGTCCTTTAAGAAGGAAAAGAAATTTCCAGTGGAATTTTATCATCTATAAAGAGAACAAACGGCTCCAGGAACTCCTTACATTTAGGAGCTTCAGCTGGCATAATTTCAAATTTGAATAGAGCCATGCCAGATAGTTATTAAAATCACACAGCTAAGACATTGATAGATATTTCTTGTAATCTATTATTAGAAGGAAAACAGATGCTCACAGGCAATGGGAAGACAAATGGGAGTCAGGTCAGTGCTTCCAGGGAGGCACAGAGACCTGGCTTTTGTTTGTTTGTTGTTTTTGTTTGTTTGTTTGTTATAGGAGTGATTCTGTTTCTTTGGAATAAGTGCCAATGTTTCTAAGTAGGCAAATTCTACAGAATGGAGTTTCCATAAGGCAAAATGAGGATCTACCCTTTCCAGTTCAAGGGATAATATCACCTGAGCATAAAGGTAGTAAACTTAGAAAATTTAGTTGGAAACATTTGGTACACCATTGTAATAGGTAATAAGGTTACTGAGATTATAATAAATGATACTTTTAATTCTTTTTAATTTATAAATCAGTTAAAGAATAAGATACCTGATTTAGTCCCAACAATGATTCAGCGACACACAGGTGCTAGCATCCACCTATGGTACTGTTACCTTGTTTTATCTACAAGGATACTGGGCGTAAATAAATCTGCAGATTCTCTGCAGTCAGGCACCTCTGCCAGACTGTCCTTTAGGTTAGAAATGAGCACATCATTATACTGAAGGTTTTTAATTCTCAAGAGAGCTACATCCTGAGCCCTAACAGCTCCATGTTTCCCACCTTTCTGGCAGATAGCTTGAATACAGACCGGTGTGTGATCACCATCAGAGAAGCAAAGCCACTTTTAACATCACAGGCTGAGCAGTCTTTAAGATGTGCCCACTTGCTGCCTCTCGCTGGCCTCCACCATAGTACAAACTGGGACAGAGCATATATAACTTTTTCCCCTGGAAGCTGATACTGCAAGTATTAATGTGAACAGGCATGGTGGCACATGCTTATAATCTCCATGGTTGGGGAGGAGGAGAAGGAAGGATCATGAGCGCAGGGCCAGCCTCCACTACACAGTGAACTCAACACAGCCCGTGCTCCATGAAACCTAGTTTCTAAAAACTAGGGCTTAGTTGGTTAATTACTGAGATAGCCTGGCGATTTTCTAAACTTGCTCCTTCCTAAACCTCTTTCTTAATTATTGTTTTATTTCTTCAACCATATGCCAAGTACTATTTAGATACCAAGCATTCCTAGTCCATAGGATGCAGTGGTGCTAGAGAGTGGCAGAAATTCACTATCTGGCAATGTCTTCGCTTCACTGATATGACAGATATCCAACAGGTAAAAAAAGTACCATGGAATGGGAGTGATTCGGGAGAGGAGACACCTGTCTAAAGATGGACAGGAAATGTGCTCTTTAAGAGTCTTTCTCCTATCAGTTCAAAAGCAACAATTGTGTTTTTAAATCACAGTTTCTAAATCCTGTGGGTGGAGAGAAGTCAGGACTAGCAGGAAAAAATAGACTGGTTGGGAAAGCAACCACAGGGCAGGCACAGTTAGCTCTCTTTAGCAGTAGCACATCATCCAAGCAGATTCATACATAGTCCATTCCACCATTTGTGCTTAGCAGGATTAGTGTTTGAATGTGCCAACTCAGAGAGACCTAGCTCAGCTCCTACCTCCATGGACAGTCTAAGTGACGTTTGGTTGAGTTTTCTCTGCAATAGGCATCAGCATCTGAACACTGTGCACGGGTCACTCTCTGGTCACTCACCTTCATTTCCTTCACTTCTATTTCACCGGGTATATGGTGGGGAAGGAAAGAAAGCTTTATCTTTTCTTTCTCTGGTATTTTCAGGACATCTGGTATTAAACAAATACTCAATATATATTTTAGAAAGAATGAATGTTAGTTTAAGCAGCTCTTTGTATCTCTTCAATAAATATTAATTGATAATGCTGTTTTCTTTAAGATCTTTCGAGGCTGAGAATGTAGCTCTGGGATAGAACCCTTGCCTAGCATGAGAGAGGCCCCAAGCTCACCTCTTTTTCTCTCTACTGGTAAAAATACTATTGTATCCTTTGCCCTAAAAGACTTTAGACTAACCATATTCCAGTCAGATGAGTCCCTCTGACAGTCAGAAGGTGGAACTTAAGCTTGCCTGGAGCAGTGCACCCTGGGATAGAGGCGCAG
This sequence comes from Mus caroli, assembly GCF_978045245.1. Taxonomy (NCBI): domain Eukaryota; kingdom Metazoa; phylum Chordata; class Mammalia; order Rodentia; family Muridae; genus Mus; species Mus caroli. Next base: position 162,084,327 of record NW_028227256.1, read on the forward strand.
CACCAGCTGGGGCTGCTAGCATTTTGGAATCCCAGGAGGCTGGTGCACATGTGCCAGCTTTATCTCCCTAACACAGACATGCTGTTTGCAGTTTCAAATGTCAGCTCCCAGGGGCACTGCTTAGGACAATAGACTGTGCATTGAGATGGAAGGAAAATATGTTTAAACCTTTCTGAGACCCTGGGAAATGACCAGTGTTAGATACAAAAGACCCTGTCACTTTCAAGTCTACCCAAAGGTAAAAAAAAAAAAAAAAAACTAGTCACACCAGCACCAGGCCTGAGTCCTGACTCAGTTACGATCAGTGTGAATAATCCTGAGCCATGCTGTCTCAGGAAGTGTCAGTGAGTCAGTCCTAACCCTTGAAAGGCCAAAGAGAAGGGTGTTAAGAACCCTCCAGTGCAGCCAGTAGATGTATGTGACCCTTTTAATCTTGAGGGTTGGTTTTTGTTCGTTAATACCAGCTAATAAACAAAAATCATTATTTCCACATAGTAAATTATAAGCATAGTTTTTGGAAGCACTTAATTCAAATATAATGAAAATATTCACTTACATGTGATTTAGGAACTGGTTATTCATATTATGAAAGAAGTTTGTAGTTTTCATAAAAGTACTTAAAAAAAGATATCTTACATTTTAAATAAAACTCAGGCTCAGCACATTTCACATTAAAAAATGGACAATAAATGTAAATGACTGACTGAGTTGTTATATACCGTTTTTCCCTGATTTACCCCACTGACCAGTGGAAATGGACTTATCTTTTAGATAAATGCCGGATCAGATGAGATTGTGTTTAAAGAATTCCTACTTCAGATTTTTTTTCTAGACTGAGACTTAAAAGCCTTTGCGCCCGAGTTATCTCATGGTCTTGCAACTTCTGCCTCTGTTCAGGGCAGTCCAGTTCTAAGGACAAAGAGTTCCCAGTAAACCCTAGGACCCACAGATAAGGTCTCCCTTCAAAGTCGAGAGTTATGCATCCGCCGTCTCCCTCAGCTGCAAGTTTGCTTTCAGCAGTTTGTTTTTCATAGTCCGCCATGGCCCAAAACAGTACATGGAAAATGCTAGAAATATTTAGTACATTTACTATATTATTCTTGTTAATAATGTCTTACTATGTTCGCTTGGTAAAATCAACTGTATACAAAGTTTGTATGAGAAACATATAATGTCCAAGCATCTGCTGGAGTCCTGAACACATCTCTCGAAGATGGAGGATCGGTAGATGCTTACGTACATCCTATGAAACCTTTTGTCCTATCAAGTAGGCAGTAAGAGTTCAGCGAGCAATGAGCACACGTCCAGGAGCAAGAAAGACGTGTTCCTTGTTCAGAAGGAAGAGCCGAGTTTCCTTTTCTGCCCATGTAGAGTACACATTATAGATGGTCCTAGGAGATTATGCTTATTGAAGACCTCCCTGCCCGTCTTAAAGCATGCATAGGACTGCATCCATTTTCAGCTTGCTTTGAGAAGAGTATCTGGCTTGCTTTCCTCCTAGAAAGTCTGAGTGCCATGTGCCATTTGGAGTGAGTCACTTTGGCCTCCGTGGTTTTTGTATTTCTTTCTCCCCTGGTTTCCAGATCTCCTCTTGAGTCAGATTCCTGGCAAGTGAAATCAGACAGCAAAAATCAAGGGAGATATCTCTGTCTTGATAGAGACAGAAGCATATTTACCTGTGTTATCATTCTTGGTCTTCTGTTTAGAAATAAACACTCTTATTTTGGCTCAAGAAAACAAAAATTAGTTACCATTCTTGTTTTTCTCCTTTTCAGAAATAAACACTGTAATTTGGCCTTAAACTAGTATATTTATAAAATAAGATTAAAACCATCCAGTAACTAATATTGTATAATACCTACTTAATTAAGTTTTACACTAACAGTATTAAATATGCTTCTGCAGGCCTGGGGAAGTAGCTCTATTAGGAAAGTGCTTTTGACCTGAGCTCAGTCCCTAGAACTCCTGTAAGAAGAGTAAGGTTCCGTGGCATGCTCTTGTAATTCCGGGTGTAGGGCGGTGGAGACAGGTACCCACCTTTGATTGGGCAGCATGACCTCCTTCATCAGCTCCTGGGCTAGCGAGAGACCCTTCATGTAGTTGTAATGGCTCTTGAAGATGAACACCCAAGCTTCTTCTCTAGCCTCCATGTGCATGCACACACATGTTTACATACACATGCACCCTTGGGCACGCAGGCACACACATACACATTCACATGTTTGTAACACATACAAAAATATATAGCATTGTTATTAAACTCTAAAAGCCAGGTGTGCTGGTGTAGGCCTTTAACCAAGCACTCAGGAGACAGAGGAAGGCAGATCTCTGTGAGTCCAAGGCCAGCCTTGTATATAGGGAGAGTTCCAGGATAGCCAGGGCTACACAGAGAAACCCTGTCTCGAAAAACAAAACAAGGCAAGAGGCTGTGTGGGTGTTCAGCATAGGGCTTAGCTCAGCATCTCACTATTGCTAATTTCCTTATTCATCTATGTAGCCATGGAGACTGAACTTCCGTCTGAGCTTTTGAACATGTTCTTATTACTGCCTTTGAATCTATTTCTGGGGGGTGAAGGTGCTGAAATCGACATAAAACACCCCCATTTAAGATGCATTTTATTTTGCTCTTTCTAAAACTGTGACAGTGTAAGGAGGGAGAGTGGCTTAAACTATTTCATGCTTTCCTTTGCCTTTTCTCTGCGTAACAAGATGGATGCCCACTCCCAGTGGACATTAATATACAAAAGAGTGACTTGGTATTCAGAGTCCTCATTAACCTGGGGCGATGGGAAGCAGGGGGAGCCGCAGTGTGCAGCACTGTCCTCTTCTTGTCACATCTAACACATTAGGCTCTGCAGAGCCTGCATGAAGCAGCTCACACAGGAATTTCTATTAAGAATGAATGTCTGTTCACCAGACAGAAGTTTATCGGGAGTTTTGTTTGCTAAACATATTGTTTTCTGTGCTCTCTGCTCTGCACTCTGAGTCAAACCAACCAAAAAGGATATAAGAAAAGGAAGCTAGCTAACCAGCAGTCTATTCACACAAGTGCTGGGAGTAATTCATTTTGAGAATTTATTGAATTGTTGTATGGCAAATCGCTTCCTTAATTACACTGGAAAGCAGAATCCAATATAGAAGCAGTTATATGTTTAAATGGTTACATAACTGTGGATCATTGTACTGGGTTAAAAATAGGAATTTCTACAGCATAGCTTACCAATCATCCGAAAACAAATGAGGACAAAGTCTGGAGAAGACATCAGGGGGAAAGAAGCCTCCTTCCCTGTTGCTGGGGGTGTAAAGCGAGACAGCCCCTGTGGAAAGCAGTATGGTACCACTGAAAGCACGCACATGGATCTCCTTCATGGCCCAGCCCTACGGCTCCTCGAAGGTGCTCAGAGAACTCTACGACCTATGGAAGTACCTGCACGTTCATGTTTACCATGGTTCTCTCCATAGTAGCAAGGAAGCAGTCAGCTCCCATGCCCGTTGGCAGATGAATAGATTATGAAAACCTGCAGACATGATATGGAATTCCATTCAGCCATAAACAGAAATGAAACTATGGAATTTCCAGGGAAAAGAGATAGAATTGGAAACAGGATTACCTAGGCCCAGAGAAGCCAGGAAACCAGAAAGGACTCATGAGAACTGCAGGAATACAATTGGAATAGATCTGTGGGCTTTAGCATGTTGAGATAGCCTGTGCTGTCTAGTCTGAGTGTCTGGACAACAGTGAATCAAAGAGAAGCTGAGTTGCTGAGTGGCTGAGAAGGAAGTGGGAGAAGATGATAGGGTTGATCTAGGACAGGACATGTGACAGCCAGCAGGATGGGTTGCCTGGATTGGGCTTGCCCAGGATTCCATCCAAGTACTATTGAGTGGCAGTTTGGAAGTCGCTTTTCCTATGGTTTTCTAAGATATATCAGTTATATTGAAATTCAAAAGCTGGCCTTTATTTTTAGAATGACTGCTTTGTTCCAATTGTATAAAAGAAAAAATGAATTTTTAATAGGCCCTGGGTGATGCTTGGTGGAGAAAAAGAGATCAGATAATCTAGAAGAGAATGAGGGGATAGAATGGGTTATTTTACCTTTTAATCTAGTCACAAGTTACAGTTCCACTGGGAAGAGGATGACATTGCCTTTAGACTGTAACCCCTGAGGAAAGGTTCTTCTGTGATGGTGGCGGGAAACTGTTAAGGAAGACACTAAGAAAACCAGTGTTCTGATGGCAGAAACTCATATCGGAGCTATCCAATTAACATGCTGTGGTTTATTAAATGTTCTCATTAAAGGAATAATTAACACATTCTAAACATGATTGCCTGTCTCCCCCTCTCTACTCCCTCAGTATCTGTCTCTGTCTGTCTCTCTCTGTCTCTCTGTCTCTCTCAATCTCTCTCTCTGTCTCTCGTGTGTGTGTGTGTGTGTGTGTGTGTGTGTGTGTGTGTGTGTGTGTGTGGTACTAGGTGCTAATTCCAGGCTCTTACAGATGGTAGGCAAGTGTCTACCACTAGTCTTTTCTAGCCTTCCTTTTGCTTTCTTAGTTTGGAGCTGAGTTTCCCTAAGTTATCTAGACTGGTCTTGAACTGCCTGTAACCCCAGGCAGCCTTCAAGGTTCTGATCCCTGGGGCTGGAGAGACAACTCAGAGGCTAAGAGCACTGGCTGGCCTTCGGCAGACCTGAGTATAATTCCTAGCACCCACGTGGTGCTTGACAACCATCTGCAACTCCATCTCTACATCCTCTTCTGGTCTCCATGGGCACCGGGCATGCACATGATACATAAACATACAGGCAGGCAAAACGTCCATACATAGAATAAAATGGTAATGCATTGTTTTAAGATTAAGATTATCCTGCCCCAGCTAGAATCACAAACTACATCCACAGTCCCAGCATGATGGTTCCACTTTAGAAAATATGTAACCAAGGAAACAAGCACAATTGTGCAGCTGTGAGGAACAGTTTATCCCTGTGTGAGCCTCTTGCCTCATGGTCATGTGCCTCAGGGTCATACGGAAGAATGTGAATTAGCTAGACATTAGGTGGCATAGGTTTGTAAACCCAGCTGCTGGAGTGGCTGAGGTAAGGGGATTCCACGTTTGAAAAATGTCTTCTGGGCAGTTGAGTGAAACAATGTCTTAACGTGAATAAAACAGTGAGGTTGAGCTCTGTGATAAAGTGTTTTCTTAGCAAGTGTGAATCCTTGGATTTGATACCCAGCAAGAAATAGGAAGTGGGGGAAGAGGAGAAAGGAAAATTGACAGAGGCAAAGAAGGGTGGGCAAAGAAAGAATATGCGTTGATGCAGTTTAGCAGAGTGTATTTTTTAAAATGTAGTTATGTATAGGCTTAACAAATACACTGAACGATGACTTACTGTAACATAATCTGATGTTTATAGTGCTCAAGTATGTGCCTGCACCAGAAGACACCTTAGTTTTTGAGAATTCAAATCTGTCTTAATATCACAGATGGAAAATCACTTAGATGCATTGAAAATCTAATGGTAGTCTGATTGATTGTCCCCATCTCATGCTGGTGCCACATGGAATTTTATATCAATGACATTATATGAAGTCAGAGACCCTGAGCAGGTCTCCTTCAAAGATATGGAACTAGTGTTCAGGGTTCTCAGTGCCTTTGCAGCCCTGTGTGCCCTGGTTTGCAAACTTCAGATAAACAAAATCATCAATGCCCAAATAGGGAAGTTGATCTGAGCTATCTTCTACTCAAGTATAAGGACCCAAGTTCAGATCCTCAGGCCCCATGCAAAGCCAGTCATGATAGCATGCATCTGGAATCTCAGTGTTGCTGTGGTGAGATGGGGGGCAGAGATAGGCAAGGCCCCAGAAGTTCTAGGGTAGTTAGGCTAATGTACATTGTGGCAAACAGTGTGATTCCATCTTAGACAAGGTATAAGGCAACAGTTGACATTTGAGGTTGTCCTTTGACTGTGGCACACAGATGCCTCTACAGGCATACAAATGCATACATCATACACATATATATGAAGATGAAAAAATAGATCAATCAGATGGTGGTTACTTATATAGCAAAGGAATTTTCTTCTGAATTCCTTGAGACAAACACTTCTGGAGAATATAACAAGAAGGGGTTACCATTGATTAACTAAGTGGCTGCGTTTCTCCACACTGTCACCCTTAATGCATATAAATTTGGACATTACTGGTCCTTTGATTTATCCACTCACTCTCATGCTAAGTCATTAGTACTGATACTCCAGGCATCTTTCATGAGCTTTCAGTGTGTTGGCTATGTACAGATCAGTCTCTTGTCATTAAGTTTGTGTGGATTACAAGAACGAACATATGTATAAACAAAGGAGATAAAAGTTAATGATAGAGGTAAAAAAAAAAAAAAAGCCTGCTAGGAGACCACTGAAGTCTACGTATAGCGTGAGAATAAACTGTAGCACTCGTCTGGGAAGGGTACATGGGAAGGAACGCTGTGACAAAGGAAATAGTCTGTGTGTTGTGACAGCCTGGGTGTGGGCTCAAGGAGGAAAGAGGCAATTGGGGATGACTTCAAAGCTTTTTGCCTAGGCTCCTTGGCTGAACTCTGGTTCTGTTCATGAAGAGAGGGAAATTAGGAGGAAAAAGGCTAGGAGAGGAGATAGTAAGCTTACATTTGAACAGATAAAAGTATAAATTTCCAATGGAATAACTGAGAGATGTTGAGTAACGTTAGGGGCTAAAGTGTCATCTGAAGAGACATGGACAGCACTAAATGGGATGGAATGGAGAGGGCAGAAGATGAGAAGGAAGAAGATAAAATAGAAGATAAGGTGACCAAGCAAAAAACAAGACTGAATTGTGAGTGGCAAGAGTAGTCTGAGGAGATAAGATCATACATGTGGGATGTGTAAAGGGGAGCTTCAGGAATGTGGGAGTGACCCCGAGGGCTCAATATCAAAGGGGCTGGAGAGGGTCTGTGACAGTGTAAAGACGCTGGCGCCCTAGCCAAAGCAGCATAGGTGGCATTGTGGGTAATAGACAGGGTGAGATGAGACAGGTTTCACTCTTGTGTCTCTCTCCTGTGTCAGTGAAGACTGAAGGGAGCAGCTGACTGTGGGAGCAATTGGTTCTTTACATGGACATGGTTTCTCAGCTGGGTGAGCAGTGGCATTCTCTGAAAGGCACACAGCTTTCCGTTCTCTTCTTTGTTTTCGGTTTTGTGCGAGTCATCTTACTGTGTAGTGATCTTTTTTTTTCCTGCTGTAGACTCAGAGGGCATTCATCAGGATGAGGCTCTTTCCTCCCTCTGCAGGATTACCTAAGCAGTGACGAGAAATAACCAAGCTCCTAGGAACTTGGGCACGAAATTGTCCAGGGGCCTGAGCATGCCAGGGACTTGGTTGTTTCTTGAAAGGCTGTTGACTTTAAGTGCAAATAAATATTACTTTTTAAGGGGTCTACTTTTCTCTGCATAGCCTGTCGTGTATAAATACTGATATTCCTTCTAAAGAATTGTTTATTGTATTAAATGAAATTATTGGTGCTTAGTGTGGCCTTGTTGTGTCTAGAAGTTATTTCTGCTCATTAAGAAAGGCTAGCAATACTAACCAGAACCCGGGAGCTCTTGTCTCTAGCTGCATATGTATCGAAAGATGGCCTAGTCGGCCATCAATGGAAAGAGAGGCCCATTGGACTTGCAAACTTTGTATGCCCCAATATAGGGGAATGCCAGGGCCAAAAGAATGGGAATGGGTGGGTAGGGAAGTGGGGGGCGCTATGGGGGACTTTTGGGATAGCATTGGAAATGTAATTGAGGAAAATATGTAATAAAAATATTAAAAATCAAAAAAAAAAAAAAAAAAAAAGAAAGGCTAGCAAGGGCTGGAGAGAGGGCTCAGCGGTTAAGAGCATTGACTGCTCTTCCTGAGGTCCTGAGTTCAATTCCCAGCAACCACATGGTGACTCACAACCATCTGTAATGGGATCTGATGCCCTCTTCTGGTGTGTCTGAAGAAAGCAATGGTATACTCACTATATATAAAATAAATAAATAAATACATCTTTTAAAAGAAAGAAAGGCAGGCTCATACACAATGCTTTTCACCATAGAGTGTAAGTAGAAGAAAGGACAGGAATCTGTTAGGAATAATTAGGGAAAATCTGCTGGAATATGGAAGGGGCTTGTGATGAGGAAAGATTGCTCTTGGCATTTCACCTTATGTTGTGTGTTGGCCATATGTGGAACATGTATTTAGGGCACTTCAGTTTAGCACGACCTTTTTTACATGATCCAAAATGAAAACCTAAACTCTTGCAGTGGAGGCTGCTCCCTGTGTAGCATGGCCCGTGTGTGTAGCATGGCGTGCTGCTTGATCTCATGAATAGGAGTATTTCAGGGATGCAGAGACTAGCATGAGGAGTACATTAACTACTCACATCGTCCCTCGATGTTACTATCAGGTGTCAGCGACTGTGCACAGTTATATTCCTACCCTTGTCTATGACTGGCAGAGTGTTTATTTACACTGGCAGCACCACAATCAGGTGTATAGCATATTGTGCCACATTATGACTGTCACAATGCCATGAGATGATAGGAAATTACAGCTCCATTATAGCCAATGAGACCACATTCATTACATAGGCTTGCATTGATTCAGTGTGTCCTTATAATGACACATGGCTGTAATTAAATAAATGAAAACTTCCAAAGCAGCCTTGATTTGCTGTGAATGTTACTCAGCATCGTGCACCGTAGTCATGCCAGGCACCATCCTGGTTTCCATACTCACAGACATGGTCATCCAGTTACTTAGCCATGCGCCCTGTTCTATTTCTTCCAGCATTGTACCTGGACTTTAGCCACCGTTCTACCTCTAGACTGGTGATTGTCAATCTCTGTCCTCACACCTGCAGATTTTCACATGATGTCAGAACAGCCATTCTGGTGGTCTCAGCTGCCCAGTGCACCTCTGTCTCTGTACCCACAGGCCTGCCTTTCCATCACCTCCCCTTCCTCCACCACTCAGGGCTACACTTCCTTACTTACGATTTTTACCCAAATGTTCTTATTCCCTTGTAGTACTCTTGCATCTATCTGAGCTCAGCAAATCCAGGGCTATTTGTGACCATTTTTCTCCTTGAAGATGAACCAATGCTAAGCTGATTTAAAGTTTTTAAAACTTTACCACAAATCTGGTTTGATTTAAGCAAAGTTAAGATATTTACTATCCTTATAAAATATGTTTTTCACAGTAATCTTATATTACATATGCCTAGTAATCAACTAATAAAAAAGATGTAATTATTGTTCATCTCCTAATATAATGCTTTATACACTGGGCTACAGAGAAAGCTTTTCTATGTGTCTTAGTCACCGTTTTATTGCTGTGAAGAGACATTGTGACCAAGACAACTCTCATAAAGAAAGCATGTAATTGGGGGCTTGTTTCCAGTTTCCTAGGGTTAGTCTATTATCATCATGGCAAGCAGCATGGTGTGACGGGGACCATGGCAGCAGGCACCTGTGGGACTGGCAAAATAGGGGAGAGCTACCTGATCCACAGGCAAGGCGGGTAGTAGGACTAGGCCTGGAGTGGCCTTTTGAAACCTCAAAGCCCACCCCAAGTGGCACACTTCATCCAACAAGGCCACACAATTTCTAATCCTTCTAATCCTTTCAAACAGATCAACTTCATGATGACAAAGCATTCAAATATATGAGTTCATAGGGGCCATTCTTATACCAATCACCACACTAGGGCAGACAAGATGGCTCAGCAGGTAAAAGGGCTTGCTCCCAAGACTAATGACCTGAGTTCAATCATCAGAGAGAACTGTCTCACACAGATTGTCCTCTAACACAGTCTCTCTCTCTCTCTCTCTCTCTCTCTCTCTCTCTCTCTGTGTCTGTCTCTCTCTGTCTCTGTCTCTCTCTGTCTCACACACACACTCACACACACACACACAGAGACAATAATACAGCACTAAAACAATTGGCGGTGAGGGTGGTGAGACAGGGTTTCTCTCTGTAGCTTTGACTAATCTGGAACTCGCTCTGTAGACCAAGACCAAGAAGTTCTTAAACTCAGAGATCCACCTGCCTCTGCCTCCTAAGTGCTAGGATTAAAGGCATACCCACCATCATCCAACCTACTAACATTGTTTTAATATTTAAAAAATTTATACTAGTAAATATAAATTTTTCAGTGGTCAGGTGTTTCATATATTTGTGGTATTTCCAAGAAAAGTTGTCACCCTCAATATATAACTTGGATTTTATAAAATAAAATAAAATAATGTTTTATGTAGCTAATGTTTTTTTCTTATTAATACATATGACTAACCTAAACTATATATGTGTATTTCATAGGAAATCGCCCGGCACTTACGACCTGAGACCCTCAGGGCAATTTTTGGTAAAACTAAAGTTCAAAATGCTGTTCATTGCACGGATCTGCCGGAGGATGGGCTCCTGGAGGTAAGCAGAAGCAGGCGGTGAGTCCTGCCTGTATGCCAGGCTCATCAGCAGGCTCCATAGTTCTTGTGCATCTCAAGCCATTTGATAGTCTGGGATTATGGGTGGCTTTTGACTATGTAATAACTTCATACTAGTATACTCTGTAAATCAGATATATTCAAGCGTGTACCTATAGTCCCAGACGGTAAGACAAAAGAATTTCTTTCTTAAAGTAATAAATGTTACTAATTGTTTTAGAATTTCCTGCAGTGCATTTTCATCACATCACACCCCATCCCAGCTCTCCCCAGACCCAGTCCTTACCTGCCTACCTACCCAACTATATACCTTTTTTAAGGAAGAAAAATAGAGTCCAGTTTGTGCTGCCTTAAACCTCCTAGGTGTTGGGCCCTGTGTTGGAGCATGGTTGCTCTATGAGGAGTCGCACCATTGAAGAAAGCCAACCCTTCTTCTCCCAAAAGCTATCAGTTGCCAGAATCTCCTTAGCTAGGAACAGGACTCATGACTTCCCTTCAAGGAAAGATTTTTTTTTTTTGACTTGAGTTTGCACAAGTCTTAGCACAATTGTTTTGTGTTTTTATGTGTACCTGCTGTCTTCTCTCTAGAAAAGAATGTTCTAGTGTAGTCAGCCACTGCCTCTGGTTCTTACAGTCTTTCTACCCCTCTCCTGCAAGTAGCCCTTAGCCTTGAGAGGAAGGGATATAATATAGAGATCCTATTTAGAGTTGAGCACCCTGTTGTCTCTGATTCTTTGCACAGTGACCAATTGTGAGTCTCTGGTTAACCACCATGTACTATTTACCCCAAGAAGAAGATTCTCTGATAAGAGTAGAGAGATGTTGATCAATAACTAAAGGCTCTTGTCATTGCTCTTGGTTAGCCTTCCAGAACCTGACCATATGATACTACAAAGAACATGGAGAAATCAAGCCAGTACTGACATGGAAATTCCATCCCTCCTGGCTAGCTTCCATAGTGATTGGTGGTGGTATGTGCACTGCCAGTAGAAAGTAATCAACAGTCTTACCCAGATTTGACCCCTGCAGCTACAATAACTACTGGACTGGCAAGAAAACCATTGAAGCGATAGTGGCAGGAACACCATGCAGTAACCAATCACTCTCTAGTTGAATTTATGGCCCATCCCTCAAGGTGGAACTCATAACTGGCACCGTTATTAGGCCAGAAGAATCCCTTGGTCCCCAGAGTTCCCAGGCAGCCTCAGGAATAAACTGAGAACAGCAAAAGTCCACCTTTTACCATTCTGTATACATAGAAAGCTAGTCGTCAAGTAATTAATACTTTTTATTGGCATAGGTTATAGTTTAAAGGGTTTAATAAGCAAGAGACTACAGAATTGGTTAGATATATAGAATGTGGTTTTAAATTAGCTTACTGCTATTATTAAATTTGAGTCATAAAAATATTCCAGTGAGACTTAAGAGGTACAATGTGCAATACTATAACACCATTTGCTTGCACTTAGTATCTCAGCAAGAACAGACAGTGCTGTTTCCAATGCTGTCTCCAAAGCTGCTGATGGACTGGGGGAGTTAGTTAGCATATTCAGGGAGCTCTGAATTCTATACTCCAGGGCAATGGATCAGTCACACCGTCTCCTCATTTAATGCACCTTGCATTGTGGACTGGGGGAGGGGAGGGGGAGGGTAGCGGGGGAGACTGGCCCAGTGGGTAAGAGTGCCTGTGTAAGTGTAAGACTTGAGTTGGGGTTCTTAGCTTCAATGTGAAAAGACATGTGTGGCCACATGTTCCTGTCACACCAGTGCTGGGTAGAAAGGAAGGTGGAGCAGAATTGTTGAGGATTGTGTCAAACCTAACAAAAATCACAGTAGCTCTGTGTTCAGTGAGAAACTCTGTGTTAAAGGAACAGAACAGAGAGACTTATGGGAAGGACACAAAACATTTTCCTCTGGCCTCCATGGGTGAGCAGAGGTATGCACAACTGCACACACATGTATATATACCTCTCTCCCTCTCCCTTTCTCCACCCCCCCCCTCACACACACACACACACACACACACACATACACACACACACACAGACACACACACACACACACACACACACACACACACACACACATTGTATTAAGAATATACCAGTAAATAAGTTACAAGGATCTTGCTCCATAGTCTCTACTGGTAATTATATAAATTGCGCTATATAATGGAAAAATATGCATCTTCCCTTTGTTTTCCTTCTCCAAATATTCTGTAGCGTTGTTAGTTATATCAGTTTTTAGTTGCCAACTGGGATTTAAGAAGCATTTAAACATTGTGTGCATCAACAGCTGATGAAAGCCAGTCTGAAACTCAGACAAGTCTGTGAGTACATTCTTGTCCTAGCGACTCAAGAACTAGCTGAAGGTGAATATAAGTGTAGGGTGCCTGTTTTGATTGGACAGCTCTGTATTTACAGCCATAGCTAGTACAGATCTGCCCATGTCCCGACGCTCGTGATTTACCCTTTGTTTAGTTTCTGTCTTGGAGGAAGCGGAGTTGTGATTCTGACTAGTATGCTGTCAAAGAGGGAACATGATGTACAAAGACAGAGCAAACAGCTTTCTCTTAGGATCTAAAAATAGTCTAGCGAAGCTGATGCTTTGACCAGGAAGTGGGAGGTGACACGAGAAAAGTTATAAGAGCCACTGGGGGCATTGTAAAGTCGTGAAGACATCTGAACCATCCAGAGTTATTAGTGACCCAAGGTTCTATGCAGGGCAGCATGGTCATGTCTGTGTTAGAGCATTCTGGATGGTATAGAGAACAGGTCATGGGCTTTCTATGGAGAAAGAACAGGTGTGACTGTGTGTGTGTGCGTGTGTGTGCGTGTGTGTGTGTGTGTCTGTGTGTGTGTGTAGCTGTTTAGGCATAGAGGTCTAGTGGGGAAGTGTAATTCAGGAAAATGTCTGGTAGTCTGAATGAATGTGGCCATTAGGATATTCAGAAACAAAGATTTTTCAAAAGACATTTAGGAAGGTCACAGTGACAACATGAGGAGCACACTGAATCTGAAGGATGAGCGTGGGGAACCAACCACCATAATACCTGTCCCTGCGTGCAGACAGTGGGGACAGTTGTTGTAGTGCCTAGTGCTATAAAGAGAACTGTAGGTCCATAGTCTTTCAGTTTCTCAGTACAGCCTGCTTGTTTTAACTTAGTTCTCCTCCCATTGTGACTAGGAACAAGATGAATGGCTTAAGGACAATGGTTAATGTGACTGATCGCTCTGTATATAGATATACAGACACTTATAAAAATCAATAGAGACACTAGGAACTTTTTCTTGAAAAACAAATTAATTAGTAACTATGGCAAGTCTATAACCAAACCATAGGGCTAGAAAAGACCTTAAAAGGTCAAGTTAAGAATCTTCACACATTGTCTCTGCTCCTTTTGTTTCCAAGCACTGCTTCCTAAAGTAAGCTGCAGTGTGGGACCTCCTGGAGGCTCTAAACTAGCCCTCCATGCTCCTCCTCAGTCCCTGGGTGGCTGCATCTGCCAAGCCTGAGCGCCTGCCCTTCTGGGTTGTGCTTTGGCACTGTTGCGGTGAATCAGGACGCCACACTAGGACAGCCACCGTCCTAAGACAGAGACACTGCCACTCTCACTGTTCTGTTCCCTCATTTAATGTTCTTATGTTTGGGACTTCTCAAACATGGACGGTTGCAAAACAGACCAGTGAAGACACTGGAGGAAGATCACGTGCCACCAGCATCATTATCAATATGATTTAAAATGGCATTCTGTGACTGACAGTCTCTAATGGTAGAATAATGAATCACCTTTTCAGTTGACTGACTTCAGCTTTACCTGAAGTTCACTTTTATGGCTGTGGTACATTTAGTCATCTGCTGCATGGACAGCAGGAACAGTAGCTCTGTCCTGTATTGATAGTCAAAAAACAGCCGTGAAAGCCACTCCATGTTTTCTGCTTGTTGTGGTCACTTGGCTCGGGCAACTCCATGTAAGTGAGGAAGTCCCCCCGCCCCCAGGTGACAATGTCACCTAGCCTGGCACTGCTCGCCTCTAGGAGCCCTAGTTTTCCCTGGGAAGTGATGAAAAGCTGTCCTGGGTGGCCACCATTTGTGGGATGGCAGTGAGCAGGCGTAGAGGTTCCACGTCACCGTGGACTCTCTGCACTGCCGGCTTTATTCAGAACTGATGTAGAAGGCACATATCATGTTTCATCGGTCAAAAAGGAATAGAAATGTTTTAAGATTCCTCAAGTCACAGGAATATAATGCTGGATTTTATACATGTTAAAAACTGTACAAATTAAAATAGAATACACAACTAAACTCCTTTCCAAATGTGGGAAAATCAAGTCTTTCATTCTTGTGTCTAGAATAAATGAGCTCAAACATATCATAAGCTCTATATTCAGCTATGATCAAATGACAAATAAAGATCCAATTTCATAGTTTTCTTTTAAAACTTTTAAAATATCACAAACCTTTTTTAAAAAAAAAATCACATTGAGTCTTTCAGCATAGCAGAAAGAGTTTAAAAATAACTTTTCTTAATTTTAATTGAATGAATTTCATTCATTTGCTGATGAGAATGGATGGTCATCTCACTGGATGCTGTTTCACTCCAGCCTTTAAGGAACTGAGTGTTAGATCAGTGAAACAAGTTAGATGCGCTTGCAGAATTGAGGTGTAGTGTGGGTCTAAGCAGCAGCAGACTCGAGTGTTGTCAGATAGTGAGCGTGTGCCGAGGGGTCAGAAGCAGTAACAGTGAGAGCTTAGTGGGAGCTCTGTAGCTGTGGCTCAAGGAACCAAGGAACTGGGGAAATCCCACTGTGGAAACAGCACTGAGAAGGCCTTGAAGAATATAAAGCTGGTTTTGTTTTGTTTTATTTTTTTATGTGCCTAAAAGAATATGACAGGCTGTTGTTATAAGACACTGGGCTTATTAAATCTGGTCAAAGTAGAGGGCTATTTTAATAAATTATTGGAGGTAAATATTGAAATGCAAGTTACAGAGAAGTTATGGGGCCTTTGGAAGTTTTCTGGCTGCAGCAAACGTTAAGCTATGGATGATGAAAGTGATTAATGTTTTTTTTTAATTTTTAATATTTTTATTACATATTTTCCTCAATTACATTTCCAATGCTATCCCAAAAGTCCCCCATAGCGCCCCCCACTTCCCTACCCACCCATTCCCATTCTTTTGGCCCTGGCATTCCCCTATATTGGGGCATATAAAGTTTGCAAGTCCAATGGGCCTCTCTTTCCATTGATGGCCGACTAGGCCATCTTTCGATACATATGCAGCTAGAGACAAGAGCTCCGGGGTTCTGGTTAGTACATCATGTTGTTCCAACAATAGGGTTGCAGATCCCTTTAGCTCCTTGGGTACTTTCTCTAGCTTCTCCATTGGGAGCCCTGTGATACATCCAATAGCTGACTGTGAACATCCACTCCTGTGTTTGCTAGGCCCCGGCATCGTCTCACAAGAGACAGCTATATTTGGGTCCTTTCAGCAAAATCTTGCTAGTGTATGCAATGGTGTCAGCGTTTAGAAGCTGCTTATGGGATGGATCCCTGGATACGGCAGTCTCTAAATGGTCCATCCTTTCATCACAGCTACGAACTTTGTCTCTGTAACTCCTTCCCTGGGTGTTTTGTTCCCAATTCTAAGAAGGGGCACAGTGTCCACACTTTGGTCTTCATTCTTCTTGAGTTTCATGCGTTTAGCAAATTGTATCTTATATCTTGGGTATCCTAAGTTTTGGGCTAATATCCACTTATCAGTGAATACATATTGTGTGAGTTCTTTTGTGATTGTGTTACTTCACTTAAGATGATGCCCTCCAGGTCCATCCATTTGGCTAGGAATTTCATAAATTCATTCTTTTTAATAGCTGAGTAGTACTCCATTGTGTAAATGTTCCATAATTTCTGTATCCATTCCTCTGTTGAGGGACATCTGGGTTCTTTCCAGCTTCTGGCTATTATAAATAGGGCTGCTATGAACATAGTGGAGCATGTGTCCTTTTTACCGGTTGGGACATCTTCTGGATATATGCCCAGGAGAGGTATTGCTGGATCCTCCGGTAGTACTATGTCCAATTTTCTGAGGAACCGCCAGACTGATTTCCAGAGTGGTTGTACAAGCTTGCAATCCCACCAACAATGGAGGAGTGTTCCTCTTTCTCCACATCCTCGCCAGCATCTGCTGTCACCTGAATTTTTGATCTTAGCCATTCTGACTGGTGTGAGGTGGAATCTCAGGGTTGTTTTGATTTGCATTTCCCTGATGATTAAGGTTGTTGAACATTTTTTCAGGTGCTTCTCTGCCATTCGGTATTCCTCAGGTGAGAATTCTTTGTTCAGTTCTGAGCCCCATTTTTTAATGGGGTTATTTGACTTTCTGGAGTCCACCTTCTTGAGTTCTTTATATATATTGGATATTAGTCCCTTATCTGATTTAGGATAGGTGAAGATCCTTTCCCAATCTGTTGGTGGTTTTTTTGTCTTATTGATGGTGTCTTTAGTCTTGCAGAAGCTTTGCAGTTTCATGAGGTCCCACTTGTCAATTCTCGATCTTACAGCACAAGCCATTACTGTTCTATTCAGGAATTTTTCCCCTGTGCCCATATCTTCAAGGCTTTTCCCCACTTTCTCCTCTATAAGTTTCAGTGTCTCTGGTTTTATGTGTAGTTCCTTGATCCACTTAGACTTGACCTTAGTACAAGGAGATAGGAATGGATCGATTCGCATTCTTCTACATGTTAACAACCAGTTGTGCCAGCACCATTTGTTGAAAATGCTGTCTTTCTTCCACTGGATGTTTTTAGCTCCCTTGTCGAAGATCAAGTGACCGTAGGTGTGTGGGTTCATTTCTGGGTCTTCAATTCTATTCCATTGGTCTATTTGTCTGTCACTATACCAGTACCATGCAGTTTTTATCACAATTGCTCTGTAGTAAAGCTTTAGGTCCGGCATGGTGATTCCACCAGAGGTTCTTTTATCCTTGAGAAGAGTTTTTGCTATCCTAGGTTTTTTGATATTCCAGATGAATTTGCAGATTGCACTTTCTAATTCGTTGAAGAATTGATTTGGAATTTTGATGGGGATTGCATTGAATCTGTAGATTGCTTTTGGCAAGATAGCCATTTTTACAATGTTGATCCTGCCAATCCATGAGCATGGGAGATCTTTCCATCTTCTGAGATCTTCTATAATTTCTTTCTTCAGAGACTTGAAGTTTTTATTATACAGATCTTTCACTTCCTTAGTTAGAGTCACGCCAAGATATTTTATATTCTTTGTGACTATTGAGAAGGGTGTTGTTTCCCTAATTTCTTTCTCAGCCTGTTTATTCTTTGTGTAGAGAAAGGCCATTGATTTGTTTGAGTTAATTTTATATCCAGCTACTTCACCGAAGCTGTTTATCAGGCTTAGGAGTTCTCTGGTGGAATTTTTAGGGTCACTTATATATACTATCATATCATCTGCAAAAAGTGATATTTGGACTTCATCTTTTCCAATTTGTATCCCTTTGATCTCCTTTTGTTGTCGAATTGCTCTGGCTAGGACTTCAAATACAATGTTGAATAGGTATGGAGAAAGTGGACAGCCTTGTCTAGTCCCTGATTTTAGAGGGATTGCTTCAAGCTTCTCACCATTTACTTTGATGTTGGCTACTGGTTTGCTGTAGATTGCTTTTATCATGTTTAGGTATGGGCCTTGAATTCCTGATCTTTCCAAGACTTTTATCATGAATGGGTGTTGGATCTTGTCAAATGCTTTTTCCGCATCTAAGGAGATGACCATGTGGTTTTTGTCTTTGAGTTTGTTTATATACTGGATTACGTTGATGGATTTCCGTATATTGAACCATCCCTGCATCCCTGGGATGAAACCTACTTGGTCAGGATGGATGATTGTTTTGATGTGTTCTTGGATTCGGTTAGCAAGAACTTTGTTGAGGATTTTTGCATCAATACTCATAAGGGATATTGGTCTGAAGTTTTCTATCTTTGTTGGGTCTTTTTGTGGTTTAGGTATCAGAGTAATTGTGGCTTCATAGAATGAGTTGGGTAGAGTACCTTCTGTTTCTATTTTGTGGAATAGTTTGTGAAGAACTGGGATTAGATCTTCTTTGAAGGTCTGATAGAACTCTGCACTAAACCCATCTGGTCCTGGGCTTTTTTTAGTTGGGAGACTATTAATGACTGCTTCTATTTCTTTGGGGGATATAGGGCTGTTTAGATCATTAACCTGATCTTGATTCAACTTTGGTACGTGGTATCTGTCTAGGAACTTCTCCATTTCATCCAGGTTCTCCAGTTTTGTTGAGTATAGCCTTTGGTAGAAGGATCTGATGGTGTTTTGGATGTCTTCAGGATCTGTTGTTATGTCTCCTTTTTCATTTCTGATTTTGTTAATTAGGATGCTTTCCCTGTGCCCTCTAGTGAGTCTGGCTAAGGGTTTATCTATCTTGTTGATTTTCTCAAAGAACCAGCTCCTTGATTGGTTGATTCTTTGAATAGTTCTTCTTGTTTCCACTTGGTTGATTTTGCCCCTGAGTTTGATTATTTCCTGCCGTCTACTCCTCTTGGGTGAATTTGCTTCCTTTTGTTCTAGTGCTTTTAGGTATGTTGTCAAGCTGCTAATGTGTGCTCTCTCTAGTTTCCTTTTGGAGGCACTCAGTGCTATGAGTTTTCCTCTTAGAAATGCTTTCATTGCGTCCCATAAGTTTGGGTATGTTGTGGCTTCATTTTCATTGAACTCTAAAAAGTCCTTAATTTCTTTCTTTATTCCGTCCTTGACCAAGGTATCATTGAGAAGAGTGTTGTTCAGTTTCCACGTGAAGGTTGGCTTTCTATTATTTATTTTGTTATTGAAGATCAGCCTTAGTCCATGGTGATCTGATAGGATGCATGGGACAATTTCAATATTTTTGTATCTGTTGAGGCCTGTTTTGTGACCAATTATGTGGTCAATTTTGGAGAAGGTACCATGAGGTGCTGAGAAGAAGGTATATCCTTTTGTTTTAGGATAGAATGTTCTGTAGATATCTGCCAGATCCATTTGATTCATAATTTCTCTTAGTTTCTCTGTGTCCCTGTTTAGTTTCTGTTTCCATGATCTGTCCATTGGTGAAAGTGGTGTGTTGAAGTCTCCCACTATTATTGTATGAGGTGCAATGTGTGCTTTGAGATTTACTAAAGTTTCTTTAATGAATGTGGCTGCCTTTGTATTTGGAGCATAGATATTCAGGATTGATAGTTCCTCTTGGAGGATTTTACCTTTGATGAGTATGAAGTGTCCCTCCCTGTCTTTTTTAATGACTTTGGGTTGGAAGTCAATCTTATCAGATATTAGAATGGCTACTCCAGCTTGTTTCTTCATACCATTTGCTTGGAAAATTGTTTTCCAGCCTTTCATTCTGAGGTAGTGTCTATCCTTTTCTCTGAGATGAGTTTCCTGTAAGCAGCAAAATGTTGGGTCTTGTTTGTGTAGCCAGTTTGTTAGTCTATGTCTTTTTATCGGGGAGTTGAGTCCATTGATATTAAGGAAAAGGAATTGTTGTTTCCTGTTATTATTGTTGTTAAAGTTGGCATTTTGTTCTTGTGGCTGTCTTCTTTTAGGTTTGTTGAGGGATTACCTTCTTGTTGTTTCTAGGGCGTGGTTCCTGTCCTTGTATTGGTTTTTTTCTGTTATTATCCTTTGAAGGGCTGGATTCGTGGAGAGATAATGTGTGAATTTGGTTTTGTCGTGGAATACTTTGGTTTCTCCATCTATGTTAATTGAGAGTTTGGCTGGGTATAGTAGCCTGGGCTGGAATTTGTGTTCTTTTAGTGTCTGTATAACATCCGTCCAGGATCTTCTGGCTTTCATAGTCTCTGGTGAAAAATCTGGTGTAATTCTGATAGGCTTGCCTTTATATGTTACTTGGCCTTTTTCTCTTACTGCTTTTAGTATTCTATCTTTATTTAGAGCATTTGTTGTTCTGATTATAATGTGTCGGGAGGTATTTCTTTTCTGGTCCAGTCTATTTGGAGTTCTGTAGGCTTCTTGTATGTTCATGGGCATCTCTTTCTTTAGATTTGGGAAGTTTTCTTCTATAATTTTGTTGAAGATGTTTGCTGGGCCTTTGAGTTGAAAATCTTCATTCTCATCCACTCCTATTATCCGTAGGTTTGGTCTTCTCATTGTGTCCTGTATTTCTTGGATGTTTTGAGTTAGGATCTTTTTGCATTTTACATTTTCCTTGATTGTTGTGCCGATGTTCTCTATGGAATCTTCTGCACCTGAGATTCTCTCTTCCATCTCTTGTATTCTGTTGCTGATGCTGGTATCTATGGTTCCAGATTTCTTTCCTAGGGTTTCTATCTCCAGTGTTGCCTCATTTTGGGTTTTCTTTATTGTGTCTACTTCCCTTTTTAGGTCTAGTATGGTTTTGTTTATTTCCATCATCTGTTTGGATGTGTTTTCCTGTTTTTCATTAAGGACTTCTACCTGTTTGATTATGTTATCCTGTTTTTCTTTAAGGATTTGTAACTCTTTAGCAGTGTTCTCCTGCAATTCTTTAAGGGATTTTTGTGCTTCCTCTTTACTGTCTTCTACCTGTTTACCAGTGTTCCTTTGTATTTCTTTAAGTGTGTTATTAAAGTCCTTCTTGAAGTCCTCTACCATCATCATGAGATATGCTTTTAGATCCGTGTCTAGCTTTTCCGGTGTGTTGGGGTGCCCTGGACTGGGCGAAGTGGGAGTGCTGGATTCTGATGATGGTGAGTGGTCTTGGTTTCTGTTAGTAAGATTATGTTTACCTTTCGCCATCTGGTAATCTCTGGGGTTAGTTGTTGTCGTTGTCACTGTTTAAAGATTGGAGCAGAAGCTGTGTTCCACTCACCAGCAGTCTCAAAATCCTGTGGCGGGGGTCGTGGGTAGCTGGCGGGTGTCAGCCGATCCTGCGCTCTAGCTACCATGGTGCTGGTCCGGCCGGATGAGGCCTGTGGCCCTACTCGAAAGTGATTAATGTTATTTACCAAGCAGCGTAGGCTGCATTTGTTCAAAGGTTTACTTAGGTCACCTTGCCGTTTCAGTATCTCCAGTTCATACGTGGCAGTGCAGCTTCCGTGGGTGACTCCTCAGGGACCACACTACAAATAAGTGGCCAAGATGGAAGTTCAACCCCAGATCTGCCTCAAGTCCCACCTAATGCTTTTCCCCTAGAAAACTAGGGCCAAGATTGATTTAAAAAAAAAAAATTAAATCAAGAGCGAACTCTTGTCTTATTGGGAAGATTCCAGGCCACTGCTAGACAGGCATCCATCTCCATGATGGTTTTGGAGCCCACCATGGGTGAGGGCAAGAGGTTTTTTCTATGAATAACAAACAGTAGCTTCCTTGGCTGTAGAAAATTGGATCCATCAAAGGTTTCTGGACAGAAAATGACCTGACGTTTTCTGAGCTCCCCATAACCAAGGATGGAATTTAAGGAGACTAGAAGATCCTAGTAATGGAAGCATATATTATGATCATCTAGTGAGGAGTTTGAAGGACCCAGGAGCCCAGCACGAGACCAATTAGAAATATCCTGCTGTGAACAGCCCATATCTACATGAATGCAATTTCTTAACAATAATAGCCTGCCTCCCATAGCCTCTGCTCAGTGAGAATGTCATTGCTTGTGTTTTATGTTAACTCCTGATTCCCCAGGGGCTAGGCATTCAATGCACTGCTCTCAAAATTCATCAACATTAAAAGCAATGCCACTGTGTTAAGGCCTGGCTCTGTGTTTGAGTATGGCAAATGAAATGTGAATCAGACTCTCTGGGTTTAAATTCCAGATCTGCCACTTTCTTGATATTTAAGAAAATTGTGCCTCAAGCCCTCATTTTAAGGCTCAGATGATAATTGTAATACTTATCTCAGAAAAGAAAGGCAATGTATGAGTTAGTCTGTGTTAAACTAAAAAGAATAGATTAAATTAGGGGCTGGAGAGAGGGTATATCAGTTAAAAGCCCGTACTGCTCTTACAGAGGACCCACGTTCGATTCCTAGCTCATAGCTGCCTGTAACCCCAGTAACATCTCCAGCCTCCATGGGCTCCTACACTCAAATTCACCTGCCCACTATGTACACACAAACATAATTTTAAAAAAATCGAAACCCTTGTAAAACTCTACTTTAAAAGAATAGTCTCAATTTGATGTCAATTATCTTGTATTATCAAATGCTGCACCATTTTTTAAATTTGACCATTGGAAAATAAATGTATTAGAGTCAAAAGAAAAGGCAATGATGTTTTTAAGAAAAGTCCCAGTCTTTAAATTTAAATACCCCGAGTATATCAACAGAGAAACATACTGCCTTTTACTGGCTAAAAAATAAAATAAAATATACGTTTATAACATCTTATAAAAAGTACCATTTACAATTGATCTTGTTTATAGTCTCCTTTCTTGTTGCAAAATGCATTAAAAATTAAAAGTAGAGGCTGGTAAGAGGGAGACTGAAGATAAAAGCCCTGGGCCACAGCAGAGGTGATGTGTGTCCAGAGAGAGCTCTGTGGTAGGACTCCACTCGTCTAATGCCTCAGTGTCAAGCATGGGGTTCAGTCAGTAGCTAAGCCATAGTGAGAGACTCTGAAGGTAGATGGGAAAGAAGATGCTCGTAAGGACAGGGCTGATAAGAATAGGGCTGACCTGTGGATGCTTTCCCAGACATCCAAGCCTATGTCCTAGTCTTGGAACCTCCCTTATTTCTGTTCTCTCCAAATATTCCCAAGCCATTTCAGGTAGTGCTAAGCTCTACCCCCAGCAAAGAGGGGTGGCCATCAGGCCCAAGAGCCTTTGCTGAAGTGCTAGTGTATGGCTTCACTGGGGCAGATGTGTCGCTTCTGGGTCCTTTGGGTATTCAATTGTTCTTCACCCTTTTATTTATCTCTGTTCACATCGATCACCCTGGAGCATCAACACATGAACAGCTGTTTTATCCACCTGCTTCTGAGTCCTCTGCCCAAGCCTGAGTCGGGTGGTTCTGATACAGCTGTCTGCACATGCTCAGATGTTCCCTCCTCCTCAGCCTCTACCCAGGGACGAAGAGGAATGGTTGTAATTTGTATGGCATGCCTGTTAGGTATCAGGCTTCTTAGCCTCTTTTTAGAAATTACACCTCAGCTTAAGTAAGACTCCAAGTATAATGGCACTATAAGGAACAACTCACTCTGCATTCACCAAATGGAAAACACACAAAAATCTGCTTTCAAACACTGACCTTTTAAAAAGAAATGAGAAAGAGGACTTCATCATGTGTCCTTGTGTATATTCCTGTATGTGTATGTGTGCATGTGTGGGCATGTGTGTGTCTGTGTGCGTGTGTGTGTGCACGTGCATGTCATGTGTGTAGACACCTGCAGAGGTTGGTTCCCCTGCTGGAGTTATAGGCAATTGTGAGCCACCTGACATGGGTGCTGGGAATCAAAGTCGAGTCCTCTGGGAGAGCAATATACACTCATGACTGCTGAGCCCTCTCTCTAGCCCAACTTTTTTCTTTACTTGATGGCCTCTCAGTAATTCCACTGTGATAGATTAATAGCTGAACAAAAGTCCTTGAAACCCAGGGTGATACGGACAACCATTTCTCCATTAGCTGTGACCTGTCCCCAGGATGCAGCTCGTCCTTTTGGTAACCAGGGTCCAGAGAGGCTAGTTTGCCTTCTGACTTTGAAATTTGCCCTTCTCATAGAACATGAAAGTATTTGTGTCAGCCTTAAAATAAAGTATTCTGTCATTAAACGAAAGTGATTAGGGATCAGGAAGGCACCCCAAACCATAAAGTGGAAAGAAATTAGAAGACAGACTCATCATCTTAGGACGACATAAGTGAGGACCATTATGCCATGCAAGTATGGCCTCAAAGAACTATGTAACGGAAGCATTAACTCTCAGAGGGAAACATTCTTTTAAACCAAGAAATACACATACTCCCTCTGATTTCATTTCTCAGAAGCCTAAGGCTGAAGAACCATAGCATTGTCAGAGTGTATCGTGGTCAGAACAGGTAACAACATTGTCAGAGTGTATCGTGGTCAGAACAGGTAACAACATTGTCAGAGTGTATCATGGTCAGAACAGGTGACAACATTGTCAGAGTGTCTCGTGGTCAGAACAGGTAACAACATTGTCAGAGTGTATCGTTGTCAAAACAGATGACAAACAGCATCAGAAGTGGCTCAGGTCGGGGTTTGTGGATGGCTGTGATCAGATATCAAGGAAGGATGTATTTCTTCACCAGCATAGCTGATACATCAGTCACTAACTCAGCACCACACTATCTGGTCTCTTCATGTACTTAGCTCTGAAAAATCTGAGGAGGAAGGTGCAACTTTCTTCTCTGCACTTTGAGCCTGAGTCCTTGTCTTTGGTCTGCACACTGTTCATTTCTTAGTCAGTGCCTCAGTAATTGTTTCTGAGGTAATGAGTAACTCTCAGGTAACTGATTAAAGGCCTGCATCGAGAACTTAGAAAGAAGCCTAAAACACTGATGACCTAATCAAATTCATCCTCTTTTTCATTCATAACTACTCCCGCTACTCCCTCTTTCTGTCCGTTAGGCAGTTTTGTTTCTGTTCTGATTAGAAAAAAGTCAGGAATAGTATTACAGGAGAAAAATATTTGGCCCTGGGTTTCCAAGAACAGTAGACTCAGCAAGGTTTCCAGATTGTTCCAAGCCTTTAAAGAACGTCAAAAGATTTTACTATTCAAGTGTCCAATGCCTCCAACACCGTGAAGATACTAAAACCATGTGAGGAACTTTCTGTAAATAATAGGCAATGAAGTTTCCTGCTCTGATTACCCTGAACATGCATTCAACCACCCAGGTAGCTACCAGACAGAATCTTGATGTCTCATCTTGTCAATAGCAAAGTCAGCTTCTATCTTTGAATTAAGAATAATTTAATTTAAGAATGTGTTATTTATGTGTTTCAAAATAGAATGAGAGAAATGCTTACTTGCTATAGCGATTCACTAAGGCCTTGTTGTGGCTACTTTATTATTTTTATCTTATGATGAGTATTTGCTTATGGTACACACAAGTATACTGTGTGAGCACAGTACCCATGAAGGCCAGAAGAGAGTGCCAGGCCCCTTGGAGCAGCAGATGTGAACTACCACGTGAATACTAGGAACTGAACCAAGGTCCTCTGAAAGAGCACCAAGTGCTCTCAGCCATAAAGGCATCTCTTCAGACCTTTGTGACTGCTTTTAAAAACTCATCCTGATGCAGAATTTATTTATTTATTTATTTATAGTCTTCCATACCATCTGACTATTGATTTTATATTTGCTTTTAACTTTTTTACAGTTTTGATTCTCATGTTTAATTGTGCATAGGTGTGTGTGGTTGTGTAGGGATTTGTGTGCCTGAGGATGCCCCAGAGAAGCCAGAGCTGTTGGATCCTCTGGAACTGGAGTTACAGATGGTGTGAAGTGCCTGAAGTGGATTCTGGGAACTGAACTTGGGTCTTCTGCAAGAGTAGCAATTCCCTTAATCAATGAGCTATCTGTCCAGCTCCAATTTTGCATTTTTATCTGTGTGGTATCAGTGTAAACTAGCCTGTAAAGAGGCTTGGCCTCGCGCCAAGAATTGTTCTAATCTAGGTATTTCGTATGCATTCACTAAACTGGAGCACGAATCCAATGAAGTACGTGAGATAACTCCTTTTACAACTGAGTTACTGAAGCCACTTTCTCAAAGCCACTCAGCTGGGGCATGACATGCTACAGATTGAACCCGGGCAGTGTGGGTCCAGAGTTTGTTCCCTAACCTCACTGGCTCTCTGTGCAGTCTCTTGAGCACGTGATGGAACAGGGAACCACAGTAGAAAGGCTAACTGTGAGGGAGGACATTACCAAGGAGCTAGAATTCTCGGTCTCCTGAGAAAGAATCAGAAGGATTAAGAAGCATGGCCCACCCTTGTTTACTTCCATTTTTAAGGCCTCGTTTATTTTGTTTTGTTTTATTTTATTTTATGTGTGTAAGTGCTTTGCTTGCATGTATGTCTGTGATGTCTGTGCACCCCATGCGTGCCTGATGCCTGAGTGGCCGGGAGAGGGCACTGGATCCTCCGGAACAGGAGTTACAGATGGTTGGTGTGCTACCATGTGGGTGCTGGGAACCCAACCCAATTCCTCCGGAAGAGCAACAAGTACCTTTACTTATTAAACCATCTCTCCTACTTCTTGCTTATGTTTTTCCCCCATACTTGTTTCTTCTATTTTAAATGAAAATTACACAATTACTTAGTTTATAATCCCTCAGTTATTGGCTACTGTGCCGCCATGAGCAAGAGCCCTACAGCTCTTGTGCCTCTCTGGAGTGAGAAAGGGTCATTTGAAGTTCACTCCACTCACCTGTGAGGAGAACGTCATCGATATTTGTTAAGTGAGTGCACATTTCTCAACGCTCCTGTTTGATGAACAAAACCACATCCTGTCTGTACCTCTCCTGCAGCACTTGACATTCGGGAATATCATTGTTCACCCTATGCTGTTTCTCTTCAGTGTGGAACTCCTGGAGAGCAGGCACCGTGTGCTTCCCTGTAGCCCAGGAACTTAGCACCTAATTCTCAGTAATAGAATTATTGACAAATGGTTGTAGAAATAAAGATAATCTGTCTTGGGTTTGATGCTGTTTTGTGGGAAGGAGCTAGAGGTAACCAGACAGGGTGTGCATTGTGGTCTGTCCTTAGTGCATCAATCACTGCAGGGTTGCTATGTAGTCCTCCAAAGGGTTTCGCTGTAGTCCTAGTGAGTCAATGTACAGCTAGAGATAAGCACGCTCATTTTTCCTTAATTTATGAAGAATGCCTCTGTGGCCCCAAATCATGAATGCATCAAAATTTTCATTTTATAGTGTAGATAAAATATCAGAAAGCAGTAGATAAAATATCAGAAAGCAGCTGGGCGTTGTGGCTCACGCCTTTAATCCCAGCACTTGGGAGGCAGAGGCAGGCAAATTTCTGAGTTCGAGGCCAGCCTGATCTACAGAGTGAGTTCCAGGACAGCCAGGGCTACACAGAGAAACCCCGTCTTGAAAAAAAGAAAAAAAAAAATATCAGAAAGCCTGCCTTAGACATTATGACTGATTCCTTTTGTTTGTTTGTTTGGTTTTGATTTTTTTGAGACAGGGTTTAGGCACGCACCACCACCACCTGGCATTATGACTGATTCTTGAAAAATACAAATTTGTATAGCATTTGAGGGAGAGTAATGTAAAGTTCACAGCCTGCAATAATATTAAACATTCTGTCTGCACGCTCTTCAGCTCTCCCCGGGGCTCCTGCACTCACATTTCAGCTTTGTCTTAGCTCAGTGTGCACTGTGTGTTAGATACCATTATTCTTTCTTGAAGTTTTAAAAATTCAGATATATATATATATAGATACATATCTATAGCATTCTATATTTTTGTTTTTCAATTCATTTTAACATGAGGTAGACATTCTGGTTCAATGGCTCTTCAGTCTTCTTTTGGGCAGTCATTTTATATATTGGACACAGTTTACTCTATCCATGGAACTTCCCATCACTATAGTGCCCTGGAAGAAAGCTGGATATGGACTCTCAGTGGGTACTTTAAAGGACTGTTCTCCTAAGGACTGGAGAAATGACTCTGCATTGAGGGTACTGGTTACTCTGCCAGAGGACCTGATTCAATTCCAGAACCCACATTGCAGCTCACAGCTGTCTGTAACTCCAGTTCTAGGGAATCCAGCTCCCTCACAGAGACATGCATTCAGGCAAAACACCAATGCACGCTAAGTTTAAAAAAAAACAAAAACTGTTAAGAACATTCTTTTAATGAAGTTTTTGATATTTCTTTCACTGCCTCTACTGTACCATTTCCTGGGCTACAGTCACTACCTCCAACAATAAAAGAATCTAGCACAGGAAAGAAGAGTGTGTGAGAACAAATGTGTGGACTAACCCTCCCATCGAATTGCATCAAGTACACAGTGAAAACCCATTACACGTGCTCAGACTGTTCTATAATAGTGGTGTGCAGGTGATAAAACATTGGCCCTATTAGCATCTTCTATACAACTGCAAATTGCCTAATCCACTGAGTAAATGAATCACTCCTGCAGGTTTAAAGCCACAAAATCATTTCTTTGCTTAGAATATCAGTTGTCCAAAACTCTGAGCAAAGTCCTCCCCTTCACCTGTTGCACATTAACTCCATGGTTACTGTATAATCAGTACCTGAGAGCTAAGATTTGCTGCTTACAAGTCACACAGCAAAGGGTTACGAAATGCCACACACAGTGAGCATGGTGGGGCTCTCCTTGATGCCCTTGTGCTGGTAGACTTCTGAGCTTGCCTTCAAGTTGTTAAAAGAATCTTTTGCTCCGTTGCCTGTGGGATAACTTTTCTGTACCAATAGCAGCACCAGCATTGCTAGCTCAGCCTGCAGTACTTGGTTGCTATTTTCCCAGGAGCTCAGTGACCTGGTTGGTGACGCGGCTGTTTTGAATAGCCTTTGCAGACATATTCACTGGCTGATAGATCTATTTTCTTAGCTGAAGGGTGTTAGCCATATGTCCCCTTAGATCTTCTACATTATATACTTTGCCCCTTTTCAACTTTTTATATGTTTACTACGGCCACCCTGTCTAGGGCTGAATAAGGCAGTTTCCACTTCCAGTGAATTTAATGGTCTGTAGGAAAGATTGTCATTGAAATAGGTCATTTTCCCCTCACATAGTAAATGCTGAGATCCTCAGCAAGTGTCATGGCATCTTAAAAAAATTTAGCCTTTTCCTAACATGAAAGTCAAGTGATATTCTTGGAGGATAAAAGTTTGCTCTGAGTATTATAGACTGGATTTAAGAAAGAAAAAAAAAGGATCCCATTATTCTAGCAGAGGAAATGATGTGCATGCTAAAGAAAGCCATGGATTCCATGGATCAGACTCTAAAATACTATTTGGTAGGGAAGGCCAGGCAACAGGGGAGGTGGCTAAGGCTCAAGCTGTGAGCTTGTTTCGTCTCACGTTTGGGAGTTTTAGATTTATTCATACATTTAGACTCAGAGCTAACTCCTCTACACTCTTTTGAAAATGGTGCACATATTCACTGTCTTATGAAAATGATTCATAGCTTTTATTAGAACTCAGCCTGACCCGAAATCCAAAAACTATTAAGAATATTTGCAGTGAAAAGTCCTAAGGGGCCCATGCCATAGTTGCCCATAGCCAAGATGAAGTAGAACATTACCATGGCCCTGTTTCGTATCTCAGGAAATGTGGTGCATTGAACTGTGCTAATTCAACAAATTAAAATCACCAGGAAGATTTCCTTTGCAAAAACAAAAATCACTACCCCATTCACCGACTATTTTATTGACCCTGGCTAAACACCAAGCCCTAGCAGGGAAGTTCCTTGAGGAGTGAACAAGGTATTGCCACGAGGTGACAACATTTGAGACTCCCTTCCTGAACCCCAAACATTTCTGAATTTTACTTTGGAGCAAATCAAATCTGAGTCTATCTATCCTTGTTGTTTTTGTCTGTGAGGAGAGTGTAGCCCGGTGAAGGAAGTAGCTAGCCTAAGGTCACGTGTCTGGACATGCTGAAGAGTCTCTAATCAGAAGCCCTGGATTTTTCCATCACCCCACACTTCATTTTTTTCTTTCTTTCTTTAGTTTTAACCATAAATATGCTTTATTCTTTTTCAATCACTGGTATGAGTGTTGTGTGCACTCTGTAATCAAACATTGGCTCACTACAACTTGAAGCCTGAAAACTGAATTCCTAGGAAAATGAAACTCCTTATCTTACTGTGGCTATGCCGGGAAGAGTGCACAGTGAGCCTTTCTGAGCAAGTCCGAAGTCTGTGCGTGCACAGGAGTGCTTAGCTGAGCTTTTCATAGTTGTGAGGTCTGAACTCGAGTTCAAAGGCAAAAGTTGAAAGTCTTGAACTGGTAAAGTAAAAGTTAGAACTTGAATCTTCTTATGCACAGCAGATACCCTGTGGCCTTCATTGAGGTCTAAAGTAGGAGGGAGGCCAGAGGGCATAAGGACCCCAGGCACGGGATCCGGAGGGGGTGCTCTGAGTTTAAAATCCCACATTCTCTCCCTTCCAACTTCATGACAAGCTATCTAACTCAGACTAACTTTCTCCACTAGAAGAATAGAAATAATGACATTTCACCGTAAGAATTGTGCAAGGCTATGTCATAAGGCACTTATGTCCACTGTCCATAAGAATCAGTGGAGTTTAAGGCAAAAGTCAGAAAGCACTCGAGGTATTACAAGGAGACAATGACTCTAACCAAGGAACATCAGTGCAAAAGTGAGGAAGTTAACAACACTGAGAATTCTCATGTCACTGTCTTCTGGATCCAGATGTGGGCAGTTGTTTTGCCACCACCTCGGCCACAACTGCCAACCAAACTGGCTCTCAGAACCATAGTCTGGTAACAAAGCCATCAGCATTGTCAGATTCCACTACAAATATTCAGTATCTCTCCAACATACTTGTCAGCGGCCTAGGCCTGCAGAGGAAATGAATCGAGTTAGTGGACTCTGCAAGGAAGTCTGGGAAATGTAGTTTAAAGCTTTCCAACTACCAAATAAAATTACACTGTTAAGTCAGTCATTTAGTGTCTGCCACAGGAGTGCAGCCTAGGTTCTGGCATATAGCAAATGCCCAATAAATAAATATTGTTGATGGGGGGAAGTTCTATGGTTGATTTATTATCACCAAAGTACAGATAGCACTTAATGTCTATGTATAATTTGCTTATTAACCTAAGGAAGTTGACTTGATTCTATTTCTAGGGGATTCCTATAGAATATAATTAAATCTAATTATCACCTTTTTGGGGAACTGTTATTTACAATCCCCCCCCATCAACATAATGTGAAATGAAACAAGTTTCTATGTATTTTAAATTTTTATTATAGGCTTATGTGCACACATGTGCACTTGCGTGCACACATGTACATGTGCGTGCACACACACACACACACACACACACACACGAACACACACATGCATGCACATACCCAACATGCATATGGAGATCAAAGAGCATTTTGAAGGAGTTGATTCTCCTCTTCCACATATTGTTCCCAGACATCAAACTCATGATGTTGGGCCTCGTGGCAGCGCCCTTACCCTGGCCCCGCATCTGTGCTGCTTTGTCTACACTCATTTTAAGATGGGTAACAGAAGTGCCAGGAAGGAGGACAAAGGCCGAGCTCCCTGCTTTCTCGTGCCGGCTTTCCACATGTCTCGTGACCCTAGACATCCTTAGATGGAACTTTGTTTTTGCTCAAGGAAAGAGTCAATTTAAAATGACTTATAAGAGTTTGCACAACACTGTCAGCTGATCAGATGTCCTTAGAAAATCGGTAGGCATTCCAGTTGTCTTTTTAAGGTCAAAGGGTAATAATGTAAGGGAGCTTTCTCCTACTTTAGCTTAGTAGCATAAATTTTTTCTCAAGATATGTTTTATTCTGTGTCTTAGGTGTGCTAATCTGTCAAATAAAAAAATCCTTATATTCAAAATCAATATTAAACATGTAAATATTTAGAGCCAAGAGAATTGAAATTTTTTATTCATTTATTTTTCCAATAAAATATTCTAGATACTTACTTAACGATGCTGAAAATCCAGAAAACAAAGTGCTTTTTTCTTTGTATATTTTCTGTTATTATTTGCAACAAGGCCTTACCATGCAGCCCTGAACTTACTCTACAGACCAGGCTGCCTCAGATTTTTAGAGCTCCACCTGCCTCTGCCTCTGAGTGCTGAGATTAAAGGTGTGTGTGACCACACCCAGCGCTTAGAGCATTTGAACTCAAGTTCTATGGGGCAAATCGCTAAACTAAGGTAATATGGTTCCTGATTAGTAATTAACATACATTCTCTTTACTAGCCCGATTTCCACATGATATCTGAGTAATAAACCCTTGGAATGCTTGTGACTCAAACACTGGAGTTTTTAATCCAGTGGTAATGGAACCAAGTAACAGATTGTAGAATTTCCTGCACTGCATAATGACTGGACCACAGAGAGTCACACTGAACATTGACACCAATCTTAGTTCAGTTCAAAGATGTTTCTAATTAAACCCAATATTTAAAAAATTGAACCTCTGACATTCAAGAGTCATCTAAACAAGTATGCAAAATTTTAAGGAAAACATAGATTTATAACCAGCAGGAAATAAAGGAAAAGAATTGTTTTCTATGCATGGTTCAGTATGAAGGTTTTCACTCGTCGTTTGGGAATGATAGCAACTCAAGTGATACGCATCTCATTGGTACCGATCTTATGACTGAGTGCATTCCAAGGGGATGAGTAAATATTCTTCCTTGTTCATGCAGTTAGAATTTTAGAAATGCAGGAGCTATAGTGCTGTACAGGTGAGCGTTTTCCCCTTATGTACTTAGAGATTAGGTCCAACAGCCCGGGTTAAAAAGACTTTGCTCAGCACACTTCAGTCATAAAGTCTAGACAGAAGCCACAGAGATTATCATACGCTGGGCAGCAACAGTATTGCATTTTATTATTTTTGAGGATCGATTCCCAACTTAACAGCACAGTGGAATTCTACAGCATCACGAAAGGACTCAAAAATGTCTTTCCACTAATTGAATAATCCTCAAAGGAAGGGAACAGTGTGTTTCTTTAGATTGTAAAAGAACACGGATGAGTGGTTTGTTGCCAGTGCTAAGAGATTACAACAGCACCGTGACTTCAAATACTAGATAGTTAAACTATCTAGTCTTTAAACTTTAAACATGGCGTAAGGGGTTTTATTTTACATGATTTAAATACATGTATTTGTATATATTTACTGTATATATATACACATATTAATATATATATTAGTAAAAGAGGCTACATTATAATGCTAAGACTTTTATGGCTTGGTTTTATTTATTAAAGAATGCGTTTCTCTGTGGAGTCCAATGGTAAAGAGAGAGTTAGTTGGGCATGTGGTAGGTATACTGGTTCAGTTATCAGCCTGACAAAATGCAAGGCAAAATAAAATAAAAATGAATCAAAGTCTGTTCTTCCAACCCTTCATATTTTAAAATGTAAAGTACATCTCTCCTGTCTGTGTGTGTGTGTGTGTGTGTGTGTGTGAGCCTGTGTGTAATGTATGTGCATAGGTGTACCATTGTGCACACACACACACCCAACCTCAGAGATTTTTCGGCAAAGGTGAGAGCCAACAATCTCAAGCACTGCGGTTCTTGAGACCAACCTCCTAGCTTGTTACCTGGTTGCAGGAGTGTGAACTTGGGTTGCATAGTTGTGCAGGGAGCACTCCCCAGCCCCTAAACTACACTTTCAATAATGTTCCTTGTGCACGAAAAGGTTAGTGTAGAACTCTGTGTGGATCAAAGATTCAGGAAGGTCTAATCTTATCACAGAGGTCATTTGGCCACGAGAACAAAGTCCACTTTTAATATAATCATTGGTTACATTTAAATGCCTTTTGGTTGACTTTACAACTTGGCATATCCAGTAAGTTGGTCTGCTGCGGAGCTCCTGTGTGTCACAAACATAGGCAGCGTCTTGGGAAGGTGCAAAGAGGTAACTGTAACTTTTTAAAAAGTTAATACAACATGAATAATGTCCTTGACCAAAACCAATTCATTTCCTCAGAGTATTTTTGTCGTTTTGACTCATTATACAAACCGACCATTTATCAAAATTTGATACTCTTGTCGTAGAAGGCTGGAAGGTTTTCTGTTATACCAAGGAGAGTGATTCACGAAGGTGGTAATTTTACATACACGGGGCAGTGTCACCCCTAGCCCACTTCTGCACAATAGCTGACTTTACATTAGCTGTATCTTACACAGATAGAAAGAACCAAATCTTCAGTGCTGTCATTGAAAAAGCAATGAGTGAGGTGCTGTACTTTCCATTTTTATTGTGGAGATGGTTTAAAACTTTTCAAAAGATTAAGGGTCCTGATTAAGGGTCTCAATTTTTTTCTTTAAATTTACTGTTATGTTATGACAGAATCAAAGCCTAGTTGTATGAGAACCATCAGTGTGTGTGTGTGTATCATGTGCGTTAACAATTGTGAGGAAGGGGATAGGGAAGGGCACCATGGTCAGAGATGCTGTCTGACACAGCCCCGAGGAGACATAAGGTCCTTCACTGTGTGCCCCTCAGTCCCCAGGCAGGCTGCATGCACTGGAAAATACCACTGATGTGAGCACAACTTAGCTCTCTTTGTAATGAGTAGCTACTTTTGTCATGTTGGGACATAATGCTTTATAAGAGCAATTATGTCATCACGTAAAGAGCAGAGGGTTTATTTTGGCTCCCAGTTCTAGGGCACTGTCCCTGAAGGTAGAGGAGCCATAGTGGTGGAAGCTGGAAGCAAGGTCATGTTGCATCTCTAGTCAGGCAGCAGCAAGAGGTGACAAGGCAAGCTTGCACTCAGATCACTGTCTCTCAACAGTCAGGACTGAGCCGGAGCAGTAATGTCTCCAGATTGAGGGGTGCTTTCCCTACCTCAGTTAACCTAATCTTGATAATCCCTCACAGACATGCCCAGAGATGCTTGTTTTTACTGATTCTAGGTCTGGCTGAGTTGAAAGTCACTATTAAGTGTCCCAGGGACTGTGGGTTGTGAGAGAATTCATGAAGATAGAACTCGTCTTGGACTTTAAAGGAGAACAAGGCTAGAGGGGAATTCTTGAGCTGATGAAGTGTAGGGAAGCTCATGGTGTTTTGACCTGCCCCCCACATAGGGAACTTCTTTCTACAACTGTCTGATCTGATCACAGCTTTCAGATTAGTCTGACATTGTCAGTGTCTGTATTAGAGATGTCAAACCCTGAGGCATATGCTTAGCATGAGGGAAAGGGGGACACGGGCCCCAGAGTCTCTGGCTGGTAGTAGCAAATGGATTACAGTTAGGATGAGGTTCCCTGGCCTCAGAGCACAGCTCTGCTCCTTCCTCGCTGCTGAGACCTAACCTCAGCTCTGGAATGGCCATATAGAGGTGAGGTGTAGTCACTGAGGACCCCAGACGGCGACTTCACCTGCATTAGCCCTGCTGCTCCAGGTATCACTGCTGTCCTCTTAGATTGCCTTTAGGGGGTCAGAGATGCCAGAAGAACAAACTACAGATTTTCTTGACATGAAGAAGTCAGGAGACAGGCGGAGCTGGCGCAGGCTCTATAGCTCAGTGATTCAGATCCTGCATTGATCTTAGTGTTCCCCTGAGGTGCCTCTGAGTTCCCTGGTGACAGCTGTGGCTCCAGCATCCTGTGTTCATTCCTGCAAGCAAGAACTCTAGGGCAAACGATACAAGAATACAGCTCGTTGCCTATACCTCCATTTAAGGGGCATTCTGGAGATCTCTGTCTGGTAACATTTGCTTATGTGACAGTCGCAGGCAAGCCTGCTCACTTACAGCAGAGGCTGTGTGCTTGCCCACCTGTCCCGAACAGCTGATTCAAAATTATTTTTACAAATGTGAAAAGCGCCAGTCTTGCTGCTATTGCTACTGGGAGCTAGTCTGGCATCTTTTCTCTGGTATAAAGTTCCGGAAGGCTAGCTAAGCTTAGGGAGTCTCCCCCACCCTCCAAAACACTCCTGACCGCCATCCGCACTCATCTAGAGAACAGACAGCTGTATTTTGATCCACTCAGTTCTGTTTTAGCTTTTGGTATGAGTTTTCTGTAATCAGTAATTTAAGAGAAGAATATTAAACTCCGGTTGATGTAAATTGTCCAGATTTATGGTGAATCTGTAGTAGGGCTTTCAAAATAAAGCTTTCTGCTCTGCCGAGCGAAATCCTCAAATGCCGGACTTGAACAATTCACATGTTGTGCCATTCCTGGAAATCAAAGAACTTTGGAGTTATTTGTGGGTCACTAGTATTCTTGTTTGATAAGAAATCAAGATTAATTCATGATAGAAATTTTTGGCCAGGTTTGGTGACATGGGTCTCTGGAAGGTAGGCAGGAAGATGACAAGTTCTGAGCTAGCCTTTGCAACCTAAAAAAAAACCCTTTCTTGGGATATAGTCAGTGATGGAGCCCTTGTGTGATATGTATGGGAACCCAGGTTCAATCCATGCATCCATCACAAAGAGGACAGGGATGAGGCCACCACTTCCTCCTCTCCTGGAGTGTCCCTGACTCTACTGCCTGCACTGTTCATTGCAATCCAGCTGTGGCCTTAGAGGTCAAGTCCTTTCCCTTTTCCTTCCTTTCCTGTGAGTCTGTTGTTGTTCTGTCAACCTAACTACAGAAGGCAGAGAAGGAGATTGTGTGTTAAGCTTCCTTTTCACGTGTGCTCAACTTGTAGGAAGAGCAAATGATAAAAGTGTGAAAAGATTAGAGGATTCGTGCTGCGGATGCTTAACAACCACATATCCATGCCTACTGTCGACAGCAAGGCAGTCAGAATGGACGGGGTATATTTACCCTGAAGGAGTTTGGGGTCTATGAGAAAGGACATTTCAGGTGCAGAGACCCTAGTCTGCTTTTGTGTGTCATGAAAGGAAACTTGACAGGAAAGGAACATGTGCTGGGTTTAGTAGGCCGCAGCAAGCAAAAAGCAAGACTGTCCTGGCTTCTTACACCACAGCCAGTGAATGCTCTCTTTGCTGGCTAGTTTCATGTCAGCTTGACAGACTAGAGTCATTTGGGAAGAGGGAACTTCTACTGAGAAAATGTCCCCATCAGAGTGGCCTCTGGTCAAGCCTGTGGTTCATTTTATTGATTAGTGATGGATGAGGTGGAGGGGAAGGCAGCTTACTGTGGACAGTGACATCCATGGGCTGATGGTCCCGAGTTCTGTAAGAAAGAGGCTGAGCAAGCCATGAGAAGCAAGCCGGTAATGGGGCCCCTCCATGGTCTCTGGGTCAGCTCCTGTCTCAGGCTCCAGCGCTGACTTCCCTTCATGAAGGACTGTGACCAGGACATAGACGTTGAAATAAACCCTTCTCATCCAACCTGGCTTTGGGTCATGGTGTTTTCTCACAGCAGTGAAAACCATAACTAAGACAGACTGATAGTGGCTTGTTAAAGGTGAGATAACCTACCTGTTAAGGCACTTAATGTGCAGCAAGAATCTCTTTTGAAAGTAAATTTAAAAATAAGTATATTTTAAGATAAATGTGAAAATTATTGGTGACTCACACTGAAATATGGTTAAGTCTTGGAGGACACTTGGAGGACCATTGCGGGTTGGGAGAAGGCAACAAAAGGAATATTATCAATCACACTTAAGTTTTAATTTTTGAAAAACTGGAGAGAGACAAAACTACCTTGAAAGAGGAAGAGGCCACTTAAGGAGATGTGCACAGACTTAGAATGAACTTTGAAAAGGGAGTCCTGTGTCTTGGGTATTTAAAAAGAGAGTATCTGTGCTTCCCACGAAGCAGAGAGTCAGCACCTGCATGCTCGACATGTCACTAGTGGGTAGCAGAGGGGGATTCAGGCTCTGAGGACCCAGGTTTTGCAGGCTGGATTAGGGAACTGGATAGGCCTTTTCACTGTGTCTTAAGGCGTGTCAGCTATCGCCTCTGAACCTATAGAGAAGGAAGGCTGGCATATGAAGGATGTAGACTTGGGTTTCCTCTTTTACTGTAGAGAGCTCTTTGACTGCAGTAGTAGGTAGGGCCAGTTTTTTGATCTCTTTGATCAGGTTTCAATGTTCCCTCTGAGCCTGTCCTTCTGGAGAGCTCTAAGCCTCCTGGGACTGTCACCTCTTCCTCACAACTGTCCACATGTGAGTATTCTAGGGGTATCAGAAGCCATGACTGAGGGAAGAAATCAGGGAAGAGAGTCCAGCACAGGAAGGGCCTGAGGCTGGAGTGGCTGCCAGCACACCCCTGCTCGGGCCCAGAAATCTACTCTGCCAGCTCCTACCCTGTTACTCCACCTTCCCATCAATTTTGAGGTTCTGTTTGACTCCCATTGCTTATTTTATTTTGCTTTTTTTTTTTTTTTTTTTAAACACAGGGTTTCTTTGTGCAGCCTTGGCTGTCCTGGAACTTGCTCTGTAGACAAGGCTGGCATCAAAATCAGAGATCTGCCTGCCTCTGCTTCTCGAGTGCTGGGATTAAAGGTGTGCACTACCATGCCAGCCTAACTATTTCATTTCTTACTTTCTCTTTCTTTCTTTCTTTCTTTCTTTCTTTCTTTCTTTCTTTCTTTCTTTCTTTCTTTCTGTTCTGAAACAGTCTCACTGTATACTCTGGCTGTCTTAAAACTCTGAGTAGACCAGACTAACTTGGAACTCACAGAGATCTGCCTGCCTCAGCCTCCAGGGTGCTGGAATTAAAGGCATG
This sequence comes from Mus caroli, assembly GCF_978045245.1. Taxonomy (NCBI): domain Eukaryota; kingdom Metazoa; phylum Chordata; class Mammalia; order Rodentia; family Muridae; genus Mus; species Mus caroli. The sequence goes on from NW_028227256.1 coordinate 162,123,127, forward strand.
CACCACCGTGCCCTGCTCACTACTTATTTTAAAAGCAGCTCCTTCAATCACATTGTGCACTTAGTCCCTAGGGCAGCCAGTGCTGAAGTAATACACCCACCCCCTTGGTGTGATACAAAACTAGAGCAAAATGAAAGTGTGGCCCTGTGTTCCCCATCCATTAAGAAATTCTAATCAGTAACAGAGCATTAAGCCAGTGACCCTGTGTGACCCCTGTGTGACAACCCATGAAGCCGTGACTTGAGGGGGCACAAGCCATCAGAGTTGGTTCCCTACTGAACATATGAATTTAAATATGCATTTAAAACCCAGAATCATATTATTGGGAAGGGAGCAGAAGTATACCTCTATCAGATCTTATCTGAAAACCTATCTATGCACAAGCACATATTCTATTCTGGTGCTAGAACTCTACAACAGTGGACTAGATAAATCCCCTAAACATTTGAGAGAAATACCTAACTATTGAATATCCTCTTTTATACAAAGAGAGGAAAAAATGACTGCATGTCTTCCTGCCACTCAAGCCAAAATTAAGAAGTATTTGAAAATAAACTCCTACATTCATTTTCAGTGTAAAAGCCTAAGTATTTGCAAAGGGAGGCCATAGCGCAAAGTAGGGTTGGTTTACTGAATGCCAAATCCCTGTGCTGTGAGTTCCATCGGGGCAGTGAGCAGCCGTCTCTACGAGTCACTGCACAGACCCACAGAGAGCTCGTCCTGAGCCTGTTTGAACCTATTACGGAACATTTACCTATAAATTAAACTATTAAACTCCACTGTTAACAAACATAGCATGTTTTTTTAATCTGGTTATAATCATCAATAAATGCAGAGATTGCTCCACAGAAGCCACACCTTAAGGGAAAAGACTGGGCTCAAAGGCCCAGTCCTGATCACTCAGCCAGTTCCCGGCTACTTGTAGGGGAAGGTCACCTGACCTGAGAGCCAGGATCTCCCTGGTAAGGAAGTGGCAGGACCAGTTTGTCATGGAGGTGGAATTAATTGATGAAATGACTGGACAGTACTGTGTTAAAGGTAGTGAAGATGTAGGCTATTTACGTCTAACATTGAGAGAGAGAACCCAGCCTTCAGACTACTCTTCCTAGTAGTTGTGTATCATTGTCCACTGGCTTAGCAATCACTTATCAAGCTCAGCTTTTGGTATCAGGTGTAATTTGTCTTTAAAAATGAAGTTAAATGTTAACCTTCCCACCAAAACAAAGAGCAAAACCAAAACACGGCATTAACCCCTTCATGCCGTGTTTTGTTCCCGCCGATGAGCACCCCTTTCTGTCAATGCACCATTGTGATTTTATTCTATCACATGGGTTTTCCTCTTTCCAGGCGATGAACTTTCTGAGGATCAAGTTTTCCCCATTTTTAAACTGTTGTGGGTGTCCCGTGCACAGTGTGTCAGTCAAGTGAGTGGCTGGTGAGAGGAATGAAAGTATGTGTGGATAGAAGCAAACCTTATGACTTACAGTCTCAAGGCAAACACTTCATGAAAATGGGGACCCTATGTGCCTCGAGGCTCCCCTCTCCAAGTAATCAGGGTTCAGCATAGTAGGAGACCCCAAAGAAATGTGCAAAGAAAGAAAGGGCCAGCTCCAGGCCAAGGGGTTGGGAGTTGTGGAGTTTATTGTGTTTTTTATTTTCTCTAGTTCATCCCCAACCCCCACAAACATCTCATCCCAGAGCTGGAGGCTCCCTTGGGAGAAATCCCCAGGTCTGATTCAACTCTGGTTACTTTAGCTCCTACTCCTTATCAAAACTAGCTCCTGTGTCCTCTTTCTGCCATGCTGGTCTGTGCTCCTACTCCACCCTCTACTAATTTAATGACTACAGATTCCTATACTAGTTACAGACATCAAAGAGTATTGACAGGTAATATGTTCCAGTCACGGGAATGAAAGTAATCCGCAACACTTAACCCAAAAGACAGGCCCAATAAAACCGCATTAGGAGCTATGCCGGAGTATCAGATTCCCCATGCTACCTCCTCCGTGGCCCATAGTGGAGCCAACCCTTGGAAACAATAGGCTGCCTGTAGGACTCCTGATCTTATCTATCCACATTTATACTGGGCTCTGCGGTGGAGCAAGCTGTAAATGTGATAGTTGCAACACGCCCTTTAGAATACAGAATTCACTGCTGATTAAATAAAATGGCTGAGTGATCTAGAATCAGCCCCACAGAATGGACTCAGAGAAAAATGAACCAAGATCCTGGGCTTGTGCTGCAGCTGTGCTCGTCTCTCACTGGGTCGGATGTGATGCTAACGGGAGCTCCCACGTGATTATTTCTCCATCCTGTTTCCCAGCGTGAAACCCAGGAATAAAAGTACCATGTATGGCTAATGCTAGCCCCTCTTACAGAAGAGAAGGCCAGGTCTCCTCTGTTGAATTTGAAACCCAGATCTCTTTACTTATTTGTTTGAGAGCACTCTTGAACTCTCCTTGGAGAATCTTTTTCTTATGTAGAGGGTCTTCAGCCCTGGACTTTCAAGGTGGGCAGTATATTCAAGTAATGGAAAGTGTTACTAATCCTTTAAGAGCCAGTGTGAGCTACGGCTGGGTTAGAAAGATTCGAATAACTGGGCTTTTGTCTGTGATCGCTGATAACATTTTTAATTTAAAGTTGGGCAGTCATTTGGTAATAAGTACAGCTGGAGCAAACAGAGCATGCTATTGTTCTAGAACCAATGGAGTTCAAATTCAGTTTTTCCCAAACAGGTACATGACCGAAACACTGGTTTCTGTCCCACTTTGGGACGCCATTTTCACTTTCAAGGTGTCTACTATAGTTAACTGCTACTTGAAATACTTGTAGCATTTTCCTTTAAATATATTTTCTACTCTACATGAGTGTTTTAAGGTCATAGATGGAAAACTGCTCTTCCTTGTTCTTAGATATCTTGATGAAGATAATCAATACAATGGAAGTTAAAGATCATTAAATTCTAATTACATAATACCCTCACTAAGGCCAAACCCGCCTCCATTTATTATAAACCTGGGATTTGGACAGGCTAACACATCGGGGGCTCTGACGGATGGAAAGAGCCTTCTCCTTACTATTTCAGTGCCGGCCTCTCTTTGATTAACACTGCCTTTGAAAACCTCGATCCCTTCTTTTTGTGTTTGACTGACTGGATCTACACAAACAGAACAATCATGCTATTTATAGGAGGTAGGTGGTGGCTCTCTCTGCACACACCCAAGAAGTGGTTAGAATACACAAATGTGGACATGAAAAAAATCTACAATGAGTGTATGGAAGGAAAAATGCCTTGAATATGCAAGCACTTAATACTAATGCATTGCTGCAGAGGGGCTTATGCTTTGGAGGCTTGACCCAGTTCTAGCTGAAAGGATGCTTGATAAAGTAGGTATATAATGGGCAGTCAAGTGGATGTTAAGTCAAACAATGCCAAGGACATTCGAAAGTCTCCTAGCTGCTACTGTGTTGAGCATCCCAGGTGGGGAGTGCTGGAGAGGTTGTGGGAAACAAGATTGGGAGAGAAACTGGAAGGAAGTAATAGGTAAATTGCTGTGTGCCTGTGCAGCAGTTCAAGAGCATTGGGGACACAGGGTCTGTGAAACCAGTAGGTTTGTCTCACTAAGTCTGTGACCCTTGAATAGCTTTAAAACTGTAAATTGTCCTCCAGTTTAAATTTTTTCATGAGATCCCTAACTCCACTCCCCTTCTTATTCAATCATCATGAACATAATTTATTCACAGCCTAAGAAAAGATGAACTGTATCAAGTTCTGGTGGCACACACCCAATCCCAGCACCTACCTATCAAGCCCCAGTACAGCCAAGGTTACATGGGGAGACCTGATCTGAAAACGAGCTGATTCAATAAAATAAACCGTCCTCTTCACTGGAGTGACACCCCTGTTCCCATAAATGTATGGCTGATTTTTTGAGAAACCCACTTTCATACTGAGGATACCATTTATGAATTTTGCCAGTTCCCCGGTAATTAAGGAAAATTCCTAAAACCCGTAAAATTCGGCAACCAGGCTGCTCAACAAAGCTCTTTTGTTCCTTCATGTCACATGGAGGGCCAGTTCCTTTGCTGTTCATCTGTCATCCGTGATTTGCTGCTGCATGGTGAGACAAGGTCTTCCTCTGACTCTGGAGTTCTGGGATCCCAGGTGTGCTATGCCACACGGAGAGAAACAAATGGGGATTTTTACTATGGAACAATAGGTGGGAACTCACTCTGTTACTAGTGTTTGTAAACTGGCTCTAGTCTTTCAGGGTCAGCTGGCGTGGACCTGCATTCTCAGTAGCCTGAAGGTAGGAAGGAATGCAGCTGAGCTGTGGTTACCCAGGCCTTCTGCAAGGTTTCCAGGTCCATATGTCACTATCATTCTCATTTGCACATCCCCTTGTTGGCAATACCCTATCTTCAACTCCGTTATACCAGGAAGTGTAATTTTTTTTGTCTTTTCTGACACTAAGACCATTTATTAAATATGGCCAAGAAAGTACTTAAGCGAAATCATGAACCAGAGTAAGATGCACACATTTAATTCTCTGAGTCTCAAACCTAAAATTTAATTTAACCAATAGAAACATTTATACACACACACACACACACACTCAGCGAACACTTTGTTGAGCTATGTATTGACACAGGAGTCAAGATTTCCTGTGTTCACTGAGTGGAACAGCACTGTAGAACACTTCTAAAAACAAGCCACCGCCTTCCTTTCTGCCTCTTGTTAACTCGGTCATCTCTTGGGGACGAGATGTGTATCCAGGTCCCGTGGGTCCTCCATCCTCTTAGCAGGTGGCAGGTGGGAGAGCCCAGACCTGCCTGTAGCTAATGACAGACTGTGCTTGCCTTTCAGGTCCAGTATTTCTTCAAGATCTTGGATAATTAGCCCTCTAGAGTAAAGACGACACAGACTGAGACGCCCAGACAAGCGAGTCACACACGTGAGGAATGTGTTCATTCTTTTATTGTCCGTTGTGTTAACCTGACTGACACAAGATCAACAAGAGCACTGTACTCCTGGCAATTATTACATATGCTAGAACATGGATTTGCACTGTAGACAACACTTAACACCAGTCTATGGGGTACTGCATTGCTTTTTATAAAGTTCAAAATAAAGATTTTTATTTTCAAACAAGTGACTTTGGTTTTATTTCATACATTACACTTTTTCTTGCAGAAAAAAATAAAATTGTACAACTGCATAAATATAAAATTCTTCCACCATGAAAATGGTCAAAACATTCATAAAGACACAGCACCAGCACATGATGCCTCCAGAGAAAGGAAAGAAGGAAAAGGAAATGGACCAATAAGCAAACTAACCGGTAGCCCCATCACTGGCCACAGTGACAGGCAGAGCCCAGTCGCAGACACAGCAGCAGAACACACTGGAGGACACAGAGCACAACACAACCCATCACCTTGATTTTTCTGTACTGTCACTTAAAATTTAAAGGGCAGTTCCCCCATGACAGCCCACCCCCCAGCCCCAGGAAATAAAGAAAAAAAATAATAATAAAGACCTGATACCACAGGAAGAGACTATGGAGTGTGTTAAAAATGCTCATCGATGGGCCGTTACCTTTGAAACTTCAGAGCCAAGAAAATAAGAAAGAAAGGAAAAAGTACCATGCCAGTTTTATTCCCGCTGAGTATTTACACCTTGGACAGCAAACCTTGCTCACGTAAAGTAGAAAACAGATATGATAAAACATGGCTTGAAAAATGACCAGAGTGCGCACCTATAGTACTGTACACTAAATAAAATAGACAAGGCGGCAATACTTAGGGGCCAGAACACTGCTCACTACAAGTCAGTTATGGAATCTAATTTACAGTAAAAATGGGCACGTCCCAAGGCTCAATTTTTATTTTTCTTTTGTCATTTACAGTAGAATAAATATTTTGTTGCTATTGCTACACTTTAAATTTACATTCTAACCTATTAAATGCAGAAGCTAGTGTAAAGCATAGAGATTAAGTGTAGGTCCCATACGTATGACAGTTTGTTCAAGACTAGTAGGTTTGTGTATCTTTTTTTAACTTATTAAATGGCTAGTGGGAAAGATTTGTGCTTGTGATCAGCTCTTAATTTCAATTTTTACATCAAAGCGTCCCTGAAAACGGTCTTTCTCACTGTACCCAATGTTCTCACCATACGCCTTACACTCGACGCGGATTTCAGTGTCCAAGGTGAGGTTGGTGAACTGCACAGCCAGCAGGGGCTGCAGGTACTTAGGCTGCAGGAGTTTGCCATAGTAGGGATAATACTGCAGAGGGAAGCCGTAGTATCCGCCCATCCCAAAGTACTCTATGTTCCCGACTTTATCCTTATCTTCATCTCTCTGGAAACCAAAAGGACATGAAATTTAATTTTAAGGGCACACATGCATCATGGGTCTCGTCTTGCTCTGACGAGCGAGACTCTCAACCCCACCAGAGGCTGCAGTAGAGGAAAACAGCCCACCCTGTGGCGTGCCTACCTCAAACCTCTCAAGCTAAGCCTATCAAGCAGTGGGTGGCATGGATAGGTGACACCACAGGATGAAGGTCGGTTCTAGCAGAAAGCAGCCACGAAGCATTCACAAAAAGGGGCTCTCACAAAAGGGGGCTCTGCAAATGGAGGCACTGAGGCAGAGACCAAGTAAGTGTTTCTCTAAGCTGGCTCAGCCTCGCAGGAAGGCCAACAGGGAGAAGAACCCCTGGCTTGTCTCCTTATGGACAGTGTTCAGTGACAATCTCTCCGAAGACTTACATATTTGCCCCTTATTTCTTACATCCATCTCTTGGCTTGGTACCATAGCACTCATTTTTAGCATTCATTAAGAGTAAAAAAAAGAAAGTTGGCCCCAGAATTTAGCACATGCTGTGGGCTAGCTCACCTCTGCAGGTCCATAAACCCACATTCTATTACATTAAATTCAGATATTTAGATTCCAGTGTTTCTTGTGCCAGTAAACAAACTTGGTTTTATTAGTTACGGTTCTGTCCCTTTAGCTTGTATAGTTCCGATTCATCTTGGGAGCCTAATGCCCAAAAGCAGTTCCTTGTATTAAAACTGTCCCTCTAACTGCGAGGAGTCTCACCCACTCTCTCGCCCCGCCCCACTTCCCCTCCCACCCTCAGTAGCCCCGGATGTGTTCTCACCTTGCCAGTGCACTGAACAGGCAGGACATTTGGATTATACTTCATCATCAGTGGGTAAGTCTCCAAGGATTCGTTCTTGGGAGGCTAAAAGGAAAACCCACACTGGTCAGCAAAAGATACTTTTTTTCTGAAAACTAAAACTCAGCTGTAGTCCAAAGAAATGCACGTTGTTGACAGTAAGCTGCTGAAATAATAAGACACGTCAGGGAAGCAGATGCGTGATCCACCTTGTCAATCTGAGACAACTTAGATCTGTTTGAAATGAGCGCTACAAACGAGCTGTGACACAGCCTACTTCTGTAGCTAACACAGCGCTAGCCTACTGTAAACCTGACTCGGGACAATGAGAAGCTAACTGGGTGCCTGCTAAGATGGCAGTCACCACATGGAGTCCAGTGCACCTCTAGTGCAAGAGCTGGACTTGTATACTGAGCCATGGGTAAATATGTCGGGCTTTTCCTCGACAATGCTGTCTTCAAACAGGCTTTCGTCCTCCGCTAAGACTGGGGGCAGTCTGAAAAACAACAGTTACAGCCAAATGCACAGCCTTCCTCCTCCATCCCTGGCCCATCTAGCTCCAAAGGCTGATGAATATGGATTGCTGGAGAGCAGCCATGTGCTTACTCAGGTTAGCCCTGCATCTGAGCCTGGACCTAAGACATAGAGGGTGCTTGCGTGTGTGTGTGTCTAGATTTGACTCTTTTAAGGGGCTTTCTGCTACCAATACTTCTACCTTGAAAACTTAGAAGAGAAAACACTTATTGATCAAAGAGGTGGTCAGAATCTGTCCTCCGAAGACAGGAACCAGGCACACCAATGAGTCACAGCACTCTAACAAAAAACCCGATCCCACTGACAAACTAGCAGGGGATTTGGGTAGGAGGGATAAACGAAAAGCAGCAATGTATTAACTGGGGACCAAAATATTGAAGGAGTCAATGTCCGTCACAGAACAGGACATACAGATGTAGAAGACAGAACTCACACAGTGGGCCAGGCTGTGGCTCTGTGACACAGGTGCCACTGAAAGTGATGAGCCGTATTAAAAGCAAATGGCCGGGAGGGCAGAAACTGGCTTCAGGCTTCCTTCAGAAACCACAGCAGTTCCTCCTGTTGCTAGATTACCCTAGCCGTGTGAGTGTCAAGTACAAGCGAGGGGTAGTGGTCCTAACCACAGTACTTCCCATTGCATGCTTGTCTCTGTGGGAAGATAAAAATCTGTTGAAAGGTACACTAACATTCGCAAGAGATCCTTCAAGACAAGCAGCCAGCCAGCCAGCCAGCCAGCCACTGACAACTTGTTCCTGTCTCTGGTTGCATAAAGGAGCGTTGATGCATTCTTTAAGGTAACTAACTATTCCTGCTGGTGTTGGTGGCACACATCTTTTAATCCCAGCACTCGGGCAGGTGGATCTCTGTGAGTTCAAGGCCACCCTAGTCTGAAGAGTTCCAGGACAGCCAGGGCTGCCTACATAGAGATTCCGTAGCTCACAAAAAGAAAAAGAAAATCCACCTTTTGATTTGACTTCCTTTGGGGTAGCAAATATCACGGAAACAAACCGACATGCAGGGGAGACTGAGCAGCTCACGTCAGCCTTGGGGCCCTGCAGACCAAAGCCACGCCTATGGAAGGACGGCATCGCTTCATTCATGGTCTGAGAAATAACCGTTCAGAAAAGCTGAGACAACACCACTAGTTTTCTGTAAAGAATTTCTTACAAAATGGTGAACAGTAACAACTTGCTGATCAAGTAATGGTCACTTGTTAGAAACTGTGTGGTTATCAAAGGGCAGAGACCATGGTAGGTTCTGGGCTTGGTAATGAAATCATCACTCGGGGAAAAAAAACTTCTTTCTGATCAACAGACAGCATTTCTGAAATATCCTTGTTGCTCCTTTAAGGACCCAAGCCAAAAGTAGCACACAACCAGGAAACCCTCACGTGGGAAAAGAACTCTCTGATTTGGACACGAAGCAGTGAGCACACCACAGTCACATCACTGGGGAGACGGGGCTAGGAGGATGGGGAGCGTAATAAGGCCAGCCTTGGCTCAAAGTGTCTGAGGCTAAGCCTGGGGTTACAGTCCTGATGGACTGCACTTCACAAGTCCCAGTGAGCATGTTCTGAAACATCAGCTAGGCCCCCAAATGTGAGACTGTAAAACGGTGGTGCTTGCCTTCGGTTTGAAGCCCAGCACTCGGTTGAGCTTGATAATGATGCAGGGCTTCCCCTCTCTGTAGCCGTAAGATTCATCATTGAGACCGGAGCAGTTCCCCAGCCAGTCAAGCTTGAACCTGCACACCTTCCGCTCTCCTCGTTCGTGATTGATGTCGCCCCGTTCCTTGGGTTCACTGGGAACATCTGAAAGCACAAACACATCCATAGCGTGCGTGCACCAACCGTTCGGCTCTGCACCATGAAGAAAGAAAAGAACTTCTTGTTCCTTATTTCCCACTGAAGACAGGGCTACGTGAGTGAGGTCTGCGCTAGACAAGGACTTCCCACAAGCTGTCTGCTCTCTTCAAAAGATAAAGATGTATTAGCAGAGGCGGTCACTGATGCATGACCCCAAAGCTAACCTGCTCACCAGCTGTGCTTCATGGACAGCAGCAACTGAGGCTTGCCTGGTCTTTCTCTTGTTCTAAGGCAGTGATTCTTAGCTTTCCTAATGTGCTATGACCCTATCACATAGTTCCTCATGCTGTGGTGACCCCCAACCATAACGTTATTTTCACTGCTACTTTACAACTGTAATTTTGCTGTTATGAATCATAATGTAAATATCTGTTTCCCAGTGGTCTTAGGCCACCCTGTGGAAAGAGACGTTCCACCCCAAGGGGCCGAGAGCCTCCGGTTTAGAGCCACTGCTCTAATGGATCGCCTAGCTACTTAGGGCTGAGGGAAAGCAGACCGTAACTTCAGCACCAGCAGCAGCACCACTTTCACAGACCCACACAGCGATGCTCAGAAACAGGGACATTACAACAAGGACATGAATTTAAAAGGTTGTCAATACTTTCGAGCTGGAAGGTTTGGGTCAGAATTTTCTGGAGCTACGCCTCCAATCGGAGGGGAAATGGTCAAAGAGAAGACGGAAGTCATCAGTTTTGTCTTTGGAAGCTGTACATTCTCCTCTCATGACAAGCACTGATTCAACTGGGAAATGTTCTTCACACTTCACGTAAAAAGCCAGAGAAAAGTGAAATGAACATAGAATTTTAAGTCAGGCTGCAGAAAAGCAATGCATATACTCTGTTGTATATTTGATATATATTATGTGTACTGGCTAGTTTTGTGTCAACTTGACACAGCTGGAGTTATCACAGAGAAAGGAGCTTCAGTTGAGGAAATGCCTCCATGAGATCCAACTGTAAGGCATTTCCTCAATTAGTGATCAAGGGGGGAGAGTCCCTTGTGTGTGGTGCCATCTCTGGGCTGGTAGTCTTGGATTCTATAAGAGAGCAGGCTGAGCAAGCCAGGGGAAGCAAGCCAGTAAAGAACATCCTTCCATGGCCTCTGCACCAGCTCCTGCTTCCTGACCTGCTTGAGTTCCAGTCCTGACTTCCTTTGGTGATGAACAGCAATGTGGAAGTGTAAGCTGAATAAACCCTCTCTTCCCCAACTTGCTTCTTGGTCATGATGTTTGTGCAGGAATAGAAACCCTGGCTAAGACATTATGTATGGCTATTCTTGTCATAATGGATATTTCATTAACTCATTTCTCCTTCATGATTTCTCCTTGCTTATCATTCGTCCCTTTTTCATCATCATGAAGTAAGGTGAAAACCTTGTGTAAATTCTAACAAGAATTCCGTGACATTGCCTTTAAACTACTAAAGCAACGGAGCCAAATGACAACTCGTCCTTCTCAATAGTGGGACCATGGGCATCCATCCGTGAGTCAGTCACTTACTGCCACAGTCCTCGAAAATCATGTCATCCTTCTGGGCTGAATCCTTGTACTTTTCCAGGAACCTGATGATGTTTAGCACATAGGCCTCGTAGCTCTTGGGGTCATTAGGACGGAAGGAGATTTCAGTCTTCTGGATCTGGGGAATCTGTGTCAATCCTACACCAGGGAAGAGTCAGAAAGACAGTCATTATTAGTAGGAAGGCAACCAGGAGGCGTCAAAAGCAGGTGTTCCCTGCACAAACACGCTTCCCTCGCCCCCACTTGGCTCATGGAATGGATTAAATCCCCACTCCCCTGGTGAATTCAATCCGATGGCATTTAGATTAGGTATCTAACTGTAACGATAGTGATGTAATATCAAATGTCATCCAGTTTCCTTGGCAACACGTCACAGTAGCATTAACCTGTTTTATGAACGAGAATACCACTTGCAGTGAAAGGCACAGTGTTCTGTCCGAGGGGTAAGAAAGCAGTAGAACCAGAATCCCAACCCAGCTGTGCAGTTCTCCAAGGCCTGTGGCTCTCCAGTGCCCTCCGATGCAATCACGTTTAAAGCTGTGTTGCTAGCAGCCGCTGTACAGGTGATTTCCAGTCAATAATAGCACGGAAGTGTGGAGCCGACACCTGCCCCATGTTCCATGTCAAAGAGTTAGTTAGAATCTCAGTCTCTCTAACCTCAACACTGCCCCACAGAGACAATCCTTTGGCTCTTGTAACCTAGGATTGATTCTTTCAGCTTCTGGGGGAGGGGGGGGGGTTCAAGATATATATGCAGTTGCCAGTACAGATGTCTGAGCATGTCAGCTCTGTCAGAGTGACATTCAAGACAAGTGATGTGGGTTTGCCCTCTCTGTTGTTAGTCTCTCACATCCAGAAGCCTCTGCCCTCGTAGTGTTTTCTAAACGGGCTCTTGGTCTACACTACACAACAGCACCAGATCCAGGGCAGTAAGTTGGAAAGGCAATAACAATGGCATTCCATCCCAGAACTGACAGATAAAGATAGCCAATTACATTCCCGTTCCAAATAAACACGAGACAATTCTTTAGTAGGAATAAACACTCCTGTGTAACAGATTTCTAGGTAACCAACTATCCTGTGTTTTCTGTTGTGACATCTGACATCCTCACTTGTTGTCAGGGGCCTGCTAGTCAGGAGCTATACCTGACCTCCTTCCGACTCCTCCTGGCAGGTGGGGGCACCCACACCATTCTCCTCAAAACAGGTAGCCTCACAGGATCCTTTCCAGACCTACCTGGGCATTACCTCTAAGCCCAAAGCACCCTTGGTTTAGAAGCACTGCCCTGGAGAATCAGCATTTAATAGTGGTGACATCGGTGCGAACAATGGCATAATTCAAGTGGATGCACAGCCAACTCAGTTAATTATTTATCAGTGCCATGTGTGGCACTAGAGAACAAGCCTTCAACACAAGTTACAGGCCATAGCTGTTAGTTTTTCTAGTAAGGACTGCCTTGAGCTTCAATAGTTGCTACATGGCCCAACTGCAGGAGCTCGGTGAACAGCCATGCAGAAGGATGGCAGAAGGGATGGAGATGAAGATGAGGAAGCAGGAGTAGAGGTGGGAAGAGGAGTGCTCAAGATGACAAGGTCAAGACAGACGATAAGCACCTTCTTGGGCAGCACGGTGCCAGAGGTCTTAAATTCCAGCACTCATGGATTCCTGTATGTTCCAGGCCGGCCTGGAACAAGTTCTAGGCCAGCCAGGGCTACACAGTGAGACTTTGTCTCACACCAAACAAACAACGATGGATCTTGGGAGGTGGGTGGGTGAGGTTGCTCTGCAGGGAAAGCACTCGCTGTTCAAGCCTACTGATGTGACTGGATCCCTGGGACACACATAAAGGGAGAAAGGGGAAACTGACTCCACAAAGTTGTCCTCTGACCTGCACGTGTGTGTACCATGGCACGTAAACACTGCACCTCAGATAACAGTAAGTTTTTTAATAATGTAAGGAATCTTCGTGAAAAGGCAAACAACAAAGCCTAAAGGACACGGGGGAAAGGAATGCCGCCGTTTCAGAATTAGCTCATAAATTCTGCAGCTTGAAATAAAGGAAGGGTGCTATGTTTAAACATTCTCCCCCACCATACCACCCCATTGTTCAAGACAAGGTTCCTCTGTGTAGCCTTGGCTGTCCTGGAACTCTCTCTGTAGATCAGGCTGGCCTGGAACTCACAGAAACCCACCTGCCTCTGCCTCCCCAGCACTGGGATCAAAGGTGTGCGCCACCACACCTGGCTTGATTAAACCTTCTGTAAGAGCTCCTAAATCAGAAAATATTCTTTTCATGTCTAAATCAATCTCAATATATTCTAGACATTTTTCTTTTTTTACATTACATGGGAGGCTGGTCCTGTGACTTGCCATTGTGCTATAAAGCAAAGCAGCAACAACCACTGACCTCTACAAGGAGAAAGCCATCGAGGGCAAGAACAGCAGCGGTCAGCATGGGACAGCAAGGGGACAGGGCCGAAACAAATGGGGTAGGCAGGTAGAGGGCCACCCACGCCTAGGTCGAGTTGTAAACAAGACGTAAGTCAAAGTGACTGGCCTGACCCTGGGGAAGTGAAGGGCACAGGCCAATGCTAGAGAATAGAAAGTCAGGAGAATGGGGGGAGTTTTTCTACAATAGCCCTGGGATCCTGAGAAAGTGGACTCTTGAGGGGTTAGTCATGCCTAAGAGCCAAGAACAAGTGCCTGTGAATTTGTCAGGCAGAACTGGACAAAGAAAGGGTAGAACTATGTGCCCAGGGTTACCACAGGGCTACTCAGCTTCCAGGGCCCAGGAGGAGGGTGGAGGCAGCTGGAAGGGGGAAGAAATGAAAGGGGTTGGATGTCAGAAGGCTAGGAGTAGTCCTACCTACTTTACAGAAAGGAGGGAAGCCAGGAGAAAAGAGACTGCAGCCACCAGCAATGGCCACCAGCGTGCTAAGTAACAGCAGTGCAAGCTATGGTCCCCAGCTGAGCAGGAGATACAGCAAAGCCCCAACCCTGGGAGTCTGACAGACAAGCTGCTCCCACTAAAGTGACCTTAGGTTCACACTGAAAATAAACAAGGTAGGACCCAGGTGGCAAAGCAGGTTCGCCCATGTCACTGTCCCTTCTGCCCTGGCATCATTTGGAATTCCCCACTGCCTCTCACTCTCCAGCTGTCCCTCTGTAGTCTCTTCCAGGGGCCGTTTCTTAGTTGTCTATATGAGGTACAGCGATGCCACTTCTCAGAAGAACACAGGACCATGGGATTACAGAGTCCTTGTCATTCTCTCACTACTCCAAGAGGTCTCCATTAAGAGAGACAGAGTGACATGTGCCAGACCCCTCCCCCAAATATGAGTTCCTGTAACTCAGTCCTTGTTTTTCAGGACCTCAGGTTCACCCAGATGTCTATGCCAGCCTCACTTATGAACAGGTGAGTCACTGCCCACTGCCTGCCATCTGACCTGTGAAAACGATGTGTAGTTACTGTGGTGGCACCACTGACCCATAAGCATGACGTGTCATCAGTACCATCCTCCTCCAGTCAAAGCAAATAAATAACGAAACCAAACGCTGGAACCACACCGATTCCCACCACTTCCATAGCTCACATACCTACCCCTATGCCCCCAACTCGCCAACTGCTGCCTTTGCCAGCTGGGACACCTACAGGAGCTTTTGGCTTCTGGCTTCTCGTTGCCCACCCCTAAAGCTGTTAGTAATAACTGAATAAGGGCGAGCCCTACCTCAGTGCTAACCCCCAGAGGTCAGAGCAGAACATCCAAACCACAGGCCCTGAAGCACATCTTGCCTCCTGACTGTTCTCAGCGCCTAAATGTCCACTAAGGAGGTGAAGCTCAATAAAGCCTTGCTTTGCCACCACCGCAAAAACTAGTCCTGTTGCTACCTAGCAAAGTCACCTAAGGGGACTGAAACAATAATTTGAATAATGTTAATTTGGGGTCCATTCAAGTACTTCAGCTATACATTGAGATCTGGATTATGTAAAAACAAAAACAAAAACCTCTGGCTTTGCTAGGTGGTGGTAACACAATCCATAGTCCCAGAGCCCAGGAGCAGAGGCAGGTGAATCTGAGCTCAGGGCCAGCCTGATCTACAGAGGTGCAAGACAGCCAGGTCTACACAGAGAAACCTCGTCTCAAAAAACCAACCACACACACACACACACACACAGACAGACAGACAGACAGACAGACACACACACACACACACACACACACACACACACGCCTCTGACTTAACACTTGCCCTTTCCAGATGCACCTGCCTCTCCTGACTCTACCTCCTATGAAACAAAGGAGGCAAACGCCCCCACTTCAGGCATTAGTGGGTGCTCACCTTAGCTGGGATGAACAGAAGAAGACAAAAATAAAAGAGGCTTTTCATTAACCGCCATTTTGTTTCCAGTTAGGTCTATAATGTAGCAGGTTTGTGATTTCTCAGTCTGCTCCCTGAGCTGAAGTCCTTTAAGGAGAAGTGGCCATTTTAACCTTGTACCAGTTTCCCCAGTGAATCCCAAAGCTCCCAGAGGGCCACTGCTTGGACCTGTCATTCGATATGATACTTCTGATGAGTCAAAGCCAAATACTCTTCATACAGGTGTCATCTTCCACAGAAACCTCCAAGGGCGCCGGAAGCTAAGAGAAACGTTCCCATGAGCATGTCTCCTATCCATTCCAGGGTGAAAGTGCTTTCCAGTTACAAAGAAACAGGAGTGACAATGGCTTATAGCACATGTGCCTTTACAATTACATTTGGAAGAGTACCTCCCTTTAAGTGTCAATCTGAACAACCTAGGTGCTTTATTTTTATTTATTATTTTATCTGTGGGATTATAATGGACTAACCTAACAGAATTCTGGGAACCAGTCCCCTCCCACTTACCTTTTGCCTCAGGGTTAGCATGTGACTGGAGGCCCAGTTAGCTGGAAATAAATGGCCTGCCTTGAGGCCACAGGCCCATCTATAGCCTAGGTACACCCAGATACCTCAAGCCTGCTCCCTCTGAAAAGTCTTGGATGAATAGCTCACCTGTTTTCTACAGTCTACTTAGCTGGTTAACCACCCTTGGTGTGTAGAAATTTGCCCAGTCTAAACCAAATGCCACAAACTCTGCTCCCAGGTCCTCCAGTATTTCAGAATAACCATCTGGAGTCTTCTCAGAAGCTGCATATCCAACGTCAGATGTTGAGGAGGAATAACTTAGTGTGGACGTTATATCATTTAAAAATAGAGTTTCATATTGAGCGTGATGTTTTGGCTAGCTCCATGGTTGTGTTTATTCCCCAAACAAGGACGCTACTACTTCTTTATGAAGGGGAAGACATAGACAAGCTCTGGGCATTTTACAGCATGGTTTTTTGTTTGTTCATTTTTTGTTTTGCCAAGGTCAAACAAAGAACAAGTGTATACTTGACTTGTCAAATGCCAAAACCCAGCATTGGCTAAGTAACTAACACCCTGAAATCTGACACCTTAGTATGGATAGTACTCTAGGGGCCTATCCCTGAATGATGTGGGGTACTCTCCTGGTCAGAAGCTATTGGGTAATAATACATCATTAGATGCCCTTCATTGTCCAAGCCTCTCTGGAGTCTGGTCAACGTCCAGTGGCAACTTCTGCATGAGAGCCCTCAGTGGCCAATGGCCTGTCCTCTCCTGTCTGATTCTACATCAGCAGAAATGAAGGTGTGAGCACAGGGTCCCAGAGCTGAAGTACTTTAAAGAGAAGTGGCCACTTTAACCTTGTAGCAGTTTCCCAGGGTGGAGCTCTCTTCTTGTGTGAATGCCACAAGCCTGAAGTGACACTGACGTATCTGCCCTTTTCCTCCATGGTCACTTGCATCCCTTGTTAGCTCCTCTTAGCAGATGTCCTACCTCTGCTTACTTGTCTTCAAATGAGTAAAACCCACTTTTCTGCAGTTCTGGGCTGACCCGAAACTTGTGGCAATCCTCCTGCCTCTCGGCCTCATGAGTACCGGGCTTAAAGACACGAAGACATTCCATACCTGGCTTTCCAAAAATATTTTATGTTAATCACTGGGCTCCCTGCATACCTAGAAGACTTTAGAAATAAACTACTTGGGCTATCTCCTTTGGTAACAGGTTGGCAGGATCCATGGGAGGGTGGGAAGAGTGAGCAGAAATCAAACCCAAATGTATCAGCTGAGAGGCAGGAGGATTGCCACAAGTTTCAGGTCAGCCCAGAACTGCAGAAAAGTGGGTTTTACTCATTTTAAGACAAGTAAGCAGAGGTAGGACATCTGCTAAGAGGAGCTAACAAGGGATGCAAGTGACCATGGAGGAAAAGGGCAGATACGTCAGTGTCACTTCAGGCTTGTGGCATTCACACAAGAACTGACTGACAGGAAATGGTAAAAATAAAATAAAATAAAATAAACGCCCCTAACACTCTTAAGGTACAGTTTCTCCAAATCACAAGGAGAAGCTGATATCGGAGAGAGCCAATCATCTTGTAGTTTGAAAACGGTTTTTCTGAGCGTGAAGCATGCTGAGGGGTGGGCTGTGATGGCTGTGCCCTCATATGGTTTAGTTATGTTCCACCCACAAGATGAAACTTGAATGGCTGCTCCTGCTCATGTTCATCCACCCAACCTTCTGCCTCAGTTCTGGGTACCCAGGTGCCAAGAGTCTGACCCTTTTAAACTGAGTTCTCTCCTCACTGAGCCACCTTTACGAATAAAACAAGGAGCCTCTCACAACGTTAAGAGGAAGAACAGAGAATACAAAGCCTACCTTTGCTCCAGGAAGCAAGCCAGATGGGAACGAACTCTGAGGACTCCGCATGACACACATGACCTTCGAATTCACTGCACAGTTGCTAGTATAACCTGGGGTGGGGGATGGGTGACACAGCCCAGGAAAGAGACTTTTCCATTACACCACTGGGCAGGCCACCAGGTGAGCAAGGCCTGGTGAGTAGGAGTGTGAGTGCATGTGGAGTACACGGATGCTTGGACACGTGACCCAGGCTTGACTCTCTGCAGCACAGCAAATGGCAATGTCTCTCAGAGATTCAGCTGTGAGGTGACACTGCCGCAGTGAACCCTCCAAGAGCTTCTCCTCTGGACAAAAGCTCAAATGCTAGCCGGCAGGTGCAGGTATGGAAGAGGGGAGCTGGCTACTGTGGCATTCAGATTCACCAGAGGCTCTCTCCAAATGTGTTCTAATCCACTGATACCCAAATCCGCTTCAGGGAAAACTAAGGGTGGACTGACACCATGAAACTTAGGTCTGATGAGGATGGTTAGCATCGCCATCACCCAAAGCTGGCTGTCTGGAAATCAGAGCCTTCTGCTTCTACTGGAAGGAGAGACAGAAAGGACGAAGGCTGCTGCCAACAGCCATATTTAGTTTACCTCTGCTGAGTACTAACACTCTGCATAGATCTCCTATCTAATCATCACAGGATATGCCTCACAATGACACTGAGGTTTGGTGTGGTCAGTGGTGAACGTGGTGGGGGATGGAATCAACTTCAAAGTCCCTGCTCTCCCTTCTTAGGCTGACAGAATTTCAGGAAGCCCTGTCTAATAGCTTTGAGCTTTGAACACTGCTTTAATGCTGATTACGTTAAGGGAACAGAAAGTTAGAAATGGTGTTTTTTTTTTCTTTTGAGCTACAAAAAAGGGCTATTTAATAATGTGTGTCAACATCTCATTCAAGACTTTACTCTCTGGGTGGAGTGAGCAGCTTAGTTCTAACAACCACAGGGGTAGGACCTTAGAAGGAACAGCAGCTACTGCTCAGAGTCCAGAAATCACGTGACTGGTTGGTCCTCCAGTTTCCCTCCCATTTTGTATCTTTCCCCTCTGTCTATGACTTTCCCATTTGGCCTAGGAGCTTATTCATTATACAACCTACACAATTATAGCAGGGCAGGATTGCCACAGTTGTATCTGCCCCCGCCCGGCCTGCTTCCTCCCCCCACTATTTGGAAGAGATCTAGTTACAAGGTACTTCAATGTGTAAAAACGCATACCAAAGCTGACTGGCCGCCATGTTTGTGTTCATGCCCCAAGGTCAGAGGAAAGCACACCATGAGCCCTAGTATCTTTAAGTGCTATGGTCTTACACACTTCCCTTGTACACCTGACTGAGAACTCTCTCTTTACTCAAGACAAAAATGTAGGCTTGGAGACATTAATTAAATGGAAGCCAAAAGATGATCAGAATGACTTCCACACATTTATTCAGTCTGCAGGTTAATGCATCATCAATACCTTCCAAGGACACATTCTCAACATCTGTTCTGAGAGATGGGGGTCCAGCTAGGGTCCCTGGGGGGCAGAGTGCTCAGGGCTGTCCAGCAGCTGTGTTTTTTACCAGCCAGGGCTCTACTGCCCTGATTCAAAGCCACCATCATGTTTGAAAAAGTGTCAGGAGAGGTAGAGAAAAACCCACAGGGTTAGGGCAGGGTGGTGTGTAGACTCTGCTACTAAAGTAAAAGCTAAGGACAGACAGAGACAGAAGTCACTAAGATTAAAAACCCACAGAGGAGATGCCTGGGAAGGTGAAGGACTGACAACTTCGCCTGTGACTCAGACCAAAGGACAGGAATGCATATTTCCAAGATGAGCCACTCACATTCTTTGGAGAAGTGAGGGTTTGTCAGGTCAGTCCAACTGCTGCAAGCACTAAATATAGGTGCTCATAGGAAAGGCTGGGAAGAAAAGAGGGAGACGGGATGGGGGAGGGGACCGAGCACCTCAGACAAGCAGGGCAAGGTCAGCTACAAATCCTTACTCAGCATCGGTCCCTTGGACTATTTATTTTGGAAGGTAAAGTTTCTTTTCATCAAAGCATCTGGAAAACAATGTTTTAAATGTCATTTCATTATTTCTGCCATGTGTAGTGGCACACATCATTAATCCCAGAACTTGGGAGGCAGAATCTTGCAGATGGATCTGAGTTTGTTTGTTCAAGGCCAGCCCCTCTACAGAGTGAGTTCCAGGACAGCCAGTGCTACACAGGGAAACCCTGTCTCAAAAAATCAAAAACTAACTAAATAAATAAATGACTTATTTTTCCAAAGTTTATAGTCCCGTCCCTGCCCCCCAAATAAAGTTGACTATGCTGGTCATCTTTGCTTCAAGTTTAAGTTACTATAAAACAGAGTTATGGCCTGGTGAGATGGCTCAGCGGTTAAGAGCACTGACCACTCTTCCAGAGGTCCTGAGTTCAATTCCCAGCAACCACATGGTGGTTCAAAACCATCTGTAATAGGGTCTGATGCCCTCTTCTGGTGTGTCTGAAGACAGCTACAGTGTACTCATATAAATAAAATAAATAACTCTTAAAAAAGAAATAAAACAGAATCATGACTAAAGAACCACTTATTGACAAAACATAAAAATAAGAGCTCTGTACAAATTACTATGACTACTTATGCTGGCAGAAGAGGCCATGGAAGACAAGCCTTATAACCACAGGATCCCACGCAAAACACTGAAGATCCTAAAGTTCTCAGCACATTGGAACCTCGCTTTGTTCCACCTTTCCTAAGACCCACCTTTTGGTACAGAAGAGCTGCAGGCATCCGTGCATCATGAAGCAGGTCGAGTCACTGCATATACTTACACGTACTCTTTTCTCACTTCCCACCTAAGTGTATCTGAAAATATCCTGGGTTTTGCCTTGTGCCCGAGGACTGTTGACTTAGTACTGTGAGACACTGTTTGCAACCTGCTCATTCTGCAGTTCTTCTTCCTTGTACCCAAGGAGAAGTGCGAGACATGTCTGCAACAGGGACTGCTCAGGGCTTGCACAGGCCCCCAAGACTGTCACCTACAGATGGCTGTATCCAAACTGAAGCCAGCCAAAGTCTTGCCCACAGAAGACACACTGCTACCCTACCCCCACCCACTGCAACCTCAAGGTCATTTATAGGGTGAGAACTGAAAGTTATGCAGCACGAACCCCATTCCTCTCCCAGCTGTCCTCCATGCAGAGGAGGCAAATGGGGGATTCCCTCTTCTATGAAGATCTATTTTTCCTGATGAAGTTTTTAGAGAGAACAGAGACAGCCAAACTGGAAAGAGAGCCCACAAAACCCTCAGGGGCCTACTGAGATAAGCATAGAGGGTGTTTGTGTTCAAGGTCAAATCAGCAAGAGAGAAAATGGACCCCTGAATTCATGGTTCCTCTCTGTGGGCACGATTATTTGAAGGATTTATCACAAGTGAAAAAATACATGTGTTAGAGCCAGAACGGCCCTAGAATGAACCAGCTGACAAAGCACTTGAGTGTTAAGGCCAAGGAGAATGAAGCCCCGAGGGGACCTGATGTGCTCCATCACACAGTGGGGCTGCGTGCACCCCCTTCACCCCAGAACTGTATAAGACAGACATCTGCGGCCAGCCATCTGGAGCTCAGCCGCAATGCGGGCAGCAGCCATGGCTGCAGCAGAGGTCCTGAGTCCTCCCCCATGCTTAGTTTGAAGCTCTACTACAAAGGTTTTCTGAAGGTGTCTTCTCTCCGGATGTGGAACCCTTTTATCTCTGGAGAAGCCACTCCCTGAGTTTTACCTGGCGGGGCCACTCGGTCCTGGTATGTGGGTTTCAGTTCACTGATGGTAAGCAGCATCACTTGGATGGTCCCAATGAAGATGCCAGCCAGGCAGCCATAAAATATCACGTAGAACAGAAGGATCTTAACTGTGGGGAGAACAGACAGAGATGGCTGTGATGTAGTCACAGGCTCGGAATCAAATCCCGGCCTTCCCAAAGGCCTCCTTCCCTATTCTTTAGCCTGTTTCTCTTAGTAATCAAAAGAGGGAGGCACACTTTTTTGGAAGGCACAGGTGGAGAAATGCCTAAGGTGGCTGAAGGGCTAACAGGAAGTCACTTCCTTTTCTGAAAAGAAAATCAGTAGCAAACCAGCAGCTGCATTCGAATGCTTATGCAATGCATCTGACATTCGGAAGTGTGTTCCCTCAGGGGCATCGCTTGCTTGCTGGTACCCCACATCCTGTGGGGCTAAAGGCTAAGAAATACAGGTGGAGCTCTCTTTATCAAGTCACTCTGTCTACAAAGCACTATCTTTTTCTTCAAGGACACAGGGTGGCAACTGGAACCAACCAAATATACAAAGGAAACCCGATGGTACAAATGGCTGCCATTTTTACCTTATCATCTGACCAGCAGAGTAAGTAAGGACTGCTTGTGTAAGCTACATTTTTCTTTTCCTCACAGTTAACAGAAGGCAGGCTGAAATAGCCACAAATAAACTTTAAAAATAAAAAAAGCAAGCAAGCAAGCAAACAAACAAAAACCACCCTGAACCACCGTGAAGCGGTAGACTGGAATAAGGCTATCAGTTACTGGTATACAAGGATTATCTCCCTGATTAGCAGCCTAGTAACAGGCTGTACTAGGCATTGCCTGGCTGTCCTGAGCCAGTCAAACAACACATCTAGAAGGGAAAAGTGGAAGCAATAGATCTGTAAGGTTATCAGAAACATGACTGCAAGGAGGGGAGGGGGGACACAGGTTCCTCCTAAAGGGTCTCTGAAAAAAAAAAAAACGCTACAGGGTGAAGGGATTATTGAAAAGGCATATGTGTACATGCTGGTAGGGGGCCAGGAATGAAGTGGGCACACAAGCTGTGGAAATGAGGCACACAGCCCTCTCCATACATGGAAAAACACCAACTTTCCCCTCAAGAATCCATACTTCAAGACAGCAGTGTTCTGGAGCTATTGAAACGAACCAGAACACACATAAAATCCCACACAAAATGCTGAACCTTATCCCTTGTCTCCCCTACCTAAAGATAAAAGCAAAGATGAGAAGGGAGGAGGCTGCATCATCTAGAACCACAGCCCCCATTCTGTCCCTTCCTCCTGGCAGGGCAAGGGTTAAGTGCTGCGTTTGGTATCCAGGCAGCGGTAGGCTAATGGCAAGCCTGTGACGTCAAGGGATCTGGAAAATTTTTTCCAGCGAAGAGGTACAGAGTTGGTATAACCCAGTCGGTGAGCGAGAGAGCCCCTGGAGAGCCTGGCTTCTCGGCTGCTGTCTTGTCCTGTTGCCCTTCCAGTGCCACCCTGGGTGCTCTCAGCTTAGCCACATTTGCCTCCGCTAACAACCACAACCTTTCTGCTCATATCCTGGACTCCGGGTAGCTAATCCTAACCTAAGAAGGCACAGGACTGAGGCTACTGTTTAAAAGACAAAATGGATGGAAAAATTAGTCATTTTACAAGCGCAATGATTAAGCTCAAGAACATATACACCCTTTCCACTCTGCGCCCAGAATACCAAAGCCGGGTGAGGGATTGTGTGGCTGCTTCCCACGGACTTGGTAAACCTGTCACTGCAGTAAAGTCGTTTGGTTAGACAGAGCGCAGCACGCATGTCTAGTGAGCTCGGGCCATGGCCTCCCCAAGACCAAGACTACCAGTGGCACAGAGAAACAGATACAAACAAAGACTAGGTTAGTGCCACCAACCAGCTGGGTGACATGATGTTGGGGGCTGGGTTATCGGCTTTGGAGGCATTTTGTATTCTTTAAAACAAATTTTCATTTCCTTCTATAATTAAAGAACAAGGAACATGAGGAATTTTGCCTATATATATATATATATATATATATATATCCTTTAAAATGCCAAAAATAGGGTTTTATAAAGTGACCTGGAAAACCAATGGCAAATATAAAAACCTACCAACACATGGATAAACTTAATGAAAAGGTAGAAAGCACAAAGTGATTTGTAAGTTGTGATCTCTCCAGCAGGTGACAGGCTCGAGCCTCCTGCCGTCCATCTTGGTGAAAAATCTACCTATAAGCAAAACGGAGCCAAGGGCATCGTGCCCTGGTCCCAAGGGCATCCATGTTGGGCCCAGTGCTGGAAAGGGGGCATCTCTCTCTATGACATAGGAACTTCTCTGTCATTTCTTACATTGTGAAAGGGGCACAAGATAGGATTGCACAAAACACAAACTGGGTTTTGAGCTCAGCACCCACAAAATGGAAGATGAGTTGCGATGGCTGCTTCCTAAGTCCGTGGGTATCACTACCTTGCTGGATGTGACCCTCAAGACCACACAGGCTCATTCTCTCTCCCTTTCTGATACAGAAGGGCTGTCCCATTAAATGTAGCTTTAAAGAACAAACTGTTCCATACTGCCTTCCTTACCCTCTAAAGCAAATATTATTCAAAGAAGGAGTGTGAGATTGGAATGAGGAAAAGAAAGATGTTTTAAGAAGTGGAAAAACACTAGAGGGCAAATTTCACAAGGTCCCTGGCGTCAGTGCCACCCCCTTGGTCCTGTGATGCTGCTGCAGGGGCCAGACCACCAGGGAAAGCAGCCCTAGCCAACCTCGGAGGAGGGGCCAATTCCGCAGTGCACCTCCTAGGCCTCCTAGCTGAGTTACAAAGAGTTGCTAGGAAATAGCCCTGGCTGGTCATCCTTTACAAACCTCACATCTCTTCAGGTCTCTCCTTCCACGTTACAGAAACACGGGTATGCTACAGGCATACTCCCATGGAAGGACAGTCTCCACAAATAAAATGGAATATAAGGCGAAATAAAAAGCCATCCATTTAAGACTCCATTTTCCCATGGCTCAGGGATGCCTATGCTCCCTGGTAATAACGTGGAATGAACGAGGCTTCACCTTCACTAACCTTGAAGAATGATGCATTATTAACCCTTTATTTTTGAGAGGCTCCCTAACTGCATTTTTTTTCTTTAGGGGGAAAAAAATATCATACATCCCAGCTTCTTCCTTTTCAAAATGTCAGCCAAGCGCTCTTTTCCCTGACTCATTCTCCAGTCTATTTCCATAGACCCTCCCCACACAGGAACGCTGCATCACTTCGTTAGTTTTCAGGGTTCCCTTAGTTCCTGCAATGCTGCTGCTATAGGGGTGGGAGGGGGAAGGAGGCGAGAAAGAAGGTAGAGGAGCTGGTGGTGATGGTGATACTGGAGAAGGAGGGGGCAGTGATGCAGCAGAGGGGAGTTCCCTCCCTCCCTTCCGCAGTCACGACTCATGGATTTGTCTACAACTATGCCCTTCAAAATGACCTTTAAAAAAAAAAACCTAGCACCTTTCCAGTGTAAAGAGGTAAAAAACAAACACGGCATCCAATTTTCAATGGGGTATGAGGGGGATTCCAGCCAAGGAAGCAACAGGCTGCATGAAATGCTCTAATATAACCTGTTTCTTCGTTTGTATCATGAAGAGCTTAAAAACACCATGTCTAGCCAAGGCTTAAACACGAGCCATGAATGGAGCTCACTGGGCCATTTCTGGGCTGTGATGACTGCAATGTGTGAGGACTGCAGTGTGGATGCATTTCTTCTCTCCGTTCCTCTCCATTCTAGATACATTTCTAGACTGGAAGAATGATGCTATCTATCGCAGCATCGTCTGCATTAGAACAGGTACGCTCGTGAGTTCTGCTCACGGCCCCAAATCTCATTTTTCTAAGGTCTTGGGAGATGGAGAGGGAGGGCACATACATAGTCTCCTGGAACCTGACCGAATTTCCCAGGAGGAAGGGCTTAGGAAACGAAGATCCCTACCATACCCAAAACCCTAGCTCCAGCTCCCCACCCGAAGCGCATCCTGGGGACCCCCACATTTGTCACTGGATGCCAAGCCCAGGCCCGCACGCTCCTAGCAGCTCCTACCACCCACTCCCTAACACCCTGGACAGCCCCCGCGGGCTCCGAACTGTCCGCAGTGCTCGCGTACAGATGCGCCTCCTAAGAAAAGCCAAGGCGCCGACCGCAGAGCCGCGGAGCGCGTACTTACACCAACTACCACCGGTCCTGCCCAAAAACTCCTTCTTCTCCGAGTTCCAGATGAATTTCTTCCAGCTGCCTTCCTCCTTAGCTTTTCCGCGGGCCATGGTGTCTGCTCAGCAGTGGCGGCCGAGGCCGAGGGAGGGCGAGTGCGGCGCGCGCCCTGGGCGTCCTCGCGGCGGCTGCTCGGTGTCCCCGCGGCCCGGCTCTGTCTCCGAAAACGAGACGCGCCGCTGCCGCTGCGGCTCTCCGAGTGCGAGGCGCGCCGCGGAGCAGCCTAGGCAGAGCGGGAGGAGGGGGAGGTGCGGCGGGGGCGGAGGGAGGAGGGACGAGGGAGGAGGGCGCGCGCGGGCTGGGCGGCTCCGAGCCCCGCACCTAGAGGTGGGCGCGCGGCCGCTCTCGGGCTCTCCCCGCACTCTGATCGCCTTCCGGGGGGCTCAGCGAACCCCGCAGCTGCTGCTTCAAGCTGTAGCTGCACCACTCTGCCTGCTGTGACCTCTGGCGAGATGGACCAGGGACAAGGAGGGAAAGTCACCGGGAAGGACGAGCGGAATGGAGCGCGGGCTCGGCACACGGGCGCGCAGGCCAGGAGCCGAGAAATTGGCTGAGGGCGCACGCCCTACCTTTACTATATACCGCGCCTCCACCATCCGTAGCCCCGCCTACCGGCGGCACGGCAGGCCAATCGCCAGCGCCGAGAAGGCGGGGCCTGAGCCCCCGAAGGGGCGGGCGCGGGGCCGGCACAAAGGAGCCCGCAAGGCTAGAGGGGCTGGCACCGCAGCAGGGGTGCGGAGAGGGACTGGGGGCCGGTGAGTACTGCTCCCGCAGCTCTGCTGGCCCTCTCTCCGCCCCGAGCTGTGCCTGGACAATCCTCCTCGTCCTCCCGGCCCCCGCGCGCCAATGCTGTGGCCTGCACCTGCATCGCTCTCTGGGAACCTCGGAGACCTCAACACCTTCGTACTGGTCTTACCCCTTCGTACTGGTTGGGGTTTACTGCAGGTCCACCTCCCCTAGGCCATGGCCAGGTGGGGGAAGGTCACTCCAGGACGCTAGTGACTCTGCCCAGCTCTGCTCCGCCTCTCTGCTTATGCACCTGCCGCCCCCTCGCACTCTCTGCCACTGCGGTTGCAGTTCCGGCCCGTCCCTCTTCTGCAGGCCAGCCCAGCGGGCAGCCTCAGTTCCTGACTCCTGGTCTGTGCTTCTTGTGGGCGGCCTGAACCACCTCAATCCGGACAATTGCCAAACCCACCCTGGGCTGTAGCTGGGAACCGGTTGTGGCTCCTGCCAGTCTAGACCCCGGGGAACAATTTATGCACGTGACCCAGCCACCTAAGACTCTCCTGGCCCAGGTCTGTGGCTGGTATTCCCATTGGCTTACTGTTCTGTCTCACTGAGGGCACCCCTACCCTATACTGTAGAATTCTTGGAATGATAGAGCACTTGGGAAGACCCAGCTCACATGTCAAGATGTCGCAGAGCGCAGTGTTGAACATGACCAGCTTCCCAGTCTTTCCATCCTTATTGGCTGAAAATCCACCCTTATTTTCATCCACCGAGCCCCTGAACAGCTTCCCACACAGCTCTTATGGTGATGACACAGCAGAAAACATGGCGAGGCTTCTGCAGTGGCTGCAGAAAAGCCTGTCCCTGGAGCGACCTGGCCAGTCGTGCAAAGAGCTAGCTTCTTATCAAAGACCTTCCCAACACAGAGATGGGTTCCCAAGGCACCCTGCCATTTTCAAGGTCAATCTTGTAGGCCCAAGAACAAAACCGAAGGGATGCAAAAATGAGCTTTTTCTCATTAATCCCACTTGCAAGACTGAAGAAAACCTAAAAATACCCAAAATTCAGGGGAGACGTAGCAACTGAGTCTCATGGAGTCCACAGGGGCTGCCGACCCACTGTGTCAAGGACAACTGTGAGAGCAGCTTGTTGAGAAAGAAGTCACTCTGCTTTGCCCCTGCAGCGTTTATTTTGGAAAAAACCCAAGTTTGTGGTTGGTAAGCTATTGGAAGAGACTGTGCCTGTAGATTTGATGCCACTGTCTCTAGGCAGAACTTACATTGTGGAGGGGATTCCAGCAGACCAGACCACTGGGAGATATATATATATATATATATATATATATACACATATATATGTGTGTATATATATATATATATATGAGGGAGGAAACCCCGTGGGCAGAATCAGGGAAAAAAAACAAAACTTAAGGAATAAGTAGGGTGTAAGTAGCCTCAAGAGGGATGAGACTTGGCTGGAGTTTGATGGTTTCTGCCTATAATCCCAGTCTGGAGATAGGCAGGAGGATTACACATCTGAGGAAGAAAGAAAAGCGAGTAAGAGGACTCTTAAGACTGTTGCGGTGACCATTCCTCATAGCCAGTGTACCTCAAACCCCCAGAACAGTTTGCAAACAGTTCATCGTGGCAGGTTTTAAATCAGAACTTCCTTTACTATTAAAAAAAAAAAGAAAGAAAGAAAAGAAAAAGTGCTGCCCCTTAGCTGCCAACTTGTATGATAAATGCCAGGTATACTGGGAGTGGGGAGTAGGAGACAAGCTTGCTTGCTTTCTTGCCCTTGCCTGGTCTTCCTTGGGTAGATTTCTCCCCTTCTCAGGTGAGTTCCTCAGCTCTGCGCCGGTCAGGCATGCAGGGCCATCGTAGCATCTCCCTTTAGGTTCCTTAGAATCATCCCTGTTCCCACCAGAGCTAGTGTTGCCTTGGGAGAACATGATCTCAGCCCACTTATGTGGGACCCATTTCTGTCCCTGGCTCACCTCAAGCTCCACCTGCCCAGCCAGTCTCCACAATCTGGAGCTGTCTTATGCATTTCACCATCTTCCCATCTAGAGCAGCCCTGGGAAAGACGAGACAGAGAGGTATTCACATTCCCCTCTTCCAGGTCCGCCAGCTTCTCCACTTTGGTCAAGGCACTTGTTCTCCAGGGCTGTTCCCAGGGCTGTTCCCAGAGCTGTAAAATTAGAGCGATACATTGTAGCCAGGATTAAAAGAAGGATGTGGGAAAGTGTTAAGCACAGTGCCTGGTGCATAGCAGGAGCTATTAAGTAGCTAGCTTAACTATAATTCCTTCCACGTGACCTTGCCTAACCTTGAGGCTATTGGTATGACTTTATGACTGACCATCTTACTGTGATACTTAACTGGGACTCTGAGCTCACCTGGAAGGTCACCCTGACTAATTCCCCACCCTCAATGCCACCTTTTCCCTCTCTTCCCAACGTGCTTCCTGCTCTATGACCTCGGCTAACTCAAGTAATGAATAACTCAAGCACATAATGTCCCTTTGGAGTGTACTGGGCTGGGCTTTTGTTCCAGGGCCCCTTCTGTGAAGGGTGCTGTACCAGCAGGTTGAAATCGAAATGTGTGTGGTTCTCCAGAGGGAGGGGTGCCTCCAGCAGGTGCAGTACACAGCTGGGTGTGGACCAAGAGCTCTGTTCCCGCAGTACCTGTGCAAGTTCACTGGAGAAAGAGTGTATTCAGCTCAGTATACGGGCTCAAGGAGAGAACAACTGTCAGACCTCTTTCTGTGCTGGCTAGGGAAAAGAGATGGTTCTGGTATCCTATGATTGGTTCTGCCCAAGGTTAATATTCTGTGTGGGTGGACAGAGGTGAAGCATTAAACAGACTTGACAGCCAGAACTGACTGGGGCAGGGCGTTATCCAAGAGAGGATAACAGATTCCAACTCCTGAAAACAGCCAGTTGCATTTGTAGTTGACAGAGCATTTACCTGGGGGGCAGAGACAGGGTCCCCCAGGTAAAAGCAGGATGAGATAGATATTCCTGACTGCAGCAAGATGGCCATCCAGAAACGGGGTTGAGAAGAAGAGACTGAACACGTCACCTATAAGATTCTTCTGCCCCTAGCCAGGGAGACTAAAATGGAGGTGCCCGCAAAGGGAAGAGTGCGACTTGGCAGCCTGCTTGAGAGAACCAGAGCCGAAAACAGAACTCCCTGGAGCAGTCGGTTCTCTAAAGCCCTCTGGCAAACAGAATGCACTCAGGCTCTGCAGAGGCTGCGGAAGGCTGAGCTGCCAACCCCACGTTCACACACTCACACACGTGCTCACACACAGCGGGGTTCTTTTCGGCCAGCCCCGGAGTATTTTAAGTACAGAGTGGAGGGGCTGAGGGGATGAGTGCCGAGGTGACTCATCCTGGCAGCAGAAGCTGTGTGCACTGCAGAAGAAAATGGCTCAGTGGCAGGCCGTGGGGAAAGCAGCTGGGGTGTACAGTTCTGCAGTTGGAGGGCTTGGGAAAAGGCTGTGGACCGGTCAACGTGGCTGGACTGTAAGTGGACAAGAGGCAGGGTTGAATACCCTCATCATCCATCAAGAAGGACTCCTGATTAGTCCACAGGGTGTCACTCTGCTTTATAATGGTTGCCTCATGGTTACTAGAGAAACTATTCTCTGAGAGGGCTCCGGTTTCAGACACCTTGAATGGGCAAATGGAGACTAATAGGCACTGTCCTCCACCGCTTCCATTTGTGGTCTTTCTGACACGTTTCTATATCCCTAGGTCTGAAATGGAAGCTATGACCTATATGAGGAAAGTATGAAAATAACAAATAGAGACCCTGTAGCCTAAGGATCAAGACTCTAGCAATCCTAATAGTCCAGAAGGTCGGACAAGAGGACTAGAAGTTCAAAGTCAGCTTCTGCTGCATAAATCTGAGGCTAAGCTAGCTCCATGAGACCTTGCCTCAAAACCCCAAAGAGACCTTTTTAACCTAGGTTCTTTGGAAAGTTGTATTTTTCTTACCGTTAGTTGGAGGCCCAGGATGCTGCTTGGCTTGGAAGCTGGAAGATAATTTTCTGCTGTTCTGTTTCCTAACTGATGAATCCACAAGATATCTGTGTATTGAGACAAGCTAAACTTCTCCATCTCCTTCCATCTTAGGGCCTATATGGTGGAGGTGGCCGCAACCAAGAGAAAAACGATATATAGAGAACGGTGTTTGTTTTGTTCTGGCAAAACAGAGGTGAGTGGTGTCGCCAACAAATCATGACTCACCCATATGTTTGGAAGACCCGTGGGTTACTGGTACCAACACTCACTGGAGCTTTTGGATGACCTGAGCTGCTCCTTCGCACCCCAGTCAGGGCTGGACTGATTGAATTCCTCTAGAGTATTTGCACCAAAGAAGGCATCTTCTCTCAGCTTTAGAAATAAAGCCGTTGGCCTGAGTACGTATGTCGCTGGTAGAGCACTTGTCTAGATGTGTATGTAGGCTCAGTTGCCAGAAGTAAGGGTGAGGGTCTGTAAGGAGTAGTGTCAAGGTAGCCCAATTACTGAGGAGGTTTGCTTTCAGGCAGGAGCGATAGTTTTCTCAAAATAAATATATATGTAAATTCATTTCCAGAATCTTCCATCTGTTTACAAGACAGTTGTGTGGAGGGGCTAGAGAGGTGGCTCGGTGTTTAAGAATAGCACGCATTCCCTCCAGAGAGCCTGAGTTCAGTGCTCATCACACACATCGAGCAGCTCCCAATGGCCTAAAACTCTAGCTTCCTCCGGAGCCAGTGCCTTTGGTCTGTGCAGGTCCCTGCACTCCATTGCACATACCTACAACAGACATACCCCTAAACTTAATTGTTTTTAAGTCAAAGGTGGATTACTTTCTGAAAGGGCAATCTAAAGGAGAAGGAAGGTTCTTCTACAAGCATTCTAGGAAAGTTTAGGGACAAAAGTGGATAAGAGGGAGAGCTGGGGTCATTTATGACCTTATTTGGATTTTTTTTTTTTTGAACCTCTAGGACTTTGGAGTCTTCTAGAGATAAAAGAGAATGTCTCTTTGTGTCGACTTAATCTTCAGCTTCTCACTGCAGATTCAGACAAAGGCCAGAAGATAATGGTGGTGCTCCTGAACAGAGGTCTCCTGGTTCAAACTTCCATCTACTGGAACAAGGTCAGTGATCCTCCAGGGACTCTCAACTCCCTATCTACGCACTCTCTACAGCAAAACATCCTGTGCTTGGGAAAGTCTGAGCTGAACCCTAGCTCCTGTGGCTTCTGCTCAATCGTAGTTCCTTGTTTGCAAGAATGAGAGTCAAACAGCAAGCCTTGTGCATTTTGTAAAGATAGAAAACAACCCTCCCAGCCCCCCATTTTACAGTATTTGGGTTTGGCTTTTTTTTTCTCTTCTCTTCTCTTTTCTCTTCTCTTTCTCTTCTCTTTCTCTTTCTCTTTCTCTTTCTCTTTCTCTTTCTCTTTCTCTTTCTCTTTCTCTTTTCCTCTTCCTCTTCCTCTCCTCCCCTCCCCCTCCCTCCCCTTCCCTGCCCTCTCCTCTCCTTTTTTTCTTTTCTTTTCTTCCTTCCTTTCTCTTTCTTTCTTTCTTTCTTTCTTTCTTTCTTTCTTTCTTTCTTTCTTTCTTTCTTTCCTTTTTTGTAATTCTTGTTATTTGTTTGGTTTCGTTGTTGGTGTGTTTGTTTGTTGGCTTTCGAGATTTTGGGTTTCTCTGTGTAGCCCTGGCTGTTTTGGAACTTGCTCTATAGACCAGGCTGGCCCCAAACTCAGAGATCTGCCTGCCTCTGCCTCCCGGATGCTGGGATCAAAGGTGTGCACCACCTGGCTTGGCTTATATTTTAAAAATATTGTGTGAGTGTTTGCATACATGTGTATGCACTACATGTATGCCTGGTGTCCAAGGAGACCAGAAGTGGGCATTGCAGCCTCTGGAATTTGAGTTTCAGGCATCTGTGAGCCTCCACATAAATGCTGAGACCCAAACTAAGATCCTTTGCAAAAGCATCAAATATTGTTAATGTTTGAACCATCTCTCCAGCCCCTTGGGCTTTTTGTTCACTGGTTTTGTTTTTGTTTTGTATGTAGCTCTGATTGGCCAGGAGCTCATTATATAGGCCAGGCTGGTCTTGAACATACCGAAAGCCACCTGCCTCTGCTTCTGCAGAGCACAGACATGTAAGTTGTTCTCCACCACGCCCAGTTCATTTGTACTTTTGGTAAAAGAAGGCTGGCATTTCTTCAGTTCTTGTGTGGGATGGTATCTAATGTCCTTCGTTATGTTTGCTGTTTTCTTCTGCACAGACCCTTACCTATTGCTGCCTTTCTTAAGAAGCTACTCCGTTTCCAAGGAATGTAATATCCAGAGAAGCTAACACCCACTATAAATTCTAGAATTCACCTACGCTTGGCTGTGTCCTACCCAAATGTTTCCTCTAACCGTGTCTCTGACTTCCTGTGTCCTTGTCTGATGCCTATAATTTTTATGGCCCTGCCTTTCATGATCCTGCAGCCGCAGTTCCCATTGCTGGCTGGCAAGACTTCACTTTCAGCCTGGACACTGGGCAGAAGGAGTCAGATTGACTCAGGGCACATTTTCCTAGCAGGTCATAGGTTGCTGGGAAACCTAAGCCTCAACGTGAGGCCTGGGTTCCTCCCTCCCCTGTAGCCAAGGCACTGAGAATCCTCAGGATTGAATGGCTGCTGAGCCACACAGGTAAGCAGCCACAGATCAAAGGGCCTCCCATATCACACCTCTAATGTGCCTCCTTTCTTCTTTCTAAGGAACTGTACCTATCTAGCTCACTCTGAAAATACTGCATTTTGATGTGCCTAGTTTTAAAGTAGGTGATGAAAACAAGAGAATTTTGCTTTTATTTGACTTTCAAAGGAAGAACTTGGAGACAGGAAAATGCAAAATAATTTGCATCAAGTAGATGACAGCTAAATCAAGTAGAAAGTCCTTTTAAGCAGACAGACTGTTGCAGTCCCTGTATCCCACTAAACCAGCTACTTAACACTTTTTTTCTCATAATAAATGGTAACAATGTTTCATACCTATCCTGCTATGGCTCCTCCCCTAGTAACGTCATAGAGATGCAAGCACATTTTACAGAAATGTATTTGGAAAATATGACAGCTTCTTTGTCCAGTGTGACACTACCCTCGAGGTCCTGCTGCCCACAGTAGTTACAAACCTTTTATCAGCTATCCACCTCCATCAACCAATAATCAGATGTATGCATGCGTGCACACACACACACACACACACACAGGCACACTCGAGCACACACACACCATACATATGGATCACCACCATCACCAGATTTGAAAGAAGGCAGCTAATTTTCAGGTGAGGGATGGAAGAAGGCCAGATGAGGAACATGACTGGAGAGAAGCCATTCTCCTATTCTCAGAAGCCTCAGACACAGTTTTTGCCCGTTTTCCGTCTTGGGATTCATCTCAGGTTGACTAGAGAAACTGCTGTGTATGAAGACAGAAGTGCTGTTGGGAGAGGAAAGAAGGGAGAGAAGGAAGGAGGGAAGGTGGGGAGATGAGGAAGGGAGGGCCTTGTGGTTTTATCGATTAGGGTGTATTTAGCTGTGAATAACAGAAATCCAAAACAGCAGTGCCTTCGGTGACATCAGATTTTATTTTCCTTCTGCAAGTTCAGAGATTGATGGCCCAAGACAATGGCTTTATCTACTAAGTTCTCAGGGATTGCTGCCCCTCCCTGTTTTCCTACCATCCCTCCTACGTGGCTCTTGCTTTAGTAGCCCAAGATGGTATTAGGCCACCAGTCATTATATTCTGATTGGAGGGAAGAATGAAGACAGAAGAAAATGGAAGTCAACCACCCTTTACAGAAATGTCTATCCTAGAAACTCTTTCTTTCTATCTCTCCGGTCAGAACTTGACCACAGGGCAACACTTAGGAAATTAAGAAGCTAAGAAATATGGCCCTTATTCTGGGTACCATGTTCAGCTAAGAACAAAGGATCCCATTTCTGCCTGGCCAGGAGGAGACAACAAGACTTGATAAACTCCGATGGGCTCCTTAACTCTGTAGTGTTACCCAGACTTTTAAAAAACACAAGCCCAGGAGGGCAAGCATTGTCTAACACTTTATTCTTCCAAAAACAAGAAAAGAAAAAAGGTAAGGAAAAACAAAAGGAAAAAATCTTTCTTTTTGTTGTGAGTAAGATAATCCCATTATGTATGTTACTAGAGAGGCCCAGGCTGCTAGGGTCAGTGGGGTGGTCCTTGAAGCTGTCTAGCAGGATCCTTAAGAGAGACCAGAAAGCAGAGGCATATGTGATGCACAGGGCACCATCACTGACTTGGCCAGTTGGCACGCCCAGCCCTGTGCATGTCCTTTCCTTGCTTCCCTTTGCAGCAGGAATCCCAGTGCCTGCCAGCCTCTTTGGGGGCTTCTGGGATTTAGACAGCTGTTGCCAATTCTTAGCACCGGAAGCAGTGACACAGGATCTACTCTGACCTGGAATGCAGAGGAAATGTCCACCGCGTAACTGACAGAGGGTCGTAAGCAGCATGCATTTAGCTGTGAATTAATAGCTGCTTTCGGAAAATCAATATTTCTTCAGTTCTTCTAGCCTTCTAAAAGGGTGAGGGCATTGAGAGAAAGAACTCTTGAAGGCAGCAAAAGAGTTGACCAAGGCTGGCCACGGATGACTGAAGACAGTCATTCCCGCCAGCTTCTCAGGTGTTCTAAACTCTCCTTGGTCCTCCACATTTGGAATATTCACCTTTTTTTCTAGGTTGGTTAACACCTACCGAGCCTTGGGTACAGACACCTTGGCTTCTGGGGCTGGGGGTGGGGAGAATGTCTGAGTCAGAGGTTTTCCCCGGGCTCTGGGCAATTCTTTGTGAACTTGTCACAGTTGTCTCTCTTCACTCACTTGTATGATCACTTGCTTAAACTGTAAATTCTTAAGAATGGGTTTCACCCTATTCATTCCGGTACCCGGTAGGAACACATAGTGTGCCCACAGTTAACTAGGCTGAATGAATGAGGCTGCTTCCCTTGAATGTCTCCACCCCTCAGGTAGCTGCAAGGTTTCTCGGTGTAAATGATGAGCAGTCTGCCTCCCATTGGCCCGGCTGACCTCCTTAACGGGAAGCTCCCTGACCTTTATCCCACTTTTACAAATAGATGTTCGCAGTTTAGAAATCAGCATGTGAACAAGCGTATTAGGTAACTGGATTTGTTTATTTATTTAAAATAATTTTGTGGTGGTGCTAGGGACAGAACACACTGGACTGCATCTGTGCTAGGCCATATGCCCAGTGTCGGACACTGTTAACTGCTAAATTGGAGAAGCCCTACTGTAGGGTAAGAGAGGAGGTGGGGAGACGGTACAGCTAGGGGACTACTTAACACCATAGGAATGAGCCAGGACTGAGGCTGTGGCATTCAAGAGCCACCTCTGTGTAAACAGGGGGGAATGAATGGTAGTATACTGCTTTGCACGCTGAGGTTTGAAAACAGCAGGGAAAGTCTGAAGGCCGCTGTTAAATGAGGTCGGGGAGTCAGGCAGTATGAGGATAAATGGCATTCCCTGCAGATTCACTTAACACTGCTGCACAGAGGGGTTTAAAGAAGTGGACTTGGAGCCAAGCAGTGGTGCAGTATGCCTTTAATCCTAGCACTTGGGAGGCAGAGGCAGTTAGATCTTGAGGCCAACCTGGTCTACAGAGTGAGTTCCAGGCTAACCAGGGCTACACAGAGAAATCCTATCTTGAAGAAGGGGGAGGGGGAGAAAGAGGAGGGGGGAGGAAGAAGAAGAGGAGGAAGAGGAGGAGGAGAAGGAGAAGAAGGAGTATTAGCGGTGGTGGTGGTGGTGGACATGGCTGTGGTTGTTATAAGTGGCTTGTTATGTTATCTTCCCTAGGCTGATGACTGAGTGTTCTTAACTCGGGGCCCTCTGACTCAGGAACAGAGTCCTCTCTGGAGCCCTGAGTCTGATTTCAGGGATCCAAACTTACTAAGGTATACATAAGGTTACCTATGAGAGATATTTAAAGCAGGCCACTGGGAAAGGTTAATCTTTGTTTTCTCAAAGACAAAAACAAGACGTTGGCCATCTATATGGTCTCATGTGCCGCTTAACAAAAAAGGGCACAGAAGTTCACAGCAAGTCACATGGAGCATGTGTGTGGTTCTCACTGCCTACCCCTCTGCCCGCCCGTTTTCCCCTTCAATTCCAAAGATCTCTTCCTCTTCCTAGATTCCTTGTCTCTCCCTGCCTCCTTGGAGGCTAGTTCTTATCTTTTCAAGATCCAAGGTTCTTTACCTTCCAGAGATTCCTCCCTCAATTCCCCACCCACCTTCTCTCAGTGCCCTGGGACCCTGCACCTTAGAAACAAACAAACAAAACAAAACAAAACAAAAACAAAGAACAAAACCCAAAAAACTTCTCAATGGACTAGCGACTTAGCCCAGTCTATCCACATGATAGGAGGACTCTAGCCAATTGCCTCCATATGTCCACATGTAGCCCTTGACATATACACGACAGACAACAGACAGACAGACACACACACACACACATAAATAAATAAATAAATAAATAAATAAATAAATAAATAACAAAGTAAATGCAAAAAGCAAAATTAAGGGGTCTGCATGGTGGCTTAGTGTGTAAATACACTTGCTGCCAAGCCCGAAGACCCGAGTTCAATCCCTGGGACTCACATGGTTGAGGGAGAAAACTAACACCCACAAGTTGTTCTCAAATTCCCATGTGCTCACCCATACATATTTAAATGTTAAATACTGAATAATTTTTTTTTTAAACCTCAAGATTTGGGACAATCACTGTCATTTTTCTTCAATTTATTTATTTATTTATTTATTTATTTATTTATTTATTTATTGTGGGTGTGTTTCCTGCACAAAGTGTATGTTGGGGGCAGGTGAGTGTGCCCATGCACACATGAGGTGGGCATCTTATTCACTTGAGACAGGTCTCTCACTGCACCTAGAATAGGCTGATAGATAGCAAGCCCCTGCCATCCTCTAGCCTTGCCCTCCAAGGTGTTGGGATGATAGGCTTAGAGAGCTGACAGCCCAGCTTGGCTCCTCCTCCTTGTGCAGCGACTGCTCTTACCAGTAATCCATCTCCCCACCCCCATCGCTGTCGTCTCTCTTTTAAAAATCAATCACTGTATAATTAGCTCACTATATGCCCCACTCTTATTATTTAATAGCTCTACTAAAACCAAACATAACACTGCCATAAATTGATATATTAGCTGTGGTCATGAATCAAGATAAAAATTTAAACCATGAAATAGGAGAATAATCCCTTGCTAGTTAGCTATGGGAACAAGCGGGTCACCGATATTCTTCCATGATCTCTGCTTCTGTGCCTGCTTCCAGGTTCCTGCCTCTGCTTCCCCAATGATGCCCTGTAACTTGTAAGTAAAAATATTACCCCACTACACCTCCTGTTGCTTTGGGTCAGTGTCTCATCCCAGCAACAGAGAAGCAAACCAGAACAAAGCCCAAAGAGGCTCAAATGCAGGACTCAGAGGATACCCAGGAAGCAGCAGCAGCAGCAGAGGCTAAATACTGAACACACTGGGGTCAAGGACAGTCCCACTCGCCTGGGAATGTTCAAGTGTCAAATGCAGTGCCTGGAACTCAGGAACTCTAGGCAACATTTATCAAAAGGGGAGAAGAAAGGATTGTCACTCTTAGCCAGGGGCCCACTGAGTCAATGCCAAGCTGCCGATCAAAGGAACCCTCTGAACATAAAAGCTCTGAATAGCTAATTGCCTGGCCAGGTGTTCAGTGGACGGGTGTGGGCAAGAACTAACCTTTGTCTTCTTGCAGTTCAGGATCCACCCATCTCAGCTCTTGGGATCGTCCAACGAAAGGTCCCTTAGAGATCTCTCCAGGTATAGCTACGGAAAAGAAAGTCTTAACAAACAGAATGCAGGATACTTCAACGAAAAGTCCCTTTTCTAGACTTAACCGTAAATATTTCTCTGTGATGCTTGGGAAAGCATGTGGGCTTTGGGGACACAGGCATCATCGAGTGCGGTGAAAGTCACTGGACTACTTGAGTCTCCATGGTCTCATCTTGGAGATAGGACAGTTACATTCTTCTTGTGAGAACCTGAGCTCTTTGATATAAAAGGACTTAGCCGAAGTTTGGAAGGATACTTCCCACTCACATTTAAGATCTTTAAAGTCCAGCGTTTCTGTCTGTTTTGTACCTCCTGGTTCTCAATGCCTGACTCCAAATCAGCACTAAGATTTGTTAAATAAATTATGTATTTGTTTGCTCACCCTGCGACAGGGTGGAGATGCATCCCAGTATTTTGAATATACCAAAATACTCTAACATCGAGTATTCATTAACATCTGGCAACTGACTATCACATGCAATATAGACTTCAAGCAGGCGCAGACAGTGCACAGTATGTGTCAAAGGATCTCAGACTCTCGCCCCCACCCTGCCAGCAACAGCAGCAACGGAAGCACCTAGAAGTTTATTAGAATTAATTCTTGGGCCCCAGAAGGGTAGCAACCCATTTTAACAAGTCCTTTAGTTAAAGGTAATATACACTAAGAACCCCCGGTGCAAGCAAAAGTCTTCTTTTTTTGTTTGTTTTTTGTTTTTTCCAGACAGGGTTTCTCTGTGTAGCCTTGGCTGTCCTGGAACTCACTTTGTAGACCAGGCTGGCCTCGAACTCAGAAATCCGCCTGCCTCTGCCTCCCGAGTGCTGGGATTAAAGGCGTGCACCACCATGCCCGGCTGCAAAAGTCTTCTATGCTGTAATTGCAATGTGACATCTTGCACTTACAATATGTAGCACATTGGAAATTTTAGGATAGGACAGAGCTCATGACCCCTGCATTAGCTTCTGCAGCTACCTCCCTCACCACAAGATCTGCAGATGTTCCTAGAAGTATGTCTAAGCCTATGATCAGGGTACCTCAGACGGCAGAATGAATTGACTGGTCATCGGCTCAATGGCAGCTTCCTCCATGAACTGGCCCATCATTCTTGTGTAGTTAAAACTAAGTTGAGGTCCCAGCAACCTGAATATACAATGGCTCCGAGAAAAAAGCAATCATCTCCTTGCATATCAGCCTAGAAGTGAGGTCCCTTGTCCTTCCAAGTGCCGCCTTCACGTCCTCCTCTGGTGGTGGCCTCCTCAGCGCGGCAGACAGAGTCATTAGCACACCTGCATTCCATCTTACTAAGCCATTCAAACACAGACCGAATTCTCTGTTTCTTTTCATCTAGTATTAAAGAGAAGTTGTGGGAAGACAATGAATTCTCCTGGTGTCACATTATAAGGCTTCTCAGAACAAAGTCCTGTCATGATTAATGACTGAATCTGTTCCCGGCAGTCCCCATTCCCCCTCAAGGCTCTGTCTACAAATAAAGAATATAATTGAAAGCCAGACAATGGTGTCCAACACCTTAAATCCCATCACTGGTAAGCAGAGGCAGGTAGATCTCTCTGAGTTTGAGGCCAGCCTGGTCTACAGAGCGAGTCCTAGGACAGCCAGGGCTAACAGAGACAGAAATCCTGTCTCAAAAAAACAAAAGTTTTAAAATTTTAAAAATTAAGAAAAAAAAACATATATAATCAAAACAAGGCCACATGAACTTTTCTTTTTTGCTGAGATACAACGATGAGTGGCCCTAACATAAGCTACTTTACTGAGATATACTGAAATTAACTTTTGAGCTCAAGCTTTAAAAAACTAGACAAACAGATTCTGACACCCACCTTTTAGTTATTAGTGGCCTGGGCAATTACTTAGGCTTTGTTTTTCTCTGTTAATTGCTCGTTACTTAATTTGAAGATAGAAAGCACCTAGCAGTGCCTCGTATGTAACAG
Organism: Mus caroli; assembly: GCF_978045245.1. Lineage (NCBI taxonomy): Eukaryota > Metazoa > Chordata > Mammalia > Rodentia > Muridae > Mus > Mus caroli. The sequence continues at coordinate 162,163,654 of NW_028227256.1, forward strand.
CCATTCATCTGGTGATAGCCCCTCCCCTACCTTTCCACCCTTCCTTTTCCACTGAATATTATGAAATTATAATTTCATCTGTTTCACCCTATTATTTCACTGAAACGTATTAAATATAGTGTGGCTTTCCTTAGGGCGACATAAAGAAACATCTATTCAACACAGCTAGGGTACCAGCAGTCCAGACCAAAAAAAAAAAAAAATTATTCCACCCAAGTTCAACTTGGTGGACCAGTAGTTTCTTGGCATTGCTTACAAGAGTATGGCCAACTCAAAAGCCGCTGCCAAAAGCCACCAAAAAACGCCCTACACTAGTATGGCCATGGGTCACGAAAGCTCATTGCCATGGCAACGATTTCACATCATCAACCTTCTACCTCTTCTGTAGCAAGTCCCCCAGTTCCCCACGCTCACATGCAGCTGAGGGCCAATGGCAAGCAGCGAGTAGAAGGTAGGTGGTATCTGAGCAGTGTCTGAGGGGTGCCTCCCCCTTCTCCATAGGAATGTCAAAAGCCGCATTTTCATCGCCACACGCTTAAGCCTGCACCATTGTTCTGCTTACCCTGCTGATGTGTCTGTGGCCAGATACTCCACTGGTCACTCCACAATTCTCCATGAAGGTCTCTGGTCACATCATGTCTGGAGGAACTAGCTCTAGTACAACAAGTATACGAAGAGGGGCTCACGGAAGAGTAAGTGCGCACTCCTTCCACGGTATTAGCTTGCCCCTTTGTGTGAAGAAAGCTACCTGTGTTGAATAATGCACTCACTAGGGCTTAGTCTACAGGCCTGGGAGACATTTCCATCCCAGCAGAATAAGATGGTGGGATCCCCTGTCTTCGCAAAGAGGGATGACAGGATGTGAAGGAAGAAAAACAGCTCAAGGACCACAGCCAGCCAAGCAAACCCTACTACGTGGTGCAAAATGGAAATGTGAGGCACTTGTTATATATAATTTTAAAGCCCAAGAGGATGATAACCTAGCACTAAACAGAACCTGGAGGTGCTCTGTGTGCTGTGAATGTGTAACTCCACAGGTTACACCCTTGGGAAGCCAGCCCTGAGCTGGGGCCAGGGTGAAACTGGTATTCTAAATCATTCTGTATGAGGCTTTTGGCTTTCCCAGGACAGCTCATGATACTAGAAGTGTGTGTGTGGGGGGGGGGAGGGGCTGTTCCTGTTTTTGACAGCAGGGTGGGGAGTCAGATAAGCCTCAAGAAGAGATGATGTACTCCATCCAGGCTTTTTAGTCCCATGTAACACTTGGATGCATTTGTCGTACTCAGCTCCACTTTCAGCTATGTAACAGGAAAGGATGGCCACTTATTCGTTCAAATATTCACTTTGTTGGCAAACCTCTGCAAAACATCGGCTACATGGCAGACACTGTGCTAGGCCCAGTAAGACAGTGATGGCAGTGGCATAGTTCTGCTTTCCAGGGTCCAATCCCAGGCATAAAGATGCAGGCTTGTAATCCTCTTCCCTGCCAAGGTTCTATAACCTTAGTTCTGAAGTCAAGGAGTCAGGTTGAGACAGCTTTAGGAAATGTGTAGAATATTATGTCTGTAGCTCATTGGAATTGCTCTCTGCCGAGCCTAGTTTCTAACTCAGGTTCTAGGGTGGGTCCACTGCAAATTTAGCCAGACATAAATTGCATCCTTCCACCAGCCTTAGATTACTACTTAGCAAACTGATAGACAATATCTCCTTTTAAAAGTGGTGTGAAGAAGAATTGACAAGGAAGCAAGTTCAATTCGGGGTGCCCACCTCTACTTGGACACACAGCTCTACAGAAGCACTGATGATCAACAGCCGGCAGGCAAGAAGGTCAGAATTATGCAGAGCACACGTCGGAATGCAGCACAGTTCGCTCTGTGTGTTTCCATGGTGACAGTGATAACAGCTTATATTTATAGAGCTTCTATCTCCAAGGAGCTCAAAGCACTTTACAGACACACTGTCTCTCTGATTTAGGGAGAAAGGAGGAGGAGGAGGAGGAGGAGGAGGAGGAGGAGGAGGAGGAGAAGAAGAAGAAGAAGAAGAAGAAGAAGAAGAAGAAGAAGAAGAAGAAGAAGAAGAAGAAGAAGAAGAAGAAGAAGAAGAAGAAGAAGAAGAAGAAGGAAAGAAAAGAAGGAAGAAGAAAGAGGAGGAGGAGAAGACAGAAGGGATAGAAAGAGGGAGGGTGAGAGAGAGATGCGGACAAATGATAGACAGCGGATGTGGTGTACTGTTATCCACATTTCACAGATGGCACAGACTTGGGAAGTCATTGACCAAGCATGTGATGGTAACCCAGTGACAGATGGCAGATTGGATTGGCATGATAGTTCATAGAACTCCTAAAACACTTGCTGCCTCGGGCAGATATCAGGGCTGAGCTACTATCTCCCAATAGTCTAGATCCGTTCAGTGTCATGTGGGCGATGAGATAGATACCTCTGTAAACATCAAAGGCATTTTCTCTTAACTATTGATGTGGAATGTACATGGACATTTGTTCTATGGAGATTTGGTGATAAGGTCTGAAGTCCTAACAGCAAGACAGCCAGCAGGCAAGCCCAGGGATGTAGGCCTAGGAGTCCTTATAACTTCTCATGGGAAGTTTTTCACACACGTTCACGCACTGCAGCAAGTGGCTTTGTTTCAGAGTGCCTTTAACACCTTGGAAAGGAGTGCTTCTTGGGTCTCCCTTCCTCTGGCTTGTTCCTGACTCTTGAGACCTGTGAGGAGGCTCAGAGTTATTTGAAGGCTGCAGTTGATGGAATTAAAAGTGAGCCTTACAAATCTCCTGTCTACTCTTCTGTGTATACAGATGTTAACTGAGAAAAGCCCACATCCTCTGGTGGAGATCTCACCCTTGTGGGTGGGTTAACAACTCCAGTTTCCTAACTAGAGGCTGCTCCTGCAGACTCTCAACTGCTCCACACTTCTTGCCCTCCTAGACTTTCTACTTACCTGCTCCACCATCTAGTCTTTGGAATATAGAAGCTATTTTCTCTTTAAAAGAAGACTCCATCTCCACAGAGCATTCAGTTAACCCAGCCAGCAGTCCCCATGGCAACGCTGAGAGACATGATCCTTTCTGCTGTAACTCCTCTGTGATCCCTTGCCATGAACAACTCACACTGTTTCAGAAGCCGGCGACCTCAGGGTTTGCCAAAGATGAGCTGTTGTCCAGTTGCCGTGTGTCCGTTTAGGCTTCAGGCACACCGAACTAAAGCCTTGGTTATTTGAGTAGTTAAATTCCAGGAAATTTAAATGTCTGTTCTCTGAAGACATATGATTCCTCCTACATATGAAAATAACTCAGCCAAAGGACATGTTGAAAAGGGAATGCTTTGCAGAGGGTCTTCTGGCCCTCCAAAACACCACACTGGATCCACTTTACCAGTTCCCAGAAACTCAACCATCCAGAGAGAGTAGGTCTCCCCTTCACTGTCCAAGTGGACTATAGTTACACTAAAGATCTTTCTGCTCCTCTAAGGGGCTAAGCTCCCTCTTAGCTTCTGGCCTTGGACTCTGAGGAGAAAGAAAGATTCCTGGTCATCTTCACACTATTCATCCCTAACCTCTGGTGAGTGGCCAAATTCTCTGTGGCTCTTCCCCAACTCACAGTCATAGCCTGTTCTTGCTTTACCTATGCCTAACCCTTCAGCACTCTCTTGGCCATGCCCAAGCCTATCCTCCTGCTAGTTCATCTTTCCTCAACACAACATTGGGCACACCCAGTAGCATTTCCTTATGTGAAAAGAAGTTTCTAGATATCATTGCAGATGCTTGTTGAATATAGGGGAAAAAAAAAAACAACAACAATCCAGAAGCTTACCTTTAGATTAAAAATTAATACTCTAGAATTGGAAAGATGGCTCAGTGGGTAGCGCTTGCCATGCAAGTGTGAAGAGCAGAGTTCATAGCTCTAGTACTACCATAAATGCTGGGTGGGCACAGCAGCCACGTGTAATTCTGGAGACGGGAGATGCCCACGGCAAGTTAGCGAGCTGGACTGCCCATGCCAGCAAGCTCTGGGTTCAACTGAGAGAGCTCACCTCAAAAAATCAGGTGGGGAGTGAGTGAGGAGATTCTTCATGTCAACCTCAGTTCTCCACACGCGTGTGCACTCTCCCATGTGAACATGGCAAGGGACCACATACACGCAGTGCACACATACACATGAAGAAAATTCAGTCTGGCCTTGCGGGGCACATACCCATAATCTCAGCACTCAAAGACTGAGGGACACAGACTTCCAAGTCTGAGGCCAACCCGAGTTACACAGCAAGAACGTGTCCCAAGAACCAAAACGAAAACCAAACCAAACCTCAACTCCCCCTGCAAAAAAAAAAAAAAAATCATAAAAGTGGTGTTAACTCTATTTTGCTTTTATGTGTAAGTAGAGTTTTAGTCTAGCAGAGCCTAGTGCTTTCGTGTTAAAGGCCTATAAATAAAGAGTAATATTTTAAAATAGTTTAAGCTGTGCTTACTTCCTTCCCCCTACCTTCATCTGTATCTGTGAACCAAGGCATGGGGTGGACAAACTACTTTTAACCAAGAAACAACACTTTCTAAAGTACTTCAACATTTATATAAATTTAGACCCACAAATATGTAAATATTGGATCCTAAAATTATCCTGCCACATTCTGATAAACTCAGCAAGAACTCAAAATTTCACACAAATTTCTCAAAGCATTTTAAATTGAAATTATATATCTATTAACCCAAAAGGTCTATAGGCCTAATTTTTAAAATTATAACTCTATATAATAGTAAATATATGAAAAATCCCTCCCCCATCTCTCTCTGAGACAGGATCTCACTATGTAGACCTAGGTGTCCTGAAAGTCACGATGAAGACCAGACTGGCCTGTAGGATCACAGAGATCCATCGACCTCTGCCTCTTGAGTGCTGGGATTAAAGTTATGCCCAACTACCAATGTAAACATATCTTCTTGCTAATAATAAATAGAATTGACCTTGGTAGTAGTTTGCATTCTTTTGTGTTTGTACCTCAGGGGAATTTAACATGATACTCTCTTGGGTTTTGCTTGACTTATCCTGAAAGCCTATTGATTGAAGAGAACATGGCCTGGGATGGCTGGGTGGGCACCTGGGAATCTGAACCTGCAAAGGTGGTCATAGCAGCCACCTTCATTGGCTTAGCAGGTGGACACTATAGTAATTTGTTACCTGGCTGCGTGAAAACAACCAAACCAAACCAAATAACTAGACTATATGCAGGCATTGATAGATTTTCTCAGAATGTCAAAGACCCACTGACCACAATGCCACACTAGGTTCAGTAGGAGAACTATTTCTATATGGATTCCATGTTCTCCAAAAGAACCATATTTAGTAGGAGAGGTGTTTGGCTTGCATCTCTGCAACGATGAGTTCAATGCCCTTCAGTCTCCCTACACACCTCATTGTGGCTCAGAAGGTCCCATACTTTCAGCCTACATCCTTAATCATTCGGGCAACACGTAAAGATCGTGATGATGCTCACGTTCCACCCCAACCTCGAGAATCAGAATTTCTGTAAACCAAATATAATCTCAGTCCCTTTCTCGAGGATATATAGCTAACTCACAAGATCTTTTTCATATCCGAACTATATAGTTAGTTAAGGTTTATGTACATAAGCACCCATGGCCCATCACTATAGTCAAAAGAGTAAATATATTTATATATTCTTTATAATCTTCCCCTCTGTCTCTCATACAAGCAGCATCTGCTTTCTTTCAGTATAGATTAGCTTGCCCTTGCTAGAGTTTTATATAAATGTAGTCATAGAGTATAAACTTATTTTAAAAGAACCTGACTTTTTCTTGCCAGGGTTATTTTGAGATCCCCCCTGTATTGTTTTATATAATATGCATATTTTCCTGTAAGCCCTCCCACTTCCATGGTCAGACTTAAAACAACTAGCCAAGCCCTATGCTCCCAAAGCTCCTGGCATCTCATTCAAAAAGGTCCTGAATCAGTTCACGCGGGACCTTAGGATACATTGGTTCGGCCAGGTGCATGTGTCTTTCAGCTTACGGAGAGCCTCAGCATCTCTTCCTCCCAAGGTGTTCTCAGCTTCTTTAGGTACCACCCAGTGTTGTAGCATCACATGTCCTGGGTACGGAGGAGCCAGCCAGCCTAGTATACACATGTCATTTCTTACATGGGCTGAGCCCTGTGAGTTTCAGTATGTCATTCTCTAAGCAGATTTTCCAGCCCTGGTCACTGGAGTTAGCAAAGTTGGTACAGACCAGGTTCTCAGACCCCTGCTGCTTTGTTACCAAAAATATTCCTGCCACTGGACCTTGCTTTGGAAAATCTTTTACAAATAGAATTTCTTGGAAAAATATTTTAAATTTCCTGATCAAAGTCCGACGTGCTGTTGTTCTTCTGGCTGACAGTTTCCAACTGACTGGTCTTAGGCCCTGGTTTCCTTTTGGTTGAAGAAGGCATTTGAATACCTTTAAAAACTAGTAAAGGCTCATGCAAGCAAAAGATCTTGGGGTCTGGGGAGGTAGCTCAGCTGGTAGAACACTTACCTATCATGCCCAAAGCCTTGGATTCTATCCCTAGCATCTAACAAAAAGAGGCATGTAGTACACCTCTGTAATTCTAGCAGTTAGGAGGTAGAAATGGGGGAGGGGGAGGGTCAAAAGCCCAAATTTATCCATGACTATGTAGATTCTAATATATATATATATATATATATATATATATATATCCTATCAAGCTGGCCCAGAACTCACTTTGTAGCCGTCTCTGCTCTGCTCCTTTTCCATCTGAGCTTCCTCCACACTGGGATTATGGTGTGTACTTAAAAAAGTGTAATGTTTGATAAAATACTCAAATGCTTTAAAGGCATAAAATAAGATAATCATATTTATACACGAGAGCAAATGTTTTGATAAAGAAAGTTTCAGTGGATCTGTCAGGAAAGAGTGGATCTCTTGGAAAGCTGCCCAGCTTAGCCCACTGGCTGCTCTTCTGGAGGACCCAGGTTCAATTCCCAGCACCCACGTGGCAGTTCCCAACTGGCTGTAACTCCAGTTCCAGGTATTCCAACACCCTCACACAGATATGCATGGAGGCAAAACATCAATGCACATAGAATAAAATTAAATTAAATTAAAAAAAAAAAGCTGCCTGGGGAAAAGGCCACTTTAACAATGCTGATGAATGCAGGGGCAGGTATGTAGACATCTCTCATCTCACAGAACTTAGGATCTTCCTGTGCAGACACTTAGCAAACCTATGTTGTAAAGAAGGCTTAACTTTATCAAGTCAATTATGGGATATCTTTAGCAAGAATTGAAACCCCAAATAGCCTTTCTTTACAAAAACTATTGAACAATCACGCTGGGAAAGGGGACTGGAAAAGTAGGCGAGATTTATTGTTGGTGAACATTGGCCTTTTTATAGATTTAAAGTTTAACTTTTATATGGATATGTTGAAGGCAAAGTACAGACTCCAGGTGTACACTAGGCTCCCAGCAGGAAGGAACAATGATCTGTTCTGAGCACAAAGAGACACCTCTAGCACGGTCTGAGTTAGTAAAAGCTGCCCTTCAGCCAGCACAGGGAGACAGAGATACATGGCTGGGCCTCAGTGCTTTGCAATTACCCCAGTTAACATAGTAGGTTTCCTATAACTTAAATAGCTCAGATGTATAGCTACAAATGTGTTCAGCCAGTCACTTAAGGCAGGAAGGCCAAAGAAAAATAGTAACTATGTAATTAGTACATACCACTCCCAGATGAGGCTGATTGTCCACAGGTGGCCTGCCCCAGATGGTAATCTACCTCATGCCTCACAAAAATCTGAAATTTGTTATACTCTTAGTTTTTATCCTTTTGAAAACAAATATTGCTTTAAATAGTCAGTGTGGCTGTCATTATGTCCTCAGTGACCACAGTCATGGTCTTGACTTCTCCATGCGTCAGGCTGCCTGAGATCAGAATTCTGTCTCTATGGCTTCTTAGCCCAGTGATTCAGCTCCTTGTGAAATAGTGGCGTGTGTTTACTCTGTTTACACTGAGGCTGTGAAATGAAACCTTGTTCAGCCGTAAAGGTCATTGCCCTTCTTTTCCTAGAGGTGGAGTTGGTCTGATCACAGATCTTAGCAGCTTGGCTAGATCTTCACTGGAAACATATGTAGCCGAATATTAGCAGAGCTGTTGTATCTGGCATGGATCTGGAGTGATGGCACCTAAGCTTTGAAGTAGCCTTTTATCAGTGATTGTTATCTGAGATGTTAAGGGGTTATTCTTTTGAAGGATTCTCAGAGCCTTTGCATAACTTAGTCCGGAGACAGACCTGGGCAAACCAGGAAGTCTCCTCTGGCTGAGATTCGCTTAGATAATTGGTCTTTCAAGACAACCCCTAGATCAGATAAGTTTTGGTATGCGGAGATCGACTGGCTAACGCTGCTTTCTGTGTAACAGTAGAAAGAGCTTCTATGAAGCTGTCAGGACTTGGGCGGCCATCCCCATGCTGCTAAGAAGTCTAAATGCATCCTTCAGTGGCTCTCTGGTCTTCTATCTTTTTAGTTCTGTTCCCCAGAACACCGACACATACACACTGGAGTAGGACTGAGGAGATGGGGCAGTAGTCCAGAAGTTCCTATATCAGGTAGCTCACAACTGCACTGCCTGTAACTCCTACTCCAGAGCATACACACACACACACGAGTAAACATAAAATAAATATTGTTAAAAAGACATTTTGATAAGGAAACAGTAGGGATTTTTTTTAGTGGTCAAAACAATTAAATCTGCCTGGGAATTGAATGATTTAATAGCATCCTGTCTTGAAATACTTGTTAGTTTTTAAAAATCATTTGTATTATACATTTAAAAAGCCATAAAAGTTTACATGTACTTTTGTGAGTGAAGGGCATCTAGAAGAGAAGACCTTACTAAAAGTCTGGCTTGAACACTCAAAATGTAATCCTATGAACTTCAATATGAGATTCACAATTACATGTAGAAACTAGAGACTAAAAACGGACATTACCTAACATCCAGAGGACAGACTGTCTGGGATAAAAAACCTCCCTTAGCACCAAAGCTTGCCTGAGGCACACAGACCGGCTGTATTGACTTTGGCAATGCCTCTATCTTGTTAGGCCAATGAAGTTAACTGGCATTGAAAATTGAATTAGTAACACAACCCAGATCCCTCTGCCTCTCTCTTGTTTGGGTCATAGTTTGATCTGGATAGATGTGGCAAGACCCTCTTTTTTGCACTCATTCCTGCCTCATGTCTGGGTCAGGACCTGAACAGCCCCTACCCGAGGAGAGGCCAGCTGCCTGAGGATGCCATTCATCTTGGCTGTATATATCCACAGACACTTAGTGTCCATATAAGGAAGAGAGAACTTCTATTTACTCTGTAGAGTATGTTCAATAAATAGTATTTGTCTACAGACATATGTGTATCCGGTTAATCCAGTCTATAGGGGGAAAAGAAACACTACACAGCTCTAGCTAAAAAGATCCTGCAGTGGGTGAAAATGTTTCATCACCTGCTTGAGCAGCTCATAGGACAATCCTTTGACCTTGCCAAGCATGAAGGAGACAAGACAGATGTGCCCAGGGGAACCAGGAATGGTGGAGGGTTTAGAGGGCACAGATGCCTGTTGGGATTAGACTTGAGGGGGTCAGGAAAAGGTATGGGTTTCTGAAAGCCATAGGCTGTCTGACCTGAAGGAACCTTAAAATGTTCCCCATGAGCAGACACTTTTTGGGTAAGGAGGCACAGCAGCTGAAATGGGGAGAAGATGCACTAGAAAATGTGGCCAGTTAGGAGCAAAGCAAATGCCAGCATACAGGTTTCCTGACTTCCCATCCTGAAGTTTGGCATCAAACCCCACTGTCTTCTTTCTGCCAGAGCTTTGGACCTTGTTAGGAGACAAAGGACCCAAACCATAGCCTTGCTCCTGACTTCTGGCTGACCTTGAGCTACAGTTTCACTCTCCACAGAGGGCACAGCTCCTGGCTAAGAAGACCTTTCTCTAAGAGCTCACGTTTCCAGGAGAAAGGTGAGCCCTGGGTGCTTTCATTCCTGGAAGGAATGCCATGAGAGGGGTGTCTTTTCTGCTATGGGGGTTGGTGGGGTCTGTATGTTGCTTAGGTTCTTGGTTCTTGGACCTGTAGGCAGTTTTGTTTCCTGCCCACAGTCTATGAGGGTGACTGCAAGCACAGTTAGCAACAACCCCAGAAAGAAGGCAGATTATTCTCTCTCTCTCTCTCTCTCTCTCTCTCTCTCTCTCTCTCTCTCTCTTTCTTTTGGAAACAGGTACTCAAGTGTTACCTTGAATTCCTGATTCTCCTTCCTCTACCTCCAGAATGTTGGGATAACAGTCATTCACTCCTCCATCTAGTTTATGCACACTGGCTTTGGAGCCAAGGACTGTACATACCAGGCAAGCACTCTACCAGCTGAGCTATGTCCCCAGCTGATCAGCTCAATTCCTTAAGCATTTGAGCTGATCTCTTTCAAAAGGTTCTTAGAGCGGCTGAGCAGGTGGCTGTGCCCCGTAAAACTGGAAAAGGAAAAGCATAGCCAAGAGCGGGGCTGCCTTAATGTGACTAACTTTGAGAATGTGACCAATACAATACAAAAGTACAGCAAGCAAGCATCACTTCCGGGGCTGTAAAGGCTTAGCTAGTGCTTGCCACACAAGCGTGAGGACCTCTGTTTGGCTTCTTAAGCACCTGCACAAAAAGTTGGTAGTTGTCTATAATAGCAGCGCTGGGAAGATGGACCCAGGTGACTCTGTGGAGCTTGCTGGCTCCGTCGTATATCTCTACCGACTATTCCAGGTGAGTGTAGTGTTAGAATATATGTGCAATAATAACACTGCGAAATACTGAAGGTACCTTGTGATCTATAATAAGATTATTCATACTGTTTTCTACATATTTTGCAATATGTATTTTTATCAATGTCTTGTGGACAGTTTTCAATAATGACTATTATTAGTTTACAGCGCTACTTTATGTCTGTGTGCACACACATTCATACATATTTCACTAGTGGGCTACTGGTAGATGTTAAATTGCCTTCAAGTTTCATCTGTAACACATGGCATGTCAGCATACATCTGTCAAAATGAATCTCTGTGCATGTCCTCAAATGCTTTCCTGTCAAAAATTTCTGAAGTTCAATTGTTTGGCCAGAAGGCACACTTCCTTTAATTATCTTTGTTTGTTTGTTTGTTTGTTTTTGTTTTGTTTTCCGAGACAGGGTTTCTCTGTGTAGCCCTGGCTGTCCTGGAACTCACTCTGTAGACCAGGCTGCCCTCGAACTCAGAAATCCACCTAACTCTGCCTCCCAAGTGCTGGGATTAAAGGCGTGTGCCACCACTGCCTGGCTTCCTTTAAGTATCTTATCACACATCACTAAATTGCCCTGAAGAAAAGATGCCCCACCTCACCCAATCCATGAGTAGTTACTTTCTTTACAATCTCACGTGTACTATCTTTTCACTTCACATTTTATTGAGATCTACTTAATAAGTCATGAGCTCTACTTGCGGTTAGGGAACAGTTGAGTGGGTTTCAGCCAGACAGTATATAACTATCAACACTGTCTAGTTTCAAGATCAAAACATTCTCCAGGCAGCAGCTTTTTGGAGCTTATGTGTTTGTGAATATATAACTGAAGTTGGTGTAATGGGTAGATTTTGAGCACATTTTTCTGGGTATATATCAAAAGGTGGGACATTCAGACATTCTACAATGTTTCCTTGTAACTATTCTCAACCAGTTCTCCCCACAGGAGCAGCCAGAGATCTGATGTCTCTCACTGCAGTCCCTGTTTCAAATAAATACAATGCTCTACATAGATAATCTTTTTGAAGCTTCACCATCTTGTTTCATATGTTTACAGTTTGTTACGTTGTATTGCTGAGTATTGCTATAAAATTTAAGTGTGTCATAGTATGTTTCCCATCCTGTTTCTAGATTCTGATCTCCAATTTTTTTTTTTTTCCCAGAGACAGGGTTTCTCTGTATAGTTCTGGCTGTCCTGGAGCTCACTCTGTAGACCAGGCTGGCCTCGAACTCAGAAATTCCCCTGCTTCTGCCTCCCACGTGCTGGGATTAAAGACATGCGCCACCACTGCCTGGCTCACACGATCTCCAATTTTTGAAAATTTCATGCATGAATACAATGTATTTTGATCCTGCCTATTTATCAAAACTACTTCCCCATGTCCTCCCAGACCCATCTTACCCCCTCCTAGCTTTGTGTCTTTCCTTCCTTCCTTCCTTCCTTCCTTCCTTCCTTCCTTCCTTCCCCTCCCCCTTCCCTCCCCTTCCTTCCCCTCCCCTCCCCTTCCCTCCCTTTCCCTCCCTTCCTTCCCCTCCTCTTTCTTTCTTTCTTTCTTTCTTTCTTTCTTTCTTTCTTTCTTTCTTTCTTTCTTCCTTCCTTCCTTCCTTCCTTCCTTCCCTCCTTCCTTCCTTCCTTCCTTCCCTCCTTTCTTTCTTTCTTTCCTTCTTTCTTTCTTTCTTTCTTTCTTTCTTTCTTTCTTTCTTTCTTTCTTTCTTTCCTTCTTTTCTTCCTTCCTTCCTTCCTTCCTTCCTTCCTTCCTTCCTCTCTCTCTCTCTCTCTCTCTCTCTCTCTCTCTCTCTCTTTCTTTCTTTCTTTCTTTCTTTCTTTCTTTCTTTCTTTCTTTCTTAATATACTGAGTCCAATTTGTGCTGTGTTTATATACTCAAGGTTGTGGAGCCAACCACAGGAGCCCAGTCAATCTACCAGGGACAAAACCTTTAAAAACTGTCTGTCTCCCCGTTAGAAGTTACCAACGATCAATAGGTACTCAGTTAGGGTAGGAACTCCAGAACCCCTTTGCTTTCTCTGTTAGATCACAGCAACCACATCTGTTGTGAGTTAGTGAGAGCAGAGGTCCTGCCATGATTAAGAAACAGTGAACACGAATCCTCCCCAATCTCTGGGTCTCAAGATTTTCCATACTTTCTTCTGAGATAGTCCTAGAGGGAAAGAATATGATCCAAATGTCCCATTTTTGGTGAGTACTCCACAGACTTTGTACTTGATACTTGATCTGTTGTGAGTTTCTGTTTTAACTGCCATCCCCTGATCAATTGTGCTTTTGAATTAACTGCCATTTACTGCACCAAGAAACTTCTCTTATGAGGTCTGGTTTTTTGGTTTGGTTTTTTTTTTTTTTTTTTTTTTTTTGGTTTTTCGAGACAGGGTTTCTCTGTGTAGCCCTGGCTGTCCTGGAACTCACTTTGTAGACCAGGCTGGCCTCGAACTCAGAAATCCATCTGCCTCCCAAGTGCTGGGATTAAAGGCATGTGCCACCACCGCCGAGCCTCTCTTATGAGGTCTGAAGAGTGTATGGATATAAAACATGAGTTTAGAGAGCAGTTGGATATAATATCAATTCAGCAAGATACTAGTAGCTGGCTCACCCTCAGGGCCTATGAGCTTCTCAACCATGGGCTCTTGACCAGATTATTGTAGCAGGCATGCATTTCCTCCTGTGGGTCTTGCCTCAAATCCAATCAGAAAGTGGTTGGTTACTTGTATAAAAATCTGTACCACTATGACAACCTAGTTAATTTTTCTAGGCCAGTTATCAAGGCACGGCTGGGTGAGATGGAAGGCTGGTCTGTGGCTGCTCTTGTCAAGAAGATCATCAGGCACCAGTCAAACTTACGTCAAAATTAAGTGACTCTGACTGAACCCCAGAGGTGTAGACGACAAGATGAGGAAAAGATTCCAGGACCAGATCCTGATGCCCAACATCACTTACTGGAGCAAAAAGAAAACCAAGTACGTTCTACCCAGCAGCTTCCGGAAGTTTCTGGCCCACAATGTCAGGGAGCTGATGTGCAATCAAAAGTTACTGTGCTGGGATCTCTCATGTTTAGTCCAAAAACCACAAAGCCATCGTAGAAGGAACAGTGCAGCTGGTTACCAGAGTCACTAATCCCAATGTCAGTCCACGTAGCATAGAAAATGATTTCATTTGTGTTTAAATAAAACCACAAAAACTGTGTGTGTGTGTGTGTGTGTGCCCATGCGCGGGGTGGTGGTGGTGGGTGGTGGGTATGGTCTTGCTTGCCTATAACCCCAGTACCACAGGATGAGGAGAGGTGGAGACAGGAGAATAACCTGGGAGTGCTGGTTTTCAGCCTAGTTGCAGGGTCATTGTATGTTGGTAGAAAAGGAAAACACATTGAATTGCCCCAGTCAATTTCATTATTTAACGAATAAGGTCAGATGGGTGAAGGGAATTTCAGCTCTGGGATGAGCTATGCAAGCAGTGTATGGTACATGAACGGAAAAGAACAAGACTAGAACTACATTAGTTCAAAGATTAACTTACTTTGTTTTCGACTTTAGAATCCATTCCATTAAAAAAACAAAACCAGCACTTGGGAGGCAGAGGCAGGCGGATTTCGAGGCCAGCCTGGTCTACAAAGTGAGTTCCAGGACAGCCAGGGCTATACAGAGAAACCCTGTCTCGAAAAACAAAAACAAACAAAAACAAAAACAAAAACAAAATAAACCCCAACACCCCCCTCCCGAAAAACTGTTCTGCTGGATTGAGCCAAAGAAGAGGTTTGTTTTTGTAAACAAGCAAAGGCCGAGAAAAGCGGGAATTACCAGGGGATTGATTGGCCAGTCCGGAGTTACTTCTTGTAAGGCAGGGTGAGAGGTGATAGAGACACAGAGGCGTGGTTAACACTGCAGGCTGCCTTTTGTAAATGTTAAAACAGAGAATGGTTTGACGAATTTGTTCTTTATCTCTCCTGATTTCTAGGAAGGTAGGTAGCGCTAATTTGCTTTGATATGGAACGTCACTTGTAAGTACATTTTGATTTTTGCCTTGATCTGTCTGTGAGTGCAGAAGGTTAATACAAAAAAAAAATACCTTCTTATAACTTCCATTTAACAAATGCGGTATATGTTTACTTCTATTCTTTTTTCTTTTAAACAGCATAGAGGGTGTGTGGTGGTTTGTATATGCTCCGCCCAGGAAGTGGCACTATTTGAAAGTATGGCCCTGTTGGAGTAGGTGTGGCACTGTGGGTGTGGGCTTTAGGACCCTACTCCTAGCTGCCTGGAAGTCAGTATTCTGCTAGCAGCCTTCAGATGAAGATGTAGAACTCTCAGCTCCTCCTGCACCATGCCTGCCTGGATGCTGCCATGTTCCTACCTTGATGATAATGGACTGAACCTCTGAACCTGTAAACCAGCCTCAATTAAATGTTGTCCTTATAAGAGTTGCCTTGATCATGGTGTCTCTTCACAGCAGTAAAATCCTAACAAAGACAGAGGGTTTATACCATAACCTGTCACAACTATGTCACTGCAAACTAAGGGCCTAATGTGGATGTGGGGACACTGATCCTTGACAGTCTGCGAGTCTTTAGAACAAAAACCTGGGGTTGAGAGAACCTGGAGCAAAGTAGAATACACTGTACACACTTACTGTCTTTGCCTCTTTTCAGTTACTTAGATTTCTACATGTGTGTGCACGGGTGTGCCAGTGCATGCACAAGCATGTGCATGTGTGCATACGTGTTTGTTTGTGTGTGTGTGTGATCTCTCTCTTTGTGATATTCTTATTGTAATCTGCCTTCAAGCCTTTCCGAAAAGAGTCACAGAACAAACAAAACCCAATACACCAGAAATTAAAAAAAAATAAAAGTTTTGGTTCTCCAACAGGGACAGCCCAGCTGGGAACAGATAATTCATCTACACCATGGGTCCTACAAGGAAGCTAATCACTCCAGTTGGTGCAGAAGTTACCACAACTGAAGAGCCAAAGGCACCGGGACATTGAGGGAGGAAATCTGGGAGCCTGTCACTAACAACAGTGAAGATTTCAGTAGATATTCCTGGGTGCTGAGACAACAGGTAGACAGGTAGATGGGGAAAACCAAAACCAAACCAAACCAAACCAAAAACAAACAAAAAACACACACACACAAAAACCAGAGCCAGGTAGGATTCAAACGGATGAAAGAATAAAGGAGAAATGATGACCGAGTGAGTGTTTGCTGTAGGAGAGATGCTCACCCTGGCCTGCAGACATTACAGGGACAGGCAGAGACCTGCTAGAGAAGGGTCATGGGAGCTGTGTCATTTCCTGATAAAGAAGACAGCTCCACTCCAGAAGCTGAACCACACTATGTGTATAGACACTTTGGGAATTCTGGAGCAGGGGAGCAGTGAGCTAAAATACCAAACGGTTATCCCTGTTGACTCAGAAATAGTTCACTGTCTGGGATCTAAGAGACCGGAGTCTGTGATAGGGCCCGTGACAGTCATGAGGAAACATTTTCCATCCTTCAGCATCTGTCTCTCTGTGAAGCGGGGAGGGTTTCATCAAGTTTCTGACATATCAGTTTTCCACATACTTTTCCTCACGTGACCTTTTCCTATCTCATCAGCATACTTTCCTACAGCTTCATCTTCTTTCAGAAAATAAAATGTAAATGTAGAAGGACAAATCCTACTGTTATTATATTACCTTCAGATTGGAAGTTGTCCTCATTTTATGAATGTCCTAAGCAGAGAGCCCAGGTACCACACACCCTGGAGTCATTGAAACTTAGCATCTAAGGTCATTTTACTGTTTTGTAAAATACTGTTGCATGTGTTATCATGAGTGATCTAGAGTCTAATTTTATAGCTAAGGAACTGATAATATTTTAAAAGGTGAATAAAATTATAATGTTGGTCAAGTAGCAAAGTTAAAAAAGCGAGACATACTCTTTGTTTAAAGTACAAACAAGCAAACAAAAAGGCCCACAGCCTTAAAGCAATAACAGAATAGTTAAGAAGCAGATTTTTGTCTTAACAATAGACTACTTACCTAGCTAGATTTAATTCTAAGAGCTTCAAAATAAAAGAGTTAAACCCATCACACTGAAAATAAAACATTTCTATAGTTATATACTAACGAAAGTAGAAAATGTGTTTTAATCTTTCTTATCTTTCCCTTTTCTTCCTTTTCTTTCCCTTTTTTCCTTTCCTTTTTTAGACAGGATTACACTATATAGTCTTGGCTAGCCTAGAATTTACTATGTAGACCAGGGTGGCCACAAAAGTCACAGAGATCCACCTGTCTCTGCCTCTAGAGAGCATGTGCCACCATGCTTGGCTGGTTTAATTTCCAACTATTTAAGCCCAGAGAATCTGAAGCCAATTTTTTTTCTGGGAGGCTAACTTCTCCGGAGTGCCCTTTGAAGTTTAAGCTTTTTCCTCTGGTGATTTTGAAGATAATAATTAAAATATCATCATCATCCTACCCTCTCCCTGGCTTATCACAAGTCCCACGAGATATAACAGCAGTGTTGCTGGGTGCACAGTGCTGGTAAGGTACTGTGGTAGGCACCTGTCCTGTCTCATCTCATGTGCATTGTTCAAAGACCCCGGAGGGACGGTATGGCCATCGATTTCATTTTACAAAACAAAGCAGATGTGGGAAGAATGGGTATTACCTTACTCTAACAGCTATGGCTGAGATGTAAGAGCTGAGCCTCAAGCCCAGGTTCTTTTGGGACCCTAGGCCTGAAACTTTCCTCTTGTTTTGTTTCCTGGGAAGGCCCTGGACACTCTTCAAGAGGCAGGGAGTATCCCGCAGTTCTTGCGTGTCCTCATGTCCAGTGAGCGGCACTCCTGAGCATCTTGGCCAGCAACCAATCCTCAGGGAGAGATGGTATTTCATTCTCTCTGTTGACTGTTTTTTGTCTCTTTCTCTTTGCCAACATAAGTCCGTGCCAATGAGAGAGCCTAGCTCATGGAAGAGATGCCAATAAAACTAGCATGGGAAGATAGCCACCACCACCAAGGATATTCTCTGTGTGTGACATGGCATCTAAAAAAATTCAAACAAGAGGTAACATGGAGGACCTGAGTCACAGGCTTACCCCTAGAGAGATTTCCCATTCCCAGGAGAGAAGGTGAAGCATGGAGGGAGGGCAGGCTCCTGAAGGCTGTCAAGCAAGGCTGGCTGGAAGGTCTTCCTCCTGACTTTATCTTGCTCTAGCATGAGAAGCCAGCTGGTCCCTGGACAGAGTCTGGGAAGGCAAGTTCTACCAAGCTGTGTGAAAGCCCAATCGTAGGAAATTGTAGATTGTAGGAAATGCACAAACTCAAGAATCAGATCTACTGGCTCCTGCCCTCAGTAGCCAAATAATTCTGTCTCAGACTCCTCGTTTGAAAGGAGAGCAGGCCGGGCGTGGTAGCGCACGCCTTTAATCCCAGCACTCGGGAGGCAGAGGCAGGCGGATTTCTGAGTTCGAGGCCAGCCTGGTCTACAAAGTGAGTGCCAGGACAGCCAGGGCTACACAGAGAAACCCTGTCTCGAAAAACCAAAAAAAAAAAAAAAAGAAAGGAGAGCAGGATGCAAGTGAGAGCAAGCTTTAGGGGATTATTTGCAAAGATTGCAAGCTTGTTCTATAAGGTGTTTACTAAAACGAAAGCTAAGTTCCCATCAATGATAATAAGCATGAGTATAAAACTCCAGCAGGAACCAATTTGTGCAGCATAAGCTGTTGGTTCGGAAGGGAGGAGCCACTCCATCACAGAAAGATGTAATAGAGAGCACGTCTCTATGCAGGTGAGTACACAGAGGACTGAGTTATGGGTTATTATCTCTGTTTTATAAGTACACCTGTGGAAATAGTGTTAATCTGTCCGAAGGCAGGTGGGGGAATTTTAACTCAAGCCTTTCTGAGTTGCAAGAGATTCCACCACATGGTGTAGTTGTTTGCAAATTTCAGATCTCAAACTGGGTCCATTTTCTCTTTTAAATTTAGAGACTGGATGACAAGGCTGAACAACAGGAAAAACTGTTATTCTTGGCCCAAAATTGGAGACAAAGAGATAAGCTTCCAGAGCAGTCTGTTTGGGGTTGGGTAGTTTCGGATTTAAGGTAGCAGAGCGGAGGGGAGGGACAGGCTCACCTGGGAGGGTGAATATTCAGGGCTCCTCTGTGAAAGGACAAAGAATCCCAGGTATTCTGGCAGTGACAGGTGCCTGCTTTGCTATTTGCTCCTGTCAGAGCTATTCCCAGTCGCCTGGTGGCAGTTGTTAACCTTGTGGTCCTGGGGTGGGGAAGACATTTGACAAGTAAATGAATTGTGATGGTGTCTCTCCCTACTCTGGCAGCCATGTTAGGGCTAACTGGCTCACAGGCATCCTGTCCTCAAAGAAAATAAATAGGTCTAGGTAGATCCTTAGGTAGGAAATCCAGGCAGCTGGGGACTGGGGCAGCATAGGTCCTTGTTTTCCGACTTAAAGCCATATATATTTTCATGAGTGCCCTGCATGGCATCATTGTGCTTTGGAACCTCCCTTGGAATAAGGAAATGTGAGAGCTAAAGTTACGTTTCAGGGTTAACCTATTGTGCTTCAGCAATCCATAAAACAAAAGAGCCTTTAACCTGCAAACCCCACTTGCCCAAGGACAGATGACTTTCTGGAATGCTGGAGGCTGCTCTTATAAGATAACAAAGCCACCTGTTTTCACCTCTATAAACAAGGTTGGTTGTCTCAACAACACAGGATGTGCTTGATCACACACAGGTGGTAGATGTGAACACAGGAAGTACGTCAGAATGTATGCTTGCTCCAATTGGACAGAGGCAGGACATAGGTAGCCTTGTAGGGTTTGCCTGTATAAGCACCTGACTAACATAATTCTCAGCCATTCACTGGGAATGGACCTGGCTAGTGTCCATGTTCCTGGCTGGTATTTAATAAAGCTTGCTACAAATTTGGCTCAAAAATTGTGGTAGAGGCTTTATTCTCAACTAGTGGTAATAACAAGCTACTTTGTATGAAAGTAGACACTTCAAATGCTTTATTTACTTTACAGAGACTGGGCAGGGGATGGGGCCAGAGAAGGAGAGGGGAGGAGGGTGGGAAGACAGAAATAGAGCAGGAGAGCTAGGTGATACCTAGGAGAGAAACTCTAGTGTGTTAGCATTCCTTCTAGGCTCCACCCCACAGTTCCCTGGCAACAGTCAGGTATGCCTGGGTCACTATAAAAGGGGCGGTTTGGCCCCTCCTCTCTCTTTTGCTCTCTTACCCTCTTCCTCTCTGTCCCTTCTCTCCCCATTCCCCCCCACCCCCACGTGCTCATGGCTAGCCTCTTCTCCACTCCACTCTCCACACCCTAAATAAACTCTATTCCATACTATACCTGTCATGTGGCTGGTACCTCAGGGGGGAAGGGATGCCTCAGAACAGGTTCGCAGAGGCACTCCCATCCCCTGCACCATACCGCACTTCTACCAAACCTACCTGCCCTGTTTCTCTTTGCTTCGCCGTTGGATGCTGGCATCTTTATTGATCAATCGAAACCAACTTGGGACAAGGACCTTCAGTGTTTGGACATGCAGATTCCCAATTAATCAAAGCCTTAGAACCAATCCCCAACGAGGGACCTTGTTTTTTATGTGAAAGTGCATAAAAATGGTCTATATTGACCCATTTAGCAGGACTAAAGAGTCCATTTGTTTTTCTCTCCCATCACTAGTACACCTCGCCATGATATAATCAGGATTTAATGCCAATACAGTCAAAAGAAAGGGTGTTTTTATCAATATAATGGTGGTACATATTGTCCTCTTATTGTCACCTATGTGTCTACCCTCACTACATACATTCTTGACTCTTGACAGCTGTTAATTTTCTCTTTATTTATATAATTGTATCATTTCTAGAATGTTCTCTAAGTGGCACCGCCCAACTATTCTGCATCCTCACCAGCGTTTAGTGCTCTCACAATTTTTGCTTTAGTCATCCTGATAGGTGTGCCAAGACTTCTCTATGTGGTTTTAATGTGTTCACCTCTAGTGGCTTGTTGTGTTGAATATCTATCTATTCATGTTTTATTTGCTATTTGAATATTGTCCTTGGTAAAATGACTGTCCATAGAGTTTGTCTATTTTCTAACTGTATTGTTCACTCAGAGTTTCGAGAATTTAAAAAAAATTTTATTCTAGATTCTTGTCTTTGGTTAGATATTTAGTTTGCATGTATTTTTCTCACTCTATAGTTTGACTTTCTGCCCTCTATAAGGAAATTAAAACAATTTTAACAAAACCAATTTTTCTTTTCTTTGTTTTTACTTTCATCATCAAGAGAGAGTTGTGATATGCACGGTGACACACACCTGTAATCCTAGCATTAGGGGTGCTAAGGCAGGAGAATGGAGAATTTGAACCTAGTGTGGGTTATACAGTGAATGTAAGAATTCAGGATAAGCCTGGACTACATAATAGGGATCCTCTGTGTATGGGTGGTGGACTCTAAAATGTCATATATGGCATTTTTCTGTGGGTCTGTTTCTAGGCTCCCCACAGGGTTTTATTAGTATATGCATCTATTCCACTGCCAGCCCCACTACGTCCTCCTTGATAGCTTTCAGTACTGGGTAGGTTGTTTCTTACATATTATTACTCACTTGTTAGTGTGTTTGTTTGTTTGTTTGTTTGTTTGAGACAGGGTTTCTCCGTGGAGCTCTGGCTGGCCTGGAACTCACTATGTAGACCAGGTTGGCCTCAAACTTAGAAATCTGCCTGTCTCTGCATTGCAAGTGCTGGGATTAAAGGCATGTGCCACCGCTGCCCAGTCTGATTATGTTTCATTAATGTTATACCTTAGTACTTCATTTTTATTTTAAAATAATACTGTATTTTTGAATCTCAACATCCATTTTTTTTACTGCTGGAAAATGGACATAAAATTGATTCTGGTGTGCTTATGTCAAATCCTGAAACCTTGCTGAAAAAAATATATTCACGTGAAATTTGCCCAGGAGAAGTTCAGAATTGCTTGGGACTAATGGCTCTCCTACATCTCCCTTTAAACATTCTGTAGCTGGTTTCTAGCTCTATGAGTCCTGGATGGAAAGAGATTTTACTCAAGGCTGGTGAGCCATGCCCAGAGATATTTCCATACCTCTTTGAAAGATTTAGTAGCATTGAAATATTTGGATTTCTGAGCTGATGAGATTCCGATGGGGTTTAGATATTGCTCGTACCACAATGGATTGAGACTCTGGGGTCCTTAGTCAACCCATGGCTTCTTTTTAGAGTATTCCTAGGCTTTAGTTGTGTTCAGTGGGGACTAGGGAAAAGGCTGTTTATTCCTATAGTTACAAAGACAACTGGAACATTGGGAAAAGATTGCCTAAGAGATATATAATCCATATTTAGACTAAGGGTTGTCCATTGTGATTTTATGTTAACATGGGGGCACTGAAAGAGTGTGTGTGTGTGTTTGTTATAGATACTATTTGTTTTTGTTTTTTTTTCAGGGGTACCATTTGAGTATGTTTTTGTCAAGGGTACTGTTTTAGACCTTTATTATTTTTAAATTGTCTACTTAAAAGAAAATTGATATTTTCCCTGATTATAGGATTACTATAATTCCACACTGGAAAATAAGAAACATTTGACAGAGAAAAGAACATAATATTTCCTTAGGCCCTTGATTCACAGACTACTGTTTAAATTGTGGAATTTATTTATTTATGTATTCACTTTTTTAAAAGTACTTTTTGCCTGTGTGTATGCATGTGCCATTCAGCCCACAGAAGAGAATCAGATCCCTGGAATAGGAGTTACAGAAGGTTGAGGGCTACCATGTGGGTGTTGGGAACCTAACTCAGGTAGTCTGCAAGAGCAACAAGTACCTTTAACCACTGTGCCATTTCTCCACCTCCTCCATTTACTTTTAAAAACTATTTGTCCATCTGTGAAAAGAACACTGTGGCTGTATTATTATTATTATTATTATTATTAGGAAGGGTTTCTCTGTATAGACCTGCTTGTCCTGGAACTTTGTAAACTGGTCTGGCTTTGAAATTAGAGATCTGCCTCCCTTTGCCTCCTGAGTGCTAGAATTAAAGGTGTGCACCTGCATGCATGATCAGCCCTTTTTTTTTTTTAAAGAACTTTTTTTATTTGCATGTGTATCTCTATGTCTAGGTGTGTATGCTATGTGTGTTTGTGCCCATGGAGGATGGAAAAGGGCATCAGATCTCTTGGAGCTGGAGTTACAGGCAGTTGTGAGGCACCTCATGTAGATACTGGGGATGGAACTGGTCTTCTGGAAGAGCAGCAGGTACTATCAAGTGTGGTGCCATCTCCCCAGCCATGTGGCAATTCTTTATGTACTTTATTTCCCTTCCTTCCTTCCTTCCTTCCTTCCTTCCTTCCTTCCTTCCTTCCTTCCTTCCTTCCTTCCTTCCTTCCTCCCTCCCTCCCTCCCTCCCTCCCTCCCTCCCTCCCTCCCTCCCTCCCCCCTGCCTACCTTCCTCCCTCCCTTCCTTCCTTCCTTCCTTCCTTCCTTCCTTCCTTCCTTCCTTCCTTCCTTCCTTCCTTCCTTCCTTCCTTCCCTGTTATCCCTCCAGGGGTGGTTTCCACACCCCAGCAATAGTTCTATATGAAAGAGACAGTCCAAGGAGCTGAAGGGGTCTGCTACCCTATAGGTGGAACAACATGATGAACTAACCAGTACCCCCAGAGCTCGTGTCTCTAGCTGCATATGTAGCAGAAGATGGCCTAGTCGGCCATCATTGGGAAGAGAGGCCCCTTGGTCTTGCAAACTTTAGATGCTTCAGTACAGGGGAATGCCAGGGCCAAGAAGTGGGAGTGGGTGGATAGGGGAGCAGGGCGGGGGGAAGGTATAGGGGACTTTTCGGATAGCATTTGAAATGTAAATGAAGAAAATATCTAAAAAAAAAAGAAAAGAAAAGAAAAGAAAAGAAAAGAAAAGAAAAGAAAAGAAAAGAAAGAGACAGTCCTTGTTTCCAAACTGTTTATTAATAATTCATTGTGGAAAATGGGTGCATATCACCTTCTCAGGGTGGACTAGAGATTAAATACCTTTTGCGGAAAGAATATCCAGGAAGGGAAGCTTATTGGCTAAACCCTCAGAACCTCTAGATACCTCCTTAGCAGGGAAAACTCTGTTCTGGGTTACTTGACCAATATGGGGAGTGTAGTCTCGTGTTCTGGGACAGGAATCTAGTAGAGAGCAGGGAGATGCTTACCATCTCAGGTGGATGCCTGGGTGCTGGGGTCTCAGACCTGCTCAATCTTACCAAGTTCCCTGGCATGGTCCACTGTCTCACCCCTTCTTTTCCTTTCTTTTTCTTCCTTCCTTTTCTTCTTTCTCTCTTTCTTTCTCTCTTTCTTTCTTTCTCTCTCTCTCTCTCTCTCTCTCTCTCTCTCTCTCCCTCCCTCCCTCCTTCCCTCCCTCCCTCCCTCCCTCCTTCCTTCCTTCCTTCCTTCCTTCCTTCCTTCCTTCCTTCCTTCCTTCCTTTTTTCCTTCTTTCCTTCTTTCCTTCTTTTCTTCCTTCTTTCTCTCCCTCCCAACTTCCTTCCCTCTCTCCCTTTCCTTCCTTCCTTCCCTCTTCCTTCCTTCCTTCCTTCCTTCCTTCCTTCCTTCCTTCCTTCCTTCCTTCCTTCCGGATACAGGGTCATTGCATAGGTCAACTAGCTGATCTTGAACTAGCTGGTCATGGAGTTCAGGCTGGTCTAGAACTCTCAATCCTACTGCCTCACCTTCCCGAATACTGGAGCTACAGGTGTGTACCACCTTGATCAGTTTTCTCTTATACTTTTAACTACTTTTCTTTTCACTTCAATTCTATCAAAAATATATCTCCCTGGCTTTGAATATTTTGAAAAACATGGTTGTAGTTGGCTTCAGGTGTTCCATGATGCAAAGTTCACCAACAATTTCACTATAGAATCTTTTTGCCACTTTTCACTGTCTTCTAGGACTGTGATCACTGGAACTAGGAGGATTTAATTTATATCATCAAATTGACCTCCTCTAGGGTTACCAGTGCACATCCTTACAGGCTCGAGGAAAGCTCCTGCCTCCACTATCTGCTTGGAGGCATAAGTGTTACTGGTTTTTAGACTCCTTGCAAATTCTATGACAAAAAAAAGCTGTCTCATTATCTAATTTGCACCTATTATGCCACGAATAGTGGGAGATATCTTTTCTCTTTTTTAACTTTTTGCAGTTTGTTCTGAGAACTGCTTCTTTGTTCTCAGCATTTCCCATTGTCCCCTTCTTTTTTTTTACATGTTTTTTTATAAGAACATCTTTCCAGTTCTCCACTGCTTTTTAAATATTGTTTGTGATGCTACCTGACAGAGAAGTTTACAAATTCAAATTGATTTCTGTGATCCTGTCTTGGGATTCCTGCTAAGTTTCTATGCTTCAAACCCCTTCTATATTGGTCAAGTTATCCATTTCTCACACCAAGTAACCTCCAGATTTAACGAAATCTCATAAAAAAATAACCATTTTATTATACACTCTTATTTTTGTAGGTTAGGGGTTTGGGTATAACTTAGCTGATAATTTTTGTACATTATTGTGCAGCGACCAGTTTATGGCTTGGTCCCTTTGAAGAATCTAAGATAGAGTAATTTGTGTCTCAGGCCTTGGGGATGGAGGCATCTGGAAAGCTCCCTCAGAAGGGACTTTCCACCAAGTATTGTGTGGTCCATGTAGTACAACAGCCTGGGGATAGTTAGAATTCTCACAGGGTAGCTCAGAAGTCCAACAGGGAACATTCCAGAAAACAATGTAGAAGCCGCAAGTCATCCTATGACACAGGCTTGGATTGGCTATTTGCTTGGGTAAAACGGTTTCAAGCCCACACACATTTAAGCTGAAAGGCGGGTGTGCTATAGAATATATAAGATTTCATACTGTCTCAAGGGAACATGTCTATAGTCTTCTAGTTTATATATTTTTTGTTGTTGTGTTTTGTTTTATTTGAGACAGGGTTTTTCTTTGTTGCCCTGGCTGGCCTCAAACTCAAAGATCCACCAAGTGTCTTTGCCTCCAAGTGCTGGGATTAAAGGTATGTGTTATCCCTGCCTGGCTTAATTTATATGCTTGACAACAACAACAACAACTATTTACTTATTTTTGTTTTATGTGTATAGCTGAGTGCCTGCATGTATGTATATGGACTGTGTACATGCCTGGTGCCCTTGGAGGCCAGAAGAGGCCCTAGATCTCCTGAAGCTAGAGGTGCAGGCAGTTGTGATCTGTGATATGGGTGCTGAGATTTGACCCTGGGTTCTACGGAAGAGCAGACAGTGCTGACCACTGAGTTCTACGGAGGAGTAGACAGTGCTGACCACTGAGTCTCTCTCCAGCCCGAGCTTTTGTTCTTTCACCCTTTTCCTTCTCCTTTTCCTCTTTTTTTTCTTATTTTTTTAAAAGTAAGCATCAATTCCATAATCTACCTAGAAAATAATTTTATATAGATTCAATGAGGGTCAAATTTGAGTTTTTCACCTAGCAAATGATTTCATCGTTCTTTCTTGGGTGGCTATTCATGTTTACAGATGCCAGAGTCTGTGCGAATGTTTATTCTGTTGATGGAGAGATGGAGGAAAAATGTTAAGACCTTTCACTCCTCTCTCGGTTTCCTAGAATCCTCCTTTCTCCAGTAGTAAAAGTGGAATGGCCCAGTTATGCCCAGCTTGCCATCTGAGAAGCAGCCAGCATCCCTTGCTTGCTTTTTGGACTGTCTTTTTGGCTGGACAGGCACTGTGACATGAGGCCCGGTTGTTGACCTAATTTAGAGAGGTTTCTACATTTTAATCTACTTCTTAAAATAGCAGACTCTCCCACGACGGCAGAGTTGCATGTTCTCGGCTGTTGCCCTGGGATATAACTGAAGAGGGCCTGTTGTTTCTCAGTGGAATAGCTCTTGGGGACGATTGCTTCTGACATGAGGTAACTTGACTATTTCTACTGGGGAAAACGTTAACTGTCTCAACCTCAATCTTAAGGTTCCATCTAACCTTGGCTCACTCCATGCTTCTCCATCCCCAAAGGACCCCACAATCTGGTCCCCCAGCTTTCCACCTTCATCTCTTATATCCTCCATTTCCACTTAAATAGCCAGCCAAGAAGTGCAGAGTTGAGCCCTGTGTCAGGGCTTATGAAGCACTGTGTTCTTCTGCTTGGTCCTCTGTTTCATTAGTTAGTGCTGATATTGTTGCTGTTACTCTAAGACCTCTTTATACCCAATAAGTTTACTGCCTTATCTTAATTCCATCCAACTGTTTTATGAGATCTTGCTTTAGAAGTGAGTGGATGGTAGTTTAAGAGAGTTGAACAAGGGGTTTGAGTCACATGTAGTTAGTAAGCAATGGACTGGGAATTTAAACCTTAGTCATGTCTTCATCATTAAACACAGGGTGATCTTGTGTCTCATCTTAACCCCAAGCTCTTTTTTGGAGTATTTTCACTTCTCTTCTGAGGACAATGAGCACACACAGCCTATGCTCTGGTTTACAGTGTAGGATACCTGCTAGAGAACATGTAATCCAGTTTGGCAAGGTTGCACATCTGAAGCTGTCTTCCCAACAGTTTACAACCTGTTGCCTCCGCTTTCAGGCAGTTTCTGCTAACTATAGAGCCTCATGCTCTCAGGCAGCACAGCAAAGTAAAGAGCTCACCGAACCAGGCAGGCTGAAAAGATCCTTGTGGTTTTTCTCAGGTGAGGTTTCTGTGCATTCTGTAGGATCACAGCATGGATTCTTTTCCAGAGGAAAGCGCTTCCGGGTCTGACCCTAGAGCCTGATCCTTAGTCATCCCTGGAGAGAGGAGTCAGAGGAGGAAGGGATTTCCCAACTAAATAGTACTCTGTTCATTGCTGAAGAATCCAAGTAGGTTTGCGTTGTCTTCTGGGTGGAGGGCCCTGCAGCTGGGGAAGGCAGTGTGGGGACTTCCCACAGAGGGAGGGGGAGGGGAAAACCAGAGTCAGCTCCCTGTATTCATTTGCTAAGGCTACCATCACAAAATCCCATGGACAAGGTGACTTAAACATTGCACTAGATGTCAAAAGTCCGAGATCAAGGTTGTTTTGAACTTGATTTTTTCCTGTGGCATCTTTGCTTGGCTTGAAGCTGGTTACCTATGGTCCTCTGTACATGTGCACCCACCCCTAGGGCCTTTTTTTCCCCTCTCCCCAATTTTCTCTTTTTATAAGGATGTCCGTCAAAATGAGTTAGGGTATACTTCAGGAAACCCATTTTCCCCATTAATTAATTAATTTATTCACTTTATATCTCCTCCCAGTGTCCCCTCCCACAGCCCCTCCTCCATTCTTTCCTCCCTTTCATCTCTGAAAAAGTTAAGATTCTCCCTGGGTACCAACACATCCTGACATCTCAAGTTGCTGCAGGACTAGGCACATCTTATCCTCTCCCATTGAGAGGAAAGGCAGCCCAGTTAGGAGAATGGGATCCACAGGCAGGCAACAGAGTTGGGGGAGGTGGGGTAAGCCCTGACTTAAGTTGTTGGGGACCTGCACAAAGACCAAGCTGCACATCTGCTGCATATGTATGGGTGGCCTAGGCCTAGAACAGCCCTTGTATGTTCTTTGGTGGGTGGTTCAGTCTCTGGGATCCCCAATGGTCCAGGTTAG
The DNA here is from genome assembly GCF_978045245.1 of Mus caroli. Lineage (NCBI taxonomy): Eukaryota > Metazoa > Chordata > Mammalia > Rodentia > Muridae > Mus > Mus caroli. Next base: position 162,192,139 of record NW_028227256.1, read on the forward strand.
TTGACCCTGTTGTTTTTTTTTTTTTGTGGAGTCCCTATTCCCTCTGCAGGAAACTCCCTTTTAACTTAATTGTCTCTTTAAGGATTATGTCTGCAGACACAGTCACATTCTGAGGCACATCACACATGTATGTATTGGAGGGAGATTCTCCCTGGTGGCTCTTCTAGGATGAATGGCTGTTATCCCAGCATTCTGGAGGTAGAGGAAGGAGAATCAGGAATTCAAGGTTACATTTGCGTACCTGTTTCCGAGAGAGAGAGAGAGAGAGAGAGAGAGAGAGAGAGAGAGAGAGAGAGAGAGAGAGAGAGGAAGTAAGTGATAGAGAGCCAGGCATTCAGCACCTGTGCTTCTGTGAGCTCTCCTGAGAGTGTAAACAGAAAGGAGACCAGAGAACCTATGGCTGAGAGAAGGACTGACAAGTCCTCAGGAAAGTGACAACCTGATCCTCATATTTTATGCTTAATATAAATCATCAAGGAGGAAACCGACAAACTCGTCTTCAGGATCCGACAGTTCCCATACATATGTCGTATTCTTTTTTCCCCACAAGGAGTTAGAAGTTTTCAAGTCTTTCCAAAAGAATCTTTACAGAACCCACACTGGGGTCTCCCATGAGCAGTAGCAGCGCATTCTTCCTGGGGAGAACTTGTAGAGGGGCCACAGATGTGTGCAGACCTCATGATCTGCCATTGCATGAGAATTTCCTCTTTGGCTCGCTGGAGAGTTCTATCCTGCCACAGAATGGCTGGAAAGCCCTCCTGAGCTATTGCTTTCTGGAGGGCTTTAGCTCTTCAACCAGGTGGTAGCTCTGAGTCCAGCAGGATCATCGTGTTATACTTGATGTTCCCAAGACTGACATCACTCTAATACTCACTTCCTACTTAGAGGTAACCTAGGCAACCCTATCTAGTGTAGACACTGTTGGCTACCTACCAGGAAGCTGTCTTCCACCACCCTTTTCTTCTTTGTTACTAAGATCTGAATTTAGTTGCCCTCCTCTGAAGATGCAAGCCATTTAAAAAGCTTGACCTTCCATATGGTCACAGGTACAACCTCATTGGTCCAGGCCAACAAAGGTGGCTTCCCTAGACTTAATGGTTACTCCCTCACGGGCAGTTTATATGAGCACTGGCTAAAGAGACACGAGGAGACTTCTGATAGAGAGGTCCAAGGCAAGGACATTCCCTTTCATCATCAGGTTTTTGATGTAAGACTTGACCCAGAGCAGGTTTTGGAGCTGCAGAAAGGACTGCAACGTAGAGTTGATTTGTGATATTTCTATGTCAAATGACATATCCCGCTTTGATTCAAGACTTGAGGTTCTAGCTCAAGACTTCCCATTATACACAAATTTTTTAAACCTTATTTTTAAAGCTGCTATTCTTATATTATTTGCTTGGTAGAGTATCCAACAGGGTTTCTGCTTGCCAAGTGAACATTGATTGAAGAAGCTGAGTTGGCAAACTCTTTTCTCTCTCACATATGAAAAGAGAAAAAAGGCAGGCATATCTGACTAGTGGTGCTGGCTAGACTGTCTCCTAAAGATGCTCCAAGTCTTCAAAGGTCCTTATTAGAGAGATCCTTATTTCTAAAGACTGATCTGGTTCAAGAAGAGTACAATCAAGTTTATAAGACGTTTATAAGAACTTTCTCCTCTCTGACAGAACGTAGGATTCACTGTTGATATCTTATGGACAGCAAGGAGAGATTTGAGTGTGTGTTAGTGGCTTGGAGTCGTTTTGCATAAGCACAATCTCAGAGCATGACTAATCATGCCAAGTTGGGCTTGAGTGAAGACTTGATCAGAGATCCGGAATATCTGGTAGCAGTGGAAAGAGCGTGGGGCAGGAGCATTGTACTTGGGTACAGGGGATGCTGATAAGAACACCTCTGATATCGGGGTTGTGGCTCCAACATGACATAGTTCATGATTTTCTACAACAGGCATTGTGCACAGTGTGTGTCAGACACTGCACCAGGTGCTTGAGAAACAAGGAAACCAGATCTTTCCAACGAGGATCATGTAGTTTACAACACAGGCCAGCCTCCAGGCAGCCCCTTTCTTCCCACTCCTGTCTGTCAGCCCCAGTCTTGATGCCCTGATAATTTGGACATCTCCTCCCACTATAAATGATAGTGTTGCTGGGGTATAAATTATGTATGCCATCTGCTCTCTCACACATTCCATGTGATTTCCTTGTTATCAAAATTCAGAAATGAAGTTAGTTTAAGACTGCGAGGAGTTCCTGAACACCTACTATGAAAAGGCAGAGGGTAGGGGGCATACCAAGGTGACTAAGATATCAAGCATGTTCGTTGAACAAGGGTCAGTTGAAGTTAAGGGTCCTGCATACTCTAAGTCAGAGCAAGCAACTGGATGACAAAAAAGCATTTGAATGGTACAGCCTATGAGCGCTAGGTAAATGTGACTCAATTCAACACATTTTTTTTTTTTATGATTGAGTATTTCACTGTAACAAGTGTTGAATTAAGTTCCTAGGACACAGGAATAAACCCGTTCAAATCCTTCCCTTCCAGGAGCTCACAGTGCGTAATGATGCAACACTATTAGTCATCTCAGGAGCATTTATTAAGCACTAGATTTCCATATAGCACTTCGCTTAATAATTAACTTGACTGTATGAGGCATTCAGGGATTGAGTAAGTTTCCCAGGGTTCAGATGACAGGTGAGAGAGAGGTTAATGAAGAATCTATTTATCAGTCCTATGTATAGCAGGTGTAGAATGGAAAGACTAGGATTTTTGGCAGGCAAACTGGGATAACAAACAAAGGGACAACCCACTACTGTCTTATGGACAGGTGGTTAGGAAGTATACTGGTTCAAGAAAGTGGCAGTAGTAGGTTCTTCTCTAGGGTCTATTATGTCCCCAGCCATAGGTAGTTGGCGAGGTTACTAGTACCAGGCGTGAATCTCCTCCTTTTGAGAGGGATGTAAGTCCAATTAGACGACTACTGGTTACCCCAAAGATATAAGTGCCACTAGTTCACCACCGGCATATCTCACCTTGGCTGGTCATTATTGTGGTTCATAGGCTTTACCACAGGGTAGGACTAGTGATTGACATTTCTCCCTTGATGGCTTGCATAGCAAATTCAGATCCTTCCTCCTTGATTCCTCCGAGTCCTGTGTCTGAAGTGTGTGGTGTCTTCAGCAAGAGGGTCTTACCTTCAAGTTCTGGTGGACAACCAAGGGCAATGGCAACGGTTTCTACTGTTTGGGGACTCTCTTGAACATCTCTAGATAGGAGGTTTCCCATTCCTGTCTCTGGTGTTTTTGTAAAATAGTCCATGGCTCTTGTAGGAGTATTGTCTCCCTAAGTTGTCCAACTGTATCGTCACCCCAAGTAGTCGTACTCTATGTAAACTCCATGCATACATACACACATTTACTATAAAATATTTCCTATGGTTTTTATGAAGATAGTGTTGGTCCTTTGTCCCTCCCGCTCCCTTTTATTAGCACCCCCATCTCCTCTTTACACTCACAGCCCCCTTATCTGGTTTTCCCCATTTCCCCCTGTCCTGTGTCCTGCTGTTCCCCTTCCCAGAGCACTCTCCTCACAATCCTTTTTTACTTTCTGGCTGCTGTGGTCACTCCAGGTTCTCCACTCACATGTGAAGATTTGGGTCTACAAATATGAGAGGATATGGAGTGTTTCTTCTCTGGGTCTGGGTTCCCTCCCTCAGCACAATATTTTCGAGTTCCACTTATTTACATGCAAATTTCACAATTCCTTTCCTTCTTTCTTTCTTTTTTTTTAAAACAGTTGAATTGAATTCCATGGTGCTTATGTGGCCTGCGGTTCATTTCACTATCCATTCATCAATCAAAGGACTTTTGTGTCGTTTCCGGTTGGTAACTCCTGTGAACAAAACAGCAAGGAACATGGCTGAGCAGGTACCTGTGGAATAGGATGTCCAGGCGTTTGAGTGTATGCCAAGGAATGTTTTGTGAGTTCTTTGTGTATTCTGAATGCTAATTCCCTAGCAGGAAAGTTTTTTAATTAATAAGATGAATTTAGATGTTTATATTCTGAGCTGCTCAGAAAAACCTAATAGCATGAAAAGATTGGGGGTAATTCACAAAGTATTATCCGCATGAATCAGCCGTCCTAGGTAGACTGCTGAAGGAGGTGACCGATGCCACCCTTCTTGGGCTTATCATCCACAGCTCCCTTAAAGGTTTCTTGCTCTCGAATGCTTCCTAGCTTCTGATTTTTCTCATTTGACACGATAGGCACAGGGACCGGCTTGGAACTTTTTGAGAGTTCTTGCAATACTCAAGTCAGGGCAAACATGCAAAGGCAGACCACGAGCCCTGAGGCCTCAAGGAGAAATAAACACTGAACACTTATGAAATGCTTCTTTGACAATTAGTCAGCATAAATATATAACTGGGCTTGGGCTGAGTTTATTTTAAATGGATGAGCACTTGCATCTTTGATGCTTGATCTAATGAAGTGTGAGACTTCCAAAGGAAGTGCTCGGAGTCAGTGGGGTGTTTGGATAGTCCTGAATATCCGTGAAGGACATCAGTAAGCCACAAAGGTCTTTGCTCTGTCTGTGGTTTAAACCTAAGTTCACTTGTTGAAGTCAAACATCATATTTTTTTCACCATTTCATGCAAATGATTGTTTTACCTTTTGCTTCTCCCTTCCTTTGATGTTTACCTATTTAAAATGAGCTGGCTTATCATATTCGACTAAAGGATTAAAGAGACCCACTTTCTATATGCCAGGAAGGCCACTCTCCAGTTTCTTTCCAAAGCAGGAGCCTTAGCTCCATTCTCTGGTCTGTGTCATAGGAATCTGTTTATTTGTCAACATTGATGGACTTCTCTGTCAAAAGGCTCCTTGTGGGATGAAGAGACAGTTCAGTTAGTTGGCTTGCAAGCATGAGTACCTGAGGCTCAGAAACCATGTGAGGATGCTGTGTGGTGGAACACCTTTGTAATCCTGTACTCAGGAGACAGTGGAATCCCTGGGACTCACTGGCCAGCCAGCCTACCCTAACTGGAGAGCTACAGGCTAATGAGAGAACCTGTCTCAAAGGAGGCAGATGTTGTTTCTGAGGATACACATGAGGTTGTCCTCTGACTCACACACACACACACACACACACACACACACACACACACACACACACGTTTGGGCTTGGGAAGTCCTGTCCTGTCTACTTTTACCTTATCTAAGGAGTGCTACCAATAAGACCCAGCATTTCTGTTCAGTGTTTCTGAGCATCCATGCCGTGATCCTGGGGATGTAGATGTATGGCAAATGCTAAGCAGAAGCTTGAAAACTTGCTCCGTGAAAGATTCTGCTTTAGCCTGGGCTTGGCTCGCTCCTTCCTTCCAAGCTGAAAGCTCTTCAAGTTGGAAAGCAACTGATGGATTCACCTGGTGAAGTGTGAGTCAGATGTCTAAAAGCAAAACCAGGAACGAAGCTCCTCCATCTCAGAAGAGGAATGTCAACTGATGTGACGTTTTCCCAACTAATTACTCCATCTTCCCAGAGCTATCTCTGCTGGTAGGTGAGGGGAGATGGGCGATACAATTAGAACCCTTGTTTGGTTCAGTTATGAGTGCCTGCATCCTTCAGGGGAGGCTAGGCCCCCCTCTTGCTCTGGGACCAGATACACCTCCCATGTATATTTCATTTCTCGGGTCTACTAGTTTTTGCTATAATTCTATCTGGTCAGGTCTGAGGGGAAATCTGTTGGTGTGAGGAAGCTGTTAGGAGATTCTTTCTTTCTCTGAAGAAAGTAATTGGAGGTAGGAATGTTCCCTGTTGCCCTGTTCCCACATTTGCCATTATGCAAATGGAGTGTGGTTGGCACTGTGGCAGCTATCTTGATGTCATGAGCACAAGCGTCAACAAACTTGGAATGGCAGAGAGAAAATGGGGGAGGGTCTGGGTCCTGGGTGCCCTTTCCCAGTTGGTCTTTTACACAGCCCTGGAGTTTTTCTTCTTTGGAAGCTGCTGCTGGGAGAGAGAATTGTCTGTGCCAACCGCGGAGGGGTTCTTCTGGTTGGGTTACTATTGTGAAAGTGAGTGAACACCTGGGGGAAGCAGATGTCTGTCTGTCTGTCTGTCTGTCTGTCTGTCTGTCTGTCTGATTGTCTGGCTCACCTGCTCTCCTCTCTCTGCTTGGGGAACTGCTGGGAGAAGACAGGGCAGGAGCACTGCAGAGCCTTTCAGTCAACCTACAGGACAGTATTACAGAGTGAGGAGGGGAAGCCCTTGAAGACTGGATGTGGGGTGTGTGTGTGTGTGTGTGTGTGTGTGTTATGTGCATGTGTGTGCATGTGTGTGTATATGTGGTATGTGTGTGGTTTGTGCATGTGTGTGTATGTGATATATGTGTCTCTATGTGTATGTATTGTGTGTGTATGTGTGTGCGTGTATGTGTATATGTATGCATGATGTGTTTGTGTGGTATGTATATGCGGTATGTGTCTGTATATGTGTGTGGTGTGTGCACATGTGTGTGATATTTGTGCTGTGTGTATGTGTTTATGTGCTGTATGTATGTGTGTGTATATGTGTGTGTGGTGTGTATATATACATGTGTGTATAGCTGCTTGTATTACAAATGCTAATTATATCCCCTCAAACTGTTTATAGACTATTGTGCTGTTTAAGACATATTAAAATATAAAAGGCTGTGTGTGTATCTTTCATCTGGGAACATAAACCATTGAGGCAGGTACTGAACCTCGCCAACAGGATTTATTAATTAATTGATACACATACAACATGTGTATATGTATATGTGTATGTGGTGTGCGTGTGTGTGTGTGTGTGTGTGTGTGTGTGTGTGTGTGTAGGGCTAGGAATCTAAAGCTGCGAGGTCAAAAGACTTCATATGTCTTTAACTTTGCAATTCATGTGAAAATTTTATTCCAGTTTCTAAAATATCTTTTTCTTAATGTAAAATTCATTAAAAAGTTTAACAGTTAGATTATTTAACACCTTTTATGCTGCAAATTTTCTATTGGAAGTGACACTACATCATTCCTTGGCTAGGTTTTACCCCACATGATGCCAACTGGCCAGCACCTGTTTTCAGAAGCCGTCTGTGGACAGAACTTGAAAAAGATCGCTGTTGCCAAGACGGAAGAGGCCAAAGCAAGGGAAATACCTTGGGTGGATGTAGCAACTTTCCTACCTCTGATCCTCCTGTTGGAAACTCCAGGCTGAGCACAGACCCAACATTCCTGCCACAGATAAAATTAATTCCCCTGCTGTACACTTCAAAAGGCTGTCACCATGCTGAGAATCTAAGGGACTTCCTGCAAGCCACCACTCAGTACCAAGCGCACTGTCTTAGTTTCATGGACTGTGGCAGGATGTGTTTTCAGTGAGCTGTGACAGGAACTTGTAGATAATATTTTGAGGAAGTCCCTCTTGTCTTACCTCTACCCACCTAGGTCTTTTTTTTTTTTTTTTAAAACTCCTTTTGTGAAAACTTCTTGTAAGCTCAGGGAAGTAGAGACCTCGCATACTCCCCTCTTTGCTTACTCTCCAGTTCTAGAACAATGTCTGGCACATGGGGCATGCGCTCCTTAAATACTTTTTCTTTTTTTTTTTTTTAAAGATTTATTTATTTTTATTATATATAAGTACACTGAAGCTGTCTTCAGACACTCCAGAAGAGGGAGTCAGATCTCATTACGGATGGTTGTGAGCCACCATGTGGTTGCTGGGATTTGAACTTTGGACCTTCGGAAGAGCAGTCGGGTGCTCTTACCCACTGAGCCATCTCACCAGCCCTAAATACTTTTTCTAATGGCTGACTTTGTAGACTTAGAACTCGGAGTGTTTTCAATACTCCACCGAAGCTGGAGAGTAGAAAGCATGGGTGTGAGTGGAGTCTAGACTAAAGAACAGAGGACTGACCCGATGAAGGCAGACTGCCAGACACGCACAGGTATTGTCAGAGGGTGGGTGCCTGAGGAAAGCAGGCATGAAGGAGCAGGGGTTATGTCAACCTGGAGAGGTCACTGCAAGAGGTGATGCGTGCATTCTCAGGAACTGTGTCTCAGGAACCATGGAGAAACTGAAGCTTGTTAGAGCTTTGGTCTCAACCTCAGTGTGTCAGGGTGCAGAGGCTAGACCAGGAGATTCCTGATTGGCCCTGGCTAGAACTATACTCTACCTCAGTGCTTGAGTCCAGGAGAGGCTATGAAGATGAATCCAAATGACAATATTTTCCTCTGCCTCTGCTCAGTCCCAAGATACCTATCAATCCAAAGGGAGATGGTTTCCTCCTCTTGGAGGAGAAACTGTGGGGAAATCCCTGATGGAAGGCAGTGCTTGAGCTAGCTAATCTGGCACTGTGCTAGTGGAAAGGACTCTGGTTAGATGTTTTTCATGGGCACAGTGTGTGAAACAGGTGAGGAGAGCCAATGAGTAGCCAAGTGGTCATCCGGCATCCCTGTTGCCTGGCACTATGGGTAGAACGCCTATCTCTCTTTTCTTCCTCCATAAGCAGCATCTTGGTGCTTCTCTTTCTGGGTTCTCGGGCTTCTTAAATTTTTAGGTTCCTTTGCACTGGCTTATGCAGCTATCCCACCTCTCAAATTAGAAAAACCAAGGGGTTAGAAGTGCAGATTACAGAGAAGCACCTGAAAAAATGTTCAACATCCTTAATCATCAGGGAAATGCAAATCAAAACAACCCTGAGATTCCACCTCACACCAGTCAGAATGGCTAAGATCAAAAATTCACGTGACAGCAGATGCTGGCGAGGATGTGGAGAAAGAGGAACACTCCTCCATTGTTGGTGGGATTGCAGGCTTGTACAACCACTCTGGAATTCAGTCTGGCGGTTCCTTAGAAAATTGGACATAGTACTACCAGAGGATCCAGCAATACCGCTCCTGGGCATATATCCAGAAGATGTCCCAACCGGTAAGAAGGACACATGCTCCACTATGTTCATAGCAGCCTTATTTATAATAGCCAGAAGCTGGAAAGAACCCAGATGCCCCCAACAGAGGAATGGATACAGAAAATGTGGTACATTTACACAATGGAGTACTACTCAGCTATTAAAAAGAATGAATTTATGAAATTCCTAGGCAAATGGATGGACCTGGAGGGCATCATCCTGAGTGAGGTAACACAATCACAAAGGAACTCACACAATATGTACTCACTGATAAGTGGATATTAGCCCAAAACTTAGGATACCCAAGATATAAGATACAATTTGCTAAACGCATGAAACTCATGAAGAATGAAGACCAAAGTGGGGACACTGTGCCCCTTCTTAGAATTGGGAACAAAACACCCATGGAAGGAGTTACAGAGACAAAGTTTGGAGCTGTGACAAAAGAATGGACCATCTAGAGGCTGCCATATTCAGGGATCCACCCCATAATCAGCTTCCAAACGCTAACACCATTGCATACACTAGCAAGATTTTGCTGAAAGGACCCAGATATAGCTGTCTCTTGTGAGACTATGCCGGGGCCTAGCAAACAGAGAAGTGGATGCTCACAGTCAGCTATTGGATGTATCACAGGGCTCCCAATGGAGGAGCTAGAGAAAGTATCCAAGGAGCTAAAGGGATCTGCAACCCTATAGGTGGAACAACATTCTGAACTGACCAGTACCCCGGAGCTCTTGACTATAGCTGCATATGTATCAAAAGATGGCCTAGTCGGCCATCACTGGAAAGAGAGGCCCATTGGACACACAAACTTTATATGCCCCAGTACAGGGGAACACCAGGGCCAAAAATGGGAATGGGTGGGTAGGGAAGTGTGGGGGGGGAGGGTATGGGGGACTTTTGGGATAGTATTGGAAATGTAATTGAGGAAAATATGTAATACAAAAAAAAAAAAGTGCAGATTAAGTCACAGGTTTCTGAGCTGCTTGTCTCCCAGTTAGGGTAGCCTTTGTTGGGTACACAGTGATTAGGCTCAAAGGATCTCAGGTCTGGTCATCTGTTTTTATTCTGGTTTCTGTCTTTAATAACTCTCTAATCCTGGATAATCAATTTAGTGTTTGTAGACTCCGAAGTTCTTTAGAAAAGAAGTTCATAGAGGGTTGTTCTGGGGATTAAAATTGATAGTGGATGTTAAACATTTAATACTGGGTCTGGCACATAGTAAGTGCCAACATTATCTTTGTTTCTCTTTTTCATTCTTTTAATTCCCTCCCTCATAAATCGACACATTCTTTCATCCCATCAAAGGCAGATGTGTTTGAAATTGATGCTCATTCTGGCCTCCAATTGCCTGCTGTCTCATGTCAGCCCCAAATCCCCCTATCTCAGCTACTCTCAGACTATTGACCTGGAAAAACCATGAACTCCAAGACCTAACAAGAAGAACTCTTGTCTTTGAGCCACAGATTTGGGCTGACTTGTTATGATTTTAACAGATAACAAGCACATGTTTTCAACGACCTCTGTGCCAGGCACTGTGATCTCTGCTTCACCAATGTGGAAAGCAGGCTCTAACCTCAAACACATATGCTATCAAAATGAAGATGCAGAACTTGGGTACAAGCGTATGTTCATGCTTTAACCACAGCTTTACTTCGGTGAACAGACACCATGACCAAGGCAACTCTTATAAAGGACAACATTTAACTGGGGCTGGCTTACGGGTCAGAGGTTCAGCCCATTATCATCAAGTCAGGAACATGGCAGCATCCAGGTGGACATGATTCAGGAGGAGCTGAGAGTTTTACATCTTCATCTGAAGGCCGCTAGCAGAATACTGACTTCCAGGCAGCTAGGATGAGGGTTTTTAAGCCCATGCCCACAGTGACACACCTATGCCAATGAGGCCACACCCACTCCAACAAGGCCACACCTCCAAATAGTGCTACTCCCTGGGCCAAGCATATTCAAACCATGACAGCACCCTTGATCATGCATGAGGTTGGAAGAAGTAACTATGTGCCTCTCTGTATCTGGCCTGTAGTCTTTTGATAATCTGGAATTAAACAGAGAATTCTTCTGTGTTTAGATGAGTAATGTCTGCTCATAGCACTCCAGTCCATGAGTTAACTGGAGACAGCAGACCCAGGAAGCAACTGTGAGCTTGTATTTCATTGGGAACAGGGCTGCTGTACCATGAGCCCCAGACAGTACTGCTAGTTGGAGGGGGGGTGGATGGTCATCCAGGGATCCATGGCTGCCCTGGTGAGATCTGAAGAGGGCTGTGGAATCCCAAGCTCAAGGCAGACCAGAAAGAACCGTATGGTGTGTGGTGGAAAATGGCGAAGGAAAAGGGAACAAATAAGACCAAGGAGTGGGAGAGCAGCTGAGGAAGAAATGAGAAACGGTGCAGTAACAGACGTTTTGAAGAACAAGGAGAAGAACAAGGAGAAAAACACTCTGGAAGACTGAGGACAACTCTGAAGAGATAAACAATGGAGCCTCTTCTGTTGGTGCACCACAGGATACCCTGTCAAAGCCCACACTTCTCACTGGGACTACTGAGTAGTTAAGAGCTCCTGCAGCTCACCTAGGACTGGAGTTTGGTTCTCAGCACCTATGTCTGATAGTTCACAGTTGTCTGCACTTTAGTTCCAGGTCAATGACACCCTCTTATGACCAGTGAGTGGCTAAGTGGCATTGGTCATCCTGTATCCCTATTGCCTGGCACCATGGGTAGAACTCCCCATTTTTCCATCTCCTATCCAACCCCCTGCCTAACACACACACATGCACCAACAATTGCCTTCCAACCTCTTAGCAGATGTAATATTTACTATGTAATAATAAATATTTCCAAGAAGACAGAGCCTATTTATTTAGCTCAACACCTGTCCAATGTCTATAAAACCTCAGGGATCAGTTGACGATAGGACATCCATGGTATAAATAAAACATTTTATGACCTCAAGAATATTGAAGTCTGGAAGAGATTAATACTTTTTAGTGACTTGTTGAGGGTCAGGTCCTATACTGGATCATTTACTGAACTTATCTAATTTATTCTTGACACAATGCTATTAAGGAGGAATTATTATCTTTACAAGAAATGGAGTGTGGAGAAATCAAATAACTTGCTTAAAGTTATATATGGCAAGCAAGAGCTTGGGTTTTAACTCAGATTAATCTAATTTTAAAGCTCACAGTTATTCCCCTGTATACCCTGATGTTAAGGCTTATGGGTTCATAATTATATTTCTATGGAGGTTTAATGGAACTGTGTACAGAGAACTTAAGTCTGCAGAGAGGAAGTAGTTCGGTCTGCATTGAATGAACTCGGGAGAAGGGATGTGATTTCACAGAAGTCATTAGATTTGGGTTTTGATGGAGAAAGAGGAGTTCCATGGAGAGAGGGCATTTTGGGCACAGTGAGAGGGAGGGAATGAAAGAAAATGGACCTGGAGAGACAGACTTGGCTGGGTTACGGGGTTCTGCACACTGTGGACATGTGCAAACACTGATCAGATTTGCTTTTCAGAAAGGCAACCCCAGGAGCCATGTGGAACACACTGAGGTTCAACAGTCCTGAGCTCCGTTACTGCACCCACGCTGTGACAATGAAGCAGGATGTTCTCAGGGTCAGTGCTAGACTGGACCTCATAATGAGACCCTTTCTCCACGATAAAAAAATATGTTAATCAGCTAAGATCAGAGTTGAGTCATTTTCTTACATACTCCCTCTAATTAGGCTTTTGCCCATGGTGGCCTCCTAGATTCCTGCCGTGGCTTTTGCTTGAGTTTCTTCCTGCATCTACCTTTGGTACTGGATACTATTATAACCATCAGTTCTTCTACAATGGAGAAAGGCCCTGCCCACTCTTCCTCTACTCAAAACTCTGTCATAGTCCTCACTGCTAGTAAGTGTTGAAGGTGTGTCAATGCACGGTGTCTCCTGGCACGCCTCACGTCACACACTACTATCATTCACAGAGGTCTGGGCATACTGTTCTCCAGATCATCAGGCCCATAGAGGCCTCTTGCCCCCCAGTACTGGGGGTTGAACCTAGGGTGTCACACATGCTAGGCAGGTAGTCTATGCTGATCTCTTACTTCCCGCCCTGCCATTTTCTTCCTTTAATATGTAAGAAAACTAAGTTCAGAATTAAGTGCTTTACCTATTAATAACTGCCAATTCGGATACCTCTGTGCCTGGCAAGTGTATCATAGCCCATCCTAAAACAGCCTCAGGAGGCAAGCATTGCTCTTTGCAGTGACAGTTATGACACCCAGGCCTACCTGGTTATAGTCCATCTCTCCCCCACCCCCCCAGTGTATTCTCTGTTCATATCATTTCTTCATGATACTTCCCAGACCTGGGCTCAATGAGGGAAAATCTTAAGAATTTCCTATGCATTTTTAGTGCATATCTTTACTCAAAAATTTTTGTGTGTGTTTATGTGTTGGTGAGTTTGTGTGCACATGTGTGGAGTCTAGACAACAACCTTGGGAAGCTGTTCACCTTGATTTTGGGGACAAAGTCTCTCACTGGCTAATTAGGCTAGGTTGGCTTGCTGGACAGTGATCTCCCTGGAGCCCCCTGTCACTGCCTTCCCATGTTGGGATTACAAGTTGGCTTTTAAAAATGTGACTTCTGGGGATGCAACTGAGATAGATCCTGAAGCAAACAGCCCCTTACAAAGTTCTTTACTACTAAATATGTCATGTTTCCTCCTTAGTAGCAAATGTGGATTATTATAGATTTGTTTGTTTGTTTTGTTTTTATTAATTATATGTGGGAGGAGACATTTTAAGTAATCCAATGGATTTCTTCTAGAATTTCATTAGCTAGATTCTCAAACTGTGGTTTTAACTGTTTTTCTTTCAAGGAATAAATATGCTTTTCAAATGTTATGTGTATCTATAATTACAAAATAATTCGGGTAATTAATTCTGAGGTGGGTGGACCTTCCTTGGTACAGTGGGGTACCAAACAATGTACTTTAAACATTAGATATACCATAAAGAAACAATGTAGAAACTACTAATAGAAAACATTTTAAAGAATGGACTGGAGAGATGACTCAGCAGTTAAGAGTACTTGTTGTACAACCAAAAGGATCAGAGCACTCATATAATAAGCTAAGCATCCCACAGGTCTGTAGTCTCAGCTCTGTGAGGGGGCAAAGAGAGGAGAATCCCTGGGGCTAGCAAAATTTGAGCCCTAGGTTCAGGGAGACATTCTACTTCAGAATAGATAGTGAGTGATAGGGTAGTTTATATAATCTCTGTCTGGCCTCCATGTGTGCACGGGAGCATGCCTACACACAGGTACATAATCTTACAGACACATCTATCATATTAATTAATTCAAAAAATTTTTTGACAAATAAAATTGAAACGATAAAGGAATTCTTAGCTTCTATGTCCCGGGATTTATTGCTGTACAATTATCAAAGTTCAGTTCTCTGAAAAATTGTGTCAGTGTCACAGATTGAAAATTCCTGGCCCAGGGAGTGGCACTGTTTGGAGGTGTGGCTTTGTTGGAGTAAGTGTGTCACTGTGGGTGTGGGCTATAAGACCCTCATCCTAGCTGCCTGGAAGTCTGTATTCTATTAGCAGCCTTCAGATGGAGATATTGAACTTTCAGTTCCTCCTGCACCATGCCTGCCTGGATGCTGCCATGCATGCTTTGATGGTAATGGACTGAACCTCTGAACGTCTAAGCCAGCCCCAATGAAATGTTGTCCTTGTAAGAGTTGCCTTGGAGCCCGGGGTGGTGGCGCATGCCTTTAATCCCAGCACTTGGGAGGCAGAGGCAGGTGGATTTCTGAGTTCGAGGCTGGCCTGGTCTACAGAGTGAGTTCCAGGACAGCCAGGACTACACAGAGAAACCCTGTCTCAAAAAACAAAAAACCAAAAACCAAAAACAAAAAAACAAAACAAAACAAAACAAAACAAAAAAAAACCAAAAAACTCAAGAAAAGAGTTGCCTTGGTTATGATGTCTGTTCTCAGCAGTAAAACCCTAACTAAGACAGAAGTTGGTACCAGGGACTGGCGTATTGATGTGATAGGCCTGACCATGCTTTTGTTTGGAGGGATGTGGAAAGCAATGGGATGGTTTAAGTTGGGCTTAATGGGCTATCCTAGTAGGGATGTTGAAGATTGTTGCTGAGTATGATTTGAATAGTGCAGACCTGGCCCAAGAGGCTTCAGTGGACAAGAATTTCAGAATGTGGCCTAGAGACTGTTTTTGTGGTACTTTGGGGAAGAATGTGGTTGCTTTTGGCTCTGAAGAGTCTACTTGAGTCTAAGATAAAGAGATTTATATTAATTGCATTGACAAATGAAGTCTCAAAAAAAAAGCCCAGCAGAGACTTTGTTCTCTGGTTAAGTCTCATAAGAGATTTTGAAAAAAGTATAGCAATCTTAGAAAGGAAAAATATAAAATATATGGTTCAAATATTAACGGGGTGCCAGGAAGTGAAATGGAACTGAATCTCCAGATCTCCAAGTTCAAGGCCAACCTGGGACAAAGCAAGTTCTAGGTGAAGAAAAGCTTAAAGCGTACATGCCTTTTAATCCCAGCATTGCAGGAGACAGAGCCGCGCAGATTTCTGAATTCAAGGTCAATCTACAGAGCAAGTTCCAGGTAAACCAAGCTTAGGCAGAGAGGGAGTTGGAAAACAGAAAGCTGGTAATAGAATAAGGGGGTGGGGGCATGCTCCAGCCCTAGAAAGCAGCAGAACACAACAGCTTTGGCCATGTGGTTCTGACTTTAGAGTGAAAAATAAAAGGGACTACTAGGACAGTTGATGCCAGTTAGGTGGAGTTAAGAAATTAAGTGGTGATTAAGAAGAGACCAGCATCACTGAGGTGAAATCTTTTGGGAAGTGTTTTCTGAGAGCACAAAGAAGCTGTGTTCCAGAGATAGCCAAGGTTGTACCTTGTGCTGCAGCTGTACTTGATAATGTGTAGGAGTCACCCAGGTGGTACTGGTTTTGAAGGCATGAAGAAGTCATGAAGAGCAGCTGAGGCTTAACACTGTGAGAGACCATGGAAGGCCATGGTGAAGGTGCAGCTTCAATTGTAGTTGACAGTCCAGGACTGAAGGGTTTATGCAAAGGGTTTCATGCTTGCCACCATAAAGAGAGCCTATGAGAGGCTATTGGTGAAGCCTCATTGCAGCAGAAGACCCCAGCGCATTGGAGATGCCGGTACCATGGGATGATCACCAAGAACAGCAGCGGCGGTGCAGTGAATCAATCTGAGCTTAGAGTGTTACAGAGGGCAGAGCTTGAGAAGTGATGCCAGTCCTTTGGAGGAGCCCAGAAGATCATGTGCGGATCCCAGACATTGAAATCAGAAGCTGTAATATTGAAGTTGCCTTGGAGATCCCAAGGTTTTCAAGATGCCAAAGCCATAATATCTCCCGAGGAATGCTACTAACAGGGAATGGAACCAGCTCAGGAAAAGAAGTTTCTTGCAGTCAATAAAGATGAAGAAGAAATTGGAGATCTGAAAACTGCTTTAACATCAGACATGGTGATGCAGAGTTTGGAGTTTTGCCCCCTTGTTTCCTGTCTTGCTTCAGGGATTACAGTTAAGTGATTGGATAGATCTCAGAAGATACTTTGAACTTTGGACTTTTAACATTTTTGTTACTGCTGTAGACTATGGGGACTTTGGAAATTCGACTAAATGTAATTTTTTATTATGCTATGGCTACATATGGCTCCCATAGACTCATGTATTGGAACAAACCTATGAGGGTCAGGGAGTGGAATGTCATGGTTTAAATATTCATGGCCCAGGGAAAAGCACTATTTGGAGGTATGGCCTTGTTGGAGTAGGTGTGTTCTGTGGATGTGGGCTTTAAGATCCTCATCCTAGCTGCCTGGAAGTCAGTATTCGGCTAGCAGCCTTCAGATGAAGATATGGAACTCTCAGCTCCTCCTGCACCATGCCTGCCTGGATGCTGCCATGTTCTTGGCTTGACGGTAATAGACTGACCCCCTGAACCTGTAAGCCAGCCCCAATTAAATGTTGTCCTTGTAAGATTTGCCTAGGTCATGGTGTCTGTTCACAGCAGTAAAACCCAAACTAAGACAGTCAGTAAGAAAGTAAAGCCGAGTGTCTGGACACTAAAGCAGACATGGCGCTTTGGCTCTGCCCAGTTCAGTGGGCATTCTGAATTTGTCAGGTTCAGGGAAACCAGACTCTATAGCCCAAGTCAGTCACAGGAGAGTGCCCTCTTGGCTGCAGTCTGGGATGGTTGGTAGAAAGCCTTGGTTAGTTCTAGGAGGTCACTCCATAGTCAGAAGTTTGAAGCCACAACTGTCAGTAATTCTACTGTGGTTGCCTAGTCAATGGTCATTCTACCCTGGGAGATTTTTCCATCTTTTCATACTGTTCCCCCAAATTCCCTTTGTCATCTGACAGACTGAACTTCCTTTCTTCTTATAAACTGCCTGCCCATAAAGATTTTTCTGTTTGATATAAGATTACAATCACAAACAGGATATATATCTTGGATACTGTTTCCTTATGTTGCTACCTCTTACCTTTAAAGGTTTTATTGCATCTTATTACTTGTATCATTTGTATTGCATGATTTGCTTAGTTCCATGCTGAAAGGCTTTTATGTTATCAAAAGATGCTATAAACACTATTGTCACGAATATCATAATATGTTAAACGTTGGTTTAGATTTATTTTATTTTTTGTGTGCCTGAGTGTATGGGTGTATAGCATGTGCCTACAGTTGACTGTAGAGGCCAGAACAGGGTGTTTGATCCCCTGGGGCTAGAGTTATCTGTGGTTGTGAGCCTTTTAATGTGGGTGCTAGGAAATGAACCTAGCTCCTCTGCAAGATCTGTATGCTCTCTTAACTACTCTATGGCCTTTCCAGCTCTCTAAAATGGTGCTTTCATGCCATATGTCTCCCAGGAGATATGGGGTATCAGATATCGTTCTTGAGTTAGAATGCATATAAATTATAGGTTATTTGTATTTATGACTTTTATGAGAGTCCCAGACTAGTACTGGGTATTATAAATGTTTAGATAGAACTTATTCTGCTTGCATGTGTTAGGTAAATACATAGTTATGGAGGAATTGAAATATAAATAGACAATAGACAAAGTGCTAATGCTCCCCTTTCCAGTCATATGTTGAGATTTAAGCCATATCCTGATGGTATTTGGAACTAGGCCTTTGGGAGATGATCAGTTCTTGAGAGTGGAGTTCTTGTAGGTTGATTAGTTCCTGAGTCAAGAGAGCCCAGAGAGTCCCTCATTATCTACTATTCAGACATCCAAGATGGCCACCTATGAGCTAGGCTGCTGCCAGACACCAAAAAGGGCCAGAGCCTTGAGCTCAGACTTGCTGGCCCCCAAACTGGGAAATAACTTTATCATGATTATGGTTCTCCCAGGCTAGTCTGTCACCAGAGCCTGACGTGACACAGATCCTTTTCCCTTTTTCTTTAGGGAGAGAACTTTCTAGGTATGTGACACTCAAGAAAAACCACCCGAGTCCCAGTTTCCTTCTTTGAAAAAAATAGGATTAAGAAATTCTACCTCACCAAGTTGCTTAAAGATTAAATAACAAAGTAAATAAAGAATTCTGCCCAGTGTTTGACGATGCCTAACAATTGGCAGGAACCTGGTCTTTGTGTTCTCTGTAGAGTTGAGTACACACGGCATTGCAATGAAGGCCAAGCAAGGAAGGCAAACACACATGGAAAAAACGGAACATCTTTGGGTTGTTGAGCACGCCTTACTGCTTCTGTGCTTACCATCACAACAGAGCCAGTAGGGCTATCTCCCTATTTTACACCAACTTAACTTTCCAAGTTAGTTAGCAGTAGATTTTGGAACTGTGAACTTGGGATCAGGAGCAGTCTATCTCTTGGAAACCAGTCTGTGCAATAAGCTGTCACCTCTTGTTTATGTTGGGTTGATATGTTTCCATCACAGTCGCCATCTTGCCAAGGCCCGTCTACTTCTTCAGAAGGCATTTACCACGCCTTCCCTGGGTATCAGGGCACATTTATAAGCTGAGGTTCAACAAAAAAATACTGTAATTAACAAGACCAGTCAGAGGGAAACAATAAGCATGTTTTCTCTAACAAGTACAAAAATTATGGTTATTGATTTTTTTAAAGTCAATACATTTTTGATACATAGGAGATATTTTAGGAACCCCACATTTGAAACCAATATTTGCATGAATCTCTAATAAATAAAATTTTGTACAAGGCCTTTATCAGTGCACTTTACAATATTTTGGGCTGGTATGTTTTCAGGTGAATATATGACAGGGTATTTTGAAATAAGTGCAAATCTGCATTGTCATCCTTATCAACATGCCAGCAGGGAAGACTATAGGAAGAACTAAGCACTTTAATTTTGAATAGAAACCTGAATAATTTTAAGTATAAGGAGCTACTTTCTTGTAGGTAGGGGTGATAGACTTAATTTGTGTCATAGTTGACAAGTGACTGTTGAGGCTGCTAGTCTAGGGCAGCAGGATCAAGCTTTTGCTGTGCTGCTGCTGGGATAACCTGGGACAGTACTCCAGGCCTCCTCTCAGACTCTCCAGACACCTGGTGCCTCCTCTCTAGCCAGGGGCTCTTCTAGTGCTTCTGTGAACAGCCAGGGCCACGGAGCTACGGTGGAATGGAAAATGCCAATTGTGTTGTTTGACCTTGGTCTATCCCTTCTATTTAGTACCCGATGCAAATGCCAGACCTTCTGCTATGCATCCTGGCAAAGGAAGGCTTTAGAATCACCGCAGCTGGGAGTTCTGCTCATGGCTTTGCCTCTTGGGCAGGTCATTTAATCAGTCTGATTCATTTTTCTTGTCCACAAAGTACAGAGAATAATGCTGCCTTTTGGGGGCTGCTATTGTGTTATATATCAGCAGTGATATGCAGAGTGTTTGCCAATGTATCTGGCCTTTGCACACTCAATATAGTCATTCATTGTTCATCTATTTATTAGGTAAGCACTCCTTTGGTAGTGTATATATGTATTTTTTAACTCTTTACATATTCCGTGAACATACTATTCTGCTTAAGACTTTTCAAGTTATTGGTTTTGTGTATGACAAAGTCATGCATCAGAGTTAAGACATCAGCTCTGGCCTGTCACAGAAGGTACAAGCATTTGTCTGTTAGCCATTGTAGATTGTGAGGGTTTGCTTGCCTTTTCCTCTCTCTGTCTCTTTGAAAGCAAAGTGAGTCAAAACAAAAACAGAAATAAAAACAAACAAACAAACAAACAAACACCCTATAGTACTTTGACATTACAAGCATTGCTTGCACTGTTTGCCTGTTACACTGTTCAGGTAGCAAGGTTGTAACTTAAATTTATAGAAATGTCCAGAGTCTCTAAGACATGGACTCTTATAACTTTGTGTGCAATAGAAATAAGAAAGACAAAAGAGTTGAAACAGAGAGAGGCAGAAGCAAAACCATCAATCTCTACAGTTCTTTGGGGAAGGAAGGAATTAAGTTAGTAACACTGATTTTGTTTTGTTTTTGTTTTGATTTCTTGGGACAGGACTTTTCCATGTAGTCCTGGTTGTCCTGGTACTTGCCATGCTGTCCAGGTTGGCCTTGAATTCTTGGCAATCTTCCTGTCTCAGCCTCCCAGGTATCAACATTATAAGGCTTTGTCGTCACATCCAGGTTTGCTCTTCCCACATCTTATATTCTCACTGTCACCTCCATGTGTGAACAGATTTCACATCTGTACCAGGGCGTTGCCACCACCTCTCCCATCTCAGAGATGAGAAGTCACAGAACTGAAAGCTGGACTCCAGAGGTTGCCCATGAGTGTGCCAGACTTGCTAGCCCCACTAAGTGGCCTAACGGTAGACTCATGACAAATAAATTATCATTTTTTTTTAAGTGTGACCTGTTCAGTAGAAAATTTTCTAACTAGGTGATAACTACCAGAGATAGAAGTTTGTGAGCGCCCGACTTGCCAGCAAGAAAGACGCTACAACAGGATCCTTCTGCACACATTTATTGGGAGAGCTTGATTGCAGAGGCGAAAGACCCCAAGCCCCAGACCTGGAGCTGCTTATATATGCCTAGGAGAGGTGTGTCTACACCCGATTGGTTACGCTTTCAGTACCTCATTTGCATGCCTCGGGCCAGGCAGTGACTAGGCAAAAAACAAAACAACAACAACAAAACAAAACAAAAACCCTCTACTGCACATGTGCACATTGGTTGTTTACCCAAACTTATGGGTGGTAGCCAGCCACCTTGTAATGGCGTATGTGGCTTCCCACAGAAGTTGCTTGGCCAGAAAGCACTGTGAAACACCGGCTAGTCTTTTATTTGTTTCTTCTTCAAATGAGATCCAATGGGTAGAGGGTCTGCGGAAGAGAAAAGCTAGACATCATGGAGAGTTTATTTAGCAATTCCCTTTAAAACCTTTGTCTAACTTTGCCCAAAATTTGAATTGAATTTCTTAAACATCTTTGGATTTAAAAAGATCAAAGGCCCTTTAATACTTCAAAGAGACAGAAAAACGCTTAAGTGTTAATAATCTGGGAGGGAGAAGAAGTCAAGGGGGGTAAGAAATAAGAGGAACATGTGGTTACCAAAAATCATCTTTCCTGGGTGAGACAGCTTGGGAGAGCTCCTGCCTATCTGCCTCCAGGTTCTTTGTATTTCCCTATGCTTGCTTCAGGAGAAGGGGCTCCACTAGGACGGACAGACTGTGCTGGACAGCACTAGTCTCCCAGTACCTCAATTCTAGTGGTGGTGGCTGATACCGAGCTGATATAACAACACATTCAATGCTTCTAACACTTGCAGGAAAGCCAGCAGTAGCCTAGATGTCTCATCTGGCTTGAAGCTCATCTGGCCTTAGCCCAGGCCACCTTAACTAAATCATAGCTAAATTAGTTAACATTGACAGAAGACATTTGACCCAGGGGCTTATATTTCTTAGATCTATTCTTTAGGTTTATCTCTGTGTTTGTATTTTGAAAATAACTTAAGTATTTTATTGCTTTACATTAATATATTAATAATTACTTATGTTTTAAAAAATATTGGGTTTTATTGACATATTTAAAATATTTATTTTTAATTAAAATATTTAAAAATTTAATGTACAATTAAATATATTTATGAGGTATAACATTAGATTTTGATATATAAGCATTTTGGGGTGGCAAAATCAAGCTATTTAACTTATACATCCAGTTACATACCTTTGGTATGTGTGCTGAAAACAACTAAAGTATACACTATTAGTAGTTTTAAAATCAGATATGTTATCATCAATTCTTAGTCACCATGATGCACACTAAATGTTGTAAACTTGTTCCTCTAGTTTAATTGGAATGTCTGTTCTTTGATCAGCAGGATTCTTCTCCCCAACGTTCTGCTTTTGGTAGCTTCTCTTCTCTTCTCTTTCTACGCATTAGACAAAAGAGTTCTCATGGGGGTGAGGTCATGTGGTGGTCACCTTCTTATGCCTGGCTCTTTTCACTTAGCACAAAACACTGTGCCTTTGTCTAAAAGTGAATGTTAGAGGTATTAGTCCCCAGACTTAAGAGAAAGCATGTCGAGAGATGGACCACTCAGACTCATAGCACTGTAATCAAGAATGCTCCCCACAGATCCTTACCTGGATGATTCTCAAATGGTACTGTTTTTCCCTCTATCCAAGCCATTCATTTTGAAGGTTTCTGAGATTATCAACTCATCATGACTTGAAGTCATTTTGTTGCAAACCTGGAATTGACATGCTGTCAACCTTGCTGTGTGCTGTGCTACAAGCCATCTGCCCTCTTCCTTCCCTCTGTTCTCTCTTGGGTAGGGGCCTCTCTTTTCATCCTTCCTGGGATGGTTCATTGTGATTTATCTTCCCTCTTCCTGGATTGGTCTCTCCCTGTCTAATGGCTCTGTGGTTTTTTTTCAGGCTCATCTCCACTCTACTCTGAGTCACTTGGGAGGAGGGACTGTTATTTTTGTATCCCCAATCTAAAATTAATACAAAATGATGACTTTAACTGTGTGTGTTTGTGTTGCATGTTCATGTTGTGTGAGTGAAAACATATATGTACATTATGTATGTGTGTGTGTATGTATATATGTGTATACACACACACACACACACATATATATATATATATATATATATATATATATATATGCAGAGGTCAGAGAACAACCTTGGCTGTTGCTCCTCAGGTGTTGTCTACCTTTAGACAAATGTTAAATTTAAATTTAATATAATTTGAATCAACAAGCTCCTCTCTTACCAGCCTAGAACTTGCCAAGTAGATTAGGCTGACTGATGAGCAAGCCCAGGAGTTCATCCCCCTAGCCTTAGTTGTCCAGCAGTGGGATTAAAAAACACTGGGATTCTCACACTCAACTTTTTTTTTTTTACATGGGTGCTAGGTGTTTTGTCAGGTCCTCATGGCTGAGAGGCAAGCATTTTAGCTACTGAGCTATCTCCATAATAATAATAGTCATGATAACAACAACAACAACAACAACAACAACAACAACAGCCACTACCTTTTAGTTTCTTTTATTTCTTCACTCCAACTAGATAATGTGAACCAAAGTTCCTGGAAAGAAGCTGTGGCAATAAAGGCTGATTGACTGTTTAGGACTGTAATGATGTGGGATGGGTAGAATGTTGTAAATTATCCTGAGCTGTCTCCATCCCCTTAATAGCCATCTAGTGACCACTTCTGTTACCTAACATCCTTGTGACTCTCAGATAAATCATTTGGAATGTACTAATAGATCTCTAGCTTCCCCTAACCCCAAGTTAAGTGTGTCATTAGACAGCATCTGGGGCCTAAAGCAAAGGTTTCTCTGGTTACCTGATGTTCCCACCACTGTCTTGGGAAATGTATTGATTTTATGGCCTTTTTTTGTTCTGTTCCTACAAAAATCTCATGAAATTGCTACCTCATCAGAACATGGAATTTTGGGCAACCCAATTCTGTGTTCCCAGGCCATAATCACTCATGTTTGGTTCCAGAATAAATGATTTCGTATCACTTTTGAGGTAAGAGTTGTGTCTCTTGCATCAACAGTAAAGGGACATTGACCCTGAGCAGATTGCACACTTCCCTGAGTGCTGAAGTCCCTTTGTGATGACACTCATGACTTGGCTTTTTTCCCTTCTGTGCTGTCATAGAGATTGTCCTGAGCTTGGGGGTGAGGAGAGGAGGAAGAGGGTAAGAGACCAGGAGATTCTATTATTATTGTTGCTGCTGTTGTTGTTGTTGTTGGTGGTGGTTTTTCGAGACATGTTATCTCTGTGTAGACTTGAACTCACAGAGATTCACCTGCCTCTGTTTTTCCAGTGCTGGGATTAAAGGCAAGTGCTACCACCACCGGGCTTCTTTTTACTACTATTACAACCACAACGACTACTATTTGAAGTAGAGTCTTGCTAGAAACCCCTGATTGGCTGTACACTGGTATATACTAATGTAGCCCTGGCTGGCTTCTAACTTAGGGCAATCCTGCCTTGGCTTCCAGATGCTGGGATTCCAGGTCAGGCTCACATCTAGGCCATTTCCTCTCTCTCATTCTAGAGCCTAAGTCTTCAAGAGGTGGAAGCAGCAGCAGAGTTGCCATCTCCACATTGTGAGCCTCTGTCAGGGCACAAAGCCACCTCCTCTTTGTCAGTCTTAGTGGTCTCCCTGAGATCTAGTTGGAAAGGTCTGGAAGCTCCCGTGAATGCTGCAGGCATCCTTCTGCAGTATGCAACTTGCTTCTGACAAGACTTTGGAATTATAAAATAGCAGCACATGCCAGACTGCATCCTAAGATGGTGGGTTTCTTTCCCTAACAAGCCATTTTAGGATACCAGAAAGCATAACAGATGATCTTAAAAGTGCTATTTGATGTGCCACACACAAGATCTCTCTCACATACACACCATGAGCAACAGAAGAAGCACGGCTCAAAGGCAGTCACCTCTGATCAAAAGAAGCAAGAAGCAAAGTAGTCAAGTGTGAACCCCGAGTCTCGGAAACCTTAGTGGAGGTGTCTGTTACCAAGGAAGAAGACAACAGCCACACCTCCATTGCCCTCTGAGCCTTAAGGCTGGGTGAATACAGACTGTACTATACTCTTCTGTCTTTGTAGTGGCCTGTCCTTGGGTGGCCTTCTGGGCTTCCAAGTGACATTGTGACTTGCCACTGACATAAGTTCAGGTTCAAAGAAATGAGCAATGACAGGGACAGTCCAGTCTGCTGGACTTTACAGAAGATGGTGGCAAGAGAAAGATTGTGGATAGCTCAAAGACTGCAATCTGAGATGGTCTCTGCCCCATAATGGGCTAAGCTGGTGTCCCTAACATTTACCCAAGGCAGGGTTCATCCTCCTTTCTTCTCTTCCATGGCTAAACTTTTTAAACCTTTGCCTAAGGAAATCCCACAGAACATTAGCTCCGTGCCATTGCCCCAGCACACCCAATGGCATTGTGTTTGTATGTTCTCTTCCCAAGCTCATCTCCGATTTACATGACCCGTTGATTCGCTAAGGCTATTTTCCTGTTTGCAGGACGTGTGCAAAGATGTGTCTGGAGTCCAGCTTGGTGGTCTCTGCTTATTTAACATGTTATTTAATACTTCTCTGAGGCCTTGGGGAGTTACCTCATCATGCCAGGCCTTTTCAAAAGAGGGCAATCAAGGTCTTGCTTAGCCAGGCAGAGAGGTATGGCCCTATCAGGTGCAGGAGATCCTGATGATAACTAATCCAGCATCTTCTGCTTTTTCTTTGGAGCTAATGTTTTCTTCAATGTATTTACTTTATGTGCTTTGTAATCCAACCCCATGGAAAAGCTGCATTTGCCCATCATGCTCACTGTTTATCTAGAGCAGTGGTTCCCAGCCTTCCTAACACTGTGACCCTTTAATACAGTTTTCAATGCTGTGACCCTTTAATACAGTTTCCAATGCTGTGACCCTTTAACATAGTTCCCAACACTATGATCCTGTAATTCAGTTCCTATCACTGTGACCCTTTAATACAGTTTCCAATGCTGTGACCCTTTAATACAGTTTCCAATGCTGTGACCATTTAATACAGTTTCCAATGCTGTGGCCCTTTAATACAGTTTCCAATGCTGTGACCCTTTAATTCAGTTCCTAAAACTATGGCTCTTTAACATAGTTCCCAACACTGTGACCCTTTAACATAGTTCCCAACACTGTGATCCTGTAATTCAGTTCCTATCACTGTGACCCTTTAATACAGTTCCTAAAACTGTGACCTTTTAATATAGTTCCTAATACTTTTAATACAGTTCCTCACACTGTGGTGAACCCCGACCATAAAATTATTTTTGTTGCTACCTCATATCTGTAATTGTGCTACTATTTTTTTTTTATATTTTTATTACATATTTTCCTCAATTACATTTCCAATACTATCCCAAAAGTCCCCCATAGCGCCCCCCACTTCCCTACCCACCCATTCCCATTCTTTTGGCCCTGGCATTCCCCTATATTGGGGCATATAATGTTTGCAAGTCCAATGGGCCTCTCTTTCCATTGATGGCCGACTAGGCCATCTTTCGATACATATGCAGCTAGAGACAAGAGCTCCAGGGTTCTGGTTAGTACATCATGTTGTTCCAACAATAGGGTTGCAGATCCCTTTAGCTCCTTGGGTACTTTCTCTAGCTTCTCCATTGGGAGCCCTGTGATCCATCCAATAGCTGACTGTGAACATCCACTCCTGTGTTTGCTAGGCCCCGGCATCGTCTCACAAGAGACAGCTATATTTGGGTCCTTTCAGCAAAATCTTGCTAGTGTATGCAATGGTGTCAGCGTTTAGAAGCTGATTATGGGACGGATCCCTGGATACAGCAGTCTCTAAATGGTCCATCCTTTCATCACAGCTACGAACTTTGTCTCTGTAACTCCTTCCCTGGGTGTTTTGTTCCCAATTCTAAGAAGGTGCACAGTGTCCACACTTTGGTCTTCATTCTTCTTGAGTTTCATGCATTTATCAAATTGTATCTTATATCTTGGGTATCCTAAGTTTTGGGCTAATATCCACTTATCAATGAATACATATTGTGTGAGTTCTTTTGTGATTGTGTTACTTCACTCAAGATGATGCCCTCCAGGTCCATCCATTTGGCTAGGAATTTCATAAATTCATTCTTTTTAATAGCTGAGTAGTACTCCATTGTGTAAATGTACCATAATTTCTGTATCCATTCCTCTGTTGAGGGACATCTGGGTTCTTTCCAGCTTCTGGCTATTATAAATAGGGCTGCTATGAACATAGTGGAGCATGTGTCCTTTTTACCGGTTGGGACATCTTCTGGATATATGCCCAGGAGAGGTATTGCTGGATCCTCCGGTAGTACTATGTCCAATTTTCTGAGGAACCGCCAGACTGATTTCCAGAGTGGTTGTACAAGCTTGCAATCCCACCAACAATGGAGGAGTGTTCCTCTTTCTCCACATCCTCGCCAGCATCTGCTGTCACCTGAATTTTTGATCTTAGCCATTCTGACTGGTGTGAGGTGGAATCTCAGGGTTGTTTTGATTTGCATTTCCCTGATGATTAAGGATGTTGAACATTTTTTCAGGTGCTTCTCTGCCATTCGGTATTCCTCAGGTGAGAATTCTTTGTTCAGTTCTGAGCCCCATTTTTTAATGGGGTTATTTGACTTTCTGGAGTCCACCTTCTTGAGTTCTTTATATATATTGGATATTAGTCCCTTATCTGATTTAGGATAGGTGAAGATCCTTTCCCAATCTGTTGGTGGTTTTTTTGTCTTATTGATGGTGTGTTTAGCCTTGCAGAAGCTTTGTAGTTTCATGAGGTCCCACTTGTCAATTCTCGATCTTACAGCACAAGCCATTACTGTTCTATTCAGGAATTTTTCCCCTGTGCCCATATCTTCAAGGCTTTTCCCCACTTTCTCCTCTATAAGTTTCAGTGTCTCTGGTTTTATGTGAAGTTCCTTGATCCACTTAGACTTGACCTTAGTACAAGGAGATAGGAATGGATGGATTCGCATTCTTCTACATGTTAACAACCAGTTGTGCCAGCACCATTTGTTGAAAATGCTGTCTTTCTTCCACTGGATGTTTTTAGCTCCCTTGTCGAAGATCAAGTGACCATAGGTGTGTGGGTTCATTTCTGGGTCTTCAATTCTATTCCATTGGTCTATTTGTCTGTCACTATACCAGTACCATGCAGTTTTCATCACAATTGCTCTGTAGTAGAGCTTTAGGTCCGGCATGGTGATTCCACCAGAGGTTCTTTTATCCTTGAGAAGAGTTTTTGCTATCCTAGGTTTTTTGTTATTCCAGATGAATTTGCAGATTGCACTTTCTAATTCGTTGAAGAATTGATTTGGAATTTTGATGGGGATTGCATTGAATCTGTAGATTGCTTTTGGCAAGATAGCCATTTTTACAATGTTGATCCTGCCAATCCATGAGCATGGGAGATCTTTCCATCTTCTGAGATCTTCTATAATTTCTTTCTTCAGAGACTTGAAGTTTTTATTATACAGATCTTTCACTTCCTTAGTTAGAGTCACGCCAAGATATTTTATATTATTTGTGACTATTGAGAAGGGTGTTGATTCCCTAATTTCTTTCTCAGCCTGTTTATTCTTTGTGTAGAGAAAGGCCATTGATTTGTTTGAGTTAATTTTATATCCAGCTACTTCACCGAAGCTGTTTATCAGGCTTAGGAGTTCTCTGGTGGAATTTTTAGGGTCACTTATATATACTATCATATCATCTGCAAAAAGTGATATTTTGACTTCATCTTTTCCAATTTGTATCCCTTTGATCTCCTTTTGTTGTCGAATTGCTCTGGCTAGGACTTCAAGTACAATGTTGAATAGGTATGGAGAAAGTGGACAGCCTTGTCTAGTCCCTGATTTTAGAGGGATTGCTTCAAGCTTCTCACCATTTACTTTGATGTTGGCTACTGGTTTGCTGTAGATTGCTTTTATCATGTTTAGGTATGGGCCTTGAATTCCTGATCTTTCCAAGACTTTTATCATGAATGGGTGTTGGATCTTGTCAAATGCTTTTTCCGCATCTAAGGAGATGACCATGTGGTTTTTGTCTTTGAGTTTGTTTATATACTGGATTACGTTGATGGATTTCCGTATATTGAACCATCCCTGCATCCCTGGGATGAAACCTACTTGGTCAGGATGGATGATTGTTTTGATGTGTTCTTGGATTCGGTTAGCGAGAACTTTATTGAGGATTTTTGCATCAATATTCATAAGGGATATTGGTCTGAAGTTTTCTATCTTTGTTGGGTCTTTTTGTGGTTTAGGTATCAGAGTAATTGTGGCTTCATAGAATGAGTTGGGTAGAGTACCTTCTGTTTCTATTTTGTGGAATAGTTTGTGAAGAACTGGGATTAGATCTTCTTTGTAGGTCTGATAGAACTCTGCACTAAACCCATCTGGTCCTGGGCTTTTTTTAGTTGGGAGACTATTAATGACTGCTTCTATTTCTTTGGGGGATATAGGGCTGTTTAGATCATTAACCTGATCTTGATTCAACTTTGGTACCTGGTATCTGTCTAGGAACTTCTCCATTTCATCCAGGTTCTCCAGTTTTGTTGAGTATAGCCTTTGGTAGAAGGATCTGATGGTGTTTTGGATGTCTTCAGGATCTGTTGTTATGTCTCCTTTTTCATTTCTGATTTTGTTAATTAGGATGCTTTCCCTGTGCCCTCTAGTGAGTCTGGCTAAGGGTTTATCTATCTTGTTGATTTTCTCAAAGAACCAGCTCCTTGATTGGTTGATTCTTTGAATAGTTTTTCTTGTTTCCACTTGGTTGATTTCACCCCTGAGTTTGATTATTTCCTGCCGTCTACTCCTCTTGGGTGAATTTGCTTCCTTTTGTTCTAGTGCTTTTAGGTGTGTTGTCAAGCTGCTAATGTGTGCTCTCTCTAGTTTCCTTTTGGAGGCACTCAGAGCTATGAGTTTTCCTCTTAGAAATGCTTTCATTGCGTCCCATAAGTTTGGGTATGTTGTGTCTTCATTTTCATTGAACTCTAAAAAGTCCTTAATTTCTTTCTTTATTCCTTCCTTGACCAAGGTATCATTGAGAAGAGTGTTGTTCAGTTTCCACGTGAAGGTTGGCTTTCTATTATTTATTTTGTTATTGAAGATCAGCCTTAGTCCATGGTGATCTGATAGGATGCATGGGACAATTTCAATATTTTTGTATCTGTTGAGGCCTGCTTTGTGACCAATTATGTGGTCAATTTTGGAGAAGGTACCATGAGGTGCTGAGAAGAAGGTATATCCTTTTGTTTTAGGATAGAATGTTCTGTAGATATCTGCCAGATCCATTTGATTCATAATTTCTCTTAGTTTCACTGTGTCCCTGTTTAGTTTCTGTTTCCATGATCTGTCCATTGGTGAAAGTGGTGTGTTGAAGTCTCCCACTATTATTGTATGAGGTGCAATGTGTGCTTTGAGCTTTACTAAAGTTTCTTTAATGAATGTGGCTGCCTTTGTATTTGGAGCATAGATATTCAGGATTGATAGTTCCTCTTGGAGGATTTTACCTTTGATGAGTATGAAGTGTCCCTCCCTGTCTTTTTTAATGACTTTGGGTTGGAAGTCCATCTTATCAGATATTAGAATGGCTACTCCAGCTTGTTTCTTCATGCCATTTGCTTGGAAAATTGTTTTCCAGCCTTTCATTCTGAGGTAGTGTCTATCCTTTTCTCTGAGATGAGTTTCCTGTAAGCAGCAAAATGTTGGGTCTTGTTTGTGTAGCCAGTTTGTTAGTCTATGTCTTTTTATCGGGGAGTTGAGTCCATTGATATTAAGAGATATTAAGGAAAAGTAATTGTTGTTTCCTGTTATTTTTGTTGTTAAAGTTGGCATTTTGTTCTTGTGGCTGTCTTCTTTTAGGTTTGTTGAGGGATTACCTTCTTGTTGTTTCTAGGGCGTGGTTCCTGTCCTTGTATTGGTTTTTTTCTGTTATTATCCTTTGAAGGGCTGGATTCTTGGAGAGATAATGTGTGAATTTGGTTTTGTCGTGGAATACTTTGGTTTCTCCATCTATGTTAATTGAGAGTTTGGCTGGGTATAGTAGCCTGGGCTGGAATTTGTGTTCTTTTAGTGTCTGTATAACATCCGTCCAGGATCTTCTGGCTTTCATAGTCTCTGGTGAAAAGTCTGGTGTAATTCTGATAGGCTTGCCTTTATATGTTACTTGGCCTTTTTCTCTTACTGCTTTTAGTATTCTATCTTTATTTAGAGCATTTGTTGCTCTGATTATTATGTGTCGGGAGGTATTTCTTTTCTGGTCCAGTCTATTTGGAGTTCTGTAGGCTTCTTGTATGTTCATGGGCATCTCTTTCTTTAGATTTGGGAAGTTTTCTTCTATAATTTTGTTGAAGATGTTTGCTGGTCCTTTGAGTTGAAAATCTTCATTCTCATCCACTCCTATTATCCGTAGGTTTGGTCTTCTCATTGTGTCCTGTATTTCTTGGATGTTTTGAGTTAGGATCTTTTTGCATTTTACATTTTCCTTGATTGTTGTGCCGATGTTCTCTATGGAATCTTCTGCACCTGAGATTCTCTCTTCCATCTCTTGTATTCTGTTGCTGATGCTCGTATCTATGGTTCCAGATTTCTTTCCTAGGGTTTCTATCTCCAGTGTTGCCTCATTTTGGGTTTTCTTTATTGTGTCTACTTCCCTTTTTAGGTCTAGTATGGTTTTGTTCATTTCCATCATCTGTTTGGATGTGTTTTCCTGTTTTTCTGTAAGGACTTCTACCTGTTTGATTATGTTATCGTGTTTTTCTTTAAGGATTTGTAACTCTTTAGCAGTGTTCTCCTGCCAGTCTTTAAGGGATTTTTGTGCTTTCTCTTTATTGTCTTCTGCCTGTTTAGCAGTGTTCTCCTGCATTTCTTTAAGTGTGTTATTAAAGTCCTTCTTGAAGTTCTCTATCATCATCAGGAGATATGCTTTTAAATCCGTGTCTAGCTTTTCCGGTGTGTTGGGGTGCCCTGGACTGGGCGAAGTGGGGGTGCTGGGTTCTGATGATGGTGAGTGGTCTTGGTTTCTGTTAGTAAGATTATTACGTTTACCTTTCGCCATCTGGTAATCTCTGGGGTTAGTTGTTATCGTTGTCACTGTTTAAAGATTGGAGCAGAAGCTGTGTTCCACTCACCAGCAGTCTCTAAATCCTGCGGCGGGGGTCGTGGGTAGCTGACGGTACCCTGGTGCTGGTCCAGCCGGAAGAAGCCTGTGGTCCTACACAGGCCGTTTTTCTGCTTCCCTAACTAATGCAGTCTCTGGTCCCGCGTGCAATTGGATTGGAGCAGAAGCTGTGTTCCACTCTCCAGAAGTCTTAAGATCCTGTGGTGGGTGTTGTGGGTAGCTGGTGAGTGTCAGCGGACCCTGCGCCCCAGCTGCCCCGGTGCTTTTCTGACCGGAAGAGGGTTGTGGCCCTATGTAGGCCGGATTTCTCTCTCCCCAACCAGAGCAGTCTCAGGTCCCGCGTGATTGGACTGGAACAGAAGCTGTGTTCCACTCACCAGCAGTCCCAAAATCCTGCGGCGGGGGTCGTGGGTAGCTGGCGGGTGTCAGGCAACCCTGCGCTCCCGCTACCCAGGTGCTGATCCGGCCGGATGAGGCCTGTGGCCCTACTCAGGCTGGTTTCTGCTTCCCTAACTAATGCAGTCTCAGGTCCGCGCAATTGGATTGGAGCAGAAGCTGTGTTCCACTCACCAGCAGTCCCAAAATCCTGCGGCGGGGGTCGTGGGTAGCTGGCGGGTGTCAGGCAACCCTGCGCTCCCGCTACCCCGGCGCTGATCCGGCTGGATGAGGCCTGTGGCCCTACTCAGGCCGGTTTCTGCTTCCCTAACTAATGCAGTCTCAGGTCCCGCGCAATTGGATTGGAGCTGAAGCTGTGTTCCACTCACCAGCAGTCCCAAAATCCTGCGGCGGGGGTCGTGGGTAGCTGGAGGGTGTCAGGCAACCCTGCGCTCCCGCTACCCCGGCGCTGATCCGGCCGGATGTGGCCTGTGGCCCTACTCAGGCCGGTTTCTGCTTCCCTAACTAATGCAGTCTCAGGTCCCGCGCAATTGGATTGGAGCAGAAGCTGTGTTCCACTCACCAGCAGTCCCAAAATCCTGTGGCGGGGGTCGTGGGTAGCTGGCGGGTGTCAGGCAACCCTGCGCTCCCGCTACCCCGGCGCTGATCTGGCCGGATGAGGCCTGTGGCCCTACTCAGGCCGGTTTCTGCTTCCCTAACTAATGCAGTCTCCAATTGTGCTACTATTATGAATCGAAATGTAAGTACCTGCATTTTCTTGATGGTCTTAGCGACCCCCGTGAAAGGGTCATTTGCCCCACAAAGGGTCATGACTGGCAGGTTGGGACCACTACCTAGAGTCACCAGCTGCCAGTACTTTCCACACTAGCCTTTCCATTTTCCTCTCACACTTGCATGCTCACACTATTTCCTGATGTACCACTGAAAAGTCCGTTCACACAGAATTCAATTACTGTTATCTGGAATTCTTAGTACGTGTCTATGAAGAACAAGGGTAATCTCCCACGTAACGAAAACACACATGGCAGATTCAGAAAGTTCCCCAAGGAAAACACAGTATTTGCCCTGATATGTAGGGCAAATTCAAGTGTCTTTGACTGCTTTCACGAATTTCTTATGTGTGTGCAGTTTAGGATGTATGTTTATGGGTGTGTGTGTATGCGTGCACATTTGTGTGTCTAAGTGTTGGTGTGCACAAGTCCTAGCACAGGTGCAGTTATGTATGAGACGGGATCCCTTGATGTTCACTGGCCCAAGAACTTGCAAAGATTCTCCTGACTCTGGCTCTCATTTCACCACAGGAGCTCTGGGATTACAGACAAGCAGGACAGCATCCAGCTCGACATTCTAGAGACATGAACTCAAGTCCTAACACTTGAGAGGGAAGCTTACCTAATGAGCCATCTCCCTAAGCCCCTGCTCCAATAATTTAAAAAACATTTTTTTTATTTGATATTTTCTTCATTTACATTTCAAATGCTATCCCAAAAGCCCCTTATACTGAATGTCCCCTATACCCTCCTCTCGCCCTGCTCCCCAACCCACCCACTTCCGCTTCCTGGCCCTGGCATTCCCCTGTACTGGGGCATATGATCTTCGTAATACCAAGGGCCTCTCCTTCCATTGATGGCCTAGTCGGCTACATATGCAACTAGAGACACAGCTTTGGAGGGTACTGGGTAGTTCATATTGTTGTTCCTCCTATAGAGTTGCAGTCCCCTTTAGCTCCTTCATTAGGGGTCCTGTGTTCCATCCTATAGATGACTGTGAACATCCACTTCTGTATTTGCCAGGCACTGGCATAGCCTCACAAGAGAGGGCTATATCAGGGTTCTGTCAGCAAAATCTTTCTTCCAAAAAATGTTTTTAAAAACCTTCCTTTGTCAATTTGACAAAAACTAGAGTCACTTGAGAAGAGGGAAGAGAATTGAGGAATTGCCTCCTCTGGGCCTGTTTGTGGGGTATTTTCTTGAATTATGGTTGATGTGGGAGGGCTAGCCCACTGTGGGTGATACCTCCCTCGAGTCTCAAGTAAGGTGAGTGAGCCATGGAAAGTAAGCCAGGAAGCAACAGTCCTTTCCAGTCTACTTCAGTTCCTGCCTGGAGGCTCCTGCCCTGACTTGACTTCCCTCAATCATGGACTGTGACTCTTTAGTGGAAATAAACCCTCCCCACCCCCGCCTTAGTTGATTTAGGTTGGTGTTTTATTACACACCAGAAAAACAACCTAAAACAATGAAGGGTCTTTTCTGAGTTCCACTTACAAAACTCTATCCTAATCTCAAAGTTCGGAAGACCCTATGCCAAGCTGCTTCTTCAATAGGGATCCGTCTAGGCATTTCTTCAGGATCTGGACCTGATTAATAATTTTGGGAGAAATGCTGCACCTGTGACTTTGGGTGCTCCCCAGTGTATTCCCGTCGGGGGCACAGTTGGCACCACACATGTTTCTCCGTTTCACTTTCCCCCCTCCTTCCTGCTGTTAGTGAAGAAGCAGTTTGTGGGGCGACAGCTCGTGGCTTTCCACTGCCGCTGGTTCCTTGTATGCTGGACTGGGCCATTTGAAATTACCTATCCTTAAATATTTCAGTTATGAAATTTCATTTTCTGGGTCAGAGAGGTAGCTTAGTTGGTAGAGTGCCTGATATGCAAAAGGCCCTGAATTTGACATCTATCATTTAAGAGAGAGAGAGAGAGACAGACAGACAGACAGACAGACATGAATATACTGTCATGCTCCTGTAGTCTAACCACTTGGGCAATGTAGGTAGGAGGATCAGAAATAGCAGGTTGGAAGCCAGCCTATGCATCTCTCTCTCTCTCTCTCTCTCTCTCTCTCTCTCTCTCTCTCTCTCTTTCTCTTTCTCTCCCCCCTCCCTCCCTCCCCCTTCTCCCCCTTCCTGACTATCTGTCTCTCAATTTGACAGCCCCAATATTTGCAATTGTTAGTTGTCTAAATATGTTGTCACTAGCAACCGCCCTCTTGTTTGCTTGACCATCTTCCTAAGTTCCCAACTTGAGTTTAATGATCTTGGAGCCCCGTGGTTCAGCCTTAGTGAAGCTTTTTTCTAAAGACGTTCACCTTTGAGTTTTTCAAACAGAGGGAAGGGTCCAGCCTTCGGCTTCGGTGATAGCTTTTGACTTAGAGCAGGAATAGGTTTAGCACCCTCACCCCACTCTTTTCTAAGATGCCCCAGAAAAGCTGGTAACATCTGACCTCTTTTGTTTGGCAATAGGGCTTCTAAAGATGTATGGAGTCAGTGGCTATGGTTTCCTCCTATAATTACAGGGCTTATGAGGCTGAGGAAGGAGTGTCATGAGGTCACAGTCACCCTGAAGACTCTGTAGGAAGACTCTGTAGGAAGACTCTTTCTCAAGAGAAAAGAAAAAGAAAGAGATAGGGCGGGGTGCTGTAAGATGGCTCAGCAGGTACAGGCACTTCCCACTAAGCCTGATGACTTTGTGTAGCCCTAGGACCTGCATGGCAGAAGGAGAGAAAAGATCCTTGTTAGCTGTCCTCTGACCAACACATGAGGGCCCTGACACAAGTGCACCCACCTCAAACAAATGAATAAATGTAGTTAAAAGAAAAAAAAAAGCAAAGAGAGCCTTAAAGATATTATTGCCTCATGAAATATCACAGGGACCCCAAAGCTGAGAAAGCAAAGCCAGTCACAAGGAGATTCGTGGTTGAGTTTTTAAAAGTCTCACTGAATTAATTATAAATGGATAACCCCAAGTGTTCACAAAGCTTTCAAAGGGATTGTATCAGCTTACACCAAAAGGCTCACAACCAGCACAAATGAAATGGGACATTTGGATTCCTCGATACATGTAATGAGCTGGCTGAAAAAATTACTTTGTGGCAGAGCCAAGTACTGTGTGGGCAGTGCCAAGAGGTTCAGAACGAGCAGCAGACCCAAGAGCCTTAGTGAACACCGGGTGGGCAGTATGAGCCCCTCTGGGTTTCAGAAAGATGTCTGGACCTGTGACTGCTATGCACCTCATGCGTCCTTCCTTTATGAACAGGAGTGTTCGTCCTAGTTATGTGGAACTATTATATCACTGGGAGTTGGGGGTGGAAGGTAGGAGGTGGGGATGGGGGTGAGGGTGTGTTCGGTAACTTTAGCTTACTCTTTATAGTGGAGGACTGGTACTCAAATTGCTATATTTGAAGTGCTTGGTTTAAACAATGGCCTAATGTCGTGATAGAGTGAGTTTTGGTGGTCTTAGAGGCAAGTATTTATCAGGAAAGAGGGGTAAATAGTTGACTAAACAATGGTAGTTTCCAGATATAGCCCCAACAATACCTTTTGTTTTTGCAATGTGATCTTGACCCATTGAGGGGCGGAGACTATACCCCTTTGTTTGAAACTGAGCACATGTGGAACTACAGCAGAAACAAAACTCTGTTGAAAACTAGGGTACCATCCTACCTAACTCCCTTGAGATGCTTGTTCTTAACACTTAGGGTTTTCTCTTTGTGGAGAGGCAATGAGGAGAGGTGACATGAGAGTTCCATGGACTGCCATAGCCAAGGTCCTTCTAGCCAACAGTCCCTGTGGACTGCCACTTTGACTGATCCTTTACAAAATTCCATTCGCTTACCATCAAATAATCCCCAGGGATCAAGTCACCCCACCTGGTAGTTCATAGCTTAGCATAGAGACAAGCTGTCCATTTCTGAATTTATTATTCACACAATGACTATGTAGGCCTGGAAAAGTGTTTTTTTTTTGGGGGGGGGGGGAAGGATGTTGCATTTGTTTTTTTTTTCTAAGTATAGATCAGCATAGGGTGGTTTTGTATCTGATGTAGAGTTTGGGAGTCCTTGAGAATACATACATGTTATCTCTGCAGTTGCCTTCAAATAGAAGCATTTCATTTTATGGGTATGGGTAACTCACACTTGCATGTATACCTATAAACTGTATGCATGCCTGGTGCCCATCAAAGCCTGAGGAGGGCATTGGATGCCTGGAACTGTGATTACAGACTGTTAAGAGTCATCCTGTGGGCTGGGAATCAAACCCAGGTATTCTACAAGAACAGCGAGAACAAGAAGTGCTCTTAACCACTGAGCGCTCTCTCCAGCCACAACAGAAAGGTTCTTAAAAACAGACTGATGTAGTCCAGGCTAGCTTCAAGCTTCCAATGGAGCCAAGATGAAGGTGACTTTGAACTCTTGATCAATTTTCACCTCCCAGGTCCTGGGGATACAAGAGTGAGCCACCATACCTGGCTATAGAAGGTACTTTTAAAGGTAAGCATGGGAAAACTTCGAAGCAAAGAGTAGGTGTTTCAAGATGAGTTAGAGTGCTATTAGTGCCCCAAGGTAAAACTACACCTGGAAATGCAGACCTCTGAGAGGATCTGTCTCCACTGAACCATACTCAGTGGGTAAATACTGACCAACTGGAGTGCTAACAGGAGGCAAGTGTAAAAGATGTGAAGAACACACAATAATAACATTTCTACCTTTACCTGTGAACAATAGGCTGCTTTTCTTTATGTTCTCCATTTCAAGTTCTTTAGAAAGAAAATAAGTTTTCTAGGCAATTACCATTGCATCTTGCTGGAGAGAGGGTTTTTGTTTTGTTTTGTTTTTCCATAAAGCCATGTGACAGATTACTAGCTATCCCCAGGACCTGGGAGGTGAAAAGAGATCAAGAGTTCAAAGTCACATTATCTTATCTTGGCTCCACTGGAAGTTTGAGGTTAGCCTGAACTATATGAGTCTCTGTTTTTAAAAACCCTTCTATGGTGGCTGGAGAGATGTTCAGTGGTTAAGAGCACTTGTTCTCACTATTGTTGCAGAGTACCTGGGTATGGACTGTCTGCTGTCTTAGGTTTTATTGCTGTGAAGAGACAACCTGACTATGGCAACTCCTATAAAGGAAAAAATGTTTAGCTGGGGCCAGCTGACAGGTTCAGAGGTACGTTATAGTCATGGCAGGAAAGATGGTGGCATACAAGCACACATGGTGCTGGAGAAGGGGCTGAGAGGTCCAGGCATAGCTTGAGCATAGAAGACCTCAAAGCCCACCTCCACAGTGACACACCTCCTCCTACCAGGCCATACCTTCTAATTGTACCACTCCTCATGGCCAAGTAATCAAACACATGAGTCCATGGGGGGCCATATCTATGCAAACCACCACAGCCACCTTTGGGGCATGTATCTACCCATACTATGGTTTAGGGAACAGGAATTTTCTAAGTTCAATCCCTAACTCCTACTTCTTTATGATACAGCATGTATCTGGAGATAGAGCCTTTACAGAAGTGATTAAGTTAAAAATGAGGAAATTCCTGTGAACGCTAATCTGTTCTGATTGGTTTCCTTATAAGAAGAGGAAATATGGATGGAGAACGTGACTCTCTGCAGGCCGCTCAGAGAGGCTGCCAAGAAAACCCAGCATGCTGTTAGCTGTTAGTTTGATCTTGGATGTCAAACCTCCAGTACAGTAAGAAATCAATTTCTGATATTTAACCAAACCAGCCTGTGGTATTTTGTAATGCCATCCCTGGGTGAATGCATGTAAAAACACAGTGTGCTATTCATTTGAGGTTGTGTTCAGTTTACCTTCTCTTGGAAAGGGTCCTTTGGATGAACTAGGAAGACCCAGGCATCATCTTCAAATGTTTACATTTTTCAGAGGCAAAAAAGGCTGACAGGTTCACACCTGTCACAGGTGACCAGGTAGAAATTAGGCAGCACACTTCACAAGACAGAAAATGATATAACTCAGTGTTTACTCTGTGAGGATCTGGAGGAGAGGGAGCACGAGTGTGGGAGAGGGAGCACGAGTGTGGGAGAGGGAGCACGAGTGTGGGAGAGGGAGCACGAGTGTGGGAGAGCTGTGCTCTGTGGAAATGCCAGGATACACAGGGCACCTTTGGAATGGAATGAGGTTTAAAGGCAAAGAGAACTCTGGATGTGGGTAATCGGTGCGAACAAATCCACTGATGACATGAGAGGGGACAGTGTAACAGTGACCCAGGCAGGCCAGGCCATTGAAGACAGGATTGAATGACATTGAAAACCAGGCCAAGAATAAGCATCTGGTCTGTGTTTAGTTTCAGAATACACACATCTGTCAAAGTAGACCAAAATGGATACCAAATCTCAGACATTCTGGATTTTTTTTTCAACTAAAGAGTCCTTGGAGTTCCTCTACTCTCACCTCTGATGTCACAGTCAAGGAGTTTGTTGTAAGCAAGCACCTGCCCCACTGTCAGACTCAGATAGGCACCTGGCACACACAATCAGATGCCACCGAGCCCAGTTTTTGCATCTCTGGCCAAAGAAAGTAGATGGATCTCAAAATAGAACACTTAAAAGTTTCAGATTTGGAGGCTAAGTGCTTCAAAGGTTCACACGCCATGTTGCTCCCTCTAAGGACATTTCCAACTTGTTCAGTGTAGCTCAAACTGGTTTTCAACTTGCTAGAGGATGAGGTAGAGGATGACCTAAAACTTTTAATCCTTCTACCTCAACCTCTAAAATACTGAGATGATGTACATGTGCCGCCATGTCCACTGTTTTACATGCTGGAGTTTGACCGAGGACTTCCTGTATGCAAAGCAAGCACCGTGGCTACTGAATTGCATCCCTATTCCAGGTGCCCTGGATTAAAGCAAGCATCCCATATGATTTTTATATCCACTGATCTTCGAAGATCACTATCCCAGGACAAGTTCTGATTGCTTAAACCATCACTTACAGCTGCCCTTTCCAACCTTGCTCCTGGCTTCCTGGCTCCAGCATCTTCAGTCTTCAGCTTTCTTCTTGCAAGCTTTCTGTTCTGTCCATCTGACTCTCATCACCTTTGCATTTTTCCACTATCTTCTCTTCCCCTTTCTTGGGTGCATTTATGCCTACCTCCTCTTTTTTAGTCCTCTGCTTTTTATTTTTGAAAGAAACAAAACAAAAACAAACAAACAAACAAAAACTGCCAATGGTTGGGTCTACTTCCTGTCTCCTCCTGCCCACACCATGGCACAGCAACGTGGATAGAGTTCTAACCACAGAATGTATTCAGAAAGCAAAGCTCTGATCCAAGGACAGCCCCAACAGCTCTGGACACACCTGGGGATCTCTGAGACTGGAAGCTGCCCCAGGAGGACAGAAGATGCCACAGGGCATGCAGGGGTGGGGTTGTAGTGGGAGTGGGTGGGAGGAGGGAGGGCCAGGTGATACAAGAAATTTCACGAGGAAGTAGATCTAGGAGCCCAGTGTGGAAGGCTGGGCAGGGCAGGGCGGGGCGGGACTTACAACACTGTATACACCTGTTCTCCTTCTTCCCTGGGATCGGTGTGTGGGTGAGGTAATGATCAAGTGAGTTACGACTGTGAGCTGTTGCCTGGACACCTCCCTAGACATATTTCCCCAAGTGCTTGCTCTAAGGCTCCACAGCCTCCATCTTCAGGCTCTGAAGCATTCAGTAAATTCCACAGAAGAATCCTTAGTCTTGCAGGATCTGTGGGCTTTCCCCAGACCTTCCTCATATGCAGAGTTGTGGAAGTCAGGATTCCCCCACTGAGAAAGCCCAAGGCAAAATGCACCATCAACTGAGAATAAAGATGGCTTTGTTTGTGAAATATAACCTACCCAATGCTTACACTGAAGGCTTGGTGCTTATGTGTGTACCAGGGTTCTGGCACACGGAAGTACTTCATGCACACTCCTGCTTACTTATTGGAAAACAATCTTGTATTTTCTGTATGCCTCCACTTTCCCATCATTTCCCACAAGATATTAGGTTTGGCTTTTTGAGACCCCTTGCAAGGAGATCTTTCTGTCAGAACCCCTCAGAGGAAAACCAGGGATAAGAGAGCACAGGTGCTATCGTGCCTGGATGCAGGCAGGGTTGTCAGAGCCCAGGATGCATGACTGGTCTTAAAGGCTTGGTTGGGCAGTGTTCTGTATTTGCTATAGGGACAGGCAGCTCCTAAACAAATCCCCAGGCAGGAGGTCCAAGAGGATTCCAGGATTGGTTACTTCCTGAGCAGTGCTGAAGATCCGGGAGCTGCTGGCACCCAAACTGGAGATTATTGTCTGTGCCTGAAGGAGTCAGGCATCCGGTTCATCTCACTTCCTTCACAGTCCCAGCTCCCCCCAGATATTCCATGCCCACCAACCTCTCACCCAGAAGTGTGTGTTCCTCAGGGTGAGGCTAGCTCTGGGAGCAGGGTCTGAGCTGCTATCTCTGCCCTGAAGGTGGGAAGCCATTACTTGAGATTTCCTGCAGATACAGACTCTGAATTTGAATGTGAATTTCCTGTTCTTTTGCAAGCTGTCTTCTAGAAGGGTGAGGGAGGCCTTGACATTCCTGTGTGGCCTGAGTGCACTTGGGCTGGACCAAGCCTCTTCCTGTTCCTTCTCTCTCCACCTCCACACTTTGGGGCACCAGTCACACCTGGCCTCCTCCTGCATGTCCCTTCCTGCTTCTCTGTTTGTCTTTTCTCATTCCTTTGAGCCATTGTTGCCCATGACCCTTCTTTCAATCTTCCAAACAAGCCGAGTTCAAAATAAGCCGCAGCTCTCCTTGTCGGTCTGCCGCCTGCTTTCTGTCCATCCTCTATGTTTCTGTAGTCTCATGTCCTCGGTCCTGTGACTCTTCCGTGGGTCATCATTAGGAGTTTACACCTATGCTCCCAGAGGCTTGGCTAGGAAAGGAACTCCATGCATTTTTAATACTGACTCCAGGGCCTGCCTCTAGGCCCTAGCATGACGAGATCTCAGGAGTAGCTGCGTTTTATCCTGACCGTGTTTCTAGAATCTTAACATCTCCACTCTTGATGACCCACAAGGTAGGTAACTAGAAAGGAGGCTTCTGGGTAAATTAGTCTGCATTGCCATCTGCCTATAAAGCCAAGCTTAAATCTCTACTGCTACTTAAATTCTGAGTGTCAGAAAATCTCTCAAGATACAGAGACCTGTAGTGATTAGGCTGTACTCTGAACCCAACTTCACTGTGGTTATTAACCCATCCATCCATCCATCCACCCATCCATCCACCCATCCATCCATCCATCCTCCAGATCCATCCATGTGCCTAAGAATTTCATAAATTCATTGTTTTTAATAGCTGAGTAGTACTCCATTGTGTAAATGTACCACATTTTCTGTATCCATTCCTCTGTTGAGGAACATCTGGGTTCTTTACAGCTTCTGCCTATTATAAATAAGATTGTTATGAACATAGTGGAGCATGTGTTCTTATTACATGTTGGAGCATCTTCTGGGTATATGCCCAGGAGTGGTATTGCTGGGACCTCAGTTGGTGCTATGTCCAATTTTCTGAGGAACTACCAAACTGATTTCCAGAGTGGTTGTACCAGCTTGCAATCCCATCAGCAATGGAGGAGTGTTGCTCTTTCTCCACATCCTTGCCAGTATCTGCTGTCATCTGAGTTTTTGATCTTAGCCATTCTGACTGGTGTGCGGTGGAATCTTAGGGTTGTTTTGATTTTCATTTCCCTGATGACTAAGGATGTTGAACATTTTTTTAGGTGCTTATCAGCCATTCAGTATTCCTCAGTTGAGAATTTTGCTTAGCTCTGTTCCCCATCTTTTAATAGGGTTATTTGTTTCTCTGGAGTCTAACTTCTTGAGTTCTTTGTATATATTGGATATTAGTTCTCTATTGGATGTAGGATTGGTAATATAGCTGTCTTCTGAGAGGCTCTGCCAGTGCCTGACAAATACAGAAGTGGATGGTCACAGCCATCCATTGGACTGAGCACAGGGTCCCCAATGAAGGAGCTAGAGAAAGGACCCAAGGAGTTGAAGGGCTTTCCAGTCCCATAGGAGAAACAACAATATGAACTAACCAGTACCCCCAAAGCTCTCAGGGACTAAACCACCAACCAAAGAGTACACATGGTGGGACCCATGTCTCTAGCTGCATATGTAGTAGAGGATGGCCTAGTTGGTCATCAATGGGAGGAGAGGCCCTTGGTCCTATGAAGGCTTGGTGCTCCAGTGTAGGGGAATGCCAGGGCCAGGAAGCAGGAGTGGGTTGGTTGGTGAGCAGGGGGAGGGGGTTTTCAGAGGGGAAACCAGGAAACGGGATAACATTTGAAATGTAAACAAAGAAAATATCTAATAAAAATCGTTGAAAAACAAGTTAAAAGTAAAAAAGAAACACCCCTCTATTAATGTTAATCAAAGTATTATTTATTTCCTTCTTGAGCTTAATAATAACCAGCACCTATTTACTTGGTTACTGCCTGCTCTCCTTACCTACCCTCCCCCCACATCCAATTATAATGCAGACCCCATGGGGATAGAGATCATGCCTGAGGTTTTTGGTTTCATACTTTTAGTGCTGGCTCCAGTATGTGGGATGAATAAGTGAGTGTCCAAACATTCATTTTATGATGAGCACGTATCAGACTCTGAGCTAGAGACAACCAGTACTGCAGATACTAGACCGACTTCTGTTTTCATTAGCACCCTCCCCCCATAGCAGGAGGGTGAACGGGAAGGGAAATTGTAATTACATCACAGAATGACAAACACGGCTGGTTGTGGGAGGTAGAGGAGGAGGAGGAGGAGGAGGAGGAGGAGGAGGAGGAGGATCAATCCAGATTGAGAAGGAGATGGGATCAGACAAGTTCCAGGTTTGGGCTGGAGCTTGAAAGGAAGTCTGTCTGGTAAATGAGATGAAGAGGGCATTGGAGGGGAGATATTCCAGCATCCTGCTTAGAGAGGAAATAAACAGAACCATGGCCATGCCAGAGCCCATGCCAGGGAGGATCACGGAAGAGGTAGCCTTTAGGGTGGAGACTGGCTGTCCCTATGGGGAGGGATATGGGCCAACATAGAGACCTCAGAATGGAACCCTGACTGAAGAAAGTGAAGTGCTGTCTGTTCCATGACTCCTACTCCTGGTTAACATACTCCCTTCTCCCCACATTGTTGTGGGGTGAGCAGAGGAGAGGTTTTGGGGTAATCCTGGCTGGTGGCACAGAAGCATATGCCATAAGGAACTTTGGCTCTCCCTGTAGGATGTGTGCTGTGCTAAGCAAAGCCTTGATGATAGGACTATGGCCTCGTAAGAACAGCCCGAGTCAGGAGTCAGCTAAGCGGTGGGAGAAAAGCAGAGACTACAAACTTGGCTCTTGAAAGAATTAA
The DNA here is from genome assembly GCF_978045245.1 of Mus caroli. Classification (NCBI taxonomy): domain Eukaryota; kingdom Metazoa; phylum Chordata; class Mammalia; order Rodentia; family Muridae; genus Mus; species Mus caroli. The sequence goes on from NW_028227256.1 coordinate 162,236,786, forward strand.
GATGACAAGCTTTGGGTAACGCCTTTTGAGACTCTTGGTGCCACCGGAAGTGTGGAAAGCTGGGGTTGGGAGAGGGATGACCAGACAACAGTCTCCTATGCCCCTCCATCCCATAATGCTTCCTGTGGCTAATACTGAAGCCATATATGACATACTGTAATCACTAGGAAGATAACAGTAAACAGTCCAAGCCCACTCGCTCCTAAGCTTATATCCTTGTTCTCTCTGTGTGTGGTATGTGCATGTGCCTGCAAGCGAGCATGTGTGTATGTGTGTATGTGTGTGTGTGTATATGTGTGTGTGTGATGGGTAGAGAAGAGCAGAGAGACAACAATATAAATGGGTGAAACCAAGTAGAAGACAGCTGATAAGATGGTTACAAAGGTGGTGGGTGTGGGGAGGGGCTGCTGAGGGAGAGGAACAGGCATGGCCTCACTTGAGGAAGTGACGTAAGAACAGAACACCAAACACTGGGGCCGTTTTCTCCCTCTTCAATTCCTTGTCCCCTCTGGACTTTGTCTCTATTTACTTGGCAGCATGGTTATTGTAGGGCTAGGATTTTATAAAGTACAGGCAGTACCAAGTCATGTTCTTGGGCTCCTGTGTTCTCCATATAGCTTGCTTCACTAACATTTGGTTTCCCTTATAGATGTGAGTGTAATTACGTCATTTACCGGGAAAAAGCAGGAGCTTAGATATTCTTGGAACTGAAAGCAGAAAACACTGGCCTATCTAAATCTGTTCAAACTGAGATTCTTTAGGGAAGTATCAAGGGCCACAGACCTTTCCCAAAGCCTGTGTATGGAGAAAGGAAGCTGAAGGAGGAGGCATCAATGTTTTCTTTAAGGGAGCTTTGAGTGTGCCTCTGTTCGGGGCTGGGCTAAGAACTGAGAGTCGGAGTCAAGGTCATCTCTGCTGTGGGAGTAGAGGAGGAGAGGGAGTTGCAGGAAAGGAGTTTAGGGAGCCAGGCTCTTGCAACAGAGTCTTCTGGGATTACAGCAAGGCACCAGCAATAGTGGGTGCATGTGCCTCGTGTTTCTGATGCCGACTTATCTCTTCCTGTCTGAGCCCCAACAGCTGTTGCTTCTTTCTTTTCTCTCACACAGATGGATGTCTTACAGACTCCATCTAAACATTCTTGACACTCATTTTCTCCCCGGTCGATTTTGCTATTATTATTTTTTAATTCCAACTACATTGACCCTCTAATAGTGTGTGCATGTATGTATGTGTGTGTATGTGTGTGTGCATGCCTGGCTGTACATGTATATATGTCTATGTGAGTGTGTGTCTCCGTGTGGGTATGTCTGTGTTTGTTAGTGTGTGTATATGTCTCTCTGTGTATGACTATGTGTGTGTATGCATGGGTGTGTGTCTGTGTGTGTTTGTGTTTGTGAGTGGGTGTGTTTATGTCTGACTCTGTGGATGTAACTGTGTGTATGTGTGAGTATGTATGAGAGTGTGTTTGTGTGCATGTATGTGTGTCTGTGTATATATGCATGAATGTGTAAGTGTGTACATGTGTCTTTGTGTTGCATGTGAGTATATGTGAATATATATATGTGTGTGAGTGTGTATATGTGCATCTCTCTGTGTGTGTGTGTATGTCTGCCTGTTGTATGTGTGTGTCTGTGTGTGTATGTTTGTATATGTATGTGTACTGTAGTACAAAGAATTAAACCCAGGGTCTCCTCCTATCTAGATGATCTTTTAGGAGGGAGGGCCCAAATACCCTATCAGTAGGTAAAGGGAAACTCAGAATTATCCAAGTGATGGCCTCTATACATGAGATCTGGATGAAGCAGAAGCAGAGGAACCAATGTGGACCAAGGCTGGAAACAAGATAGAATCTCAGATGTCCCAGGAAGAGCCAGTGGCTACAGATGTCTCTGATAGAGTGAGGGAAGCTACCACAGGCCCCTTTCACTCCAGATCATCTACTGTGGAAATCTCCCAACCTTTGATGCTACTTAAAGAGTAGGGAATATGGAAATGACCACATTTAAATATGACTACTGTTTTTATCTCAATTGACTGGATCAAGTTTTCTGCCAACAAGAAGAAAATTGGTGACTGAAATAGAAGTGGAGTTAGAGATGAACAAAATAACTCACATTTTTATTTTTGCACATTTGAATCGTGTAGTTTGCAAATGAAGCGTTTTTCTAGCCACTGTACTACTGTCAATGAGAGGAAGAGATGCGGAGTTCTCTGGGAGCGAGTCCAGATGAAAATCCATTATCAGCTCTTGTGTTCTGTGACCCTAGAAAATGTGGTCAATGCTCCTGCAAAGAAAAGTTCCTTAGCTGGGGGCTAGAGATATATAGTTCAGTGTTAGAAGGCTTGCCTAATGTGCCTGAGGCTCCTGAACTAAAATACACACACACACACACACACACACACACACACACGCACACGCACACGCACACGCATGCACGTGCTCCTTGAGCTGGTCACACTAGGGCATACCTATAATCCCAGTACTCAGGAGTGGAAGCAAGAAGATTGCTAGTTCCGAGTCAGCTTGATCTACATAGCAAGTTCCTGGCCAGCCTTTGTTATATAGTGAAACCCTGTCTCCTAAAACAAAATGACAAAGTAAAACAAGGCAAAAAACAATAAAAATAAAACCAAAATCCTGTGGTTCGGAGACCAAGGCCGGCAGGCTGTTCTCTTATGTGCTTCTCTGCAAATATTTCTCCAGTCATCACCAAAACTCATCTCATTGAACCACATTCTCAGGTCCTGGGTACTAGGATTTCAACACGCACATTTGCAGGGACGCACTCCAGTCCATGCCAGGTAGTATAGGAAGCCATTTGGCCCATAAGAGGTCCCTTGATCATGTGGATTCTTTTCTCCATTTCCTTAGGTTGTAGTATGAGACGTAAGCTATCAAGGGTGCCTACTCTCTGTAGAGGAGTGGGGGAACCAGTGAACAGAGACTCCCTAGACAACGTAACCTTGTTGCCATTCTCAAATTGTTTGAACTGTTTGAATTGGCTACCAATTTCTGATCCACCTTCTGACAACAATCAGCTAACACATGCATCAAAATTACAATGAATTAGCAGACTCAAAGTATCCAGCAGATGGCTTGACTTCCAACAGGGGCTTCCTAATTGGCATTTAAGTTGGACAGAGACTATTAGGAAGTGCACTGTGCTGAACAAATGTGAGATATCGGGTCCTCTGCTCTCCCTGATTTCCAAGGCTGAGTTTGCGAATTGGAAATGCCTGCCTGTTACGAAAGGCCCAGCTTTGATTGTCCCCTTCACACTGTTTGTGAGTCACTAGTTCTCCGGACTTTGAAGTCTACCCTAGATGCCGTTAGTATAGGAAGTGCTAGGTGTAGCTACTGATTTCCCAGGAAGAAGCTAGTGTGTGTGTGTGTGTGCGCGCGCATGTGTGCGCGCACGTGTGTTCTTGCTGTTATCCCTTCTAGAATTTGTGTGGAAATCAGTGAGAGAGCTGTGGAATCTCCCATGGTCTTCTCTCTGGGTTCCTTCTATCTTCTAAAGTGACATAGAGGATCCTCTCTCTCTCTCTCTCTCTCTGACTAATGCTTCTCAGATCCAGCTCATTGTGGGAGCTTCCACACACAATGATCTTCTTGAAGGCAGAGCCAGATGTGGATTCTCCTGAAGGCTGAAAGTGCCCTCTTTCTGGCTGAGGAATCAGTATTTGCGAAATGGATGCTGGATTGACCCTCTTTCTGGCTGAGCTACCTTTAGAAGTTATAGTGGTCAGTCTCCTAGACATTTGTACATCCCAAAAGTTCTCCATTTCCATAGAGACAATATCTTAGAGACGACTTACTTCAGCTTCCAGAACCCCATAGGAATGAGGAAGCTTCCATGGAAAGAGCAGGCAGCAGGCAGATAGCAATCTGTGTGCTTGGACAAGGAAGTGGGAACAGAAGTTGTCCTCATTTGCGTGGTGATCCTATTTCTTATCTAGTCCCCTTTGCCTTCTATTTGTGTTTTCTTTGTCCCTCGAGGCCTTACCCATCCAAATGTTCTTGTTTCTAAAACCCCAAATGTGAACCAAATGGCTGCTTTGGATCCCTGGGGGACATCTTGTCCTCTGTTGGTCAGAGTCCGATGTGGTTAATAATCCCCCAACTTACTTCTGTGTAGGCACACTGGCACAGACATTCTCTGGGAGAAGATGTTTAAACGCTATGATTGACAGCTTCACTGAGGAGGCTCACCTCTATAGTCAGCAGAGATGCACTTTGGCCCCTTGTGCTGCTAGGGATGCCCATGATGTCAAAGGGGAACAAGCTCCTTAGATACCTTCCTTCAAAAGAAAATTTGCTTTCTGTGTGATATCATGAATACAGTGCTTTTATTTTTAGAAACCTTATTTGGTTACAATGATTCTCCTTTGGTAATCACTACTAATTTACCCTTTCTTCTTACATAACGATCATTTTATGATTATATTAGCCAACTCCCCACCCCCCAAAGTTTGTTTAATGAAGGTGGCGTTTACATGTCAATATAGCATATCTGGGAAAATTAATGGTACTCATTACTATTTCCTGATATGTGGGATATATAGATAATGTTGTGGGAACAGTGGTGGTACCTTGGAAAGAAAGAGATCTCATATCTTATATTGACAATTAGTAATAATAGCTCACAGGAAGGCATATTATAGCTTTTTGACAATGATGGAGAATATTAACCATTACCTAGCTTTTGCTCTTCCTATGTCTCTTAGATACCTATGAGGCAACGTGGATTGACATTCCAAATATGTAGATGAGGAAGTAGGATTCCAGAGGGTTAGTAGTCCTAACCAGGACACCTATAGCCTACATTTCCTTCCTGAGGCCTGGGGGTGGGGGTGGGGTTCATTGTAGAAGAGGGGGCAGAAAGGTTTTTTAAGAGCCAGTGTCAGTGAAGTAGTTTCTAAACACAATGGGGCAACTGAACATATGAACTCCCAGCAGCTGTGACAATCTGGCTCTGGAACAGAATAGTGACTTTTTCAGGAATATATATGCATTGTGCTTCACCAGGATAGTTCCCCATTTTGGAGTCATTCCGATAAGGCTAAACACAATCTTAAAGGCTTTGCAGAAAAGAGCTATAAGTTAAACAGGCATCATACCAGGTGACTGCTACATGTCTTCTGGTTCTAACACACCAGGAGAGAATGTTATCATCATGGCCAACAAGTGGGAAAAAACCAAATATCTAGCACTCAGTCAGTAAACACAATGCAGGCTATTCATACAATGGGATATTATTCTGAAACAAGGAAGGGACTACTGATCCTGATTCCCATTATAACAGGGATAAACATTGAAAACTTCCTGCTTAGGAAGGAGCCAGAACACAGATATGTTGTTCGAGTCACAGAAAGTGTCTCCCTGGAGGCAGAAGCCAGGGGAGTGGCTGCTTGGCCAGGGTAATGGAATATATTTTCAGGACTGTGAGTCCATTCTAGAGCTGACTAACAGTGGTGACTGTGCAGTTGTAATATACTGAAACCGCTGATCTGTATACTCTAAATGGAGGCCTGGCATGGCCAGATAATTCTATCTCTGTAAAGTCACTCAAAGATGAAGAAGAGTGTGAGTTAACTTGCAAGAGAGACAAAGAGTTTGGGTTCTAAGGGTGTGAGACCTAGGCCTATGCTGCCTTGCAGGACTGAAGAGAGAATAGGCCTGAAAGAAGAGGTCTCGCCCTACAGGGTGTTGATAATTAGAAGACAGTTCTGTGGGAAGGTGAGGGAAGGCTGGCCAGCAGCGAGGCAGGAAATCTGTTGGTGGGGGAGAATGTGGGAACATGTAAAAGGTGGGAGGCAGCGCTGAAGGTCGAGTTTCTCGGCTGCCAGCCCAGCCCTGCTGAGATCTGCACCTGAGCCGCCTTCCCAGTGGACGCTGCAGCATTCAAACCTCCACACACACTCAGGCAACGAGAGGAATAATTTTTCTCTCAGCTCTGTCATCTCTTGTCGATGTGTCTACATGTCTTGAAACACTCCCACCCCCATCTTTGTTTTCTGTTTTATGCTTACCGGTGTAGTTTCTCTGTTCTTGGCATGTGTGATTTCTTGTTTTTTTATTACTATTAATACCTCGGGTTGAACTTATGTATTTCATTTATTTCTCCCTTGGGCCCTTTATCATAAAGGATTCTCAGGTACAAACAGGAAGATTCATTAATAAACTTAAAATGAAGGGGACCTGTTTTTAAAGCACTTCTAAGATAAAAAATTTTGTGTAATAAAAATAAGGACAAAGCTCTCTGACATTTATTTGAACAATTTACCCAATAAACAACTTGAGAGACTCCTTGAAAGGCCCTTCTGTTTCTTTACATTATCATGGGTTCTTTATGGCAGCAGGGACATGGGCTCATGTCTTATCCAGGGCTTGTTCAAAGAATTTGCTCAGCTAAACCAAACACGAGATTTCTCATTTATTCATCAATTCAATGTTTTCATTTGTTCATTCAACAACTATTGAGTGTTTGCCTATGAACTAGGCACCCTGTTGGTTATAGAAATATAAGGAATGAGAGAGCCTGGTGTGTCTCTCCTGGCACATATCTAGCAGGAGAGGCAGAGAGTAAGAAGACACATAATCTCAAATAAGTCAGTGGTTAAAATTATAATGTGTTACAAAGGAAGAACGATTGCAATATACACACATATGTATGTGTGTATATACATGCATTCTTTAGTTCCTTGCTTTCATTTATTATTACTTGCTAAAGAAGTTTCTAAATGATATTGACTAAAGGTTGAAAGAAAGAAAATGAAAAAGGTAAAAGCCATTCATTCAAGATATCAACACACATACATAATATATATGTATATATACATATATGTATGCATACACATATATAATATATATAAATGTATACACACCCATATATAAGTTTGAGGAATTTTCCCTAATTTAAAAGGGAATGTCGAACTATAAGTATTTGAGAAATATTAAAATTTAGAAATTTTAAATATTTTAATTAACTCAAGTAGAGATGGTCCTGACTTAATAAACCAACCACTCACTTGTGATGGGCAGGCAGTATGTTTTTTATTTTAATTACTTTACATTTATTTATTTATTTATTTATTTGTGTATGTGTTTCTGTGTGTGAGCATATGAACACATGTATGAGGAGGGTACAGGTGCCTGTGTGCAAGCATGGATTGTCATTCTCTTCTGTTACTCTCTCCTTGTTCCTCTGATCAAGGTCTCTCCCTGCCCCTGTGATATGAGTGTGTGTGTATGCATGTGTGAGTGTATGTGCATGTGTGTATGTGTATATATGTGTGCATGTGTGTGTTTATGTGTATATATGATGTATGTGTATTAGTGTATATTGTGTATATGTGTATATGATGTGTGAATGTGTATATGTGTATATGTATGTGTGGTATATGTAGGTGTGTATGATGTATATAGTGTGTGTGTACATATATAGTGTGTATATGTGTGCATGTGTGAGTGTGTGCATATATATACAGTGTGTATGTGTGTGCATGTGTGTGTATGTGTATATGTGTGTGTTTATATGTATATGTGTGTATATGGTGTATGTGTATGAGTATGTGTGTATTGTGTATATGTGTATATGGTGTGTGTGCATCTGTGAATGTGTGTGTATATATATACATACATATAGTGTATATATGTGTATATGGTGTGTGTATGTGTTTGTTTATATATATATATATTTATTTATTTATATATAGTGTATGTGTGCATATGTATGTATACAGTGTGTATATACATATATGTATATGGTTTGTGTGTATGTGTGTGTCCTAGACTGGAAGCCAGTGAGCCCTAGTGATTCTCTTGTTTCCATTCCCTTCAGAGAAAGTGCTTGGGATCTGAACTGTGGTTGCCATCATTGTGCAGCAAGTTCCCATAACTGAAGAGCTCTCTTTCTAGCCCATAAACATTTAATAACTTTTCATTCAAACAGCATAAGTAAAACTATAGAGATCCTATGAATATAGATTGAGCATTTTCCCCAAATTGAATGTACCTCTTCAGCCAGAACCTCAGCGAAGGGACAGTGTGTTACTTGGCCCCTTAGAAGTCTACTCATCTCCCCTTCCAATCAGTGAACACCAATTAAGAGGACCGGTATTTTCTAGAAGTGGCTATGTGCTAGACTCACTGCTAAGCCTTTTAAAGATGCGCTATCATTTTAACCATATCCTCACCCCCATATTAATTTCTTCAAATCCTGACGGCCACTGCAGAGCAAAAGTTTCTCTAATGACTAAGGTTTAAGAAAGTTCATCAAGGTATGTTGAATTATTCCTAAGGGACTCCAGCTGACATTTGTCATTTAATTTGCAAGCTTTTCCTTTTTTTTTTTTCAGATGGCCAGACAAGTGCCCTGCAGCTCAACTTAGATAGACCTCTTACAGTTTGCATTCCTGGAAATTTTCCACAGGCACAGGAACTTTCCATGATGCACCAGGCCTCACAGCCCATGAACAGAAGGAGGTGGCAGTGTCTCTGAACGGCTGTGCCAGACACAAGAGCGCTAGTGCTAGCCCTAGGCTTTTGCCCTTCTCCCTGGATGGAAACAGCTGGCCTAGGTATCCTTCTCTTTCCCACTGGGACTGACTTAATAATTTCTCCGAATCCTGAAGGCCACTGCAGAGCAAATGTTTTTCTGACTAAGGGCTAAGGTTCTTAAGAAAGTTCATCTAGTGTGTGGGTTCTATTCCCCTGCACTCTGCTCCACCCCCACCCCAGAGTTCTGGGAGCTGGCTGCAGAGAACTGTGGGAAGAAAGAATCTCCCTGACTCTGGAAAAACCAAGGAACAAAGAGAAGTTAGCCTCCATCCGAAGGGTGTTTGGCCTTCCTGGCATAATACACTCTGGAACATTGAAGTGCCTAGAAATGGCATGGCAGAACTGTGGTGAGGTCTCAGAACACATTACTGTTCTGAGACGCCACATGAACCTGCAGCCTGCTATCCCTGCTGTCCGTCTTCTCTGGTGTCATGTGCAATGGTTTCATGATAAACTTTTCTTCTTCAAAGCCCAACCCAACTTCCTGCTTATTCCACTGCGTGGGCCCTAGGTAGGGAGGTCAGTTTTGTGAGAATTTTGAGGTCATTGAATGAGGCCCTCCCTCCTTTATTTCTTCCTTTCCTGCTGTGCCTCTAAGTGTGACCCCCACTCCTGACCCCGCTCCCCACTACAATCCATCTTTCCTGTTTCAGTGATTTACTCGGGTTGTTCATCTTTGTGTGTGCTTGTTTAAAAACTTTCTTGTACCATTCAAAGGGAGAGAGAAGAGAAGGATCCTGTGTGCCCTTCACCCAGATTCAGGGCTCAGTTTCCTCATTGTTTGTCATGCTTTCATCTGCTTGTTTTGAGGCAAGTTCCATCATTCTCTGGTCACTGCCTTGACATCACCTTGGTGCCATCACCATCCTGTCTCACAAGGATAGTTTTGATGCTCTCCAGAGGGCTCCCTCGCCTTTTCCTCTGGTGTCTTCTGTCTAGTCTCAGTGCAACCGCCATATTGGCCTAGTTAAAGCATAAAATAACTTGTGTTCAAATGACTCTGTGTCGGCATCCTTAGACTGTCCTTGGAGGTTCTCCACGTCATGTACTTTGGTCACTCCACTGCACGTCAGATGTCACTGTCCATTGTCCCTACTGTCCTTAGCTCATTCTATTCTAGCCCCTGGGACTTTTGTTTTCCTAGTTTGCCTCTTAGGAACTCCACATCTATTGTTCTTCTCTTCATTTTCCTGGGTCCTTCAAGATTCAAACTCGTCTCCTTGAAGTGTTTGCTAAAATGTTACATCATAAGCAGGAGCCCATTTTAAGATGCAGTTATTGACACTCACCCTCACACCCCACTCCTGTTACCCACTACACGCCCTGCATCTGTGCCACACAAGCATTTTAATGCCTCTGGGCTCCTAATGGATACACACTGGGCAAGGACCAGCGAGGAAGGCCCAGAAAGGAAGGTGTACACATTCTACCTTTTCCTCCAACTGGGACCATAAATACAGCATTTCCCAACACCTATCCTTCCCTGTAGTCAACCTCATTTTGACACCTGGGAATGAAGAAGGGAGGCTGCTGGAAAGTCTCCACGCAGGATAGTTTGGAGGGACAGAGGAGTTTGAGTCAGAGTCCTTTTAAAGCTGTGACCTTCAAAACGTCCTTGAACTCTGGGTGCCCCTCACACTCAGTGTAGAGAGCAGTTCTGCATTAGACATGTTTACCTGGTTTCTGTGCAGCTTTGACTCAGCACTTCGAAAGGCAGCAGTGGGAAACCTCTTAAGTGTCAGATCAAAGAAAATTGGGCATAGCCTTCCGGCCCCTGGGAGCAATGCTGTAAAAACAATCAAACGGGATGTCATACAGCCTTCAGATAAGCACACATAGGTCCTGCTGCTGCCACTGCTGTACCGATGGCTGCTGAGGCCCAGGGGAAATTACTGGCTGTCTATCTCAGCCCAGAGGAGGCTGACGGATTTGTGATGGCCGGAGTCACCTCCATTTCTGTGTACAAACCTGTCAAGAAAGAAAGGTCTCCTTGGATCCACGTTCATCACACTGATTTCTGGATGCTTTGGATCTGAGCATTTGGGTGTAGAGAGCACAGGAATCTTTTTCATTTGTAACCAGCATCCCCTGTGGTTTCACTCTGCTGATTAATGGTGTTTCCTTTACTGGCATTTGGGAGCTCTTTCTCACCCTCCATTAACTGCCACCTCCATCCCTTTTTTTCCTTTCTTCAGTACCAGATATTGAACCCAGGACCTTGTGTACATTATACAAGTGCTCTACCACAGAGCAGTATCTCTGTGTCCCCACAGACTTTGATAACTGATAAATCTAATCCTGACCACAAATAACTTTGTTCTGTATGGGATAGAAGGGATCTTTCTTCTAGTTTCTAAAAACTTGTCCTATGAAAGAGCCAACTGTGGTATACCAGAAATATACCACGCTTCCCTAGGAAGTGGCCCTAACCATTACTTATCCAGTTCCCTAACTGTGAGCACCCCCTCTCTACAGTGGGATTAAGTGGTATATATGGTAGGTATAAAATGGTAGAAAAAGATGTCCCCAGGAGGCACTAACTGATAGGGGTGCTTTACACATGGCCAGATATGAGACTAGACATAGAGTGTGATATTTACCAGCATCTTATCAGTGAGAGCACAAAGTGTGACCTGGCAGGAGGAAGCGTTGCTGCTGTGTGATTTGAGCAGGTTGGTGACTCTTCTAAGAGCCTTACAAGGGAGCGAGATCTTTGGGTGGGATAGGTTTGGTGAATTTGAGGCTTGGTCTCCATAACTCGTCTTTTGACACACACAGCACTCATTATCCCTTTTGGACAGGCATGGAACAAATTCAGTGTCAGAAGGACCCCATGGGTGTATGTGCGCACACGTGTGTGCTCCTGTGTACAAGCCTGTATGTGCACATTTTCCATCTGCAGAGGGATGAGCTGCATGTCTGATCCTTGAGGATGGACTCAGGTTTCACACTCTGGTTTATTAACGACTTCATATGCTGTTTACGGAATTTATTAACGACTTCATATGCTGTTTACGGAATGTCTTCTGTCTTGGCATTCTTCAGAGAATAAAGCCACAGGACAGGGAAGTGGCCTGAGGACACAGCAACACCAAGTGTCAGCAAACTCTCTGTTCACTCACTCTCTCTTTCTTTCTTTCTTTCTTTCTTTCTTTCTTTCTTTCTTTCTTTCTTTCTTTCTTTCTTTCTTTCCTTCCTTCCTTCCTTCCTTCCTTCCTTCCTTCCTTCCTTCTTTCCTTCCCCTCCCTCCCTCCCTCCCTCCCTCCCTCCCTCCCTCCCTCCCTCCCTCCCTCTTTCTTTCTTTCTTTCTTTCTTTCTTTCTTTCTTTCTTTCTTTCTTTCTTTCTTTCTTTTCTTTCTCTCTTTCTCCATTTGCCCCCTCCTGTTTCCCCTCTCAGACAGTCTCTCCCCCATGCTCCTTCCTCTTCTCCTCTGAGAGGGTGGATCCCCCCCCCCCATATCCTCCCACCCTAGCACATCAAGTTTCTCCAGGCCGAGGTGCATCCTCTTCCACTGAGGACAAAGCAGCCCAGTTAGGGGAATGAACAGGCAACAACTTTTGGGATAGCCCCTGCTCCAGTTGTTCGGGACCCGCAAGAAGGCTGAATTGCGTGTGTGCTATATATGTATGGGACCTAGGTCCAGCACGTATATGCTCTTTGGTTGGTGGTTCAGTCTATGTGAGCTTTCAGGGGTCCAGGTTAGTTAACTCTGTTGGTTCCTGTGAAGTTCCTATTCCTTTTGGGATCCGCAGTTCCTCCCCCAACTCTCCCATAAGTGTCTCCTACTTCCCTCCAATGTTTGACTGTGGGTCTCTGCATCTCTTTCCATTGGCTATCCTCTCAGAGGACAGTTATGCTAGGCTCTTGTCTGCAAGCATAACAGAGTATCATTAATAGTGTCAGGAATTGATGCTTGCCCATGGGATGGGTCTCAAGTTTAAGTTCGGTTGGGATGGCCATTCCTTCAGTATCTGCTCCATCTTTGTCCCTGCATTTCTTTTGGACAGGACAAATTCTGGGTTGAAAGTTTAGTGGTTGGGTTGGTGTCCTTATTGCTCCACTGGGTGTCCTGCCTGGCTACAGGAGGTGGCTATTTCAGATCCCATATTCCCACTGCTCTGAGGCTCAGCTTAAGTCACCCCATAGATTCCTGGGAACTTCCCCCATCCCACTTCCTGGCAAGATCTGGTGTGGGGAGAGACAGGAGAGAGGATTAGAGGGCCAGGAGAATGAATGGAAATCTGCAGCTGGCATGGGTCAGGGGTGAGGGGGCATCTTTAGGAAGTGCCATTCACTCATTCTTAAGGCACTCCCCAAGTTCAGGCCACTTGGTCACCAGTGCAATCCTGTTTGCCATTGCAGCTCTTGTGTGCGCTCTCACAGACAAAACATGAAGACAGAGAGGTTAAGGAAGTAGTCAGAGTCCTGTTAACAGACTGGAGCTGCCTGACTCAAACACATGCAAACCAGAGCCATGTCTGTGGCTGTTAAGTGGAAGCTGGGTCAAAGGAAGAGAATTAGCTTTAGCAATCAACGGACCAAGGCAGTCAACGTTAGATGTTTTGGTGCCTATAGAAATGGACCGTAGAAGTTAACCGTCATTTTAAGTTCGACTGATTCTGAATCACCTTGGAGATAGCTGTGGAATGTGGTCTGTGAGGATGCTTCTAGAGAATTGTAATTGAGGAGGGAAGACCCACACTGAACCTTAGGCACCAACCTGTGAGCCAGGTTTCCAGACCGAACAAAAGGAGCAAAAATAGAAAACAAGCTACACACATCATTCATCTCTCTGTGTTTCCTGACTAACTGCAGTATGACCAGGGACCTCACACTCCTGCTGTTAAAATGGACTGTATCTTTGCATACCACCAAATATACCCACCTCCCTGAATTGCTTTGTAGTTTGACACAACAGTGAGAAAAGTAATTAATGCACAGAGCAAAAATGTAATTGCTTATAAATTACATGATGAGAAGTTCAACCATCCTCAACTGGTATTTCAACAAAGAACTCTTTAGGTATTGCTAGAAATAGCTTTCCAAGTGTGTTGTGCTTTGAGCATACAGATAAGAGTTCATCCAGAGGAGAAAAAGCAAGAAATAAATCCAAGTAGAGAGTCTAGTATGGTGATGGTTTGTATATGCTCAGCCCAGGGAGTGGCACTATTAGAAGGTATGGCCCTGTTGGAGTAGGTGTGGCACTGTGGGTGTGAGCTTTAAGACCCTCATCCTAACTGCCTAGAAGCCAGTATTTTGATAGCAACCTTCAGATGAAGGTGTAGAACTCTCAACTCTGCCTGCATAGTGCCTGCCTGCATGCTGCCACACTCCCACCTTCATGATAATGGACTGAACCTCTGAACCTGTAAGCGATCCCCAATTAAATGTTGTACTTACAAGACTTGCCTTGGTCATGGTGTCTGTTCACAGTAGTAAAACTCTAACTAACACAAGTATGTTGTGTCTCTTTGTTCTTGTTTTGCTCACAGTGCTTCATGAAGTCTTTTTGAATGACTGAGTAAATGACAGGAAAGATACAGGTAGCATATGGTGGAAAATTATAAAACATGTACTTAATAATTGTATGTGAGGATGAAAAGAAAGGGCTGTTTGTTTATTGTCCTAAAAAGAATGACATGATAAGAGTAGGCCCAAGAATTCTAGAACTTCACACAGAAGTTGGTTTAATAACCACAAAGCCACAGACTGCAGTGGAGTTCAATGAAGACCACTTGTGCTGTTCATTTCCCCTTCTAGATATGATGACCCTGTGTTAGTGTGAGTGGAACACTCAGAGGTTTTCTGGTCCATTACACTCTTCGATGTAGACGTCCTCTGTAGGGAGGGTTTTGTGGTCCTACCTGAGCATCTCCAATATCACTCTACTGCATGCATCATCATATTTTCCTTCAAGCCACTCAGACTCTTAGTGAAGAATTTTTTTATCCTAAGGCGAAATGCCTCCCTGTAACTTTTACCTACTGATATATATATTTTTTCTCACCCAAATAAGCTCTATTGCCCTGCATACAGCCACCTACAAGTCTATGAAAATAAAGGTTATGTCCCATTTCAGGGCTAGGAATGCACTTGATTCCCCAACTGTGCAAAAAATGTGTGTGTGTGTGTGTGTGTGTGTGTGTGTGTGTGAGAGAGAGAGAGAGAGAGAGAGAGAGAGAGAGAGAGAGAGAACGAGCATGTCCCTTTTAATAGCCCCTGTTCCTGTTGGACCATTATAAACTAAATGAAATATCATTATTCTTCACAGTTTCTTGGTCATGCACCACACCATCTTTTCCTTGACTCTAGATGATATGGTTTATGCAGTGATCAACATATAATATGTACTACTCCATGATTGTTGATGTCCTAGCATCCCCTAGTGAGTCATGGTAAGCCCCCTTTAAGGTGCCCATTGGCCATTTGTATATCATCTTTGGTAAAATATCTCTTCAGGTACTTTTGTTCAGTTCTAATTGAATAATGACATATTTTGCCTTTGTACTGTATAAGTTTTCCATATATTTTGAAATATATTTACTAGTATGTGGCTTGCAGATATTTCCTGCCGTTGTACTTACTGCCTAACATTTGGCTAGCAGAAATGTTTGTTGTACAGAAACTTCGATGCTGTCCAACTTACTTAGTTTTGTTTCTATGGCCTACAAATTTGATGTCATTTTTAAAAAGTAATTGTTAAAACCAATTTATCTTACATTTTCTATAAAGAAATTCTGTGGTTTTCACCCTAGAAATATCCAATCCATTTTGAACCAGTTTTATGAGTGATATAAAATAGGTCCAAGCTGGGCGTGGTGGTGCACACCTTTAATCCCAGCACTCGGGAGGCAGAGGCAGGCAGATTTCTGAGTTCGAGGCTAGCCTGATCTACAAAGTGAGTTCCAGGACAGCCAGGGCTGTACAGAGAAACCCTGTCTCGGAAAAAAACAAAAAACAAACAAACAAAAAGGTCCAATTTCATCCTTCTGCCTGGAGATATCCAGTTTTCCGACATCATCAAAGACACTGTCCTTTATTTATTGTGTGTTCTTGACTTCCATTAAATATTGCCTAACTGCAAATTATCAGTTTATTTCTTTTCCACTCATGTATATGTCTGTTTTTAATCCAGTTTTATGCTGTTTTGATTAAGATAGCATTATTGTATATGTTTTGAATTAAGCATTATTTTATTAACATGTATTAATTGTATATACTAAGGTTACATTAAATTCAACACATTCATAGAGGGTGCTGTGATTAAATCAGGATAATTTTGATTTACTTATATTTGACTTTCTTATGTTTATAGCTATTGAACTTTTCTCTAGGCCTCTATCAAGTCTATAATATGTTACGGAGAATGGTAGTCACCATATCATACCAAATTATGATGTTATGAAACATTCTAACTTATTCCTTCTACTTAGCTGTGTTATCCACTATCCAAACTTCTCTCTATCCCCTTTCTTCCTCACCCTTCCCAGATTCTAGAAACAACATTCACGGTCACCTTTTCTAGGGCCCACATAGAAAAGAGAATGTTCAGTGCTCATTTTATTGTATTTGGCTAATATCATTCAATATAATGCCCCCCATTTTGTGGAGTTTTGCAAGTGACAGTATTTCACTCTTATGGTTGATTAGCACCTGCCACAGACCCTTTAACTGCCGCAGACCCTCTGGGCCCCTTTGTCTTCGTAAAACGGGTCTCTAGTTGTGGGTGGGCAAAGCGTCAGATGAATTGACAGACAGATGCACACAGGAGAGGTTGTGTAGAATCTGAATGTAATTTGTCAAATCAAGCATCAAACTTTTTATACAAAAGACAATAAGGAAGTTGGGTGACACACTCGCAACGTACAAAGAGGTTACTAGATTCTTACACAAAACAGAGGAATGCAAACACAGAAGGTCTAACAGGAACCACCTGGGATAGAATTCATGGTTAACAACTGGGATTAACAAGGGCTCTATCTAAGATTCACTTAATCTTAGAAGCCAGGGTCAAGGGCTTCGTGCCCTTGCCATAGTTCCTATTTTAGTCTATTGTATAGTCCACCTTCCCCCTAGGCCATTGTAAATACGTGTGTATGGGTGTAACTCAGCTATAGTTCTAAGAATCTATTCTGGTTTCTCCTTCGGTCTGAAACTTTCTTCTTCCTTGGTGATGGTAAATCCCTGTGTAGGGCAGAGTATAATACCAGAGGCAATTCTAAATGTCACTGAATAGCAACATTCTTACTAAATTTCAAGCCCATGGTCTTGCTCAAGGACGTTCTAAGACTGTTGGAACACTAGCAAAGGCTTTAGCTCTGTCAGAATTCAATCTTAAAAGGCACTTATAATAGGATAATACTAAAGGAGAGCGCATGGATCCATACACTAGACTAACGTGGGAATGGAAAATTAATGTATGGGTTAGAGAGAATGCCAGACTCTAGGAGCGAGTTTCTGTGAAACTCTTCTGCCTCGTGAGTAGCTTCCAAGCCTCTCGGCTTGTCAAGCTGACTCGACCAGAGTGCGTGGCAAGCCCCCACATTTGTGAGTGTATAATTTGGTTAGTTCTGTATCTTGGGTATTGTGAAGAAAGGCACGGTAAGCCCAGAACTTTGGTCATCTATTTGTTCTAGTGATTTCATGGTTTTAAATCCATCAGTAGGATAGTTGGGTCAGATGTTAGGTTCGCTCTTAGATTTTTGAGGAACCTCCATACAGTTCTTTACAATGGCTCTATGAATATAATTTCTATTTCCCACCAACAATGTTTAAGAGTTGCATCTTCCTTCTGTGTTCTTACCGGTATTTGTTAGTTTTTAAATAATATTCATTCTAATTAAAGCAAAACTCTATTTCATTGTGGTTTTAATTTGTATTCCCTTTGTGTTTCGGTATGAACTACTTTTTTTCTCTTTTTGTGAAAGATGAAATTTTGCTAGAGATGGCATTGACTCTGTAGAACCCATTGGGTAGTCTAGACATTTCAGCGATATTATTTTTCTGTGAGGTATCTTTTCTTAACTAAAGTGAACTGGAGTAAATGAGAATACCTAGAATGGGAGGAGAGGGCAGTGTCCAAGGACAATGTCTGAGGCCCAACCATCATTAGGGGCTAAAGGCAGTTAGAGTGGGAGGAGGGTACACCTTCATGTTACAGTCAGAGGCTCTGTGGGTGATGGAAGGATGGTGTAGCCCTTTGTTGATTAGGAGAACTGAGGCAGAGGATTAACCACTACAGGAATTCCAATTGTATTTGCTACTGGCTACTGTCTGTGTTGTTATCTGTGTGCATACCCTTGCTGAGGCTCGGCAGGCATGCAAGCAGCTTAGGATAGGTGCCTTGTGTTAAGCAGTTGGATGTGAATTGGGATATAGATCGTCTCTACAGTATATATATATATAGTGTATATATGTATATATGTGTATGTATATGTATGTATGTATGTATGTATACACATACAAACACACATACACACAGTAGATGCATAGACACACCAAGATTTACACACTTCAGATCAGGCCTGAAACAATGAAGAAGTTATTTTGGAAAGGCCTTTTCTCCCAACCTCCAGTTGAATCTACCTGATAAACCCTCAGGGGAACGCAAAGAGGGTAAAACTTACCCTCCTGTGGGGTTCTTCCTTCAAGGGTTCTGTGTCTATGGCTGCAATTATTTTCTGGAACATTCTAGAGCTGGCAATACATTTCTCAGACTCAGAAGTTAATACATTTCTCAGACTCAGAAGTTAATATCAGCACACAGACAGGCACAATGAAGAACTTGTAAGAACTGAATTGGGGTGCCAGAAACAAGCTGCAAGCATAGAAAGGAGTAGATGAAAGGAAGTGGCTGTGGTGAGTGGAGGTCATTTGATTATCACGGCACACAGGAGTCATGAGTTCAATGACTGAGGATGGCCTCAAGCCAGAGGAAAATGGGCCACAGGCTGAAAAGACAGTAGGGCACGGCTGAGCTGGGGCTATAATGGAGACTGTCGCAGCAGGTATATGTGTACGTGTGTGTGTGTGTGTGTGTGTGTGTGTGTGTGTATGTGTGTGTGTGGCACCCACATGGGACTGTGAATAGATTTGGGAATGGTGTGGCAACAGCAGGAGACCTGGCTTCGTCTTCTTTGAGATTCTTGACAGAATGTGTGGGGACAAGCTGGCTATCACCTGAAGCTCCTCTTAGGTAGATCACACTTGGCCTGAAATGCTACAGCAAACTTGCAAGGACCTGCCAGTATGCTCCAACATGAGTCCTGTGGGGCAGTCTGACTACAGGCTAGTGTTAGCAATGGGCTTCTGTCAGTGAAGAACCATGTCAGACTCAGGTAGTAGACCTAGGGCTGCATTGGCACATCTCCTCTGCCTCGGATTCTAACTAGATTGTCTTTTGCTCTTATCACTCATGATGCCAGAAAGAAACAATGTCTGTGAGATGCACCCCTCACTAACTGGTGTCCCGTTACCTTCATGTGGCCTTTTATTCTCCCACCTGAACCTGTCACCTTGGCTGACTTCCGATCATACAGTCATTTCATGTTAAGGTCCATTCGCCAGCTGCGAATTTCTTTCTTTTACACTCAGTGATTTTGCTGAGGTGTCATCAGACAAGTCTTTATCTGCGGCCTCTTTGTCAAGGCAGTTACATTGCCACTCTGTCATTTTCAGTCTAGAAGGGCAGAAACCAACCAAACACAAACAAACAAAGAAACCCACAATACAAACAAACTAACAGACAAACAAAACATTTCTCATTGTTGCCATTTGACTCTATCTTTTTGAAGATGTGAACCATTTCCCAGGCTTGCTCCATGGTCTCACTGAAGGGTTATTCATTTCATAGACATATATGGGCAGGAGCAAGAAGAATGGTTTTGTGTGTATTTATTTCTCTTTCCTTAGATCATGCACTCGAAATGTAGCTGAATTCCTAATCGAGAATAATGCAGATAGCAGAAAAATATAACACATAGGAATAACTCTAATTAGAAACATGAGGGAGGATGTAGATAAAAGTGTCAAAAGAATATTTAATTAAGTGAGGATACATATGATGCTAAATAAGATTCAGTTATGTCTCTACTAATTTATAGGCTTATCACATAAAAATGCCAGGTATTATTTTCAGCTTTGAAGACTTGGGTAAAATGATACTTAAGAGAAGAAAAAGGTTCAGAAGTATCTGGAAAAGTTTTTAGAGATCTACTATGTAGCTAGTTTGAAAAAAGTTTCGCATAGATCCCCACCCACAGATCTATGGGTGTCGTCCTTAGCATGGATTCTGTCTGCACCCAGCCAGTGGAGTAAAGGGAAATAGGACACAAATGTTTCTTCTTCTTCTTCTTCTTCTTCTTCTTCTTCTTCTTCTTCTTCTTCTTCTTCTTCTTCTTCTTCTTCTTCTTCTTCTTCTTCTTCTTCTTCTCCTCTCCTTCTCTTCCTCCTCCTCCTCCTCTTCCTGCTCCTCCTCCTCCTTCTTTAGAATATGAAGCCATTATGGATTTTCGTGTTCTGGCTCCCCCCCCCCCCCCCAATTAGAACAGATGTCTGTATAGCCTATGCAGTCATGAAGAATAGTAAATGTGTGTGTGTGTGTGTGTGTATGTGTGTGTGTGTGTGTGTACTTGCATTTTGTGTGTGAAGGTCAGAGGATCTTGAGTATAATTTCTAAGGTGTAACCCATTGACTTGTGTGTGTGTTTAAATGATATGTTCTTTTACTGTCATGAAACTCTCCAACTAGGTTAGGGTAGCTGATTTGTGAGCTCAGGGACGGATCTACCCATCTCTGCTAACCTCAGCCCTGGAATTATAAAGGCATGCTACTTTGCCTAGCTTTAAAGAAAAATGTGAATTTTGGGAATTGAGCTAGGGTTCTTCTTGCAAAGCAAGCACTTCACAGGCTGAGCCACTTCCCTAGCTTCTGCTATTTATAGTTTTAAGCCACCAAGTGTTGAGATGTCTTCTTACTTATTGAAAAAACTTATTGATCCAAACTGTAATATATATCAATGTCTCTTATCAGATTATAGTAGTGAAGTTCATATGGGACTTATGTAAAAAGATGAGCCAACATAATATATCAGACCTATATACACTCGAGAGGAGAGTTAGTTTTCTTCCATGTTGAAGTTACACTGTGAGGAACTGGGCTTAGCACAAATAAGCATGCAGCAAAAATTTCCATGGACTCAAAGAACATAAGGGATCATTATTCTATTATATACATGAATATAATCTTAATTACTTTCGTTAGTTGTTTGAAGCTAGAAAACAATCCATTTAGAGGATTACCATATCACAGTATATAGTGAGATAAATTTCAGGTTAATTATGATTTTAAAGTAAAATAATTTTTAAGAAGACTGGAAAACACATAAGATATTCCTAAACATAAGGCAGTGGGTAAAATTAAAAGGAAAAGATAAACTGATCCAAAATTTGAAAGCTTCTGTAAAAAAATGAAGAAGAGACAAACAAAGAAAGGAAAATAAATTTGGAATTATGTTTTCAAAATTACTATGTTGGTTTCAGGAGATCCATAATTAATATTTTTTTAATTTTTCTTTCAAGTTAAGAACAAGTTTAGGTTAGACAGAGAAATCAGGTCAAAATATCACTTTTTTGAAAATCAAAAATGGATCACAATTTAGATTAAGCCTGCAGTGAGTTTCCTAGTACTACACGCCAGGGGTAAAGTTGTCTCCTTTGTCTCAGGCAGAGCAAGATGGCTATAGCCTTCCCCATCATCAGAGCCTGCCTAGAGTTCTTTACCTGTAAGTAGAGAGCAGACATGAGAAGTACAGAGGAGATGCAAGGGAGGAGGAAGAGGAGTCAGTGAATACAAGCTTCCACCAGGCAGACAAAAGAGGGGTGTGCTGAAAGCATTTTGCTCATTCAATAATTTCATTTCTTCTCCCTCCATCCTTCCCTCCCTTTCCATTGTATTCTTTTCTCTGTTTGTTTTGAGGCAGGGTCCCTCCAAGTAGCCTTGGCTGTCCTGGAACTCACCATGTAGACCAGGCTGGCAATGAACTCACAGATACCTCTGTATCTGCCCCCAAGTCCTGGGATTAAAGGAATGTGTCACTATGCTTACACACACACACACACACACACACACACACACACACACACACACACACACACTGCATTAGGTGAGTAGGTTTGTGTGGTGGTTTGAATGAGAAATGTCACCTATTTTTAAACACTTCGTCCTCAGTTGGTGGCACAGTTTGGGAGAGCTGAACCTTTAGGAGATGAAGCCTTGGTGGAGGAAGCAAGTCACTGGGGACCCAACTTTCTGTTGTTTTCTTAGCTTCTGGTGGGCACAGTGTCAGGCTGGTCTCATACACCTGCTGTCCTGACTTCTGTGCCATGATGGACTGTGCCCCTCAAACTGTAAGCTACGTCAAACACCTTTCTCATCTAAGCTTCTTTTAGCCACAGTGTTTCACCATGGCAACAGAGAAGTAGCTCATTAAGGTGATGTTGGTTACTTTCATGCTGTCCTGGCAAAATGCCTGAGAGGAACATCTGGTGGGAAGCGGTACTTCACTCAGAGCTTCAGAGCATCTCCATCTGTCAGGGTGTAGAAGGTATAAAGGTGGAGCCTGTGGCAAAGGCTTGGTACATCATGGCAGAGCAGGAAGCAGGAGCAGGCTACAACCAGAGGTGAGGCTGTGACTTTCACAAGCATCTCCTTAGAGGTTGGGTCCCACAGATTTCCACAATGCCCAAATAGCTAGAAACAAGCATTCAAAGCATGACCCTATGGAAAGACACTTCATTCTAAACTACAATGGTCTTTCCCTGTAAGGAAGAGCAAGAGAGGCCATGGGTGTTATTTCAGGGCAGGAATTTTTAATGTTTTTGGAGCATAGAGCACACTTGTAGCCTGGTGACGCTTGTAGACTCTTTTCTCAGAATTATTTTTAAAAATTCATTTAATGAGATGCATAGAATCACAAAAAAGAAGTTGTATTAAAATTCAATTATAAAAGTATTTCAATGTTTTGGGGGTTTAGAAAAATAAATCCTTCTTACTTACCTCCTTAAATTAGTTACCCCATAGTGAGCTTAACAGCAAATCTAATAACTAGTGGCTGTATCAGCTTGCAGCGGCCACAAAGCACAGTTCAGTATATGCAATGGGATATAAAAAACATTTATCATTTCTATCGGAAGCAGAGTCATATTGGAGGCAACCGTTAATGTTGATGCCTATATTTAGTTAGAGATGAAGGAATGCCCAACAGGTACTGAATGAATAGGAGTATAACAAAACTGAATATGATATTCTTCATTGAGTTCAAACACAGCCCCCATGATTTTCCAGGCCCAGTGGGATTTAGGCAAAGACTCCTTTCTCAATGGGAAATAGCTTCACCAAAATATGAGATTAGAAAATTACGAGGTCTCCCTAAATACTGGAAATTCAAAGGCTTCATTAGAATTGAGTACCAAAGGCTTTTAGCAATAAATGGGTCAAGGACAAGTTGGATGTTCAAGGCAATGATAAAAATTTGAAGAAGAACTCAACTTCAAAGTAATCAAGACACCAGAGTCATTTGTGAACGTTGCCTCTGAGGATGTAAAATGTACCTACACAAACACACAAACACATGAATTCTGTGCATTTCTTATGGCTCGCTGCTAATTACATTAAAAATTAGCATGATTATTTTTTTAAAATAATCTAAATTATCCACATTTTGAAACAACTCATATGTGTGTGTATATGTGAGTGAGTGTGTGTGTATGTGTGTGTGGTGTTTATGTGTGTCTGTGAGTATGTATGAGTAGATATGGATGCTCAAGCAAGCCAGAAGTCTATGTTGAGTGCCTTCCTTAATTATTCTGTATCTTAGTTTTAAGGCAGAGTCTATCACTGAACCTGGAGTGTATGGATTGGTCTAGGCTGGCTTATGAATGGTCTCCAGGGTTTACCCTGTCTCCACTCCCACTCCTTCGCCAGAGCTGGGTTACCGAAAGGTGTCTGCTGCCATATACCAGGCTTTTATGCGGGTAATGGTTATCTGAACTCATGCTTTTGTGAAAGGTACCATCCTGACTGAGCCATCTTTCAAATTCTCTCAGCAACAGTAAATCATTTTAATGTAATAGCTAACCTCTACCTTTTATAAATACCATTTAAACTACCCAAATTTCCACAGACCCAGTGCGTTGTATAAACCAGCTGCTTCCCCTTTACAAGCAAATGGACTATTCCGGTCTCCCCCCATTACCAACCAACGAACCACTCCCCTCTCCAAACCATGAAATGGTAAAACTCAGCACACGGTAACACGGGTTCTTAAGTCTCTGAGTTCAAATGCTTGCAGGAGATTGCTCCGAGCCCGTTGGGCTCTCATTGTAATGTATTTTGCTTAAGACAGTGCACATCTGAGTGTGAGAGCTTAGTAGCCTTTCTTCAGCTTTTGCCTGGGAGGTTTCCTGAGTTCATTTTTTTTTAACCACTATATTTTCATTCTTTTGGCCTTCCAACAAATCAATAAGTCTTTTGCTTTGAGCTTGACAATACACATCGTCCATTATATGCCAAACATTGTGCTTTGTGTTAGAGCCTCAACAGTGAATGAACTGAACTCATTTTGCTTCCTGGACATTCCGGTCTATTCCAGGGCTCACTAAACGACAGCTCACAGGCCAAATACAGTCTGTCGCCTGCAAGCTCAGGATGATTTTTATATTTTAAATGTAATAAAATAAGAAGAATAAAATTTCATGGCACACGCATGAAATATAAAAATCAATATTAGGACACAGCTATCTGGGGTCCTCCTGTCTATGGCTTCTTTTTGACCCAGGAGCAGAATTAAGTAGTAATAACAGAAGCTGGATGGGAAAAAAAATCTAAAGTATTCAGTATCGGCTCTTTACAGAAAGCATTTTCAAGCTGGATACAGCCACCTGGTCTCTCAATACTTGAGAGCTGATGCAGGAGTCGTATGAGTTTGAGGTCGGTTTGGTACGACACACTTCAAAATCAAAACCAACCGGCAAACTAGCAACTTCTGAAAACATTTGTAGACTCCTGGTATGATGAGATAGACAATAAGCAGACAGACAGACAGACAGACAGACAATCACAGATACAAGAGTTACAAAGCGAGGGGGAAAAAAATCTAAGGCGGCAGATGCTGTTGTCACCTGTGCGGTCAATGTGACTGAGGGAGTGGTTTGAAGGGAAAGAAAGTTTCAGCTGCAGCCAAAGAAGTGGTAATGCTTTTCCAGGCCGGGGAGCAGGGCGTGGATGCTGGCAGACGTGCAGATGTGGTGAAGGTCTGGACGGGCTATTGCAGCTGGGAAGTCCTGACAGTGGCTCTCCAGGAGCTTCCCTTTGAAGTGTCACATCATCTCCTTTGACCCTTGGGAGAACTTTTTCTCCTTTGGCCACCTTACTTTCTAAAAAGAGCCACAGCTGATCTACGACTAAGCCTCAGCTGCTAAACCATTCCTTAGACGATCAAGGTCCTCAGTCCTGCAGACTTGCAGGTTATCTAACCATATCTCATGCTCCTCCTCATTCTTCAAGCTTGTGCAGCAGCTACCCAAAAGCATATACATCACTGGGATGTTTGACTTCTTGAAGAAAATGCGTGTTTACGGTTCCTCCTCAAATAGGAAAAGGCCTCTTAAAATATTCAGACCAGAGAAAAGAAAATTATAAATAAGAGTCACCCACCCTTGGTGATAAAAATGGCACTCAGTATAGACTCTCTCTGTTCATTATTCCCATGTTCTTCCTCTCCACCCTTCCAAGAGCCCTTTGTGCCTCTGAGTTCCTTGACATGGGCTCTGAGTTCTAAGGCAATATCCTCCCTCATCCAAGAATCTCTTGACTACATTAAGTTCCTTCCTGACCCCCTTCACTTACATGTAAATTCTACATATTGAGAGAAAATGTGACCCTTGTCTTCCTAGGTTTGGATTATTTCATTTACCATGATGATATTCAGTTCTACCCATGCAAATGTATGTATGTCTCATATACACAATTGCACGTAGATATGTGTGTGTTTGGATGTGTGTGGCACGAATGTGTCTGGTCTGTGTTTTCTTTAGCCAACATCTCTTAGTGGGCACCATTCATTTATCCATTTGTTGAGAGAATTCTTTGTGTGTGTTTAAATGTTTAAAAAAAAAACTGCAGTTTTAGCAAGAAGACATAGTTTAAGGAGTTTCCCCCCAAATACTAAGAATTGAATGCAGGGCCTCACATATTTGAGCCAAGCTCTTTACAAGTGAGCTACATTCCCTGCCCTGTTTATCTTTCTGTTTTAAGACAGAATCTCAGATCTAATTAAGTTGCCCAGGTTGGGTTTGAACTAACTGTATAGCTTAGGCATGTCTTGAACTTGTCATATTTTACTATCATAAGGACTCCTTAAGAAGTCAGAGAGATAGATGGCTTAGCAGCTAAAGGTGCTTGCCTTCAAGTCTGATAGCCTGACTTGGTTCCAGAACCCACATGATGGATGGAACACCCCCCCCCCACACACACACACAGAGGAAATTGTGCCATTAGCATGGATGGAACTGTAGATAATGTTAAGTGAGATAAGCTAGGCTCAGAAAGACAAAAGTTACATTTTCTCTCACATGTGAAATGTAAATCTGTATGTATGTGTGTGTGTGTGTGTGTGTGTGTGTGTGTGTCTGACTGTGAGTGTGTATCTATGACTCTAAAGCAGAAGGGGGACTACTTGTGAAGAGCAAGGAGACCATTTAGAAGTAGGGGGATGGTAAATGGGAACTAAATTTGAACAAAGTACATGATATACATGTATGAAAATATTATACTGAACACCAACATTTTTGTGCAAAGAATGTATACTCATAATAAAATTAAGGAATAAAGATACAGAGTTTTCAAACACGGTAAAAATAAAATATAGACAGTCTTTTTAGAGACCATACCCACTGCCAGCCACTTTTGCTTCCTAGTTGAGAACTGTAACACTTCTCTGAAATAGACAATCCGTTGTCCTGAAAAACCAGCCTGTTCAAACATATTGGGAAAGAGGATGAAGATCAGACGTTAACACTGATCGCTAGGCCTTCATGCCCAAAAGGTAACAGAAGCCTGGAACTGATAGTGTCAGGAAGCCAGAAGAGTCTGGAGAAGGTTGGGTACAGGGTGGGGGAGACAGCTCTGCAGACCTGTAAGAAACCTTTAGAGGAAGATTGCCAAAGGACTTATATGTTCATGATACTTTTTTTTCTCCACTAAAAAGTTATTACATTTAGTTATGTATTTATTTTATTATGGTGTCGTGTGTGTGTGTGTGTGTGTGTGTGTATGTGCATGTGTGCACATGTGTGGGCATGGACTTGCCATGACATATATATGGAGATCAGAAGACAATTTTGGGGACTTGGTTATCTCCTTCCAACATGTAGGTCATGGGTATTGAACTTAGGCCATCAGGCTTGATGACAGGTACCTTTACCCACTGAGACATCTTGCCAGTGCCCCCCACCCTTGCTTTTTGGTAAGGTTGTCACATTAACACTTTCTACCTTCTTAAGCCTTTAAACAAAAGTATTAGACAACACATACTTGTGTTGGTGGTTTTCTGGGGTTAATTGGCATGCTACCTTACAGAGTATGAGGTAGAAGAGAAATGGGATTGCAAGTGGAGAGTGGGCAGAAGATTTACAGTGTGAAGTAGTTTGGTGGAAGCAGAAAATCAGAGTCAGGTTAACTATAAAAATATTTTCCCAAAAACTATGTAAGTTGAAGAAAGACCAAGCTTCTCTATCAAGTGTGACCAGGACTTTGAGGCATCATACTGGATAGTTGAATGGCCGATAAGAGGGACACCATTTTGCCCAGTCTTTCACAAAGCTCTGTTAATATCCATTTACCTCTCCTGCATCAGTGTCTTGGGTGGAGCTTTAAGATGATGCCTACTAGAGATGGAGGGGCCAGGCAGGCATAAGCCATAGAAATAAGAAGACATGTGGATGAAAACAGTGTGGGTTTCTTGCTTCTGCTCTCCTCTAGGTCACCGGACTCAAAGGACTTTTTTTTTTTCTTCCTTATTTCTCAGGTTGCAAAGATGAATGCAATGACTGTCTGTGGAGCAGCTTGAGTCTCTGGAGGAGAACCATCTGACTATGAAAACGAATGTGCTAGACAGCTACCAAAGCCTCAAGTGAGGAAAAGTCACAGACTGGGAAAGAATTTGCCGAATAGAACCTAACACCTCAAAGAAAAATCTATGATTAAGTGGCATACTTTTGAGGTCAAGAGATCCCGTAGTGCCTACACTTCTCACTGAACAATATTACCAACCTCCTGCCCCTGTGTACAGATTAATAGTTTGCAAAAATTTCTGGTACATGGCCTCCTTTCTTATAAATGAGACTTGCACATAAAGCAAAAGCATTGGGAAATAGTGGTTATTTTTACATGCACTGAAAGGAAGAGAACCCTAGATTCGGGAAGGGAACGTTTTCCTCTCTTTCCGTTATTAAATAGATAAGGAACTGAGTCCAGATCTTGTGATGGCATCCACATGATGACCAGTCTATGGGATGTTATTCAGAGACTGACATCTGTCCTCCCTTCTGATACCCATCTTGTCACCTTTGCAGTAAGTAATGTGCGTTTGGATCCTGGAGCAGCCTTGAGTTTCTCACTGGAGGGGTAGGTCACTACCTTCAAGATGAATCAGGTCAGCCCTTAGATACAAGCTAGTTCTTCATGGTGTAATGTACAGTATGTTTGTAAGTCACTGAGAGGCTGGCTCTGAACATTGCCCCTCCCACTCCTACTTCAGACCCAAGTTTGTCTCAAAGTGTTGTCCAAAGTCAGGGGCTAGGTTAATTCTGTGATAAGGAGGTAACAGAAAACCAACCAACAAAACCAAACCAAAAACCAACCACCAACAACAACCAAACCCAACCACCAACAACAAAAGCAAACCAAAACAACCCCAAGTAACACATTGTGGCCTTAGGAACAGCTAAAGGTAAACGATTCCCAACAGCTGTTACTGCAGTTTATCCTGCAATAGGAAAGTTCTACAGTGGGAAAGAGAAGCTCCAAGTGCAGCCATGGAGGGAAAATGTGACAGGAATTCCTGCCAATTGCCCCAATTTCCCCAGTCCATTTCTGCTGGCTGTTGGGAATCATTGACTTGATGGCATCTCTCTCTGTTGCTAATTGTCCTCTGCTCTGGTCTGCTCTGCCCTGCCTGGACTTCTCAATCAGGAACTTCAGTTCGTTGCCTCAAAGGGCCTTTCCTTACTGCTTTCTGCTAACTGTGTAAGCCCCCAGTTGATAATCCTATCTCTCTAATGCAATTTATTTACTTCAAAGCCTCACCTGGGGGACATTCTGCTCTGTCCGGACTTCTCAATTAGGGATCCCGGCTGGCTGCCTTAGGTCGGGGCTCGCTCAGTGGATTCCGCTAGCAGGTTTCTAGTATTTACTTTCATGATGTCTCACTGTCTCTCTATTCTTATTTTTCTTTGACTTTGGATCACTCTATACTTAAAGTAGCTCACTTGAAAGCCACAAATATGGCTGGCTGCCTTAGAGTATTCTCTACACTGTACAAAACACGTGACTTCAGTGTGGGAGCTGAGATGCCAAGTCACAAAATGAGTTTAAATTTTGGATCACCAAGAAAAGTTCTGTAACATTTCTTTCAAATGATTGCCCCTGAAGTCATGCTTAATTTGCATTAAGCAGCAATACGCTAATACCCGTGCAGGACATCAACACTTTACATACATTTCCTAGGCCATTTTTTGGCCTCAGCACTTTTTTCTTTAAAAAATAATTAGCATATACACTAATTGCAGTGGATTTTGTTATGATGTTTTCATGGATGACAATGTATTTTGATCTCACCCACTCCCTACTACCCTCTTTTTTCCTTTACCATTATTTTTTTTCTAGTTGCCATGGATATAATAGTGAGCGGTAGAGGCAGCCCCAACTCTCCATGCAATCAGCAGGGGGAGGGTAGTCTGTAAAATAAAGTAGTAAGAGTGAAGGCTGACTAGGAAGCACTCAGGATGGAAGGCTTTAGGGAATGTTCTACAGGGGTGGCGATGCTATGTCCCACAAACTGTAGATGGTTACGAAGGACCTGAGGGCATGGGGGAGCAACTTATAAGAGAGGACTTTCCAAAGAGAAATAAGAGAAGAATGGCCTTAGCAGAGACTGCTGGGTGTGATTGAGGAATGCACCATCAATCAGAGCAGCTGGCCAGAGCAAGAGGAACAGCTGGCGAGAGGAAGAGAAGAAGACAGAAACTGGGTGGGTGAGAAAGCATGGGCCTTGGAGACCCTGGTGAGGAGGCAGGTTTCAAAGGATCCTTCACAATGAATAGATCGAATGGCTCCTGTTTTACAGATGAAGAAATGTGTATGGAGACATTTCACAGCCACCTAAAGGTACCACAAGGTATCCAGGGATTTAAGTCTAGAATTCCCGAATCCGGTGTGCTTCCCGTTCTCTTTCACCTCTGTCCTGAGGATCTTTCTCTTATCGTCCTGACTCGATGCTTTCAATAAGCTTGTCCCTAGCAACCATATAGCTTGAAACACATTTATAAAGAGTTGACAATAAAAAGTCACAGGGCAGTGGTGTGAGAAGCAAATTAGATTATAAGATACTGCATCTGTTTAATTGGAATTTAAGATCTAGAGAGCCAAATGATTTAGCTGTGACAAGATGAAAGGAAATCTGAGGCAAATCCTGGAAAGTTTGAGCACAAGGTCTTGTTAAACAACCAGAGCCCCAAGAGGCCAGTGGAAATTAAGCCAAAGCAACCACTAGCTCACTGGCCTAGGATAAGACAGAGCTGGTCTAAACTTTCTGTCCAGATAATCATCTGCAGTGCTTACAGTGAACTGTCTATGCTTTGGCTCAAGGTCCTTTAAGCATGGCTGTACAAATCAGGAGGGGTCAATCTGTCTTTTCTACATTGCTTCAAAATTCTGGTAACTGGGGCTTGGCAGGCCACATCCTGCCCTCAGATATGACTATTTTTAGTTGAGCTCTGGAACCGAGCATAGATTCTACTTTTGGTTGAATTTGACACCCACTCACTCATGTATTGATGCTGTGTGTGTGCTCCAGGTATCTGATCCCCACACAGGTCCAAGGAGAGCCTTCATATAGAAACGAAAGGACAGTACAACCTGATCCACACGGGTTGATTAGGTGTGTAGAAGCTCGGTGCTCTCTGTCTTCAAGCTTGGTTCACTCTTCTACCGTCAGCTCTCATCAATGAGCAAGCTCTAAGGAACAGCAGGGTAGCCTCAGGGATCCAGGTAGATTATAAACCAGAGGCTCTGCTGGGCCTTAAACCCTAGCTGTTTTCAAAGTTTATCACAGTCATCATGTGTGTGTGGAAACCACATTCTAGGAGAGACCTACCCAGCACAGGTTTGGACAGCAACCTACAGCTGTTGAAAATCATCAAATGAGAGTGAGAAATCCAGGAAAGACACGTGCCATTCTGATAAACAAGGGAGAGGGCAGAGCCTGAGGAAGCTATCCCTACAGGTCCTGACCACATGCTCAGTCATGTGAAAGGCCAGCTGGGCCTGCAGTTTCTATCACAACGGCAGGAATTCCAAGAAGAAAACCCTCTCTTCAAAGTGTCCCCTCTCTCCTGATTGTTGTTGTCTAACATTTCATTCATGTATAAGCAAACAGATGAATATAATTTGAGGTAAAAATGAAAAGTATAACAAGGGAGAACAAGAAACCATGGAAGAGGCAACATTTTAGTTTAAAGTCAGTGCAGGAGCCAGCAACCTTTCCATCATTTTAAGATAAGGTTGTCAGGAGACCGGGGGAAAGAACTGATGATACGGTTTCCTAGAACTGATTTAAAAATTACCCCAAACTTAATGACTTACTTTGAAACAATGGAAATCTACTGTTTCATAGCTCTGTGGTGTGTGTATAGATATGTGTGTATGTGGTGTGTGTGTGTGTGTGGTGTGTGAGGTATGTGTAGTGTGTGTGTGTGCTGTATGTGGTGTCTGTGTGTGGTGTATACCTGTGCTGTATGTGAGGTGTGAGGTATGTGTAGTGTGTGTGTGTATGTATGTGCGTATGTGGTGTGTGTGTGTGTTGTGTGAGGTATGTGTAGTGTGTGTGTGGTGTATGTGGTGTATGTGGTGTATACCTGTGCTGTATGTGAGCTGTGAGGTTTGTGTGTGGTATGTGAGGTATGTGTAGTGTGTGTGAGTGTGTGTGTGTGTGTGGTGTGAGGTATGTGTAGTGTGTGTGTGTGGGGGGGTGTACATGGTATGTGTGTGTTGTCTGTGTGTGGTGTGTGCGAGGTGTGGTGTGGTGTATGTGTGTGTGTCTACTGTATACACACAAAGGCCTCCTCTTGCCCCGCCCCCTCCTTATTTTGCCACTTCTCCCTGACTCCAGCTGGATAAACCTCTCTGTGGTTTTGGGTGTATGTGATTAGGTTGAGTCACTCAGGATTTTTCCTTCTGAAAGTCTCGAAGCAGCCTACTCCTGCAAAGTCCCCTCTGCTGTATGATTTCACATGTTTAGAAGATCCAAGGAATAGGTGTAGACGTCTTTGAGAAGGGGGCTTGTCTACATGATTTCCCACGGAGGTGAAAGGGAAGGGGTCAGGCTTTTAAACACTCTTCCTGTTAATCTTTACAGCTGTGACAAGCCACCAGAAGCTCAGAGATGTTATGATGTAGGTAGAACTTGGCAGTGTTAAAATGTGATTGCAATGATGGAAACTCAGGGACAAATAGAATGTTAGAGCTAGAGGAAGCCCAGGAGTCATCTATACAGGAACTTCTTATTCTGAAACTCCCGCCACTGAGCTGGAGGCCCTGGGTCCATTTGCGTGTGTGTGTGTGTGTGTGTGTGTGTGTGGACACGTGACTAATGCACACATGAAGGCCAGAAGACGACCTGGGGTGCTGGTACTCTTCGAAGCCACCTTGTTTGAGGTGGGACCCTTATCATTCACTACTGATACCTGACCTGTAAGCTTCTGTCCTCTCTCTCCTCAAAGGCACACTTGGTTACAGACAGGAGATACCTCAGAAAACATTAATGGGCTCCAAAGGTCGGAATTCCAGTCAGAAGGCTCACGTGGCAAGTGCTTTATCCACCAATTGATATAAGAGACCTATTATTCCAAAAGGTGTTATGAAGCATGAAGTCCCCAGCTATATTGACTGAGTTCTTTTAAATATTTTCAATAGCCAATTTTGTTGTTGCTACGACAGACAGGAACTTAGGAAATCTCCCCTAAAGACTCTACCCACTAGAATTTCCTAGGTCTATCCTACCTGGATTTCCTGGATTATGTAAGCAACACAATCCTAGGGGATAGGTAATTCAGAGGTTGATATAAAGCTGACTCGGTATTCACCCCTGTAGGGCTTCTCCATGATTGTCACTCATAAGTATTCATGAGCTTGGGGACCCTGGAGAAAATGTGCTATATGAGGGAGGCATAGAACTGAGAAAAGGCTGTACAGCTACAACATTAAAGCATAGAGTTTGTCTTTCAAAGTTCAGCGATTTTTAACCTTTTTCTCAGCTAAGCATCTTTAGCTAATTATCTTTGCGATTTCTTTGGTTGTCTGTATTCGCTCTCTGTAGCTCATTTCCTGTTTCGCTCTGCATCTTGATGTTTACCTGGTTTTGCCTCCTCTGGGTGGGGCTCTTCCATTAACTGTCAAAGCATAGAAACGTCCCCTGCCTTGTGGAGGTTACAAGTTAGGGTTTCAATATCACCACTGGTATTTGTGATAAGGGGATGGACCTAAATTGACCACCACAGATTTCAGCCACAAGATTTCTTTAATACCAGGTTTCAACTAAGTAGATTAGGAGCAAGATGGATGGATCATTAAAGAATTTACTGATCGATGAAACAAATATAGCGACATTGTTTTCTGTAATTAGTTTAATAATGGAAACAGAATAAGTGTTATGATCATTATAACCAAATTTCAAGATGATTGTACACTAAAAGAATAAAAAATGAAAAGCAAAGTAGATTTCCTTTAATTTTTCTTAGATGGAGGTGGACAAAATGGTCTGTAAGTGTAAGAAAAAAGATGCATGATGCTTTTGGAAGGAAGAAAAATGAATAAGCAATTATGAAGGACATAAGATGTTTGATTGTTCTAATAGATGAAGGAAGGAAGGTGGAGAAGAAACACTCAAGCCCCTCCCCTCCCCACCGTGTGTGTGTGTGTGTGTGTGTGTGTGTGTGTGAGAGAGAGAGAGAGAGAGACAGAGACAGAGACAGAGACAGAGACAGAGAGAGATAGCACTTAACATCTAAGCAACCTTGTAACCAATATCATCAATGAGAAGTGGTTTGGGAGATTAGGAAATTACAAGGCTCCTATCCTTAAGTCAGTCATTTGAAAAAGAGTTCTAAATACCCAATTTGGATGCATACAGCCTAGCAGAAATGGTCAAAGGGAGTCAGGACAGAATCTTTGCAGCATAGGCCTCAGCCTGCTCAGAATGTTCAATGTTATCTGCATATAAAACTTGCAGGATAGACCCTAGGACAGCAGCAGCACTAGCTGGATGTTTGCTAAAAATTAATATTTTTACTATAGTCTTCCCAGTACTAGGATCTCTGTTCCCATAGCTGCATTCCTAGTGGAAGTCAGGACGCTAAACATAACTTACAAGATGAGTGAGGAGGAAGGACTGGGAAGCGGGGTGGCGGTGGGGGTGAGGGTGGGGGTGGCGCTGGGCAGCACACCTGCACCATAGAAGAGAAGCCACTTAAAATCAAGTGTTTATAAAACACTACCCATTCAAAGTCAAGCCAAAACAAGTCAAAACAAAAAATACATCTGGCTGCTGGACTGGGAGTTGGTTTGCCCAGGCTTACCTTAAGCCTTTTGCAGAATCTCCACCCTGTAAGGCAATCCAGTCCTAGCAGGAATGGGCTGGGTTTGCTGTGGACTCATGGATGGGTGACTATGCCAGGTTCTCTGAGAAACTGTGATAGGAGGTGTTGGGGTATGGTGATTTTTAATGGACTCTCTCTGGTTCTCTGCCTACAGTGGCTTCTGCTGACTTCCTTTCTGCTAAAGGCTGCTCCAAACTTAGGATGGCCCTGTTCCGTATGTCCTTTAACCTCAGAGTTTGTGTTGGAAGTGATGGTACCATTCGGTGGAGAATGGGTGTTTGCTTTTGTTCAGCTCAAGTCTGTTGAGCATGACCAAATTCTAAGTCACTTGCTAAGGGATCTGAATTTCTCTCTCTCTCTCTCCTCTGTGTGTGACTGTCTGTCTCTTTGTGTGTGTGTGTGTGTGTGTGTGTGTGTGAGAGAGAGAGAGAGAGAGAGAGAGAGAGAGAGAGAGAGAGAGAAAGAGGGACTTTTTTCAAATAAACCATCTTTCAGAACAGATAGCCCCCTTTTCTCCTAGACAATGTAAAGGCTCATGAAAACACCCTTCTGCATCCAATTATCATCCTGGGCAATTTAAGTCCACTTTTTCTGTACCACTAGCATTCTCTCCAGCCTCACACTGACTCTGGCTCTGCTGGCTAGCCACTCAACCATATACCTGCTGTGTGTAGATCTGTGCTTAGTCATCGAAGGTGGGTGTTTGTGTATAAGAGGAAAACAAAAGAGTCTAGCAAAACAGGACATGCATTCAAAGAGCTGCCAGGGACCTAGGACAGTACAGGACAAAATGTTGGCTTGTGAGGACAAGGCCCTGGGTGCTTTAGGTGGAGAGAAGAGATGAGGCAAAAGGGTTTGAGATCACAGAAGGCAGACCTTGTGGCACTTCCTTTAAAACTGTGGATTGAACCTAACACCTTAAGCTTGCCAGGCAGGTGCACTGGCACTGAGCTACATGCTGTTCCCATGGCTTTACACTGCATAATTCTCATTTGATTTGTGGATTATGTTCCCTTTGTTATTATTTTTAAATAATTAACACTTAGGCTCTTTTCTTTCCAGGCCCACGCATTTACTTTTTCTGGGATCATTTAATTTTTTTTTTCTACTTTCATATAATACTGGCTTCTGGGGGCGTCGCTCAGGAGGAGAGCATGTGTCAGGCATGCTCAAAGACCTGAATTCCATTTCCATCATTGTAATAATGGCAATAATGCTATGCCCTAAACTTTCCTGTATATCATTATTTTCATATAACATATTCAATACAGCCTACCCAGTATTTTATCACATAGATTTACCATTTTCTAACTAAAGTGTGTGTGTGTGTGTGTGTGTGTAATCTGACATTTGTTTGTGTGATCCCTCGTCCTTACTCAAGCCCTTGCCAGTTGAGTCCCCACCCATCCCGAATGTCCTCTGTTCTGTTTTTATATCACAGGTGTCTTATCATTCACCCTTCTTTCTCAATACTTCTTTTCCTCTCTCTCATGTTTCCTTTTATAGTTCATGGCTTATATATACATGCATATCTGTGTCTGCCTATGAGAGGACATACGATATTTTTCTTTACTAATGTCATTTCCAGATTCCTTCATTTTCCTTGAAATTTCATAATTTTATGTTTTTTATTATTTTTATTATTATTATTTATTTTTTTAATTTTTTATAGCTGACTAAAATCCCATTGTGTCTATGTTCCGATCTTTCATTATCCGCTCATCTGTTCATGAGCATCTAGGCTGGTTCCACTTCCTTGCTGTGTGAATAGAGAAGCAGTAAACAATGTTGTGGGATCTCTGTGGAAGGCTATGAGGTCTTTTATGTGACCCTTGAGGAGTGGGACAGCAGGGTCGGACAAGAGCTCCATTTTAAACGTTTTTGAGAACCGCCATGGTGATTTCCATAATGGCTGCGCCAGTTACCACTTGTGCCAGCAGTGAATAAGGTTCTCCTTTTCCCCAGGCATTTGATGTGCTTTATTTTCTTGATAATAGCCACTCGGACTGGGGTGAGACAGAATCTCAAAGCAGTTTTAATTTGCATTTCCCTGAAGTCCAGCCAGACTTAAACAGCTAGTGCTGGGTTTCAGATACAGCAATGGAGGTTTTACTCTGTTCATTTTCGAAGACTTAAAGGATTGAAAGACACTGTCTCTCTAGCTACTGACGCTGAAGCTTAGGTTAAAGACACCACACAAATGGGGCATGTATTGTAAGAGCGGTGAGACGAGCAATCAAAGTCTGTCCACGGCCAGATAGAGAGCATCATGAATCCTTTCTCTAACAGGCTGCTTTCAGAAGGCAAGAGAACCCAGTTGAACACACAGGATTATTTTGAAAGCCTAGGCAAACAGCACATTTGAGAACCGAATCGGCCTCCGTTTGTTCAAGGGATGGTGGGTGGCTTCAGCTGCCTAGGAAACAGGCTTTGAATATGTGCTTCCTGGAATTCTCGATGCTGCTCTCCTGAAAATGTTCCTATGGTTGCTGAGGATGGATTCTTGCACTTTGGCATTTACAGGTCCTGTGCTTTTGCTAATGTTCCCTAGGATTTGAAGGTTATCTATCTATCTATCTATCTATCTATCTATCTATCTATCTATCTATCTAATCAGTAAGCTGTTGTAAAGTCCTGCGTCTCTTCAACACTAGGCCAACATCCACCCTTTTCTCTGCTTCCTCCTCCTCCTCCTCTCTGCTCTCTGACCTTCTCCCTCCTACCAAACTTGTGCAGATACAAAAAAAAAAAAAAAAAAAAAAAAAATCCGGTTTGAAAGCTAAAATTCTAGCACAGTTAGTTGAAGCTTACACCCAGGTCCCCTGCTATAGTGTATCAGAAGCTACTTGGGAGAGTAAATGGTACATGTAGGTTGTAGGTGCTGCACTGGGGTATTAGAGATAAGGCAAACATGGAATTCCTGGTTGAACTGTACCCTGATGAAGGCCCAGCACAAGTTAACATTGTACTAAATGAGACATAAAAGAGCAGATACTCACTCTGAGCTTTGGGAAAGAAAGGAGTCAGAAGTAGAAAGTCTTCAAGAACTTCATTTTTTATTATTCTTTTGTTTTATTTGTTCATCAAATCCTGAATATATTTCAGTATGGTTCACTTATAAGATTTATCTTTCTCAGCAAAGAGTAACTGAGTATTTGACGAGACTGAGAGAGCTGTATCCCGTGGGAAAGTTAGAACTGCCTATCTCGTTGGGCAAGATGAACTATGTAGATACTGTTGGGAGCCTAAACGAATATTTATTCCAGGATGGTATTCTCATTCTAGGCCTTTTGGTTCAATGTCTGCCATGATGGGTTAACCAAGGCGAGCAGTGATAGGATCCCTGGGCAGGGAGAGTTTGTGTGTGTGGGATTCTGTCACTTATATTGTATGTGCTCACACACGTGTGCTGTGTGCACACCCAGAGTTTCCATATACAAGAATCTTGAAATCGTCTCTCAAGGCAAATCATAGATAGGTGAGGAAAAAAAATTACAAGATAATGTAAAACAGCTACATTTATTCTATTCTGAAGAGGAAGAAAAAAAAAAAGCCCACACAGGCTTTTAGAAGCTGCCTTTTCTAACAATGCATTGGCTTCCCAGTTGGCCCACACAATAACTAAGGCGAGATGAAAGTCTGGCATCTCTGCCCTCACTTCATGTCTGTCCAACAATGTAAGAGCACAGACATTAGGAAGCAGGGGCCATTGCAAGGCCTTTGGCTTAGCTTAGAAGTAAGAGAGGCCAATACAAAAATCTAAAGCATTAGTTCATAGGCACAAGACACCTTAAGGCTGCAAAGTCACGTGTGGTTTGTTTTATGGCAAACTGAATCATATTTTAGATATACCCAGGAAGTTTTTTTTTTTTTTTACATGTAGAATCAATCATTATTTTGCAAAGAACATGCATCCTTTAGTTAGTATTAAATCAAAATTTTCATATTTTATATTTGTTTATAACTAACACTTCCATATACTTAACTACCTTTCTCCAGTTTGTCAAGATCCTTGAGAACATCGCAGACAGAGGTTATAGATGGTTGTGGATTGGAAATTCCGGGTAACATGTCAACAGGGAATCAGCTAGCGTTAGACTGATGTTTTTTAGCTCTCTGCTGAGGTTTGAAGTCCTTTCAGCCAGTTAATAAACCTTCAAGCTCGACAGGAACGCCACTAGGCATCCACCTGATGGGCTTGCTATGAGCCTTGACAGAAGCAAGGCACTTAGCCTTAGTAACACACGGCAAGATAGCAAAAGCATTTATGTATGCATGGGTGTACATCTATGTACACATAACTTGCATATGTTATGAATGTATATATAATTTGTAGATTCTAAAATGTCCAATTTGCTATACAACATGATTAACTATAGGCTTTTAAAATTAATTATTGTGGCTAGAGAGATGGATCAGTGGATAAGAGCTCAAACTGCTCTTGCAGAGGACCTGAGTTTGGTTCCCAACACCCACATTGGGTAGCTCACAACTGCTTGTAACTCCAGATTAGGGGATTTAACACCCTCTTCTAGACTCTTTGGTTACCTACACTTACATATACATAGCCCCCAAACATACATATATTTAAATCGAATAAATATTGTAAAAGTAAAATTAATTATCAAAAAATTAATAATATATTCATAAATATATATTTATAATATATGTCTATGCAGAAATAAAATCAGCCTCATTATATATTTGTGTCTAGGCAACATATCAACAGTACTATAACAAACCCATAGAAAACATACAACATTGTGATTATATGTTGTAGCTAATGTTTTTTGCCATGTTTTATGTTTGACTTATGCAAACTTTGTATTCATGATAAGGAATTCCTACAATTACTATATGATAGTAGTGAAATGCAATTGTCCATATGTTTGAATTGAAGAAAAGACTAAAATTGTAAGGGATGCTGTTTATACAAGATTGATGCTCATATGTATATTAAATACAAATATCATCCATGTTTATCATTTAGTTCCACAGGCCTTTATCACTTTCAAGAAAGTTAATCTTAAATAGCACATATAGGAAGTCCTAAAATTAAAAAGAATTTTGTATAACAAGTGACTATTCTCTAATGTGTATTTTGTATATATATATACCAAGAAAGGGTTTCTTTGTGTAGCCCTGGCTGTCCTGGAACTCACTCTGTAGACCAGGCTGGCCTCGAACTCAGAAATTCACCTGCCTCTGCTTCCCAAGTGCTGGGATTAAAGGCGTGCGCCACCACTGCCTGGCTGTATAAACAAACAAACAAACAAACAAACACACACACTACATATGATAAGCATACATATATTGAGTTTCATTTAAAAAAAATTAAAATCCCAAGACATGGCATGTGGTGTGTGTGTTGAGCTATGAGTCCAGCTGAGGTTCCTTGTCCTCACCTTCCTCCCTCTCAGGGTGTCCAGATGCCTGCATGCTAGGCTGGAAGGATGAAGAGAAGTCCTGATGAACAGATGGAGTTCTGCAGAATCCTGGTCGAGCGGGGCATAAGGAATGAAGGGTGGTGGGATCTTAGTATTATAGTTCTTTTAGGCAAAGGCCTTCTCAGATGATCATCAATGCAAAAGCTCTTTTTGAGAATCTTAGCTTGTACACATACCTTTAGTGGAGTGAGCTTGTACTCATATACTTTATTTGGGGTAAACTAGGGGTATATATGGACCTTGGAGAGTAGGAAAGTGTTCTTCTTAGGGTGAAGTTTCATTGGTTAGAACTTAAAATACTGGGAATGCCTTATTTGTATGGAGAGACATTCCAAGAATCCCAGGTCCTTGCTGGGAGGGTTCTTAGGGTAAGGAGTGGAGAGGTGGCTGGGGGAGTGGGGCGGAACTTGTAGGTTTGCCAAGTGGAAGGAAGCTGAACTTGTAGGTTTGCCAAGGACTAGTCGATTTTCTCTAGATAGAGGGTATAGGGGTTCAGGCTCCCCAGACAAGGTCAGAGAAGGGGAAGCCCTACTAGTAAAGGGAATCTATCATCTTTCACTGAGCTCAGAGAAGCCGTCTGTTCATGGTAGACTTTGACCTTAATTAGCAGGATTTCCTCACAATGGTGTACTAACATGTAGAAGAAGTTGGGATATTTTAAAGAATATCTTATATATTATAGATTATTGTAGCAGCTATGAGTGTATGAAACAAGCAGAATACAAATGAATATTTATTTGTCTATGGAAATATAGTCCTTAGAAGGAAGATGCAGAGTATTCTAGGACAGTGCCTTAGTTTTCTTTTCTTGTTGCTATGATAATCTATTTAAGAAAAGAAAAAGGTTTATTCCGGTTTACACATCAAGGCTACCACTCATCATATAGGGAAATCAAGGTGTCAGGAGCTTGAAATAGTTGATCATATCACATCCACAATCAGAAACACATTCTGCCGTCCTGTTTCCAGTCCAGTGTCTCAACCAGGGAATGGTGCCTGCCCACGGAGGGCAGGCCTTGTTATCTCAACCAATGAAATCAAATCACTCCTCATAGGCATGCCCAGAGGCCTGTCTCCCAGATTTCAGATTTTGTCAACTTGACCATTAATACTATCACATATAATACTGTGGTCAATCTACTAGTTGAACCAACTACATGCTGCATTCACTTAGAATAACCTGGAATATAGTTGGTGTTCAGGAGTTGCCTCACAAACCACATGAACACCAATCTCAATCAGACAAGGAGAGTTTATTGAACATACACCCCAGGGCTGATTGATCAAGCCCACAATGCAGACTCAGGAGCTGGTTGTAATGTTGAGTCAAGATCTTATAGGGTTTTTAAAGTCTGATATCTACAAATGTCTGGGCCAAGTTATTCCATCAATCAGGATTTAAGGATAAGGGATTTCCTTAGGAACATGGTTGTCGTATACTTATCCTGCTCCCATTGGTTGGGGTGTTCAGCTGTGGCAGTGGACTTGCCTGTCTAACATTTATGTCTTAACTTGTCAACCAGGATGTCAGTTACCCACATACATGTCTCTTTCTGCCAAGTAAGATGTCAGTTCCCAGGGAGGTCTTGGGAACTTAAACTTTACTTGATCCCTACTCAAAATGGAAGTCTTATTCTAAATGTATTCAGGGGTCTCTCTTATGTTGAGGTCCATCCCAAGGCCAGCTTATAAAGGAAAATACCACAACATCTTATACACAGGTGCAGAAAGTCCTGCTGAATGGTTGGTTCGGATCCAGGCTTATTGTGGCTAACCAGTCCTAACTGACTACTGTTGTGATTGGTTTCCAAGAGCACAGAATATAACAGAATATGCAATAAACTTAGGCTTGAGAGAGTTTCTTAGTAACAGCAATAACACCATCTGAGAAAGTTTCCTTATAACATTAGTAACAGCACAAGATGGTAGGTTAGGTAGATAATAGTTACCTAGGCCTTAACATTTTACCTAGGCTTTAACAATCTTAAATAGACAACAGGGCTAAAACAGATTATTAAAGAACTATACAAAGTCATAGTCACAACTTTGGACATATAATTGTGTCAACACCTCACTTGCAGCAAATAGATTTGATTTCTGGAGATATAAATGAAAAAATGTCCCCCATAGGCTCGTGTGTTTGAATACTTGGTATCCCAATAGATGGCGCTGTTTTGGGAGTTTCAGGAGATGTAGCCCTGATGGAAGTCAAGTTTCAGGTCTCTGGGGGATGTATAGAGAAAGCATATGGCCTCACCTCACTTCCAGTATGTCTTTTCTGCTTCATGCTTGAGGTTGAGATGTGAACTTCTCAGCAACCATGCCTGCTGCTTGCTGTCATGCCTCCCTGTCTCGACAGATTCCTATTCCTCTGGACCCATAAGCCTAAAGAAACTCTTCTGTGAGTTGGAATTTCATCACAGCAACAGAAAAGTAACCAAAGCATATTGTAAAGAGGAGTCTGCAAGACTTTCAAGGAAGTATTGTTCTTTATTTGGGCAGGTCCAGGATCTACACTTCAGATACAATCAGCAATGTGTTATCTAGTTTGTTTGCCAACTTCTGTTTACTTGGGTAGCATTTCTGTTCTATTTGTAAGTTTTATCTTTTTTCCTTGAGATGTTTATACAATATGCATAGCTGAAATACTATTTTTTTCAAAACGCATGTATGTTATTGTTCTACATCACATAGTTACCCTGCAATATAACAATACTCATGTGTATCCTTTGACACATCTTATTTCTCCTTCTCTGCCCCTGACAGTCACCATTCTCCCTGTTTTTTTGCATTTGCCTTTTAGACATTTCCACATATAAACAAGATCACGCATCACTTTCTTCCCCTGTCTGTCTTGTCTCAGCTAGTGTAATGTCACTCATGACAACACAGTGAAACTGGAGGATCAGATCTTGTGTCCATAACTATTAACACTTATGAGAGTAACAATGTACCCTCTTACTAGAATAGAGAACTGCATTTTCATAAATTGTTGGTGAAAATGTCAAACAATGCTAGTTTTGGGGAGGTAACTTTGACAATATTAGCACTCCTTTTTTTTACCCCAGGTTCCATATTAATTATGTATCTCTAACATTAAAAATGCCAAAAATTAATCACATATAGACACATATATATGTATTATATATTATATATATGTATATACATACAAACACACACACACACATATATAAAATTCCAGATTCCAGATCTAGTTAAATCTCCACACAAAAAATGTCATAGTTCATGTAATGGGAAATTATATAGTTATTAAAGAATAAGAACGGTATTTACAAACCACAGTGGAACATGTATCAAATCATACTGTTAGAGATTAAGAAAGCAAAGCCAAAGGAATATATGAAGCATCTTTTCTTCAGGTAAGAAAGAA
This sequence comes from Mus caroli, assembly GCF_978045245.1. Taxonomy (NCBI): domain Eukaryota; kingdom Metazoa; phylum Chordata; class Mammalia; order Rodentia; family Muridae; genus Mus; species Mus caroli. Next base: position 162,280,119 of record NW_028227256.1, read on the forward strand.
GAGGATTCTTAAAAATGCACATATTTTTCTTTATAAAAGAAAATATAAATAAAACCAGAAAACATTAAATGATGGGTCTGGAAAGGAAGCAAAGTGGATGTGGGAAGGGGTGGTCTTTAGGAATAACATTGTGTGCAGTTTTGTTGTTTGAAAGAACTTGTATGTTCTACCTTACAAAAATACAGTTGAAGCTGGGCAGTGGTGGCACATACCTTTAATCCCAATGCTTGGGAGGCAGAGGTCAACAGATCTCTGAGTTTGAGGCCAGCCTGGTTTACAAAGGAAGTTCTAGGACAGCCAGGGCTGTTATACAGAGAATCCCTGTTTCAAAAAACCAACCAACCAACCAACCAACCAACCAACCAACCAACCAACCAACCAACAAAAAGAAGAAAAGAAAAGAAAAGAAAAGAAAAGAAAAGAAAAGAAAAGAAAAGAAGACAAGCGAAACAGTGAAGCAAACAGGATGGGAAGGAGAAAAGGACTTTCCACTGAGAGTAAGCTGAAGCAAACAAACTGTTAGGGCACTTTAGATAAGTTGTATAACCACAAAGAATGAGAGAAAGAATGAGCAAGCCAGCTAATTATGAACATGGCATTTACATTATATCCTAAGTCTTGAACAGAGGAGAGAAGCTAAGAAATTCTAAACTGAGTGGAATTCCTTCTTCTAGTTGGATGGACAAAGAAGTCTGAATCTACTTTTTATATATTATAGGACTAAGAATATGAGTCACTATGCATTTCCTGAGTGCTAACTTATCTCATTGTGGACAAAGAACATATATGGAAAGGGGTAGGCAAGGAAAAATCTCAAAGGGTTGTATTGTATTAGCAGCATCTAATGAGTCATCATTTTGAGACTACATACCTGTTTATATAAATATGTGTATATCTACATGCTTATTTGCATACATAAATTTATATAAATATATTTCTACTAGCATGCAGATCTCAATTTATCTTTTTAAAAAATATGTACTTGGGGATGTTTTGTTTGTATGTACGTCTGTGAACCACGTGTATGCAGTGCACATGGAGGCCAGAAGAACTTTGGGTATCTTGGGACTGGAGTTCCAGATGGTTGTGAGCTGCCATGTAGGTGGTAAGACTTGAACTTGGGTCCTTTGGAAGAGCAGTCAGTACTCTTAATTGCCGAGCTGTCTTTTCAGTATCATGGACATCAATTTATCAATATAAATTTTTAATAAAAGAAATCAGGAACTCTTGAAGAAATGGCAATTCCAGCACAGAGAAAGTATACTAAAAAGTGACCTTGTGGTATTTTGCTCTATTAGGGAGGAAGGAAGAGTCCATTGATGTTAAGAGATATTAAGGATCAGTGATTGTTGCTTCTTGTTATTTTTGTTGTTAGATGTGTGGATGCTTCAGTCTTACTTAGAAGGGGGAACAAAATAATCACAGAAAGTAGAGGGAAGGTGAGAGTTGGGAGGGAGAAAGGAGGGGAGGAGAAAAGGAGGGCAGGATCAGGTGTGGGAGGAGATGGGAGAGATGTATAGAGGGTCAGGACATTGAACAGAGGTGTGTATCAGTGGGGGATGGGGAACTGGGGTAGCCACCAGAAAGTCCTAGATGCTAGGAAGAGAAGCCAGTCTTGGGCTGAGACCCTGGATGGAGTCATTCAGATGCAGAATCAGTGATGTCCAGAAGAACATGGATGGATGGGTGGGTAGTGGTTGAGGGCAGTGATGGATGGGTGGATCAATAGATAGGAAAGAAAGATGGATGGATGGATGGATGGAAGGCTGGGTGGGGAGATGGTTAGGAAAGAAAGAAGAATGACTGGATGGACAGAAATACAGAATAAAAGATATACATTTATATATACATATAGGTGATAGATATATAGATAGATAATAGATAAAATGATTTTTTTTTATTGAACATGAAAACTCATGAAATAAAGACTTTATGTAGCTTTCTCTTGGGGTCAGTTGAGGGACTATGGTGAGAATTCACACATCATAAGCACACAGCCCTGTAGACCTGGAAGAGAAGCTAGTCTTGGCCTGAGTCCCTGAATGGAATTGTTCAAATGCAGAAGCAGTGATGTCCAGAAGAGCACCAGCTCTTACAGATCAATGAAGCTCAGGAACAAAAGGCCTCAGCGAGCTGGTGGTCTGGGCAGAGCATCCTTTGCATCTTTGTGACTCTTCCTCTGCAGTGGAGAAGAGGGAGTGTTGCTGAAGATGAGGCCAAGCAGTGCTTTAAAAGCTCAGATTGTTCCAAGGGGTGGGGATGAGGGGGAAGGAGACAGCATGGGCAGAGGAAGAGAAAAAAGAGAAAGGAGGAACAGGAAAAGAAAGGAGGAAGAAGTCTTTAGTTCCGCTGGCATCTAAATTTGGTAGATGTTTAGACAGCCAATAATTTATTTCCAGGCTTGCAAAAGCATTTATTCTGCCCTGCTGTCGACATGAGATCTCACACATATTTCACTGGAGTGGATTAGCTCACCGGGGTTGCATTTTAACCCACGCTCCTTGGCAACACCGTTATCTCTGTGTGGGAGGCACACAGGGGTAGTAATTTAGTTGGAGGAGGGTGACAAGCTAGCAGAAGTGCATTGAGACTGTGCTTGAATAGCAAGTTCCCATTTCGTTTCTTTGGTTCCTTCTTTTTTTGAACCTTCATTGTATACTTATTTGTGAAAGCTAAAAAGCAGAAAGTCTCCCAAATCACTCTCATTCGCTGATGGCTCAGCAGTCACAGCTTAGAAGAGGCCACTGCAGTGTCACTTCCGTAAGGTCACAGCATGTCATTGGGCAATGTGGATAGCAACCATAGACTCACTGTACACTGACCACAATCTGGTAAGCCACCAGTTGCTTTGTGGATGTCCACACTGCCCTTCTGTCCAATCGCTTGCATCCACCCAAGATCCCGACACCAACTCAGGGTATCTCCTGGTTCTCTAATGATCTTTCTTGCTGTGGGAATGTGGAGAGCCTCAGGTTTCTACATTTCATTCCTGTGAGTTTGTGTGTGCACTTGCACTTGTGGGGCTGTGTATACAGGCTCAGGCAGGTGTGCACCCACGCAAGCATGCACAAGCCGGAAGAGGTGATCAGGTGTCCTCCTCTACTGCTTTCTACCTTAGTCCCCAGTCACACTGTCTCTCATTGAACAAGGGCTTGTCATTTTGGGGGCAATCCCCAGACATCCTCTCAACCCTCTGCCCCTCTCCCCCAGCACCGGGATTATTGTTGCACAAACCCACACCTAGATCTTTTTACACAGGTGCTGGAGTTCTGAATTCAAATCCTCAAGCGTGGGCAGCAAGGACTTAGGCACTGAGCCACGTCCCCAGCCCTGCTTACATAGTTTTAGAGGCACCTATGCATGTGTAAGTGGAGAGGATAATGACTTGTCCCTGCCCTCTAACTATGGCAGCATCGGCCCTAGACCTGTAGCCTCAATGTTCCTCTGGAACTTGGTAAGGATACAATGTCCCGGGGCCCTGGTGTACTAATTCAGAATCTCTGAGCCTAGGACCCAGCAATCCGCATTTCAACAACGTCTTCAAGCCATTTGCCCTCATGCAAACATTTGAGCAACATTATTCTTAGGGACTCAGCTAATCACAATCGTTTCCTCATTCCATAATGTTAACCTTAAACAGAGTTAACAAGCATCACTGGATGGTTATTATTCAGAAAAAAATCTATTTCTGAATGCAGAAATAAAAGAAAAATTAATTCTATTCCACAAAAGGTATATTGGGGTGCTGGAGTTTCATAAGCTCAAAAAAATGTTTCCTGAGGCAAGGCGCTACCGCGCAATCTGTTCTTGTTCCCATGTGATTGAATAAACGAATGGGAGACTCTGGTGATCTTGAGGCACCAAGACTCATGAAAAAGGGGTTAGTGTAAAAAAAACTCTCAAAGGAATAATGGGAATGGATTGGTCATCGATAAGCTCATTTCCCTTTGATGCCCAGGTATGCGACATTGACATCTGCACGGTCATTGAGAACTCTGGTTCCCTCTATTTTGTTCTTTGTCCTCAAAGAACACCTTGAATTTTGTGGCTCAGGATGGTTGTGTCACCATCACATCCGTATTCCACCCAGCTGGAAGAAATATGAAGCACACTTACACCAGTGAGTCCTAGTTACGTTGTTGTTGCTGTAATAAAATACCCTGTCCAAAATAAGTTAAAGAAAGGCTTTATTTTGGTTTAAAGCTCCAGACAATCTATTATTTAGTAAAGGTGGGACACCAGGAGTCAGAAGCCTGCCCAGCAGACAGGAAACACTGTGGTCACATATAACAGGACTTTCTGGACCTGCCAGTGGTTAATGATGTAGAAACTTATAATATTTATAAGAGTTTAGGCCTTTAGCTTGGGCTACCTCCCAGCTAGCTCATCTAACTGAATCTTATTATCCTAGCCCACAACTAGTTTTTTTCCTCAACATTTTGAAATATGATTTTAATTGAAATAGAAGTACATTACTTTCCCCTCCCTCCCCTCCCTCCAGCCCCTTCCTGCTGACCTGTCCTTAATGCCTCCCATGTTCCCCGACTCTCTATTGTGGTCTTTTTTCTTTCTTATGGGTTCTTTCCAGAAGTACAAATAAAATGTTCTTTCTGACACCAGTGGGAGATTATACTCCTGGACTCATCAGATAGACAGTGCTACCTTTCCTAGCACAGAAGCATGACTTTTTGGTAGTATTTTGACATTGTAATTTTAGTGAGATATTTGGGGAAACACCATCAGAGGCTATCCTTTGAATCTCTCTCTCAGTGCCAGGATGCCCAACCCCCTCCATCTCCTAGAGATCATCTCCCAGAGATCCTCGCTCAGAATGGAAGTCCTGCCTTCCCTTTCCTGCCTAGCTATTGGCTGACAGATTTTTTATTAAGGCAATCAACAGTTGAGAGAGGAAGAGAGTTTACAAACCATGAGGCCGGTTATGAGCCATAGGAACATCAATAACAACAATGCCAAGATTCTGCTAGCTCTCGGCTAGTACAGCAATCAACAATTGACAGAGCAGAGATACCTTTACACCAATGTACCTCAACAGTCACATTTCATCTGTACACAAGGGGAGAGAGAGACAGAGGGAGAGAAACAGAGAAAGACAGAGAGACACAGAGAGAAACAGAGATGGGGGAGAGAGAGACAGAGACAGACAGAGAGAGAAAGAGCAGAAGTCCAGGCTGTAAAACCTCAGAGGCAGTTCCCATTAATGTGTTTACTTCCCCCAGCAAAGCTCTGCCTTCTTAAAGTTCCATAACTTTCCTAAACAGCTACCAACTGAAGATGAAGTATTCAATTACACAGCCTATGGGGGACATTTCTCACCCACACCACAAGTAATGAAGTAATGATGAGACAGTATGGTCACAGCCATAGAAAATGTATATCCACAACTCAGGGATGCTGTTGGCCTTCAACATCCTTGGCTTTAGATCTATTCCTATTTATTTTGTTTCTCTATCATACAGCGGAGTCCTGTAGGCTATTTCTTCTAGGTCCCTTTGCTTGCATGTTTTCAAGGATTCACCCCATGTAAGATGGCAGGCTAGAGGAAGGGTGAAGCTGGGATATTTTCTTCCATCTGCTTTTGCTTCATGCTATGATTGTAGTGGTAGCTGTATTATGTATGTGGCCCAACCCTCAATGCCCTATAGGTTCCAGGGACTCTGCCTCTTTTGTCTTTTTAGTCCATAGGTGGTACCAACTCCTTGAATGTTCGTTGATTCCTAAGTTGCTTCACCATGCTCTTGGGTTTGCCTCTTTCACTATCTGAAATCATTTTCTTGTATTAAACACCCAAGCTATGAGAAGTCAGTGCTCAGCTTTATCTAGAGGTGACATCATAAAGAAAGTAACACTTATCACTGCAGGGCTGCAGACTTCCATGGACATGAATTTCAATATGGATCCCAGGTCTGGAGAAGAGCACAGGTAGAGATAACTGAGGTGATGTAGGTCAGGGAGGACAAGGGACCACGGATGAGGACCCCTCGGTGAGTCAAAGTGCTTTTGGGAAGCAGGGCATTTCTCCAACCCTGAGATGTGGTACACTTCAGACATCATCGTATGGCTGGGTATTATCCCTGCTGTGACAACTGCGTACTGTTCTTCCATAGGAAATTGAACAGTCTTATTTTTTTTTTATCTAAAATCCTAAAAAATATTCTGCCAGATGCTTCACTCATCCTGTGTCCCTCCCCACCCGCCTATTCACATTGGCATGTGGACATGTTCCCACCAAATGAGTCAGTCAGATCGGAACATTAGTCTATTGGAGCAGATGTCACTTTAAGAAAACAACATTTCACCATTGCACAAAGCTTACCAATAGCATCTATCATGTGGTGATGGTGCTGATCTAAAGGAAAGGGGTAATTTTGGTGAATTCAAAGGAGATAAGATGGCTATAATTATAGGGCATTGCTTCTAACTAATCCCAGAAAGAAGAAAGGCTGTTTTGTATCATGTTGAGATAGGGGAGGGAGGAGGGAGGGACTTGGCAAGGAGGGTAGGCTGTCAGAGGGAGGAGGTGGGAGATGGCAGTGTTTAGGGATGGTATTTTTGTGACTTACTTACCCTGTCTCAGACTAGACGCTTCCCAGCAAGTAAACAAGACCTTTGAAGGTCGCTGAGGAGAGAATCCAAGGGATTTGCTCAGTGCAAACACCTCCCTGTATCCCACAGGTTTCCTAACCACAGCTCCTCTTTCCAAGCCCTCGCAAATCCGCCTGCTGCCTGTCGCGGTATCATCTCATCTTGGTCTAGTGTAGAATCTTCACCTCTCAAACTCAACCAGTATAAAACACGAGGCGGTTCATTAGCGGGGGCTTTATGATTGATTGTGGTGGTGACAACCACCTGCTACTGCGACTTAACCTTTCGTGCATTCACACATAGATTCCCTAACTAGGTTGACACTGTGTGTTGAATGTCATCCTCAGATTCTCTAGCTTCCCATGTATGACATAAGTTCTCAGTGCATGTTGACTGATTGGTTAGATATCAGGGCAAGTGGCTGTGAGGTTCAATGGCCTCCCCAATGGGAGGCAGAAACTAGTATATTTTTGTGGAGGAAGGAAATTAGCATCTATAGAGAACCTATGAGCCAGGCCTTCTACCTCAATTATTTTACATCAGCATCGAGAAAGACTGCACAATAAATATACTCAAATTAGTGCTGAGGGAATGGAGATTTGGAGAAATTGAGGTTAGTTTATCAATGCTACAAAACTCATAGGTTACAAAAGCTAGGGGTTTAATCATAGGGTCATTTGATTTCAAATTTTATGCCCCTTTAAAATGAAGCTTTATTGTCAAGGGACATCCTCCCCCCACCCCCACCCCCAATCACTTCTTTCAACCTGACCAAGATCAGATGATTCTCACAGGCTGTTTTAGCAGTTGAAGACTTTTCAGTCTGTCAGACTGAACTTTGGAAATACTCTTAGGAATAAAATGAGGTAGAGAAATGGCCTCCCTGCCATGTTCACAAGCTGGGAGATGTTGTATTGCAAAGGTAAGAGTAGCTAATGTTGAAAATACAGTTACCCTTGTTAGATTACTAAATTTAAAATAGAGAGATTACCTTGAATTATCTGAGGGGCTCCAACAAAGTCACGAGGTTCCTTAAACAAGGAGGAAGGGAGACAGAGTGATGCAGAGTGATGCAGAGTGGGAAGAACTCGCGTGTCAGTGTGGGATTTGATGGTGGAGCAAGAGTCTATGAGCCAAGGAGCATGGGTTCCAACTAAGACCTGGAAATGCAAGGGAGCACTTTTTTGTGGAGTTTCTAGAAAGAAATGAATCTCTCCAACATCTGATTTCATCCCGCTGCCACCTGCCCCAGATTGCTGACCTTCAAAACTGAGATAATAAATTTGTATTGCTTCCTGACCCTTGTTACAGCAATGTTAGGAAATGAATAGAAGAGGCAACAGTAAGTCAACTCCTGGTCCAAACTTGCACAGACCTCGAGAATAGGCTTGATGGGTTTGAGGTCAGATAACACGTGGATGAGAAGGAAAGGATAATTCAGGTGATACTAGAGAGTAGACCAGAACGGAGGCTGAGGGCAGAGATGACTGGAAGGCAGGGAGCAAGAGCACTTATCTCTTGGTGGGACATTTTCTGGGGAGACACGAAGAAATGGCTACTTCATCCCTGATAGGGAACCAATGACAGACCAAAATAATGATTCCAACAAAATCTAGGTTGGCAAACTAGTGAGTTTAATTGTGGTTGCTTACTAGAGAATAGACAATCTAAAGGAAGCTGTATTCCCCAAAAGCCCATGCCAGCATGGGTGATGGCTCACAAAAGCTGCACATCTCAGAGCTCTCTCTGTAGGATCACCAGGTACCAGGAGGTTGGAGAGTCTCTCTTTCTATATAAGCAGGAAGTCCTGCTTATATTACCAGGAGAAGGGAGGGGCCTTGTGAATCTTGTACATTTCAGGAATTTCTTGAGGCCTGTGTTGTTCACTTCCTCAGTCCTAAGGAGTATCTTTCTAGGATGCAGAGTTTCTAGAAAGGATGTAGAAGCTAGAAAGGAAGATTCCTTCCTCCAGGATGGAAATCATTTAGTTTGGAGGACAATGCTTCACTATAGTCACATACGGGGCTTGGGATACAGCAGTTATTTCCCTAAAATTCCCTGATGTACTGGAGTGAGAAAATGGCGGAGCAAATGATGATGAAATGAAGAGGCTAATTGAACCAAGAGAAAAAAAAAAAGATGGTAAAGAAGGGAAGAGTCCATCCCATCTGTAGCCACCAAACCCAGACACTACTGAGGATGCCAAGAAGTGCTTGCTGACAGGAGCCTGTATAGCTATCCCCTGAGAGGCTCTGCCAGAGCTTAACTAATACAGATGCTGATGCTTGCAGCCAACCTTGGACTGAGCATGGGGACCCCAGTGGAGGAGTTAGGGGAGGGACTGAAGGAGCTGAAGGGGTTTGTAACCCCAGAGGAAGAGCATGAGCCAGCAGCTAGACATGAAGTTTCAGAAATGCATTTATGCCAAGGTTCTTCTTCCACCTTAAGCATGCAAGAACATTCTTTCAGGGTCCTCGGCAATATCATTACTAACTCTATCAAATTATAGATATATTTACAAAAGGAAACATAATCCTTTAGTATAACAGCCTATGAGGTGGGGAGTAGTGGTTCAAAATAATGATTTTCCTGGAGTTGCACTGGAAAAAATTTTTTTCTGGCTGCTCAAATTTTTGCACCATTGAAACTTCATTAGAGGATTATGTGATGATCTTTTTGCATAGCTTGTATTTCTGGTAAGCTTTAGATATGATAGTAGATGCAGAATCCTCATTGCTAATTCATAGATCATCTCGGTTTCCATAATCTAGAGCCAAGATCTCCAACTTGGACAAGAGCTGAGCGCTAGAGTTAAGTTACCTGCTTCTCAGTGGTCACTCAATGTTTTTTAAAATGGACAGTGTGCAAACACCTGAATTGTGTCAATGCAGTCTAGAGACTCCAAGCATTGGAAGGTTTCATTACCTAAGAACCAGATTCGTGACATTGCCCCCTCCCAAGAAACCCGCTCCTGTGTCTTGGGTGTACAGTGCCCTGTTTTCTAAATGCTTCTCTCTTCCTTTACACCTGTGGCAAAGCTATACCAAAACTTACTTTGGATTGGCAAGATGGCCCAACATGTAAAAGCATGTGCTGTTGAGCTCAATGACTTGAGTATATCACTGGAATTCACATGGTACAAAGAGAGAACCAACTCCCCATTGAGTGTCCTTTGGCTTCCATTAATGTCATGGAATGTATCTGCTCATCATATCCACACACATAGAGATAAATAAGCAAAGAATCACACTCCCACTCAAGTTCGGGGTTTGAAACATGCTAAGTCTCTTTCTCTTTGTACCTCTTTAGTCCTCCTGGCTCATGTTTCTTCTCCTTCTTGTTTCCCAGACTCATGCAGGCATGTGTCTACAAATGCACACATACATCGTTGACATTCAAATTTTAACCTTCCTCATTAATAATCCATAGAGCAGTTCCCAGGAGAGGGCATCTAATCCAGTCCTCTGGAAGAGATAATGAGATTGCTACCAGCAGAGAAAAGCAGTTTGTAATAGCAAGAAATCCACATTGTGGGGCTCCCTGCCTTCTACCGACTCTCGCGTCCTGGAAGGGCAGTGTGTCTGTTAGAAACCATGAAACCTCTCTGAGCACTGATGGACTAAAGATCCTCCTTCTCCCCTTTTCCTTAGATTTCATTCTTTGCTAAGTCATCAGGCCCAACATCATTTCTCAAGTCAAGTGGATAGAAAGCATATGCTTTGATATCTGTTCAGGAGTAACCATGATTAAGTTATGCTTAATGATATTCTTGTCTATGGTAGCTAGAATCCCACATCTATGTGGTCTAGCTCACATAGCCATTATAGTTTGGTCTGCATGCATAGACTGACTGACTTTTTAAAAGGTTACCTGACCTTACCTGACCTTTTTTGTGGCTCTCTTTGTCTTGCCTGAAGCGTAGATGACTCAGACATGGTTAGTTCATAGAACTCAATCAATAACAATACTTAACCTAGCATTCAAATTCTGCCTCTTTGGTTTATAAAGTACATATTCTCCCTTCATTTATTTACTTATAAAGACCCACTCTGAATAACAATATCTACCTCTCTGGATCATAGTGGACATTACCAGGAGATGAAGCACATGGAAGAGACTAACACACATTCAGCACTTGGTGGCACATGTTGCTTTAATTTCCCTCTCCAGGTGGGTGGTGGGCTAGCTTGTCCCAGAGAAATGGATGTTTGTAGGATGACAGTGTCTATGCCATCTGTAACAGCACGGTGGCGATTAGGAACAAAAAGTAAAAGCCATAAATATATGGCACTGATTTGGTCTGAGATTTTGATGTTAGAGATTTATTCTGTTTTAGAATCTGTAAAACAAATAGCTTTTATTCATATTTTTATTACTTATTTAATAAATGAAACCTCCAAACATAAAGCTTAGGTTGCTGAGAAGAAAGGGTTTTTGTTGTTGTTGTTATTGTTAGTGTTCTGTTGGTTTTTAGTTCATATACAACTTTTATTGATTTTTTTTTGTTTTTATGATGCATAAATAATCACATTAATCTTTGCACACAAATGTATCAAAGAAGAGTATTCAGACATCAGTGATCTAAACCAAAAAAGTGACCTTCTTATTTTAAAGACTTGCCTTATTTAATTATGTCTATGCATGTGTGCGTATGTGCATGTATGTTACAGTGCTCACAAAGGTCAGAAGAGGACAATTGGACTCACTGGAGGTGGAGTTGGTGGTTTTGAGCTGGCTATACGGTGCTGGTAACCAAATTTGAAAGGACTCTGTGACAGAATAAAGTCTGTAAAGCTCTTTCTTACTATATTTTAAGAGGTGAATGAGGCAGAATGTGGCTGCTCAGGGCCTCAGAAAGAGGAATGATAATATGGTAGGAGTCAGTCAGGCTCTTATCAGAGATCAGTCTCTGAAATTAAGTTGATACCCCCAAAAGTTTTACTGTTTATTCTATGGCTTTGAGCAAATCTTACCAGTAGCCCTACAAAACCTTAGTTTCTCCATCTCTAAAATGAGGATTCTCTAGGTTCTCTTCAGCTCTGAAATCCCATGGATTCTTGAAAACAAACAAACAAAAAAGGAGAGCTAGCGGCGTCAACAGGCTGGAGCAATGTGCAGGCTGAGTGAGCTGTCCTCTTTGTACAGATGCCTGGATCTAAAAGGTAAAGCTTTTTCTGAAACCTCAGAATGAGGAAGTTAAGGTACAACCAAGTATCAGTCCCAGCAAAGCCATGCCTAACTGGTAAGGGGGATATTTCATCACGAGCTTTCTTCTAGTTTTACTCTTTGTACTTTCTTATTGTTATGACAGTACCACAGGATCTCATGGAGTGCCTGAGGGTGAATAGTAGACAGACCCAAGAAGGAAAAGGACCACTGAAGGCCATGCATGGCAGCCTGTGCCCACAGGAAGCAGATTCAGTCTCAGCTGGGAAATAGATCCACTCTGAGGGGCAAGGAGACATCCCAGCAAGCAAAGGAAAGGTCAGGAAAGGCAATTTCCAGAAAAACATGTAGCCAACGTTGCAGGTCTTTTCCTAGACAGAAAGAGTAGATCTTGGGGAATCATAATTTTTTCTTAATTCTCATGGCAATGGTAATTTGACTCCTGTTTTGAAATTTCTCTAAGAGTGAAATGGCATCTCTGTGAAAGAGATCTTTCTTTCATTCAAACAATTTGTTCCATTTTTCCAATTGATTGATTATTCACAGATTTTTTTTTTCCTATGTGTTGAAATATCGATTTCAACAGCGGCAAAACATTTGACTCCACCTTATCTCTAGAAGTCAGAACCCTGAGATTCCTTAATTCTGAAAATAGTATACTTTTCTGGAATCTTCTTGCCCAGATGCATAACTTTCACATGTCTTTAATAGTCTACTATCCAAAGCATCTCCTCTCATGGTAGACCACTCAGTAGACTACTGTGGCACTCCTCTATGGCCCCCAGGTCTGTCTTCCTGAACATGTCTGTCTGATCTTCACTGCTGTGTTTGTGTTGTCTTGTCTCCTTCAACACACAACTCAAAAGTTACACATGCTCCACTCTTCTAAAGACCCATGCTTCAGTCTTCAAGGTAAGTGTCATGGAGGAGCAGATGAGATATTAGTGTCAGCGCTATGGTCTTCTCCTTGGGAATGTTTGTTTCCTGCAACACTCTTAAATAGTTTGCACACACTTGCATCTCTGGAGCCACCAAGTAACCTTGGACAGTCCAATTAAATGCTGCTCCTTTGACACTGCCACCACCTTGGCTATGTAATCTCATACGACAACTACTTTAGAAACCCGATAGAGTTTTAGCATGTAGGAAAAAACATTTAAAAAAAAAAAGAATGATATTTTGACTGTATCTAGACTCAGCCCACTCACCTTCAGCTTCTGCTGGCCTTGTGTTGAGCATCCATGTTGGTTTTATTGAACTCTGAGATCTGCTTCATCACATTTTTAATAACTGGCTGGTATTCACTCTCTTGACTTTTGGTTGTGATGACTAATTAGGTGCAGTAAGGGGGAGCGATGTCAGGAGAAACCCTAGTCTGTGACTTGTCTGGCAAGGTGTTTGTTACAGTGAAAAAGTGCAGTTAGAATAATTTTAAGGCATTTTATTTTAATAAAGCATAAATTGGAACAAAGTTGGCCAAATAAAACTTGTTTCCAAAAAATTCACCTGCAATAAAACACTTTCATTTCTTCGATGTCAGGCTGCTCAGTCTAATTCTACTCTCAAGAACAATCTAACATTTGGGAAAAATCTTCTCTATAATGTCACACAGAAATTCAGGCAAGTCTCTAGGCTTCACCCCGTTTGAGTCATGTGGATTTTTGTTGCATAAAGAGTGTTGGATCTTAAACATCCTGTGATTGTAGAGTATGCCCTTTTAGCTAAGTTGTTCTAATATTAGGAATCGGGATCCAATGGCATCGAATCAGGAAGTAAGCTGGGGTGTGTGCTGCCCTGGGGGTGACGTCCAGCAACACTCTGCAAGAGAGCCTATGGTACTATTGAGTCAGGATCTCCTTCTGAGGACAGATGTCCTTGAATAAGTCAAAGGGAACAGGAAACAATTCTGGAGAGACATTTGTTGTATCTCCACAAGGTATGCCCTCAGCAGCTGCTCCCTCTTAGACAGACATGAAGGAAGATGAGAGTTTGAGATATAAGTATCATTGTGGTAGTAATTAGATACAGCTGTATTGTGTGTAACACAAATGAACTCAGAGGTCAAGTTTCTTACGGCTCTGACCGGTTATCAATCACCCTGTGCTGTCCAGATATCCATGTTTTTAGCATTATCAACAATATTAACTCTTAACTATCTAAACCTATAAAGATCTAAATTCTTCCAGCGACTCTATGAAGACAAACTGTTTGAGAGCTGATAAAATTAAGGCCTAAACAGACCAGAGCACTGTCTAAAGATTGTAGCTTCCCAGTGACAGAATCAATCGACATTCAAAATTTGATCTCGTCACTCACTCTGTTTTGTGCCCTTCATCACTATGCTACGTGGTAGCTTTAGATCCCAATTCTCAAAATCAGTTTTCTAATCGACACTCTGAATAAACAACCTCTAACTACTGCAGAGAAAAAAAATGGTGTTAGTCTTTATGACCACCATATAATTATCAGCATTCTGTACATGTAAGGTATTTAGTAAGTACCGTATATTGAGCCAGGTTCAAGAATATACTTTCTCATCATAAAATTATTTTGCTGAAGGTGCTGACACTTCCTCTCTGAGTTTGTAAGCTAGAAATGTGGAAGGAAAGGGTTAACTGACTCTCATATTCAAAATTATTGCAATACCTTTGAGAGGGTATCATTCACATGGGCAAAACTTTACTTGGATGTCTTTAAAACTACTTCTGAACGCAGCTCAAATGATTTTTTTTCTCCATCAATATACAAATATTTTATTTTCTACCTTAAAATGGAATTTTATCTATCCTTTGACATTTTTACACACTAATATGATGCATTTTTTAAGATCATATTTGTCTTTTATTCCCTTTTTACTCTCTTGAGAATGTCTTATTCCTCTTTCTACTTTCATGTGTGTCTGTCTGTCTGTGTATGTGTGTGTGTATCTGTGTATGTGTGTGTCTGTGTATGTGTCTGTATGTGTGTGTGTGTCTGTCTGTGTGTATGTGTGTGTGTGTCTGTGAATGTGTGTGTCTGTATGTGTGTGTGTGTGTCTGTGTGTATCTGTGTATGTGTGTGTGTCTGTGTATGTGTGTGTCTGTATGTGTATGTGTGTGTCTGTGTATGTGTGTGTGTGTGTCTGTCTGTCTGTGTGTATCTGTGTATGTGTGTGTGTTTTAAATGTCACCTGAGTTTAATTCAGGTGACTTACATACATATGGATGAGGGGATATTTACTGGCTGTGGACAACTCACTAGGGGCTACACCTTGATGAAAAATGACCCTGTGTACCCAGAAGCCAGTAACTCCTCGGCTAGGGGTAGGGCCTCAGGTGTTCCTACCCCATCCATGGTGGGACGTGGATGGGCTCACTCTTGTACAGGTCCTGTGTACATAATCACAGCTTCTGACTTCATGATGTGCCAGTTGTGTCAAGTCCAGGAGACAGCGTCTCACAGTACTCCTCCCCAGCCTGGGCTTTTCCGTGATGTTCCCTGAGCCTTGGGATGACAAATATATCCTGTTTAAGGATGAACTCTAACCGTATTTCAGCATCACAGTTTTACCAATTATAAATCTTTCCGTTAAACCGTATCCACAACAAAAACAAGATTCTCTGGCCCAAATTCAAGGCTGCACTGACCTATCGGTATAAATACAAATATTTAGAAAGCAGTTTGACAGCATGCCCACATAGCAAAATAACAGTAATTGATTCTCCCCATAGGGCTTATGACCTTCTAGTATGAAGTTTTAAAGGCAAATTGGTCAAGATATTGCTGACTATAGGTGAAAAGCATAGTATAGCAAGAGGAACAATACGTATATAGTCATGAAGACCTGTGTGCATGTGGTAACTCTATCACTTCCTATGTGAGTAACTTAGGTTTGGGGAGAATTAGATTAAATAACAATGATAAAAACAGCCAGTAGAATCTAAGACATTTGAGAGTCGCATAATAATTGCTATCATCTCTGTCAGCTTTGCACCACTGCAACAAAATATCTGGAGAAAGTCAAATGTAACCACATAAAGGTTTATTTTGGTTTATGGTTTAGGAGCCTTTCGTCCCATGGTTGGTTAGCCTGTTGCTTTGAGCCTGTGACAAGGCAGCATGTGACAGTGGGGGCATAAAGCTGAGGCAGCTGTTCACCTCAGGAAGAAAAGAGAAAGAGGAGATGAGACCTCACAGTCAACTTGAGGGGCACACCCCTTAAACGACTTAAAACCTCCACCATAGCTCTACCTCTCAAAAGCCCAGGCTGGAGACCAAGGCTTACAGGCACATCTAACCTCTTGACATTGTGTAACAGCATCTAAAAATTTTACACTTGAGAACTGTGTAACTTAGTTATAAAACAGTAACAAAACCACCTCATAATCTTATAAGTAAGTTGTGATTTTGCCTTGGGCTGAATTCACAGAGATCTTCAGCGTATATGGTCTGAGGGTGGAGGGCTGGACTCAGATGTTTAACGTGTGGGCTGTTAGGGGACCCTTCAGATTCAAATGATAGCACAGCCTCTTTCCTGGGGACAAGTCTTAAATTGTAATTCCACTTCCCTGTCCTGGCATTCCCCTACACTGGGAAGACCAAGGGCCTCTCCTCTCATTGATGTCCCACAAGGCCATCCTCTGCTCCATATGCAGCTGGAGCCATGGGTCCCTCCATGTGTACTCCTTGGTTGGTGGTTTAGTCCCTGGGAGCTCTGAAGGTACTGGTTGGTTCCTATTGTTGTTCCTCCAATGGTGTTGCAAACCCCTTCATCTTCTTGGGTCCTTTAACATAGCTGCCACTGTGCATTTCCTTACAGTGTAATTATCACCCCTTGGAGAGATCCTTTGCTGGGAACATTCTTGGTCAGTTTACTCCACTGCACTGCTCACCAGATTCTGCTCGGGAATCTCTGTACCACCATCACGACTCCAAGTGGCTGCCATGGGATAAACAGAAGGTTGCTTAGCATTTGGCTAAAGTGGGAGCTGATGAAGCATTCCTAATAGCCTGGGTTAGAGTTCCTAATGGACTCTCTGAGACCTTGCAGGCCCATGCAGGCAAGCACGGAGTTCTTTCTGATGAAGTAGAAAACTCAAGAGGCCAAAACTTTTTAAAAGTGATTCGTGTAATATTTTGCGGTCAAAAGGGTTTATTATTTCTCCTATAAAGTGTCTCACACCTTGTGCTGTGACACTTTAAAGACACTTAACAAACATGGCTAGAATGTTCAGCTTTGCCAACATAAAGACTAAGGTAGTCCAAAGAAGTAATCTGATAACAATGAAAACTGATAGCTAAATTGATTGAGACTCATACCATGGAAGAACATTTTAATGGCCTCTCCCATGGTGCTGGCTCAACTCCAGCTCTGTCTTCCATGCCACATAGCATAATGGGGTGGTTGAGTCAGAGACTCCAGAATTGGGTCTCTGTTTCAAATTCTGACTTTGTTGGATGACATCGTTGGGCAAGCGATTTAATTGCTCTTTGTCTCCGTTGCCTTCTCAGAAAAGTGGAATTCATTATACAGCTTACTTAACAGTCCTTCTTATTTTTATTTGTTAAACAAATAATTTAGAATGTTCCAGACACTCTTTAAAGTTAGTAGATGAAGATTCAAAAATTCCACTGGGCCAGGTGGTGGTGGCGCACACCTTTAATCCCAGCACTTGGGAGGCAGAGGCAGGCAGATTTCTGAGTTCCAGGCCAGCCTGGTCTACAGAGTGAGTTCCAGGACAGCCAGGGCTACACAGAGAAGCCTTGTCTCGAAAAAACAAAAAACAAAACAAAACAAAAACAAACAAACAACCCCCCCCCAAAAAAAAGTTCCACTGGAGGCCTCTCATTTGGGGCTCAGAACCTGCTTGCTTGTAACTTCCTTGTTTGTTGCGGCCTGCCCGCAGTCCACAACACGAACGGTTCAACTGAGAATGGCAGTTCGCTGAAAAGAGAGGAATCTAGACGGGGTGGAAGAAAGAATGGAGCTAAGACAACATCCTGATCAAAGCTCAATTTTACTATTTCCAGACACTCAGTTATAAAGGAAAGGGGAGGGAACCCAATATCCCGCCAAGTAACTCAGGGTCCAGTAGCAGGACGAACACGTGTGTGCCTCCAGGCAGCAAAGGCAGGTTCCAGCAGTAGGCGTGGCAGGACAAATGAGCAGGTAGCTCCACCCTTGAGCAAGCAGGTTCCAGGCTGGGGGAAGGGAGGCCACATCTCCTCCCATTAGTTAACAAAACAAACAAATAAACAAAAAAAAGAGGCTGGCCTGAGACAGAAAAATTATTTATGTTCAATAGTTCTGCCTGAGTTCTTAGGGCTAAAGAAAAAACCTGTTTCCGTGGGATTCCCTAACTTTTCTAATGGTAAACTGTATTTGGCTAAGACTGTCTTTATTATCCTAGTAAACCACTAACAGAATAGGCTCTGACTTTATAATGCTAATTAGTGCTGAATAGGTAACTACCTGTTTGCATTTTAAGTAGGGCGTTGGAACCCTGGCTGAGTTTAACTAAACAAATTTAGAATAACACTGAGCTGACAATCCTCCGCAATTTTGGGTGACAGCCAGGGAAACAGGGAGAAAGGGTAAGACCAGCTCTTTAGTACAAGGCCAGTTGGCTTTTTTATTTTTTTTTATTTGGGTGGGAGGCAGTGAAGGGCTTGCCCTTACGACAGTAAGGTCTCCAACCTCTCTCCCCCCTATTAATTAAGTTTAAATAGGCAATGCTTAACAGAGGTGATCAAATGATTTTTTTTTTTCATCCATAGATGAGTGGGCCTTTAACCTTGACTTGGGTGGACATTGACCTGATTCCTCCCGTGAGCTTTATAACAACTCACATCTGTGGCTCTTGGTATCTTTTGGGGAGGGGAGGCAGAGCCTTAGGTATTTTTGGTTTTTAGCTGGAATCAGATACCAACCTCTTTCAAATCAGGTGTGTCGCACAGGGAACTCAGAAACGGTCAAGCTGGACCTTCCTCCGCAGTAATCTCCTGCGCCAAGCGGTACCCATACTGTATTCATATGATTATGAATCAGTATCTCAGTTCTGAGTTATGCGCGGTCTCTATATGAGACTTGTCAACCTCAGATTTAGCAAGGCCTAGACAAGAATTATGTCAGTATTAACACCATTAATTTTGGTTAAAATAGGAGCTGGAGGTCTTTCCTCTTCATCCCTGTTATTCCCAATAGCCTGAGGAACTAAGGACACCTTGCAGTAACAGCAAGGGTGAAAAGCCAGAGGCCAGCTAAGGGACTAAGCCCATCTCTATCAAAATAAGAACTAATCTCTGTAAATATATGAAATTTCTACTTCCCTAGCTCTCCTGGTAAATCTAAATCCTATCTCAGGATGAAAGCCACGTGCTGGGATGTCCTTGGAAGGGAGATTAGCAGTACCACCTGTTTGCTCTTAGGGGCGGAGAACTGGAGAATGTGGATTGACCTGCTTGAGAAAAGAAAGAAATCTAAACAATGAGAGAGTAGCACTGTAAATTTTCTGTTTGGAGAAGTCAAGGTACTTTATTTAGATGCAAATTGTAAAACTAAAGCTAATCTCCGGCCTCCTGTAGGGGAATTGGCTCAGAGGAAAACAGTTTCTGGGAGCTTCCACTCCCAGCTGAATTTTAAGCACAAGAGGAATTTTAGTCTTTAGAATGATACTTACGAGAAGAGACAGAATCTGTGTTTACCTGACGAATTAGTCTCTCTGGTAGCCACTGTGCTCCATCTTCATCTCGTGAAAAAACACAAACCGAGCCTCTTCCCCAGATTAGAACTGGATCCGGACCCTTCCATTTATTAGTCAGGGTGTCCTTCCATTTTACCAATGCATAAGAATTAGAAGTAACTGAGTGCCAATGGCGTTCCGCTGCAGACTGACCTTTAATGTCAGTTTGCAAAAAGTTTAGGACAAATAAGGTGAAGGCAAGATGAGCCTTTGGTGACCTTGGGGGAAATGCTCTGAATTAACTTTGCTAGGTAATTTAGAATATAGGAATCTCTAATAATTGAACTGAATATTAGACCAGTCTAAGATTGAGTTAGAATGGCTGGTCACACTGAAGAAGAGTGAAAAATCATTATGACTCTATTAAATGACTAATTTTACTAAGTCTGAATATACAGTCTCTGATGTACTATTGCCATAAAGTTAAAAGGCTAGAAGCTAGTCTAAACTGGAAAAATGACAAGCAAGGATGGATCTAAAACATGAATTTAATCTTTTAGTCCTTTTAATCAGGACACTGAGTTAACTTACCTGTCAGCTCAGCACACGAATTACCAATATGCTTCTGTAGAGTTCTGTGGAGAGAACCTGTTTTTCCCTTTCCTAATAAGGTAGCTGTTTTAGGATCAATCTATAAGCCCATAAGTAGACCCTTTTAAAATACTAAAAAGCATTTATTAAATTTGACATTTTAATCTCAAATTTTGAAAATAAAGGTATGTTTTAAATAGTGTGCATGTAAATGCACTAAATAGTATATATGGGGATACAATTTTTCTCTTTTGTCTTTTAAGAGGTTAAAGTTTAAAATTTTACAATATCTAACCTTTTGAATTAATAACTTGTTGGACAAAACATTTAAATATTTGGCTGTAAAGGGGCAGTGACTAATTGCACTTTCAATCATTTTTTTTTTTTTTTTAAGGAACGGTTGTAACTAGAAAGCTTGAAAAGTTATTAAGAGTCACACGTGCATAATTTATTTATTTATTAACTAGAAATATGTATAAGCAATTGTAAATTTGAGAATAAATAGTATCTGAGGGACGAACAATTTTAAGTAATTATGAGCTCAGAGATATAGCATTGACTATTAATATATAAATTAAGGTTTGATTGTTCAGCATTTTAAAACACCATCTACAGCACACAACCAGATTATTTGTGTTGGGAACAGGGGCAACTGTGTGTCTTAAGACTTTGCCCCACAGCAGCTAGTTGGGCCCACATGGGCCAACGATTGGCTGGGAGGATGAGAAAAATGACTTTACAATAATGTTTTTTCTGGCCGAAGAATTGTCTTGGGCACAACTAATTTTTAATTACCAATTAACAACAATTATAAAAGCTTTCTTTATTTTTTGTAAAACCTTTTGTAGTAAACTAAAACACTAAATAATAAAAGGATACTGTCTCTGAATCTTTTGGGTGAGAGCAAGGATTTAAGGTAAACTTCCCTTGAGAAGCATTAGTTAATAAAATACTTTCCACTTAGGAAACAATATATACTGAAAGATTAAAACTTTTGGCTTCTTGTAAAGAAGCAGAAACAATAAACATTTTTCTTACATAATGTAAAGCTATATTAGCCATACGTAGAGGCAAAATTTTCTAGTGATTACCAGTTTACTAGAAGCAAAAATCTTTGAATTTAAGCATTATTTTAAACATCTGAATAGATCTGTAACACTGTTAAAAAGAAATTTTCTTGAACACAGGGAAAAACTTTTTTAGGCATTGTTTGCAAAACAAAAGAAAGGGCCACAAGCCGCTCTGGGGCTGCCCAGAGCCCTGTATTGACTCAAAGGTAAAATACTTTTTAATCTGAGCATTAATCTTAAATTTGCAATCAAACTGCAAGCTGCAGTCAATGGAACAATGGCAGTTTTAACCATAATTTTAAGTTTTTGTGCAAGGTTAGGATAATACCTACAACTTTGGGAAAGCAAAACCTATGTTTAAAACAATTTATCACTGTTAAAATCAATATTAGAAGCATTACTATCATATTATGAAGTTTGGATATCAATTAATACCTATGAATACCTATTAAAGCAAGCTTTAACGCTTTAATAAAGAGGCATTGCTTTATATCTTATCTTAAATTTTACTATTTAGGATAGGAACCACATTAATCATTATCTAAACTAGAAATATCTTGAGACTCAGCCTCTGAAGCTTAATCTCAAACTCTAACTCGCTTAGCCGTGTGTCCCTATGAGTAGCACCTCCCGAAGTGGTGACTATAGGTGAAGCGGGAGATTCGCAAGAGGACCAATTCTCATTAAGGTAATGGGCAATTCCTCTATCTGAGTGATTTTTGTTAAAATTCAGTCCATCATCAGAGTTTCCACATTTATCAATTTTTGAGTTAAGAAGATCTTTTTCTGAGGAGGCCTTCTCTGATAGGCACTCCTCCTGAGATACCGCAAGCTCCGCCTGAGGGCAATTTAGCCCTGGAGAAGTTGCATCTTTTATAGCATCATTTACAAGCGCCCAGAGACTTAGGGTAAAATTATCTGTCTGAGCGATATTCAAGGCCTCACCAACTTTCTCCCAGGTTCCACAATCTATCGTTTCTTCTTCCTTGAACCATGGACAACAGCTATCTATCTTATCTAAAAAATTTCTTACTAATTGTACTTCAAGCCTTACTCCTCTGGCCTGAAACAACTCCTGAAAACTAAAAACAACCGCCTGATCCATGACTTTAAACCCTTCCTTCTTCCACCTAAGCAGCTTTCTAAAAAGCTGCGGCACACCGCCTGTCTCCGTATCTAGTTCCGATTAACGAGCTGCTGACCCCAAGCAGAAACAGTGTTGGGTCAGCACTGATTCAAACTTGATTCGTATCCTACCGCATCCTCAGCAACACTTTACAAAACTGAAATTTTAGGCTAGCGCTAGCATGTGTACCTGTCCGTTGCTCCGATGCTCCGATACGAAGATCCTTTCCTTTCTTGTGGAGCTCCACACAGCAGTCGTTTCTCTTAGCATCCCTCTGCCATTCTTCAGGTCCCAGTTCTGGTGCCAACTGTTGCGGCCTGCCTGCAGTCCACAACACGAACGGTTCAACTGAGAATGGCAGTTCGCTGAAAAGAGAGGAATCTAGACGGGGCGGAAGAAAGAATGGAGCTAAGACAACATCCTGATCAAAGCTCAATTTTACTATTTCCAGACACTCAGTTATAAAGGAAAGGGGAGGGAACCCAATATCCCGCCAAGTAACTCAGGGTCCAGTAGCAGGACGAACACGTGTGTGCCTCCAGGCAGCAAAGGCAGGTTCCAGCAGTAGGCGTGGCAGGACAAATGAGCAGGTAGCTCCACCCTTGAGCAAGCAGGTTCCAGGCTGGGGGAAGGGAGGCCACACTTGTTGGTCCTTGTTTCCCATGTGGGGTAGGACAGAATGCTTTCTCTCACGATACGGCAGCACTTAAGTCTGACCGTGGTTCTAACGCTTCACTTTTGCCTTATCTAGTTAAGCAGGCATGCTTCCTTCAGCTAATTGCAGCATGGCAGACGATTTCCAGTTACACCCAGAAGCCACGGATAGAAGGAGTGTTCCAGGTAGACTAGTTAAGGCAACATTGGAGGACTAGTCAGGCTCCTGGCATTCCTCCATGTTCTATCTGCTCACTCTTAACCATTTACTTCTGCTTTGTAACTAGCGTTCTCAATATGTAACTTTACTAGATTTCAATCCAGGACTATGTTCTGCTTCTTTCTGTTCCATGTTGCTTTTGGGGGACTTGGTTCAGACCAAATCCTAGCTGTTCTAATTGGATCACTCCTGAGCTGGTGGTCCTGGGCTGTACAGGGAACAAGACACTCAAGAGTGTCTCTCCATGGCTTCTTCTTCAGTTCGTGCCTCCAGGTTCCTGCGTCTGCTCCTGACCCAACTTCCCTCTGCAGTGAACTGTGATCAGGAGGCCAAATAAACTCTGTCCTGTCCAAGTTCCTTTGTTCATGCTGTTTATCACAGCCATAGAAAGCAAGCTAGGACACAGGACTTAAGCCAGGCTCTGGTCTAGCAGGTCTGTGGTAAATGCTTTGCTTGAGTAATCCTAAAATCTGAAACTCTCAGCTGGACTTATTAATAAGCAGTAGAGGAACAAAATTAACTTTCTGGATGGTATTGAATCTAAGATCCTATTGGTCATTAGATACACCGAAGCTTTATGTAACATATATACTGCAAATATACAGTACCAGTTTTCTGGATCAACAGTATTTTATTCAGATAGGAAGAATTCTTTTAGGCTTAGTTAACCCTAGATTGCATTCTTTAAAAATAAAAAAAAACATATTTTATTTTTACTTATATGTATGTGTACTTCTGGGTATGTCCACAGGAGTGCAAGTGACTGCAGAAGCCAGAAGAGGGCGCTGGATCCCCTGGAGTTTGAGCTACAGGTGGTTGTGAGCTGATATGTGTGCTGGGAACAGAACTTTGGTCCTATGAAGAGCAGGAAGTAGTCTTAATTAACTGTTGAGCCATCTCTCCAGACCTTATCCTTTTATTTGATATATTTCTATTTATTCTTTGAGAATTTCATATGTGCATATGATATATCCCAATCATATTTAACCTCTACAACTTCTTTTTTCTCCTGTCAAATCCCAGCCACATCTTCCTCCCAACTTCATATCTTCTTCTCTTTATTTTTAATCTAATGAGCTCAGTTAGTTCTGCCCATAAATCTCTGACTGTGGGCCGATGCACTCTAGCCTACCAATGGCCATATCCTTAAAGAGAATTGACTTCCCCCTATCTCTCACCCATCAGCTGTCAATAGTGCTGGAGTCGCTTGAGCCCCTCCCTTATCTGGTTGGAGTCTGTGTTGGAGTGGTCACCGTTTTGACCTTGGACAGGTAGACACAGTTGCTGTAAGTTCTCAGTCCAGCTGTTCTGTCATATCCAGAAGAAACTGTTTTGACCTAGTCTTCCCCAACCTCAGCCCTTACAGTCGGCCTGACTCCTGTGTTACTTCACAAGGGAGAAGGGGGTATAATAAATATTTTCCATTTATGGCTGTGCACTACACAGACATTAGATTCTGCGTTTTGTTCAGTAATGAGTTTCTGTATCAACTACCATCTAATGTACAAAAACATTCTCTGATAAGGACTCTGATGAGACCCACCATAATGTGTAGGTACAGAGATTGATTTTTGGAAGACAGTTTAATATTATATCTATTTAGCAAAGTTGTAGAAGTAGGCTTACTCCTGGTGCTTCTGAGCTCCTTCACCATAGATTCTTGACCAATCTTGCAATATAGAGTATGAGTATTCACTGTACAGCAGGCCTTAAATCCAATCAGAAACTTGTTTCTCCACAAAGCATTGCATAACGTAAAGTTCATCTCAGTATTGCATCCTGGGCATGTCTTTCTAGGCTAGGCATTATAATAGATTGCAGGGTTCGCAACTGGGTCAGACTTTGTTGGTGACCTTCCTGTGTTGATGACTGATGACAAGCAGTTTACATAAACTATGAAAACTGGTCCTAGACTGGGCGCTGCTAAGTCAAAGCCAGTTTGGCTTTTCCAAGTCCCATGACCAAACTGTGGATCCATACATAGACAATATTCTACATCACTCTTGCATATAAACAGCAGTGGACTATTATGCATTTCAAGAATGTACTTTTTAACCTGTTCACATTTACACCCTATAAAGCCCTTCAAAGTTTCACATACTAGGTTGGCTTGGAATAGCTCCTGGACTTGTAATTCGCCTATGTCTTCATCTGTTCATAAATCATTTTTTAATGCTCTTAGCATTTACAGTAATAACTTTTTGATTTGTTTAATGGGTTTGATCTCAAGGCCTCACACATGCTAGGCAAGTGCATCTCACTGAATTGTAAACCTACCCTTTTTGTAATTTCTGTTTTGAGGCAGGTTTTTCTAAGTTGCCCATGTTGGATTTGAACTACTTTGTAGCCCTGGCACTCCTTGAACTTTGAGTCCTTCCGCCTCAGCCTCCTGCATAGCCGGTTGACTGCTGTATGTCTGAGACCATAGGTACAGTCCTCAGCGCTACAAAGCAACAACCAGAAGACAGAGGATGGGAGGAAAGAGGTGAGAGAGGAAATGAGGGAAGGGAAAGAGGAGGGAAAGGACATGTGGGAGGGAAGGTGGAGGAGGGGCAAGAGGAGGAGTTTCTGGAGAAGGGTTGGGAAGCATTCTGTTCATGGAGCAAATTAGATTTGTTAAAGGTTTTTCACTTGCACAAGAATTTTCCTTTCTCTGTATAAGTAAATATTACAAAATTTTGTCATATGGGAGGCAATCAAAGAATGTGCTTCTATGAACTCCAGGATTTTATATACAAAAAAAGACGTGCCAAGTATCTAGTTAGTAATTTTTCCAGATGATTGTGTTTATCACCTTAAAATTTTTGTTATTTCTCATGATTTGCTTTCTTTTTTTAAAAATAGCTGCTCAATGTAAAAACTATACATATATGAAGATGTTTCTATGTAGCCCATAGCATATACATGCCTAGATGACAATGGAACGTTATACCTAACTCACTATTAAACATTTTTTTTATTAGTTTTCCTAGGAAAAGATTTGTGGTTGAGTTCCACATGGATTTTCTTAAGTCTTAGATGTGCTGCTTTTTGAGTTAAATTCTATGAGGTGGCAACGCTCAGCCACTGATGGTACTATCTGCCATCCCAGTGGTTTGGTGTCTGTGTCACCCCTGCCAGAACTGGATAGAGCTCTGTGCACACCCATGACATTTTTCTAAAGCGCACTGAAGTACATCATGCTTTCATCTGCATTTTCTATTGGAACAAGCTGTTACTTTTTTTTTTTAATTAAATCACACATTGTAAGTTTAAAAGCTTCTCTTCCAAACGAACTGGAACATTCTGATGAGTTGATATTCTGCCCGTTGAATGAGTTGTTGTACCAGACTCCCATTGTCTTAAAATTCTTTCCATTTACTCTCAGGAATCTGAACCTTCTTTTGTGCCAGTGGAGAAGTATGCCTTGCTCTGGATATGGGTTTTACCCCCAAAGGCTCAGCCACTAGGGCTTGATCCTCATTGTGTGATGTTGAAGTGACAGGTCCTTAGAGAAGGGGAAACCTTGAATCACTGGGCGGGCTGTCCTAGAAGAGCTTAAGGCCTGTGAATGCTCCAGCTCTTTGTGGTTGGTAGCCACCCAGCAAGGCAACTTCCATGCTTGGCCACTTGGAAGGCAGCATTTCTCTCTGTGCCTCTCTGCCATGTGATGGTCTACTGAGGCCCCACTAGAGACTGCGGCAAACTACCCTGTTTGTCTTCACCATTCCAATCAGTTGCTGCAGCTCCCATTCAGTAGCCATGGAATGCTTCTGTAAATAAAATAATACAGAGACACAACCCTAATGATTATGTGTTTTCTGTGGCTGCTCCTTAGCAACGATGGAAGTGCTGAATATTTGCAAAAGATTGAGTATTCCTCGGAGCCTGAATTATTTACTATCTGAATTATTTACAGAAAGCTTGCCAATTCTCGCTCTTACAAGCTTGATTTTAACAATTGCCTTTGTAATTAAAATCTAGCTGAGGCACAATTCATTTTCTCTGTACTGCTGGTCTCCGTATTTTTATTATTTATGTGTATTTTTGGTTTTAGAGTGTTATTTGTACTTTAATATCTTAATTAAAAAACAAGGTTATGAGATTTATAAAACCAGAGGACATAGCTTACATTTCTTTGAAATGTTGACAGTATAAACTGTACCAAGTAGCATTCTTTTTTTTTTTTGTTTGGTTTTTCGAGACAGGGTTTCTCTGTGTAGCCCTGGCTGTCCTGGCACTCACTTTGTAGACCAGGCTGGCCTTGAACTCAGAAATCTGCCTGCCTCTGCCTCCTGAGTGCTGGGATCAAAGGCTTGCGCCACCACGCCCGGCACCAAGTAGCATTCTTGTACCCAATGAAATTTCCAAGTTCTTTCAAATATTCTTTCATATTTGTTGAAAAACTTCACAATTACACAGACTCCTGACAAAATTTGTCACCATGACTCTCTGACTCCACAGCTTCCTAGCTTTAGCTAATCACACCATCAGATTTGCTGTCTTTCAAATCAGCCCTGCTTGGTTAGAATTGAAACACAAAGGAAACACATTTCGCAAACTCTGTGGTCTAATGAATGAGGTCAGAACTTCTTAACCTGGGATTCAAGAGACTCAGAGTAGAACACATACAGAGTACCGTGAAGAGAAGAGGTCCCTTAAAAAGATAGAAAGGTTGGAAGCCTTTCTCAGGCTCTGTGCTTGGAGCCATCCCTTCCCCACTCTCGGTGTTTTAAGTCTGTCTCCATGGCTCTAACTAAACCTGACCCACCCCGGTGGGAATAGTGTCCCCTTCAGAAAGTTCTCCCTGACATGGGTTTGCACTAAGTGTTCCTCTTTTGAACGAAGTCTGTGCTTTATCTGTTCTTAATTCGTGGAACTTAGGAGTTTCTATCTTGAATTGCATTTCAGAGTGTACCTTCCTTATCTGTCCCCCTCTGTTATATATCTGATTGTTTCCAAGGGGGTGTGGGGATTGTGAATGCACCAATGGCGATATTGTGCAAACGATTAAGTTACTAAGCTTAAAAAAGCCATCATCACATTGCCTGTTTCCATTATGAAGAAACGTATTCACCTAACAGAAGCTAGAGGGTATGAGACCCAAGTGTGGGCAAAGAAGTCCACAGACAGCTGGAGAAACACGACTTTGGCATTGGTTGGGCAATGAGGCAAAGAATTGGAAACTGCTTCATGCAGGTGGGCTTAGGTGAAGGGCAAAGAGGGTAGTTTCAATTTGTGGTTTTTATTATTTCCTGTGAATTTAAAAAGCAAGATAACTTGGTAAGAAAGAGGAGGGCCATGGGTGAGGAAGGTATGTACATTATAGACTCTGAATACGCATCAGTGCGTGCACACATGAACTCTGTCCATGCTCACGTATAAATATTAAATTATGATTATAGGAAGCCACTGTTTTTCATGCTCTTTCATTTGGTCCTAAAATTCTAAAACTAAAAACAGAGTCACTTATACTTAAATTCCACAGCATTGAACAGAAAGCAAGTTGTACCTGCCCTGAGGAGAAATCACAGTATAGAGATAACTGCACTTCCTTGAACAGTCCAGTTTAAGTAGGACCAGTAACAACATAAAAAAAAAAAATACTTTATGAAGTAACCTGCTGTTCAGTCCTCTGTTCTGTTTAATTGCCCTCATCTCTCACCTTACGAGCAAAGCAACTTTGGAACTGTCTGGTTACTATTCTCTGCTTTGTGTTCTTTGTTTCTACTTTTCTGACATCCTCCTTCCCCCTTTTAATACAACGAGTCTCTTCTGCCTGCCTTATCACAACACTTACTCTATTTATAGAACAGAAAGTACCTCAGCTCTAGAACCGCACAGACTTTTTTTTTTTTTTTTTTTTTTTTTTTTTTTTGAGACAGGGTTTCTCTGTATAGCCCTGGCTGTCCTGGAACTCACTCTGTAGACCAGGCTGGCCTCGAACTCAGAAATCCGCTTGCCTCTGCCTCCCGAGTGCTGGGATTAAAGGCGTGCGCCACCACGCCTGGCTAAGAACCGCACAGACTCTTAAGAAGTTTAAATTAGATGTATGCTCATTTGGCCTCTCTACACATGTGAGGAAGACTGTGAAGCAGACAGCAAAAATTTCACAAGATAGTCATAGTCAAGGGTTGGTGTGTGTGCTTCAGGCTGCCTGGGGAACCTTGTGAAGACAGAAATGGTCTTTGAGAGGGAGATGGGATTGTAGGGCTGGAGGAGAAGGAGCACAGGTGAGGGAGGAACAACTGGATGCGAAGCCAGAAGGATGGGCAATTCCATAGAAGCGTATCTCAACTGAAGTCACCAACATTGGGATAGTGGTTCAGAACTTGGCTAAGTGAGCAACTGAAGTGGGGTGTTGGGTTAAGGAGACAGTGAAACAAACTTATTTTGAAGGATGACTTTGTAGGCAATGGAGTTAACTAAGCCTAGTTCCAAATCAGGAAAACACTGGGTGAATCCAGGCGATGGTGACACATGACACATGAGGATGGCTCGCATCAACCGTAGCAAGCAACTGGCATTGCAGCAGAACAAAAATTAACAGGTTTATCAATGGTTCTTTCCCCTACACCCTCTCTTTGCCCAGTTCCTGCCCCACAATCAATCACGCATGTGCTTACACCTTGCACAGATTGTAAGCTGCTGGTTAGTGGTCACTCTTATTCTGCCTCTGGGTCGTCTTCACAGGACAGATATTTCCTCTTGTGTTCAAAGCTCATGTTAGCAAGTTGGTACCATTTTTTTCACGGCTCTTATGCTCGAAGTGTTGGGTTATTGGTTTCTGATTTCTTCTTGGCCTTTAGTGGACAATAATAGATTTAATTCTGTTGTCACTTACAGTTTAGGGTGATTGATTTGTGTTTGTTTGACTCTGGTAACAAAATAGCCCCCAATATGCATGAAAAGCACAGTAGAACATGGAGCCCGATAAATCTTATGGTGGAGAAGAGGGCATATCAGTGTTTACCGGCATCATTAAGCAGGTTCCAGCAAGTGCATAATTACTTTATGCATGAAGCCTGTGACCTACTCAGGATCACCTCTCCCCATTACCTAGTGATTTTATCTGTCTTTAGATGAAGGTTATTTGAGTTTGGTTGCTAGGAATAACAAATGAAAAACATTCCCCGAAGAAAGACTGGTCATAACAAGATTTCAAATTAGATATTATAACATTGCCACATCTTTCTGTCCCCTGTTCCTACCCAGCATTCTTTTTGTTGTTGTTGGGTTTTTCTTTTTTGTTTTGTTTGTTTGGTTTTTGTTTTGTTTTTAAGGCGTTTATTGTAGAAAGGCAGAGAGAAGGAGAGAGTAGAGAAGCAGAGGTCAGCCATGGCTACATGGAGAGAGGGGGGAAGGGAAGACAGAGAGAGGTGGGGAGACAAGAGGGCAGGAGTAAGAGAGTAAAAGAGTAAGAGAGTAAGAGCTGCCCAGCAATCTAAATTCTAAAGAAAAGCTGAAGCAAAATAATCAAGACTCTAAGTCTTAAGAAAAGAATCTTTCCTTTATTTACAAGAATATCTTGGTGGGATCTTGGAATTACATCAGAATCTGGAATGGTCCACCTTATTCTTCAGTTTTATGTAAAACAGGCACAAAACCTGCACATTGCTATGAGGTTTTATTTGAAAAAAAAAAAAAAAAAAAAAAAAAAAACCTTTTTGCCTAAGTTGCTACAGAAGCTAGTCTTACTAGCTAAGAGTATTTCATTATCCACAAGTTTATATTATATAATGATTTTATTTCTAATCAATAAATATATTTTAACCACAATTAGGCATTTTTATAGTGTCAGTGTTGATTTCTTGTTCTGGACAGTGGGGGAGGAAAGAGAGAGAGAGAGAGAGAGAGAGAGAGAGAGAGAGAGAGATATGCACCTTGGACATCAAAAAGCAGGTCAACACGTAGCCCTGTGACCCAATGACCCAGATGTCCAAATGCTTTGAGGTTATTAACTTTTGAGTTTCCTAAGATGGGTTAGGCTTTCTTGGGAGTGGGTTTGCTTTGTCTCATCTCCAGTTTTTAGGGTGCTGGTCCTTGAATCAATCTTATTTCCTTCATCCCAACTTTCCCCTTCAATGCCTTTCAAATGGTCCATCATGTGTCTTGCCACAGTAGCCAGTAACACTTTAGCATTGTTTCTTAAAATGACATTGAGTTGTAGAAATCTACATGTGTATTTTACATAATGTGACCATTCCCTCAGGAATAGAATATTTTTAGGCACAGCCAACATTAAATATAGAAATGAACATAAGTGTTTGGTAGAAGCTTTTCATGATGTTTGAGGGTGTGTGCTGATGGTTTAGATAGTTCTCAGGAATCTCATGATCATTAAGAACAACACCCCAGACTGATTTACATGCCTTTTGTTCGGAATAAACACTCCACTTCTGATAGCCATAAGAGTAGCTTCATTTTAACCTATGCATTGGCATGAAAAGGCTAATTCTCATTCTCTCCATTGCAAAGGAGTCATATGCCTTATTTGGCGGAACATGTACAACATGAAAAAGGCATAATCATGGCTAAAACATATTTAACAGAAATGAAAATTATTTTCGTAAAGTAAACTTGTGAGAGGAAGGACTAATGAAATAAATCCTTTTGGCCAATATAAGACTCAAGTATCTGTGGTTTTAATGAACAATAGAAACTAAATAATAAGTTTAAGTATGATTTTATTTTTCTTGACTGCCTAATCTCATTTCCCTTTTAATTTACTTATGTTTATATATGGGTAGGGATTTTACCTGGTTGAACACACTTAACTTTAATCCCCTGCAATACTATCTTTGTGTGGTTATTGTCACTTTCCTACTAATAGTCAACTAATCCACATTGGATCTAGCAGAAGAATAGAGTAGGTATTGTGTAGCAATTCCTCTAAATTAAAACATTCCATCCTGGAGTGATCCTCATTAAGACTCAGGAAGTAGACAAACCTTACAAGGCTCAAGAATACAAACAACTGACAAGTCTCAGGACATTCCTGAGATTTGTATGATTCATTAAGCCATGGGCCCAGGTCCTCTAAACAGCAAGGATAATAGGGGAGAGAGACCATCTGACCTGTGAATTTGTCTGTAAGTCAAGTAATGCAGAGATGTAACTTGTATGAGTTACCCCAGACTGGGTTTGCTTTTCAGTGACATAGCTGCCTCTGAGTCACCCATTTTCCTGGATGCAAGTAGTTTCTTATCCAAACTCCAACAATTAACTCCAATACATTTCCTGGTTTACTAATTAGACATTGATAGAATAAATTTCTTAATTTATTATTAGTGTTCTACTTAGGGAAAACATATTCAAGCAATGAACTCCATTCTATTGAGGTAAAATTCTTTCCCTTTATATACAGATGGGAACAATGTGTTACCATTTAGCTGTTTAATCCGTAACTGTAGGGTACCATATTGATTAGCTAGTTAAATGTAGTAGTTGGAAAATTGGATGTTCAACTGTGGTGATAGATGGTTCAAATCACATAATCAATTATAGAGGAACTTATTTGCATATAAATAAACTGCAGGGTGGCTAAAGAGACTGTTTAATATTCATGGGTTACCACTTGAATTAAAGAATATTTTCCAGAGGGTAATCCTTTGTTTTAGATTTTACATCATATATGAAACTAAGATTTTGTTTCTAGGCACGATTCTCAGAGGTGTTTGTATAGAACTCTCCTTCATGTTACTGTCAATGGTCACCTTGCTTTGCTCCTCTGAAGAACATGACCAGTGGACTCAGATAATTATCTAACAGACTTTCCAAGTTAAACCATTTCAACCTAGTTGCATTAGAAGGGTTTCTATTTCCCACTATGCTCCAGACGTGTTCTCTGTGTGACATTTTGCTTATATCATGCTAAATCTTCTGTTAACAACACTCAAAATACTGTCATAGAATTCTCCACGAGTTCATAGATGTGGGACAAAATAGGGCTGTGTGGCTAGAGTAGAGATTCTGGTTGTGTAAGCCACTTGTTTTTTAACTTGAGACCCAATAAAACTGTTGTGGCATGATGCCATCCTCTACAAAGTTCATACTCTAGATCTGTATAATTGAGTTACAAAAAATAATTGCACCACCCCTCATAATGCAATAATGCTTTATTTATGGTCTTGGGCTACATTCGTAGTTAGTTTTCCTGCAGGCCAGGAAGGATATCGGTTGATGGAGTGTTTGTGTGCATGTGTGTATGTCGGACTCCGTAGTGGATCAGGAACACATGTCCATTACTAATATATTGATTTACATGGTCCCTTATTCTACTATGATCATGAATCTTGGTGATCTCTTCCATGTATACTATGTTTGTTGTAATTTTTTATTTGAATACTGTTCTTAAAAATCCAATGTATACACTTTTTTTTTTTTGAGAAAGTTTACAATTAATCACCATCTCTTCCTTCCATTGCAAAGATGATCTTGGAAAGCTGGAAATCTAATCACAAATCATTCTGCCTTACATAATTTAGTTTCATTTGGCTTGTGTGTTTATAAAGTTAATAATCATTATGATTGCATCATATTATTAGCTGGCTTCCTACACTTCCTGTTGTTTTTCAGTCTCACTGTTCATACTTCTTTTCCTTCTAGATTGAAATTTTCTTCCCAATCATATGCTTAGAGTTTCTTCAGGAAGGGCATTTTAATGATAAGCCCTCAGAAAACATTTAGTTCCTCATTGTTCTTAAGTGGTAGTTTAGCTGGATATAGAATTGTAAGTGGAGAGTTACTCTTTCTCAACACTTAATATACTATTTCATCATTTTTAAACTTACATTGCTGCTATTGAATGAAATGAGACTGAACTACACATTATTTCTTAGTAGATAATGTGCCTCTTCTCTCCAGATGTTGTCAATATTTGCCAATATTTTCTCCTTACCTTTTCAGTTTTATTGCTTTAACATGGTTCAACATGTGAGCTCATTCTTGGGATGCACTGTGTTTCCAAACTTCAGAGGATTTTGCTTTTTGTTATGTCTTTTGGGGTTAAACATTTCAAATATTTCACCCAATAGCTTATTTGCTCATCCAAATGCTTTAAAATGCAGGATTAAGTCATGTAATTTTATTCTCCACAATTCTTTCTTCTCCACTCATAGTTTCTATTCTTTACATGGCTATAATGCACTCTATGATATATACATATACATACACACACATATATACATATATATATGTATATGTATAGTATATATAATATACACACATGTATAAAATGTATATATAATATATAAATATATAATACATATATTATACACACATATATATGTGTGTATATATGTGTATATATATATTCCAACTTAGCTTCACTACTGATATAGTTCAATGAATATATGTTACATTTAAGCATTTCCGGCTAAGATTCCCTGATTTTTTGTTTTTAACACTGCATGTTCCTTTCCTCCTCTGTTTTGAATGTAATCACACAAACATCTTTATTTTCAGTCTGCTTCATTGTTCTTTTGTAACCTCCCAGTGGGAAGCCCAGTGCTAATATTGTGTGTTTGCTTTCTCTGGCTATGGTGGGAGTTTCCCCTTGTCTTTTATGTCTTCACATTCAATAGAGCTTTCATTGTAAGAATCTTGTTGCCTATATGTGAAGGTATTTTCCATTAGAAAATATTAGCATTTGCTTTTTTTTTCAGTACTTCTTTAGTATTACCAATCTTGACCAATGTCTTAAGTTTCTTATTTATAAAGAATGCCCAAAGAAGGCTTAGTAGAAACACAAATTCTGTTTTTCTTACAGTAGGAAAACAACGGAGGAAGGACACCAAGGTTTGATTTAAAATTCTACAGATCTTTTGTTGTTTTCCCTTATTAGAACTTCCTTCAGGATGCATACAGTAGTCTATCTAGTGTAGAAATTGACTCCTGTAAGACCCTCTTTGTCATATAAAGTTTCATTCAAAAATATATTTGAGACATAATTATGAATGAAGCATATTGTCTCTTAAGTGTGAAGTCTGTGCAGCTATGGTATATTAATTATTTTTATATGGTAGGAGATGAAGGGTAGATCTTTCCCCCTCTCCTTTTGATGGAATATATTTTCATCTTCTTTATTACTACCTTCGTTGACTCACACACACACACACACTCACTCACACACACACACACACACACTCACTCACACACACACATACACACACACACCTGTATTATGATATAAAAATGAGAATCTAAATTTTTGTAGGTCAAATGAGAAATTATTGAACTATGTGTCTGTACTTGTGTGTGTGTGTTATATAACATGTATGTTTTAAAGCAGGCTTTACCTCTATCTTGCTAATCTGTATTTTCTTGTAAAAACATTTAGGTATATTCGTGATACCTTTCAATATTCATTTTCCTTTGAGATTCCTGAAGCAGCCAAACATTGATTAGAATGTTTCCTTGATTACGAAGGAAGGCAGAGTCTTGGGCCACACACTATACGTAATAAATGGCAATCAGACTAAATAGACATTTTAGATTAAAAATCAACAGTAAGTCTTTGAGGTTATGAGCTTAGATGAGAAGGGAGCCCATGCAGTTAACATAGATGAAGGACAGACTGTAGAGCAGCTGTGGGCAACTGGAGAAGCTTTTCTCTATTTTAAAGAGGGGGCTACTTAATGTAGATTGAAGTTATACTGGAAAACATGGTCCTGACAGTTATGACATTTTTCTTCAAGAAAGGATATAAAACACATCTGTATTTTAACATAAAAATGAGGATCTAACTTTTTGTAGGTCAAATGGGAAATTATTGAAATCTAAATCCAGTCTGAGGGTTGGAGAGATGACTCAGAATGGTAGATCATTGCTCCAGAGCATCTAGATTTGGCTCACAGCACCCACACACTCACAGAACTCACTACTACTTGTAATTACAGTTCCAGGCAATCTAACACTCTCTTTCAGCTTCTACAGGCACCTGCATGCACATGATGCTCATAAAGACAAGCAAACACACCACACACACACACACACACACACACACACACACTGACTGGACCATCTTTTTTTTTGGTAATAGAAGTTATGTTATATAATATAATAAAATAAAAAAAAATCACATTGAAGTTGAACAAGTCAAGCCAACAAAAGGAAAAGAGCCCCAAGGGTAGTCACAAGAATCAGAGACCCACTCATTTATACACTCAGGAGTCCCATAAAAGTACTAAACTGAAAGCTATAATAGATACACCTAGGACCTGGTGCAGAGCTGTGTGGGCCTTGTGCTTGCAGCTGCAGTCTTTGAATTCCTATGAGCTTTGCTCAGTTGATTCAGAGGGTCCTGACCTCCTGGTGTCCTCCACTCTCCTGCCTCTTCCACTCTTTCTTCATTCTCTTCCAGGGGATTCCCTGAGCTCTAGGAGGGGAGGGATTTGATGGAGACATTCCATTTAGAGCTGAGTGTTCCAAGGTCTCACTGTTCCAATATCTGGCTCTGGATCTCTGTATTTGTGCCCATCTGCTGCAGCAGGAACCTTTTCTGATGCAAGATAAATATGATCTATGACAATAGCAATAATGTCATTAGAAGTCCTTTTTATTGTTACTTTTTTTTTTTTTTTAGACCATTAGCATTGGTTTTTACCCTATGTCTCTGTGTTATCTAGTTTCTGGGTTTTCATTACTCAAGCAGTACTGGGTATGAGTTCTGTTTTGTGGAGTGGCCTTGGGTCAAGCCATACATTGGTTGATTACTCCTACAAGCTTTGTGCTACCATTGCCCTAGCATATCCGTTGTAACTTCAGATCTGAGTGTTAGAAAAGTGGTAAAGCCATTGAAGATCAATCAGAAGATGATAGACCAAAAATAAATGGGTATTGAGAGAGAAAATATTTGCTGTTTTCAACCAAAGCCCTGCATCACTTATAGAGAAGTATATCAGAGATTTTCCAAAGTTCTAGCTAACTTGGGTTTTCAGTCCACGTACGTATCATTTACATTACTACCTTCCTGCTTTCACTGCAGGACAATGGGATTTTTATCATAGGATTTTGTATGTTTCTCAAAGACCAGTTTTACAAATATCTGAAATGCTTTTTAAAATTTAAAAGAAAATTTTTTTTATATTTTAAAGTTAGACCATTTATCTGATTGGAAATAACCATTTCTATAAATATATCTATGTGACTTTTGAAAGACCCTGATACTCTTTCCCTAAAACCTTGTAAAGTATATTTGAATATAACAATGTCTTTAGTTTTAATACTTCATTTATTCCTTGCATTTATGACAGAAAGGATAAACACAGTTGAGAAAGTCCAATCTTTTGTCCTCAGGTGTTTATGATATTGAAAGTTCACT
Source organism: Mus caroli (assembly GCF_978045245.1). Classification (NCBI taxonomy): domain Eukaryota; kingdom Metazoa; phylum Chordata; class Mammalia; order Rodentia; family Muridae; genus Mus; species Mus caroli. The sequence goes on from NW_028227256.1 coordinate 162,317,512, forward strand.
TAAGGATTTTGAGGCTTAGGTGAAGCAGTGTAATTGCAGCAGCCAGGCAGAGTAGACAGCAATGATACAGATGTTCTGCTAGTCATGTGTCCATGATTATTCATGAGATGTGCATGTACCTTCAGACATCTAAGTAATGCCCTAACCCATGAGTTTTTTCTTCTTTCCCCAATATGAAGTTTGATTTACATAATATATGCATAAGCAGCAATAAATTTTATCATTAATGTACCAATAAAACCCATTGCCCTGGCAATGACTATGTTCTTCATTCTTCCAGACTCATAGGACTCTGCCATTCTCTTCTCTGTTTCTCTCATGGCTTTGGGCATCTGTCTGACCATGGCTGACAAGGCTGTGCTCTGGGAGATGACTGCTACATTTCTGTCAACACCTCTGACCTCTTTTCTTGGCAGCTCTGTTTAATTACCTAAAACCCACCTCAATGGTTGGTTTGGTACTTTCCTTGATTATCTGAAACCACTCGAAAGTCACCATGTTCAAGACTGGCATGCATTTGGTCAAACTGCTCCTTCCTTAGGCTTCCCCCATATTTCTAAATGCTAATCATTTTCTAATCACCTTCTCTAGTTTGGGTCAGAAATTGGACATCCCCCTTCACTATTCTACTTCATTTTAATACCATTACTGGTCTTCTTGTCTCATTTTTCTAACACTTACCATTTCTTACATTTTCCTAAGCCACTATTTCTGATCCAAATAACTGCATTAATCTCTTAACTGCTCCTAATGCTTCCAGTGGTGCTGAGTCATAGGAGAGCATCATTCATAGCATGTCACTCATTCGCTCAAAACAGTTTACTAGCCCCAGCTGCTGTCTCCTAGTCTTCAAAAAAGAAGCCAAAAATCCTCTCTGAGATTGTTACTACAGTGGTTAGGGTTAGATCCTGGGTCCTGGCAGCTCTAACAAGCCAAGCTTAGCCATCTACACAATTAACAGCAAAGAAAGAAAGAAAGAAAAAGAACATTTGTTTTTCAGTGTGACCACATTAGGAAGAGCACGAAAGAATTCCATTGACAACTGTCTGTCACTCACAAGACATTTGGGGGGCTTTGACATGAGGTTTAGGTTTAAGTAGAGGCCAACAGATTTACCTAACTAAGCAGACTTGTTCAAGGTGTGGCCCCGTGCATTACCATGGTCTCAGAAACATCTTTCCTGCAAGGTGGTCTATTTTTAGGACAGTGAGAATCTCTTTCCAGGAGACAAGTTCTCATTCTGCCTGGCACCAGGGCCTTCTCCTTTTCCTTCTTCCAGTAAGAGGCCTCTGGGAAAATTCCAACAGCCTGGTAACCAAAATAGGAGTTGGGGGAGGGGTGGGATGACAAGTCTTTCTTTAGAATGCCTCCATTCCTGCCTTGCTAACCAGGTAGTTATGTTCCCTTGTAAGCTTTTTGATCAAATGTCAGACCAAACCTCCCCACTGCACCTTTCCTCCATGTGACCTAGCTGTGCTGACCATATTGCTTGGAAATGCCAGGCGTTTTCCTGCATCAAGGACCATATTCCATGTATGCCCACTGTGAAAGATACTCTGGTCCCAGACAGAATCACTTCCGGCTCACTTTCCTAACACAAGAACTGAAAAAAAAAGACACAGAAGAGATGACAGGATAAAATTACTATGTATTGCTCCATTTATTTACTTCTCTGTTCCACCCCTTGTTTTCCACTTGCAGATGTGTGCACCACTAAGAGTTTCAGCATGGTTGTGTCCTTCCAGTGTAAGTACTCTGGCTAGGTTTCACTGAGCGTGGTAATGTGGACCTTTGCCTTATGGTAAAGACACAGTGTTAATGAGGCAGGAGCAAAGGAGGCTTGCACCTCACACAGAACAGACTGAATCACCCAGGAGTAAAGAAATGCTTGCTCTAGTTCTGGAATTTTCCTTTCTGATCTAAGTAAGTGTGGTGGTTTGATTAAGAATGGTCCCCATAGGTCATATATGTCTATGCTTAGTCACTAGGGAGTTGCAATATTTGAGAAGCATTAGGAGGTGGGACCTTGTTGAAGTAGGTGTGGCTTTGTTGGAGGAAGTATGTCACTGGGGGCAGGCTTTGAGGTTTCAAACACCCATGCCAAACCCAGCCTTTCCCTCCTTCTACCCCATCCTCTCTCTCTCTGCAGATCAGAACGTAGCTCTCAATTGCTTCTCCAGCATCACGTCTGCCTACATGCCACCATGCTCCCTGCCATGGTGATAATTAACTAATCCTCTGAAGGTGTAAGCAAGCCACCAATTAAATGCTTTCTCTTTTGAGAGTTGCTGTGGTCTTGGTGTCTCTTTACAGCAATATAACAGTGACCAAGGGAGCGAGTTACTTGATGTATGGGCATAGTTGGCATTAGAGAAAACCGAGGAACACGTTATAATTGACACAATATATTTGTCAGCACTGTAGGAAACATGACCTTTGTGCACACAGTCTTGGTGAAAAAGCTGATATATCATAGAAATTGGAAAGACAGGGAGGCAGTTTTAGTGCCTGTCAATCTCCAACCCTTCCCTTCGCAATGTTACCTGCAACTCCCCGCACCTCTCTGGTATTCTTTTCCCTGTGGGCTATGATACCATGGGTAACAGCAAACTCTTGGGTTGAGTCCATCTAAACAACAGTTGCATATATGGCTTGGACAGTTTTTTTTTTTTTTGTTTTTTTTTTTTTATCTTATTGTCAAAGAAAAACCTTTTCAAGATGGAGGTTGAGTCTGAAGGTGAAGTTTCAGGTACTCTGAAATGGATTTCATTTTCGGTGCCACTCAAATCACATCACGCATATAAAAATCTTTGCATTGTACCTGAGTTAGGAGGGTTATACCCAAGAGCTAAGAGCAGAGCCTTCCTGGGCAATTTTGGACATGCATTTAGTGGTAAAGTGTCATTGCCTTGGATGTTTGAGGAAAAGACTCAATTACTGCTTTCTTGGGAACACAGAGATTATTTTTGGCTTTCGACTAAGTAGAGGAAGATTTCTGAAGGCCCCCAGCAGCTAATCTGATCACCTGTGGTTCTGAGCACATTGTTATGACACACTAGTTACATTTTGTTTGTAAGGTACTTACATAGGGAAGTCTGTTATGTGGCTGACCTCGTGCCTTGTGGTTAGTGATTCACCACCCTACCCCATCATCACTCCTATCCTTAGGAGAAAAGACAGGCTGAGAAGGAAGTGGACTTGACTTAACTTATTCCTAATAAATATCATTTAAACCGTTTAATGGGTCCATTAAAGTATCGATGTCAAACAAACAAACAATAAAACTTAGAACATATTAATTACAACTGTGCTGAGACAGAAGGTATTTAAGAATTCAAGCCAGTGTTTACTCATGTACTTTGGGAAACAAAACAAATGGATGGATTTTCATGTCTTTTAAAATTTTTTATTTATTTTTATTTCTTATATCAGGAATAGAAAGAGAAAATCAATTAAAAAACTGGTACTGCATGAGACAGAGTGCCTGGAATTGTCTTTAAAAGATCATGCAGTATGGGGCCATCATCCTGGGTCTATTCACTTCAATTTTCTTCATAACATATCACTGCTGACAGTTCACATTTTCCTGTTCACCATTACCATACAAGATGAGTAAGAGTATGGGTCTCTTCCAACATGACTCATGGGCCACAGAGCAGGACCAGCCCTAGAAGGTTTGCCTCGTCCACATGTACAGTATTTAAACCACAAGTATCTCAATGCTCTCCTAGTATCATGTATACTATACATATACGTATATATGTATATATACATGATACATACATATACATGCATATGCATTTATATACACAGTATATATGTATAGTATATACACAAATGTATGAGTATATATATACATATATATATACACACATACAGATGTATGTATATAATGTATAAATATACTACACATGTATATACTATATGTATACATGTATGTGCAGGTAGGAGGAGAAATTCCACACGTAGAGATGACTCTCCTTCATGCTCTCAATACCCTGGTTGGTGGCTCCTGGGTGGTAGAAATAGAAATCTGTCTAGATCAGAAAAGGCATAGAGTTTACCAACTCAGGCTCACAGCTTCTATTTTATCAAGCCCAATTCTAGAATAACTTTCTCTGAAGCCGATGCATTTTGTGTGCTGCACTGGCTAATATCTTCATTATTTTTTCCCTGTTGTAGTCTTCCCATGACTACAAACCTTGCATTTCATAATCATCCTGGAATTTCCTCCTGTGCTCCCTGGAGCCATGGAGGTTTGCCTGGGGATGCCAGGGAGGATGAAGGTTACGCAGATTATATAGAGAAGTAGATTAAAGCCATCCATCCCTACTTCTAACCAGAGAAATTATTCTTTTACATATTTTATGTACTTTCTGTTTCTTAAATAATGATAAAAACATGACTGTTATTATTCTTTGGCATCAGTATTTGGCTAAGAAAAATCCCAGATAGTACAATGGAATTTTGAACATTTGGGTGTTCTGATAGGCACTTCAATTTTTAATGTTCATCTCACAGTATTTGGCCCTTGTGCATTATAATACAATTAATTATGTAATATTACTTTACAAATAAAGAAAGATAACAGCATACCTTTGCTTAGTTCTCATATAATCCCAAAGAGTGATCTGTACCAAGAAAAACATCAGAATGCATCTATGTTCTTTCCTAGACTTTAAAAATAAATACAGCTTGTAGAATAGTATAGGTTCTAACATGGAAGCTTTAAACTAGCTGCATTAATTTGCTTTCTGTTTCTGTGATAATTACCATGACCAAAAGTAATTTGGGAAGGAAGTAAGGATGGCACTGTCCACCTTAGGCTGGGTCCAACTATATCAATCATCAATGAAGAAAACACCTACAGACACACTGATAGGCTAGGTTGTTCAGGCAATCCTCTAACTAAGACCCTCTCATATAGCTCTGAGCTGTGGCAAGTTGAAAGCTGAAGTGAACTAGAAACTAGAGAAACAGGCTTTGTGTAACACTTGTTCATGATGATGGCTTTTAGTAATGATTAAAGTCCTGAGCCTGAGTTATTGAAGCTGGATGCCCAGCTGAAGTCTGTCTTTTACCAATGTAGCAAAAAAAAAAAAAAAAAAAAAAAAAAAACTGCAGTCGAGGTAATATATTAAGAAAAGAATCTTTTTTGGAGCAACAGTTTTGGAGTCTGAAAATACAAAATTTTGTAACTCCATTTATTTAGGCTCTGATGAGGGACTCATGGCAGATAGTAATACGGAAGGGAAATGGTCACAAGAGAGAGCCCACGTGGCAAGGCAAGAAGCCAAAGAAAATGGGGACCAGCCAGTCTTGCTCTTTAGGAATACTGGGATTATGCTTCTGATGGGACCTTTAGGACCATAGCATTTCCTTCCAAGGGCAGCACTGACAGCAACTTCCCCTTAGGCAACTTCTCCATCTTAAAATTCTCATCACCTTTTATCACATCAGCAACCAGGATTCCAATGCACAAACCTATGAGGGTCACTTTTAAACCACATCTAAATTATAGCAAGGTCACTACCGTTTTGATTAAGCATTCTTCTTTGCAACTTGTGCTATGTACTCTATAAAAGCTATTTCCTGACTGGTCCTAAAGAGGTAAAGTGGATGTCTTTTCTTAATTTGTCAGTTCAATAATACACCTTTCTTTCATTCAATAGCCCTGATTTGTTTCTATCATAGAAATGCTGTTATCTAAACTGTTAACAGTGTGAATTGATTCTACTGTTTCTGGAATTTTCAATATTTGACTTTAGACATCATGGTTGGTCAATGGGGATGACTTTATCTGTGACTTACTACAATGGGGATATGGAACCTGAAGAGGCCACCTCCTGTCACCAGGCAGGAACCCTAGTGGAGCAATAGAGACAACAACCTACCCACAAAACCAAACCTTTATTCTGTCTCCAAGAAATGCAAGCACGGATGATAGAGCAGAGTCTGAGGGAATGACCAACCAATAAGGGCCCAACTTGAGACCCATCCCATGTGCAAACACCAATCTCTAACACTATTAATGATACTCTGTTATGCTCACAGGCAGGAGCATGCTGTCCTTTGAGAGGCTCTATCCAGTAGCTGATTCAGTCAGAAGCAGACACCTACAGCCAAACAGTAGATGGAACTTGGGGACTCTTAAGTTAGAATAGGAGGAAGGATTTCAGGGACCCAGAGGGAATAGGAACTCTACGGGAAGACCAACAGAGTCAACCAACCTGGACACTTGGGGCTCTCAGAGTCTAAATCACCAACCAAAGAACATACATGGGCTGGACCTAGGCCTCCCTGATCATATGTAACAGATGTGCAGCTTGTCCTTCATGTGGGTCCTGAACATCTGGAACAGAAACTATCCCAAAAGCTGTTGCCTGTACATGGGCTATGTTCTACTAGCTGGGGTGTCTTGTTTGGTCTCAGTGGGAGAGGAAACACCAAGTCTCAAAGAGACTTGAAGTGCCAGGGATGGGGGAAGATACCTGGCGGGGGGGGGGGCACCTGCTCAGAGGAGAAATGAATGGGGGATGAGGGAAGGAGTGGAGAGAGGGTGACCAGGAGGGAGGCAGTGAGCAAGATGTAAAGTGAATAAATAAAAAACATTAAATTAAATTAAATAAAAAAAGAAATCATGGTTGAAAACATGATTTTGCATTTTATGTGCCAGTGTGAATAACTGAAGTTCACTGCTATTCTCGAGATAGGCAATGAACCATGAATTACACTGAGATTGTTACAATACCCTGCAGTTGTGCTCTATCCTCTATGTTGTCCAGTCCTCATCATGGAGGCCATCACTGGCCAGTCATTACACAAGAGATTCTGGTTTTGTTTGTTTTTCATATACTTGACTTTAGTAAGGCATAATTTTCTCATATTAGCAGAACTCTGAAACAAAATCACAGAATTAATCCACCTGAGGTCACACACTTCCAGATAAAAATGTGTTTATTTTCAGATAAATGTCCTATAATCTACATTTTTTACATCATTAACATGTCTGTGTTCACTGACAACCCTTTGTAAACTCCTTTATGGTCAAAGCTTAGGTTTTCTACCTGTCTAGGTCATGCAGTGTGTAGATCATGGTTTACATTTAACCATGCTTATGGTAGAGGAAGTGATCAGCCTTGTGATTTGCAAGCGTCATCAACAGGCCATTTTCCTGGTCCTCCTGTTCAGAGGATAGGATGGAAGAATGAGCCCTCAGGAGACAGAACTAGGGTCAGGAAGCAAACTGAGCCAATCTTGGATTGAGAAATCTTTTGGAGACAGGTTACAAGAGAAGGAACAGGGGGCCAAGCTGGTTTGAATACAGAGGAGGGAATGCTGGAACTGGACAAAGCAGTGATGGGAGTTCATGATACTCACTATGGAGGAGGGCAGGGATAATGGATTTGGGAGATGGAGAGGGAGTTAAAAGGAAGTGGGCACAGAAAAGAGGAGACACAGAGGGAAGCAGACTTCTAGGAGCCTTTCCTGTAGTCTTTATCATTGACCACTACCCATATCTGACTCTATCAGAGCAGGACCTCTGACAAATGCATATAATCAAGTATGTTTTTTTCTGTATCTGCCTCTGGGATTTGTTTGTTCGAATTTAATCTCTCTCTGTTTCTGACTCTGTCTCTGTCTCTCTGACTCTTCTGTCTCTGTCTGTCTCTGTTATCTCTCTCCCCCTCGCTGTCTCTCTCTCTCTTGCTCTCTCTTTATTTTCAGAGGTTGCAAAGAACAATTACTCTGATTCAAACCATCACAGTCACAGATTCATGAAAGCCAAAAGAAAGGCATGACTTGTTAAGCAAAGTTTCTGAGAACCAGTGGCACAAATAAGTGATACATAATTGGTTCATTTTTTTGTAACAGAGAGAAAGAAAAGTGGAGAGGTGAGGAGGACAATTTGTAGAAAAATGTCCGGTAAAAGGAATGAATGAATGAACTTCCACTGGGCAGAAGCAGGCTGGAGTCCCCTTGTGTAGTCCTTACTTTGACTAATTCTGGAAGGCAGGTATGTAATTGCTGTCATTTTTAAGGGAGCAGAGTCTTAAGAGTGGTGGAATGATTTCTTCAAGGTCATTCAGCTCTGGGGAAGCCAGAGGTCAAGGAAGGTCCTTCTCTCTCCCAACATTCCTTGTGCTTCTGCCTCAGGAAACCCCGTCCTTCTGATATCACTGGTGGCTTCCTGCTCCCTCGTGCTTCCTGATGTCCTTTTGGAATGTTGATGAAAAGCCAAGTCATCAATGTGGTCTTACAGATGTACTCTAGGGGATTCTGTCTGTCTCCCCCTTTTTTTCTTGATACATTTCCCTCATTGCTTTAATACCACAAATGGGATCAAGGAAAAGAACAACCAGTTTTGGATTAATATTGAGATCCAGCCTAGTTATTTAGATGTTCTAAATGCATGGTTGGCTGCTTCCTGCAACAGCTGGATTGAATTCCCATGTGCATGGAGTTGGAGAAGTACTGACGCACTGCACTTCTCCGCGTGACTCTGTATGCTTGCTTTCAGCAGAAGGTCATTTTCAGAAACTTCGAGGGGACCAGGAAACAGCACTCCAGTTCCCCAAGTTGGCAAGGCCAGAAGTTGTAACCTTCAGGGAGGATGCCAAGCATTGTTGAGGTTTCTGTGTCGATCCAACAGGCTGTTGACTCACGAGGTCCAAATCTTTCCGGTCTCTGGGAAAGACAAGTGATCCTTGGCTGAGGTCCACACACCAACCCCCACCAAGAAGTTACTCAGAATATCATTTTGAAAGCTTACCGTGGTTATAAGAGAAAAGCTAAGCATGGAGATGACATTGTATGTGGAAGCTAAGGCTATACAAAGTCATCAGGAATGCATATTTTATCTGTTCACTCCTTGAGCAACACTGAGAGGAAATGGGTACCTGCTAGGAGAGACACTTAGCCAGAGGTAGACTTCTATTTCTGTGGGTTCTCAGTGGCCAGGCTGGCTTGATGGTTTTGTCTCTTTTGGGATAATTTGTATTACTTTTGGGTATATATGCTTGAGGTACATTTGTTTAATCAACAGGTATTAGCTGAGATGCCAGGCTCCGTGTAGAAACTTCGAGCATAGTGTCGAGCAGAAGCAAACATGCTTTTTTATATGTTAAGACTCTTGCAACCTAAGAGGAAAGACAGACAGAATAATAAAAATATGGAGCTTCTAATGGTAAGCAATTTGAAGAAAATACAAACAAAACTTGAGAGTCTATAACATGGATTAAATCTAGTCTTGAGAGTTGGGGGTAGATGTACCTGGGAAGTAATGTTTTGGTTGAGATTTGGAAAGCATGGACCCCTTCCTGGTCCTTAGGGACTGGTGATGGCTTAAGATGAAGATTTGGCAAACCATTGGGAGTGAGCAGATATTAACAAAATCATGCTGAGCAAGCCTTGCAGTTCTGACTGAAGATAACATAACACTCTGGCTAAGAGAGGAGAAAGCCCACACTTGCACAGATGCATCCTCATTCGAGTGGTACCCACAGCCTTTCTCCAGATCATCCCCACATGATGTGCCTTCTACATTTTACAGTATCAGTCCCTCTGGTGCTTCATCTTTAACCATGGCCAGGCTGTTTCCAGCCTTCACTTTCTTCCTTTGCCCCATGGTCTCTGCTCACCCCATACTACTCTGACTCCCTCCGTGTCTTTGTCCTTCTTCCCTCTGTCGCTGGCTCATGGATGTGGCTTACAAGTACTAACAGAATCCTGAGTTCAACTGAGGCCACTGGAAATAGAGACGAACTTTCAGAGTCCAGCACTTCTACTGTTACATTGAGAAGTACACCATAGAGCATCGTTCAATGGCAATCCCTCCACCTCCACACTACACACTAAGTCTGGGTGAAGCCGGATCACTTTTAAGATGAGAGTTAACCAAAATCTATTCTCTTTGGATTATCTTTACCTGGGAAATATATGCTCTGAGAGCTTTTAATAAAAGAACTCCAGTTCCCCTTCTTTATTATGTTTCAGCCTAGCTTTGAGAAGCACAACAGGTAAGCCGAAAGTAAATTTAATAGGAAGCTGAGATTTCGTTTCCCTGGCAACATTAATTCAGTCTTCTTAGAAATGGGAACGACACTGGAAGCCTTTGTTTCTGCATTGCCAGCTTTGCAAGGCAATGCGACATGTTGAGGCCTCTGGAAACAGTGCTGTGTAATAGAATTTGTTCTAGAATCTTCCTTCATGAAGTGTCACATAATTCCATGGGCATCATGCACTGGTTGATATTTACCATCTTGCAGGAAAAAATGGAAACAGATAAATCCTCAGTGCTGTGACATACTACACCAAGTACATGGATTTACAGGATGACTGGAATATGCAGAGCTGGGTGAGGAGTTTGCTGATTCAGAAACAAACATGGGTAAAAAGATCTTTTCTGTTGTTCAAGACCCATAACCCAGTAGTTGTGATATTCAGGGATGGGGCATTGATGCATAGTATTCAAGCCATTCACATAGAAGCATGTTACATCTGTGTTGGGCATCTCATCCACACTAGGGTGGGTTTCAGTCAATTATTCTTGAAGATACAATAATCCATTTGAATAATTTATCCTCAAGAAGTTTTGGTAAAATGTAGTCTGTCTTATATGTAGAGATTCGGGGATGGTTTTCTTCTGGGCAGCTGCTTTATAACATGGTGTTAAAGAGGTAAGCTTCTCATGGGAGAGTGTCAGGATTTAAAACTTGGTTCCATCATCTACTTGTTTGGAGTCTTGGGGAAGGTTTTGCTTTGTTCTAGCTCAGTAGTTTCATCCTAATGTGGTTGATATCCAGCGAACAGTGGGGCCATGGAAATGCGTACATGACTATACCTGTGAAGCACTGAGGTATAGAGCCTCAGCATTGTGCTTAGTTTTGGGTTAGACATTCCATTGTCATATTCTCCCATCTATATGTCGTTATGCTACAGGGAGAGAAGATAATTTTTTTAGACTTTTTTGTTTTGGTCACTGGGAAATATTTCATAATAGACAGCTATAAAAAAAATCCCAACTAATTGCATGAAAATTTGGTGCCTCTATGTTGTAGCTACTTCTTTGACAAATTGATGAGATAGGAGATTGTGATTCTGAAGAAGTAGGAACAGGGGGACCCAGAGGAGGAGGAGGAGGAGGAGGAGGAGGAACTGTGGAATCCAATGGTTTCCGGTTGTTCACCTCTCCACCTGCCCCCCTCCAATATCTCCTTTCTCTTTCTTGAGTTTTTCTCATTCCCAGTAACTGGAGACCCTGCTTGGGACTGTGAGCTGCTTTCATTCTGGGTGCTTCAGAGGCAGATCTGAAACATGAGTCTTCAGTATGAAGTTACTCATCGTTGATTATGCTGCCCTGCATGCTGCAAAAGGAAAACAAGATTACATCACAGCCCTGGCAACACCATGGATTCGATGATCTGTGTGGGCGAGAAGTGAGTGGTGCTTTCAGCCGCAAGGTTGAGCTCAGGGCTGGGGGATGGAAAGGGACAAATAGCCTTGCTTTTTATCTGTCTTTCTTAAATATTTGCTGTGCAGTTTCAGAAAATCTGAAGGCCTTGTATTTACCGAAGACTCTAACACTCACGCCCAGGATCCACTAAGAGAAGAAATGCTGTGTGTATTACCTCTTTGCTTACAACAGAGGATCAATTTTAGTTGATCAAAGTCATATTGTTGGGTGTTCTCTCCTTTCCTATTCATCCATATGCCACTGTTACTAAGAGTTATTCGTGAACAAAAGGTTTTCTGGTCAAATGTTCTTGGAAGAAGTCTGCCCTAAAACCAGATACTTGGAAGGATGTTCTCAACTGTTGGTGATTTGGCCAGCAGCATTGCTCAGCATCCCCTTTTCTCACAAGATCGTGTTCCCCTTTATTCCTCAGCAATGCCACCCTTCCAGCATCTCCTCACATCTCTGCCTTCAGCGGATGCTTCTCATCTCATCACAGCCTTGGCCCTCTTCCTTGCTCTTGCCTCCACTGGTTTTGTGAGTTCTGGCTTCCTCCTTCAGACAAAAATATTATTGTATACGTACAGCCTCGGTTTCCCTTTTGGCATGCTGTTCTCTGGAATCCATTTAGGGAGGGTGTCAATGAGTTTTCAGATGAGTTCTAAAAAGTCTATATTCACACAAAAGGTAAAATAAGGGATTACCAATAGTAATTTGTGTGGAAAGTTTTATCATAGCTTTACTTAAAAGAACAATACTCCAGCAGCAACATGCAATGTGAGTTGTATTAAGCTCTAGGCTTTTCCAAGCATATAGCAAAATACATCTTGGAATTGCAATAAAATATACCTTCCTGGCATTTAAACCTTTAATTTATTTTGAAATTGTTAGTACATATAAAATGTTTTGATTTTCAGTGGTGACTCAAATAATTTTACTATTCTTTCAGGTTTTTCCTGCAGTTCCCATAGTTTGAATTTTAAAAAACACTTATTTGGACTTTATAATAATTGTAAGTAATTTAAATTTATCTTTCTAAAAACCCAAAACTGCATTGTGACCTCTTTAATAACGAGACATGACGTTTCACCTAACTGGGGTGGTGATATTTCCTATGTATCTCTAATGTAACTCAGTGATCTAGTTGCTTGGATTTCATCTCTGTTACTGAACCCCCTCCATTGTTCCACATGCTTAGCCCATCTCTTGTGTTTTCATGATTTCACTCTCACAGCACAGCCATCTCAGGACTGGGATTTTATGAGCATAAACTCGGAGGCTCAGATGGGGTGTGGCTCAGTGATAGAGTGTGTACTGAGCAGCCATGAGGTCTGGGATCGATTCCTAGCACTATGAATGTAAAAAGAAGGGAAAGAAGGAAGTAAGGAGGGAGGGAAGGGAAAAGGAAAGGAAAGAGAAGAGAAAAACCCAGAGCTCACGGGCTTTGTGATTCTGGCTCAGCTTTGAAACTTGAGATGTCCTTTCTTTCACAAGAGAGCTCAGTTTCTAGTTTCCTGAGGTCATGTCTCATCTTATTTCTTGTTAAACACTCCAGCGAAAGGCTTCAGATAGCTTTCAAAACATAGTTTTATGAATGCAAAGCAGCCTTCTCTTCTCAAGTTGTTGATATTTCCAGCCAGTGCCTCCAGCCTGGCTCTGGGCCTCTCCTGCATAGGGTTTGAGTTTGGCAGTTGGGAGATACTGCTTTGCTGTGACAGAAGAATTTGGAGGTGGACAATTCCTAATCCTGCAGGTCCTCAGGCCCTACGATCCTCATAATTTTCTTTCTGAATAACTGCTTTTTTGCCTTTTGGTGGAGGGAGACCATAATCAAATTGAAATAAGCTATTTGTGTAACTGGTGGAAAATTTTTTTGAAGGTTTTTTTTTTAAGATTTTTTTAAAAGAACATTTCTAAGAAGACCACCTCAAGCTATGGCCTATGTTCAACCAAACAGAAAATTTACCCAGCTAGATTTTGTTTGCCTAAACCATGTCAAACTTTTTGCTGTCTTTCTGTTTCAGAATCTTGTGGGACGCAAAGGGCATTGGCAACTGCCCCCACTTAAGGTGGGAGGGAGGGGTAAGATGAGGAGTGGAAAGCCTGCTCGCTCCTTCCAGCCTCTCTCTGTTCTTGGACAAGCAGCTAAAGTGTTTAAGTTTGTGCTCTTTACCTAGACAGGGGTGACAAATCAGCCTCTGCTCTTTACAGACGTTTTAAGGACAAAGGAGGTGATCTATGTAAAAGCACACAGAAAAATGCCTTATAAATAATGAATACTCAAATAAATGTTAATGATGATTAATATGTCCATCAATAAGACAAAAAAAACACCAACAGATTGGGAAAGGATCTTCACCTATCCTAAATCAGATAAGGGACTAATATCCAATATATATAAAGAACTCAAGAAGGTGGACTCTAGAAAGTCAAATAACCCCATTAAAAAATTGAACAAAGAATTAAAAACTGAACAAAGAATTCGCACCTGAGGAATACCGAATGGCAGAGAAGCACCTGAAAAAATGTTCAACATCCTTAATCATCAGGGAAATGCAAATCAAAACAACCCTGAGATTCCACCTCACACCAGTCAGAATGGCTAAGATCAAAAACTCAGGTGACAGCAGATGCTGGCGAGGATGTGGAGAAAGAGGAACACTCCTCCATTGTTGGTGGGATTGCAAGCTTGTACAACCACTCTGGAAATCAGTCTGGCGGTTCCTCAGAAAATTGGACATAGTACTACCGGAGGATCCAGCAATACCTCTCCTGGGCATATATCCAGAAGATGTCCCAACCAGTAAAAAGGACACATGCTCCACTATGTTCATAGCAGCCCTATTTATAATAGCCAGAAGCTGGAAAGAACCCAGATGTCCCTCAACAGAGGAATGGATACAGAAATTATGGTACATTTACACAATGGAGTACTACTCAGCTATTAAAAAGAATGAATTTATGAAATTCCTAGCCAAATGGATGGACCTGGAGGGCATCATCTTGAGTGAAGTAACACAATCACAAAAGAACTCACACAATATGTATTCACTGATAAGTGGATATTAGCCCAAAACTTAGGATACCCAAGATATAAGATACAATTTACTAAACGCATGAAACTCAAGAAGAATGAAGACCAAAGTGTGGACACTGTGCCCCTTCTTAGAATTGGGAACAAAACACCCAGGGAAGGAGTTACAGAGACAAAGTTCGTAGCTGTGATGAAAGGATGGACCATTTAGAGACTGCCGTATCCAGGGATCCTTCCCATAAGCAGCTGCTAAACGCTGACACCATTGCATACACTAGCAAGATTTTGCTGAAAGGACCCAAATATAGCTGTCTCTTGTGAGACGATGCCGGGGCCTAGCAAACACAGGAGTGGATGTTCACAGTCAGCTATTGGATGTATCACAGGGCTCCCTATGCAGAAGCTAGAGAAAGTACCCAAGGAGCTAAAGGGATCTGCAACCCTATTGTCGGAACAACATGATGTACTAACCAGAACCCCTGAGCTCTTGTCTCTAGCTGCATATGTATGGAAAGATGGGATAGTCGGCCATCATTGGAAAGAGAGGCCCATTGGACTTGCAAACTTTATATGCCCCAATATAGGGGAATGCCAGGGCCAAAAGAATGGGAATGGGTGGGTAGGGAAGTGGGGGGGCGCTATGGGGGACTTTTGGGATAGCATTGGAAATGTAACTGAGGAAAATATGTAATAAAAATATTAAAAATTAAAAAAAATATGTTAATCTGGGAAAGAAAATGGAGATGAAATATCTTACAAAGCCATCTTTTAGTACTGGTTCTGGAATGATAATTTTTAAAAATAGAGTCTATATACAGGTTAACTTTCTGCCATGGAGAGGCAGTTGAGATCATTGTTAAATGGGAATGTTTAATGTCTGAGGGACAAATGGAAAAGTCAGATCCGTTTGAGTTTCAGTTTTAGTTCAAATTCTTTTTGGCAAGAACTACCATATCAGCCCACCTTCATGGCTTTATTCTGCAAAGACTAAATCTAAGCACCCTTGGTTTGTAGCAGTTTGTTGACCAACTAGAGGCCTAAGTGTGTTCGATCACTACTTGCTTTGTCAAAGAAGAAAAATTATAAGAATTCTTTTTAAATTAATTATTTTACTTACATTCCAGATGTTGCCCCCTTCCAGTCCCCCCTCCCACAGTTCTTCATCGCATTCCTCCTCCTCTTTGCCCTGAGAGGGTGCTCTCCCCTTCCCCGACCCCTGCACAGGAATTCCCCTTCCCTGGGGCCTCAAGTCTCCAACTAACTCCAGACAAGGCAGTCCTTTGCTATATATATGTGCTATGGACCAGTCTGTGTATGCTCTTTGCTTGGTGGCCTAGTCTCTGGGAGCTCCCAGAGGTCTGGGTTAGTTGACACTGTTGGTCTTCCTATGGGGTTGCCATCCCTTTCAGCTCCTTCAATCCTTCCCCTAACTCTTCCATAGGGGTTTCTGACTTCATTCTAATGGTTAGGTGTAAATATCTGCATCTGTCTCAGTTGACTGCTGGTAGGGCCTCTCAGAGGATAGCTATGTTAGGCTATTGTCTGTAAGCACATGATAGCAACAGGAGTTAGTGCTCCCTCATGAGATGGGTCCCAAATTGGGCAGATTATTGGACCACCTTTCCTTCAGTTTCTTCTCAATTTCTGTCCTGTCCCTGCATTTATTTTAGACAGGAACAATTCTGGGTCAGAAATTTTGATGGTAGGTTGGTAACCCATCCCTCCACTCAGGGTCCTATGTATCTACTGGAGATGGTCTCCTCAGGTTTCCTCTCTCCACTGTTGGGCATTTCAGCTAAGAATTCTGAAGTTACCCAGTTCTCTAAGTGAATAAGTAAACACTTCCTAATCCACACAATGCTTTCAAAATAGAATTTTTTAAAAAAGATTTATTTATTTATTATATGCAAGTACACTGTAGTTGTCTTCAGACACTCCAGAAGAGGGAGTCAGATCTCATTACGGATGGTTGTGAGCCACCATGTGGTTGCTGGGATTTGAACTCCAGACCTTTGGAAGAGCAGTCGGGTGCTCTTACCCACTGAGCCATGTCACCAGCCCCAAAATAGAATTTTTAAAAATTATTTTAGCCGGGTGTGGTGGCACATGCCTTTAATCCCAGCACTTGGGAGGCAGAGGCAGGCGGATTTCTGAGTTTGAGGCCAGCCTGGTCTACAAAGTGAGTGCCAGAACAGCCAGGGCTATACAGAGAAACCCTGTCTCGAAAAACCAAAAAAAAAAAAAAATATTATTTTATGCAGCTGAATGGTGAAAATTAAACATGTTCTGTTGTTCATTACACAGTCTTGGGGACCACGTGGCAGGCTGTGACAGACCTGGTTCTATGTTGTTGACCAACCACTGAAGTGATGGCAGGGCAGGTGAGTGGGCATTCTCTGAAGTTTTCCCAGTGACATGTCTTCTATTGTGCACTGCCTTCATGACCATGTCACACACAACTGCTCATAGCCCAAGGAAGCGATCACTCATCACTTTGAGCTGCCTAGTTTTTTGTTTTTGTTTTTGTTTTCTGTTTTGTTTTATTTTGTTTTCTGCAGGAATGGGAACTATATATCTAATTACAAAAATATTTTCAAAGAAAGTCTTACAAAGCAAACAGTGAATCAAACTGCCACCACTCTTCATAACTATTAATACAAAACAACTTTCCCTTAATCAGCCAATTGATGTGGAGGTTCTCAGGGAGCACGTGACTTTTGGAGGAAGAGAGTTCATGTCCACTGTTAGAACTTGCTGTTTTAGAAATAGGGAAACCAAGGCCTGGAGTGTGCCATCCAACATTTATAAAGAATGACTGTGTACACACAGATGCAGACACATACACATGCACACATGCACTTATGTGCACACACATATGCACACTTGCACCTCCACAAATGTCTGTCTCTCTCTATGTGTGAATATTCTCCTATCCACAAAGCAAGTCTGAGAGAAAGGCACTACTAATATTCATGTTTGTAAACAAAGAAATAACAGAGCTATTAAATTGCCCATCTTGATTGGAGATAGTGACAGAGCCAAGGTTTTGAATATCTTCCTGAGTTTGCTCCATAACCTCCTGGTTTTCTAGTATTTCTTTGCTACTGGTTTTACTGGTTTGAGAAGGGGGTGGGACAGGGAGGGTGTACTTGGTCAGAGGAACTAATCGTGTTATGCTCCTCCGCACTAGGCATTTAGCTACCGAGTCACACTGCCGAAGGACTTTCACCTACTTATGTGACCTTTAGTATCTGCAGTCATAAGAGCCTAGGACTTGTATTTAATTACCTCAGTGATTTTAGAAAGTCAGTGATTTAAAGGGAAATAAAGCCATAAAAGAAAAGAGACCTTATAAAGAGACTGTAGGCTCAGATTTACCCTGTGTACTACAGTCTCGGGTGTGGCGAATAAGATAGCATTATGTTGCTGTTTTTAAAGTATCCCCTCCAGGTAGATTTTGTCAAAATACACTTTTCTTAGCAAAACTGGAGCCATGGTTAAGAATGCCTTTTGAATTAGGAAACATTTTCACTAATGAAACATCGAGAAACAAGGAGGACAAGACTAGGCAAGATAGGGTTCATCCGAAGGATGCTGTGGTCATTTTAATACACCAAATATAAGCGTATTGATCAGTGTGCTGAGTGAGGTTCACCCACTGTTTTCTCAGAGTCTCTTTGCTTTGGGTCATGTGCATGAAAAAGAAGGTGACAATTCTGCAAAGAGAGAAACAGAAAGCTAAATTTGGGGACCTCATCAGACTAGTTCAATGAGTAAGATTTGCTTATTGCTCTGATACTTTTAAAAGAGATAACAATGAAACCAAAGAATAGTTAGGCCAGCATGCAAAGTGGGCAGCCAGTGAGCAAAGGCTTTAAGATAATTCCAAATGTAAAATCTACCGCCCCCCCCCAGACTTGTAAGTTATTGAGAAAGTGTCTTATATTCGAAGGCAAGGATTGTATTTTCCTTATTAGCAGTTAAATCAACACCCAAGCTGAAGGCTCTGAGACAAGACAATTAGTAGCACATGAACTCATTATTACTGACACTAAGTCCCCAGATGCTGAGTGTGGTAAACAAGCAGCTCAATAGAGATCTTGTGGCTCATTAACACGAGGGCAGCTCCACCATCATAAGTGCCTGCAGAGCAACAAGCCGTCTCTGTGTAGTGTACTTCTTGTCAAAGCTGGCAGTTTGAGATATTACAAAGTTAGGAAGTTTGGGTTATCATATTTCCATGTATCAATGGAGAAGACTCAGGTTCCAAGGCTCAGACACAGCAGCGCATCTCCGCACCCTCCATATCTTGCCTTATCCCACCAACCAGCAATTGCCAGACATATTTACTTTGAGGATGGACAGACTGACTTCTAACAGGATCTTCCTAAATCATAGGCAGACCACCTTCTGCCAGACTCCCTGTTGTTTAGGGCTGTCCCGCAGAGGGAGTCACAGGTAGTCAGGGTGCTTATTCTGATGCGCATGGGAGTAGTTAGGACAGTCTACATTGCTGGTATATAATACGTGATCACTTGCCAGAACTGTGCTCAGAATTTCCATGACTGGCCATCATCAGGCTCTAAGAAATGTGTTATCATACCTATGTTATAGGTGAGGATACGGAGACAAAGACAAGAAGAAATTTCTAAGTTTGCATAGTTGGCTCCGACCCATCTAGGTTTCCAGTAATCAAACCCAACAGTTAGCCAGGCTTCATTAACTTTGCAAGCTGTGCCGTGTGAGTGGATACACTTAGAGCAGTGGTTCAGAGCCTTCCTAACTCTGTGACCCTTTACCACATACTCCTCATACTGTGGCAATCCCAACCATACAACCATTTTCATGGCCACTTCATAAATGCAATTTTTCTACTCTTATGAACCATAATGTAAATATCGGCATTTTCTGATGGTTTTAGGTGATGCCTGGGAAAAGGTCATTGGACCCAAAAGGGGGTCACGAGTCACAGGTTGAGAACCACTGACAAAGTGACACACTTCTCCTGTAAAATAAGGACCACACGCAGGGCCAGGAGGGTAGGTGCAGGTCCAGGTTAGTTTGCTGATGGGCTGTGTTTCTATATCTTCACACCTCCTCTTCGTCATGCCCAAAAGTAAGGTTTTATGCTACGTAATTCCTATGGCTCATTAATAATTGAGTGGAGTATATGCTACTAAAGTCTTTGCCCTGTTATATCCTCAGTGGTCCTCATCTCCTGCACCAAGGTCTGAAAATGGCTTCTGAAATTCTGCAAGGCTGTTTTGATTGCCTTAGAAAAGGTGAACTTCTTGGTTTTCTTTTGTTTTTTTTTTTTTTTTGTTCTATTTTGAGATGGTACTTTAATTACAATATTTTCCCTTTCCCTGTCCTTCCTCCAAGCCCTCACAGATCCCCCTCTTCACTCACCTTCAAATCCATGGCCTCCTTTTTCATCAGTTGTTATTGCATGCACATATATGCATATACAAATACATACATGTATGAGAAGTTAAATTTCTAAGAACCCCTTTGTTCCATGCTGGAGCTTATGGAATCCCTCAGAATGCAGAGAATTCACTCCCATTGTCTCGAAGCTGCTCTTCTCTCATAGCGACTGCTCAGCTCTTGAAGGCCTCCCTGTGATGGACAGATAGGAGGCTGTGGCTCCCTGCAGCCAGCAGCCAGAGTCAGTGTCTTCCTTTGATTCCTTTTAACAGTTTAAAAATTACACCCAAGGCTTGCAGAGGTTCATTTGACCCCCCACAGAATCTTTGGAAGTAGGCAGTGGCATCTGCAGACAAAGAAATCAGAGCCTATGTCTTGTTTAGGCTTTAACATGTACACGTAAAGTACTAAGTCCTAATTTACATCTCTGTCTCTAGATTGAAATGTGTGCACACTGCTTCTTGGAAAGAGAGAGCTCTCGGGGCTTTCTAGTGGCAGGTTTGAGTCCGAACTCCACTCCAGCATCCATAAGCTCATGTGGATCTCCTCTCTCTCTCTCTCTCTCTCTCTCTCTCTCTCTCTCTCTCTCTCTCTCTCTCTCTCTCTCTCTCTCTCTGAAACAAGGTCTCTTTTAGCTTAAACTGACCTTAAAACTCTCAGTGTAGCTGAGAATGTCATTGAATCTCTGAAGCTCTTGCCTTTACTTCCTCAGTGCTGAGATTCGGAGTATCTTCCAACATACTTAACAAAGCCAACCAAAGTTTGTGTGTCTTGTTTATGGAATGGGCTCTTGTTACTTCCTGTGCAAGCCAATTGCAGAGCTAAGAGACAATATGTCCAAAATTATCTGGCCAAGGACATGAGACAAAACAGATCCCCTAAGAGGTTATTATTGGGTTTCTCCATGTTGGAAAATTTATGTTTTCTTTTGATTCTAGGATGTTTACTGTTTCGTTGTTACACACCTGATTAATTAGGGAAATAAGAACTAATGTCTTATTTGTAAAGAGGACAAATTAGACTATTGAAAAATTGTCAGTTTAATACATCACAATAATCTGAGGCAGAACATGTGCCAGGTCTCCATTTTCAGTGAAGGAAGAGAAAGAGCTGAAAGACCTGTGCCTTAGGGAAACAGTCAAGTTTACCAAACTTTCATGTCCTATTCATGGAAACACATAAAGCAGACAACTTACCTCTGAACATCCTCATTACTTTTAGTTCTAAAAACTGAGTGCTCCGTTGGGTTTTCCATCTGCTTGGTATTGAGAAGGAAAGGGAAAATTAGCATTTGTTAAGAACTGGTAGAACAAAGAGAATAATAACTGTTTGACAGAAGCATCAGGATCTCGTCTGAGAAAATCTTCTGGCAGGAGAAAAATAAGAACAGATTTGTCCTCAGTACTGGCTAGTTGAGAAGATGCAGAGAAATAAAAGGACCAGGGTGGCTTGGAGCTATCGGCATCCATCGCCATCCTTCACCACACTTCTGTCAGACTTTGAGTAAACTTTAAACTCATTCCGAGTCTCAACTCTCTGTGCTTCTAATGCAAAGATTTGGAATCACAAACTTCCAAGCTGTTTCCCAGCCCTAGGCTCTTACAGTCTACCACGAGTCTCCTTATATCACTTTTGTTATGACAAAACTATTCAGGTCTAAGAACAGGTATGCTGAGTACACCAGGTTCCCAGGAGCTTGGCTTTTATTTTGTATAACAATGGATTTAATGAAAAGCAGAGATAACGATAAATAGCAGAACCTTTCTTTAGCTTCTCCTTAGACAAAGGTATCTGTGGGATGTCAAACCATGCCAGGAAGTTTGGTAAGGTAGAGCAGGGTGAGACCCAGAGATTCAGTGGGCACATACTTGAGGTTTAGGTGACTCTCAGTTCCCTGCCAGACTCCTGACTTGGAACATATGCCATGCTTGTCACATAAAAGAAATGTGTCCTGTGGTCACATGGGCTCAAGACAGAGTTCTCCATGATAATAAGTTACTTAGAGGCCTGGAGGTCTTAGTCAATAAGTTTCCCTTCCCAGACATTCCTCCCTGCAAAATGTATTTAATTTCAGGTCCACCCTGAGAAATGGGGTATGATTTTATTCATCCATTTTCTGCCATGACAATAAACTATTTAGAATTATGGACTGTCTCTTTTCATCAAGATCCACTGTGGGGAGCCATGGAGAAGGCCTTTGTTTAAAGACTTTTAGCCTACTCTCCCATAGCTCCCCACACCCAATGGTCTAGACGCTGTCCCCAGCCAGTGGGCCCCTACTCAGTTCTCTGCTCTTCTGCAACTCCCACCAGTGCCTGGATGTCCAAGAGTCTGAGAACCCCATGGCCTCAGCCTTGTTACAGGCCCGGGGACCCCAACCAGCTCTGGCTTCCCCATACCTAAGACTAAGGCCACTGCCGCCAGAGTGGTGCCTCGGTGCTTCCCTACAGCCCAGCATCCACCCTGCATTGGTGTGGGATAAGCACTATCAAACTCTCTGCGTTCTGCCTCCCCAAGTGACCTGTTAGAGTAGACGCAAGCCTACAACCCTACAGGCATCATTAACTCCTTGTCAGATAAGTATTCGTTTTTTAGAGCTAGAACATAAATCGGTCTCATAGCCTAGAAATTGCAGTCACTTTGGACTTGGTTCTTCCGTATTGTAATTGCATTCCCATAGTTCATTGCACACAATGCTCGAGTTGAGCAGGGAGGTTTTAAAGCAGTGGTCATCTAGGTCTGAGGTGGGATTCTCTCTCTCTCTCTCTCTCTCTCTCTCTCTCTCTCTCTCTCTGAGGTAACTCCCACCCGGTCATTAATGAACATTGCAGATGTCTGTTAACAAGAGAGAAGGGGACAATGCTTCAGGGGTGGTGATGTTGAAGGTTCAGAGGATTTATCTTTCCATCTCCATCCATTGGCATCCATTGCCATCCATCTGTCAGACTTTGAGTAAATTCTAAATTCATCTGAGTCTCAACGTTCTGTGCTTCTAATGCAAAAATTTGGAATCACAAACTTCTTCAAAGGAAGACAGATTTCCTTTGAAGGTTATATATGACCCAGCCAGATGAAGAAGAGGTCATGCCTAGAACAGACTGAGATAGAGCAGTACATACACCTAGGAAAGGAGAAGGGCAACTCTCACGTGATGCCTGTTGAATCAGAACTGGAACTTACTGGACTCTGGAGAAATGTGGACATATGTGGAGGAGTCACAGTAAGTCATTTGAACCCAGTTTCTCAGTTCTCTTTGGTATTTCTTTGTTTGAATGTGTTTTTGTTTTTGTTTTTTGGTTTTTTTTTTTTTTTTTTGGTCAGGTGGAGTGACAGCTCAGTGATTATGATCACTGGCTGCTCTTCCAGAGGACCCAGGTTCAATTCCTATCACTCACATGGTGGGCTACAACCACATGTAGCTCTAGTCCTGGGGTATCCAATGCTCTCTTTTGACTTTTGAGAGGACTGCATCTACTTGGTACATAGACATAACTACAGTCAAGTTGCCCTCACACACACTATGATATTTTTTTTGAAGAAGAAATGAATCTTGTTCACTAGCCTTGAAGGTATTCAATAAATGTACTACAAACTTGATTTCTCTTTATTTGCAAAGTATTTTACAAAGACCACTCTAGTGAGTGCATTTTAATAGAGTTAAAGGGATGCTTGATCCTTAGCAGTTCACTCCCACTGCTGTCTCTGTGGAAGGCAACACTGGAAGTTTGCTGGAAGTTTCATGTGGAGACTGGGCCTTGGGTTTCTTCTGGCATCTGCTATCTCCACTGAGTCAACAGAAGGAACTCCAGGACACTAAACATTTGACCTTCTCTTCTGTTTTCTCCCTGTTGTTTTAGGAGCCAAGATCTTCATCAGTAATGTATGTGGAGTACTGTCTTACACTTATTTTTATCCTTTACAAACTAGTATCTTTAAGTTAAAAAAAAAAAAAAAGTACTTTACAGAGTCTCATCTTGAGCTATTCAGGGAACAAACTTTTGTTTTCTCTCTTTTCCTCTCTCCCCGTCTCCTTCCTTCCTTCCTTCCTTCCTTCCTTCCTTCCTTCCTTCCTTCCTTCCTTCCTTCTTCCCTCTCTCCTTTTCTCTCTTCCTCAATATTTAGCACACATATATATTTTAGCAATCAAAGAACAGGGGACAAGATAAATTATCTCCAGATTTCTGCCTTCAAGGAATGCAAAAGCTAAGGTTATCAGACCTAAATAGTTGTAAAATCACATAGCTTCACTGCTCTGCAGTCAAGATTGAAGTGAGCTGTGGGGTTCTTGAGGACCCTCCAGTTTTTGCACAGGAGCATTTAGGAGGACGGAGGATGGAGAAGGAGCCATGTGTGCTGTGCTTTTTTCGCCTGTAGCACAAGGTCCAGCTTTGGGTCACAGTCTCCTTATTTTCTGACAGCCTCTCTCCTACAAGACGTGTCGGTGGTGGTATCACATTGAACATTCTTCTACAGAACGGAATCTTAAAAGGATTCCTGAAGAGGGAGGGAGAATATGAGACATGAAGTATCCCTGGTGCTAGCTGGATCATTAGGCACTGGGCAGTCATGAGGGAGCCTTCCTGGATGACTGTGTAGAGTCATCTGCTCTCTCCTGTAGGCTGTCCTGCCTGTCAATTCAGGGACTGCTCTCCTGAGTCACGTGTTTCCACTTCTAACTTCAGTGCTACCCAAGGAGAACAGAGATGACAGCTTTTCTTTCTCTTCTTTGATTCGTTTACTGTTAAGGCAAGGGAAAGCTATACAGATCCCTTATTGTGGATTGTGCCACTTTTCTTACAAGGTAAGTAACAACTGGTTTGGATGTTTTTGTGCCCTCTTTACATTTGCAATATAGTTTGACTATGTCTAACACTGTGTCTGGGTGATGACAGGCTTGTTCAATGGATGAGATTTTTTTTTTTTTTTTTTTACTTTTTATACTAAACTATGACTATAAAAGTTCAGAAATAGCAATGTTCCATACCCAGGGAACATTCTGGGAGTTCCCAAAGAGCTCATCCATAAATGCTAAATGAATGGTGGTGAAGTCTCCTTATTGCTACAGTGCTCCATTAATGTGCTGAGTCATAGCCATTCATTCATTCATTCATTTTTTTAGTAGTAGAGAAGGTCATTTTCAACTGTGATGATGATGATAGAGTGTCTTTGTTTCATAGGAAATAGCATTCTGAAACAAACTTGGCTTCTGAAGTTACTCTTCTTAGAGACCAACACAGGAAGGTTACAAAGTCAAAGGAAGAGAGAAAGTATAGATTGTGTACTTTGAGTTATTTTCTGTTCTCACTTATTCAAAATCTAAGGGCCACCTGGGATGGAAATGAGAATGGAAACACACAGTGTGTCTCTTTCCTTAGCCTTCCTTCTTTTCCATGAAGAATGGAGAGCTAGTTATTCTCTGACAGCTATCTCTTCCTGTCATCCCATTTGCCTTTTAAGTGGAAATACTTCTGAAGGATGAAGTAGCCAAGAATAATGGTGGGAAGGCAAAGGCTTTGGATAACTATAGATTTTAATATAGTTTTTTAAAAAAATTACAGTTCCAAATCATGATAGCTTTCTTTGGAAGACAGCCACCATCAGCTCTTTCCTTATCTACACCAAATTTTACACGAAGAACATTTTGATTAACTGAGGCATGGAGCAAATGATGTCTAAATTGGGTTTTGAAGGATCAGTGGGAATTGTCTAATCAAAAAAGGAGGGCAATAGAGAGCATTTCAGTTCAAATCAGTGATACCTGGAAGGGTCGCAGCCACTTCAGCTATCTTTTAGCACAATGCCATGCAGATGATGTCACCAATATGTACCTATAATCTCCGCTTCCTAATTTTCTTCCTCTCTCCAGATTATAAGCCTTCTGGAAGTGCAACCTTTCAATGAAATGAAAACACACCTCCTGGATACTCGAGCAGCCTTTTAAAATTCCTTATCTGAGTTGGCTAGTTGTACTGTTGAGCCATTTGGTTCTAGTTCTTTTCAAAAGAAAATTGCCAAGGTTAGGCATAATTCTGTAGAGCTCTTGTGCACATTTGAAGAAGTGATATAGATCATCAATTTTGATGTTCCATCATTTCTCCATAGTTCATGTACTGGCTGGTTTTGTGTGTCAACTTGACACAAGCTGTACTTATCACAGAGGAAGGAGCTTCAGGTGAGGAAATGCCTCCATGAGATCCAACTGAAAGGCATTTTCTCAATTAGTGATCAAGGGGGGAGGGCCCATTGTGGGTGATGCCATCCCTGGGCTGGTGGTTCTGGGTTCTATAAGAAAGCAAGCTGAGCAAGCTAGGGGAAGCAAGCCAATAAGTAACATCTCTCCATGGCCTCTGCATTAGCTCCTGCTTCCTGACCTGCGCTTCCTGACCTGCTTGAGTTCCAGTCCTGACTACCTTTGGTGATGAACAGCAATGTGGAAGTGTAAGCTGAATAAACCCTTTCCTCCCCAACTTGCTTCTTCAGTCATGATGTTTGTGCAGGAATAGAAACCCTGACTAAGACAAATTGGTAACAGCATAGTGGGGTATTCCTGTGATAACCTGACCATGTTTTGGGGAGGACTATGGAAGGACTTTGGAACTTTGGGCTAGAAGAGCCATTGGCTATTAAGAACGCTGTGGGATGTTCTGTAGGAGCTTGGAAGCATAACATTGAGAACAGTGCAAATGATGGAGGACTGGCTTGTGAAATTTCAGAGGGAAGATTAAAAACTCTCATCACTATTGTTGCTGTTTTGATTGTGAAGATTCTGTGGTTTAATCTTTAGTGAAGATTCTGCAGTTGAAGAATCAGCTGTGATTAACAAGATACCAGAACTACTAAAAAGAAACCTTTGGATTACTGGGACTGTTGATGCTGGTTAGCTGGAACTAAGAAATTACTGATGATTAAGAAGAGAACAGCATCATTGAGGTGAAATCTTCTGGGAAGCATTTTCTGAGAGCACAAAGAGGTTCCAGAGATAGCCAAGATTGTACTTCGTGCTATGGCTGGACTTGGTAATGTGTAGGAGTCACCCAGGTGGTACTAGTTTTGAAAGCATGAAGAGCTGCTGAGGCTTAGCACTGTGAGAGGCCATGGAAGGTCATTGGTGAAGATGCAGCCTCAGTTGCAATTCATGGCCCAGGACTGAAGGGGTCATGCAAAGGAATTGAGGCTTGGCACCATGAAGAAAGCCTATGAGAGGCTATTGGTGAAGTCTAGTTACAGTGGAAGACAACAGTGTTTTGGAGATGTCAATACCATGAGATGACCACAAGAACAATAGTATCAGTGGAGTACAGGCAGCTGGAGCCTAGAAGACACGGTGTGTGCTACAAAGGGAAGAGCTGGAGAAGTGACCCAAGCCCTTGGAAGAATCCAGAAGATTGTGAGTGGATCCTAGACATGGGATGGTTAGAGTTTGATTTTGATTGTGATTGTGCCCTGATATTTTTCCTTCTTAAAGGAAGTAAGTATTTTAGTGGAGCGCACAGTTAAGAGACTTTAATTGTAAAAACACTTAGAATTTTAGATGAGACTGAATATTTTAAAGGGAGTGAAAATTTTCATATGTAAGAATTTGTAAAGGCTATGGGACTTTTAAAGTTATTTAGATCTTGGGGATGAATAAGAAAGTAAGGGTTGAGGCTTTATAGTGACATGTTTGTGTGTCCAGTTGACAAGGCATCAGTTGTTTGTGCAGGAATAGAAACCCTGACTAAGACAGTCCATTTTTCTGTTCCATATTTGTTTTTTCCAAGACAGGGTTTCTCTGTGTAATACCCTCGGCTGTCCTGGACTCTATAAAGGTAGACTAGGCTGGCCTTGAGCTCACAGAGATCCATCTGGCTCTCCCTCCCAAGTTCTGGAATTAAAGGCATGCACCACCACGCCTGGCTCCCCTTTCCATTTTTCTTTGGAGCTATTGTGATTTCAGACAGAGCTGGTGTTGAATCTTGTTAACAACACACACCTGCCATGTGACATTTAGACATTTACTTAACCTTTCTGCATTTCTATTTCCTCTTCTGTGAATCAGGGATAATAAGCCTGTCTCTCTGAATTAAAAGGATGAAATAAAACCATGTCAATTTGGATGGCACAGCATAAATGCAACATAATAGTTCTCTTTCTGCCCCTCTCCCCAGGTCTTCCTTATTTCTCCCAACTCTGCTTTCCTGTGCTATTTTTTTTTTCAAGTACTTGGATGATATCATTTTGTTTCTTTTAATCTAGTAGCCCCTTTCCACCGTCTGTCTCTTATCTGCATAAACACACTACAGTCCCTGACTGTAGTCAGATTCCTAGAATCCTAAGCCCTAGCAGAGTGGCTTGGAAAGAGTCCATAAAAATACAAGCAAGGAGAATAAGTCATTTTTGCTGGAAGGTTTTAAGAATATTATTTATCCTTCAGACAAGGGCAAGAGGTAGTCAAGAGAACAGAAAACCTAAGGAGACACTTAAGCTACAAACCAATAGCATCTCTTATGCTTGCCTAAAGCTAAGTGTATACAATCTCCTTGGGCTTTTACTGTCTTTCTAAAGACAAGACCGTCTTCCAATCCATAAATACCCCAGTATTTTGCTGCATATTTTTATGTTTTTTCCATTATAGAGTAATGCATAATACTTTCCTAGACGTGTTTTCTACTTATCTTCCACTGAGGTTTGTAGCCAAGAAAAACTAGGAGTCGCCTGCTGCTTCCTTGTTTATGCTTTCAGAGCAGAGTAGCACATTGTGTCTAGGAGATGATACTCTCTGCCCTGAGCAGCAGGGGTGCAGGATCTTCAGGGATTCAGATTTCAGAAGCCTCACAACTGCTGGGGCCCAGTAGAAGCTCCTTCACTGTCTGGTTAACGTAGTGCTTGCAACATACCATCTTGCATATTCCCCTGTGTATGGGCAGCAACCATAGGGAAGTTCGGTTGTTATAATGACAAGACCCACCAAGAAAGACACGCATAAAGAAGACATGCAAGTGTCCTGGGAATAGGTAACAGGATATGACAGCAGCAAGGATGAGTAATTTTGACTTATTAGAAAAGGACAGCATAAAGTAACAGCCATTGCTGGTGATATGAGGAACTAAGGCTTGGGAAAGAATAATGTAGATAGCAGTCATTTGACAGTCATATCCACACAACCCTGGATGATTATCTGTTGCTCCCCCTCCCCCTCCCTCTCCTCCTCCTTTTCTTCCTTTCTCTTCTTCCTCTTCCTCCTCTCCCTCTTCTTTGAAATATTTATTGACTTTTGTTTCATGTGTATGAGTGTTTTGCCTGAATGAATTTATGTCATCACTTTCATGCCTTGGTGGCTGCAGAGGCCAGAAGAGGGCACTGGATTCCCTGGAATTGGATGCCAGGTGCTTGTGAACCATCTGTGGGTGATGAAAACTGAATCCGGGGCCTCTACAAGAAGAGCAAGTGCTTTTAATAGCTGAGCCATCTCTACAGCCCCCTCTGCATTCTTTAATCTGATTCAAGTCCTCTCCTCTAACTTCAATACACAATTATAACAATCAATTTGGGAAGTTGAAGTAGGAAGGACAGAGCTTCTTTGATGATGCCGGAGCAAGGCCCTGATCTATGAATATAGCAGGATGTTACGGGGAGTTGTTTTATTGTTGCACTTTTTTTTTTTCTGATTTGATTTTATCCTGGGTTATCTAGACTCAAGTTCTTGGCCACTGCTTTGATATGGGTGTGGGTTCTATCTCATGGATTAAATGGGTGTTAAGCCAAATCAAATATTAGTTGGTGACCACAAACTTTGTGCCACTATTTCCCGATTGTCCTAGAATATCTCGCCCCAGGACACCACTGTAGATGCAAGGTTTTGTGGTGGATTACATTGATTGGTTTCTGTATGTTGAGCCATCCCTGTATATCTGGAATGAAGTCTACTTGATCACCATGGATGATTTTTTTGATGTGTTCACTGATTTGATTTGCAATTATTTTACTGGGAATTTTTGCATCTATGTACAGACAGAGAATTGGTCTGTAATTCTACTTCTTTGGTAGGTCTTTATGTAATTTGAGTATTGGAGTAACTGTCACCTCATAAAACAAATTGGGCAATGTTACTTTTGTTTCTATTTTGTGGAATAGTTTAAAAATACTGACATGGGCTCTTCTTGAATAGACTTCTACACTAAAATTATCTACTGCTGAGCTTTTTTTGTTGTTGTTGGTAGACTTTTAATGACTGCTTCTATTTCACTAGGGGTTATAGGTCTATTTAAATTTCTTCTCTGATCTTGGGTTAACTTTTCTAAGTGGTATTTATTGAGAAAATTATTCACTTCTTGTAGATTTTCCAATTTGGTGGAGTACAGGTGTTTAAAGTATATTATTCTTATGATTCTCTGGATTTCCTTGGTGTTATGTCTCTATTTTCATTTCCAATTTTGTTAATTTGAATATTTTCTATCTACTTTTAGTTAATTTGGATAAAGTTTTGTCATTCTTATTGATTTTAAAAAAAACAACTTTTTGTTTCATTGATTCTTTTTATTGTCTTGGTTGTTATTGTTGTTGTTGCTCTTGATTTCAGCTCTGAGTTTGATTATTTCTTGCCATCTACCTATCTGGATTTTTTTAGTGTTGTCATAGAACTTCGAGATGTTCTATTATGAAATCTCTCCAATTTTACTTAATATAGATACTCAGGACTATGAACTTCTCTCTGGAACCACCTTCATTGGGTACCATAAGTTGAGGTATGTTGTGGATACAGTTTCCTTCAATTGTAGAAAGTTTTAATTTCTCTCTTAATTTCTGTCCTGGCCCACTTTTTATTCAGTAGTGAGTTATTTTGTTTCTATGAGTTTGCAAGAGTTCTCTTGTTTCTGTTGTTGTTCATATCCAGCTTTTATTGGTGGTGGTCAGATAGGATATAAGGTGTTCTTTCAATTTTCTTGTATCTGTTGAAATTTGCTTTGTGTTCAGGTATGTGTTTACTTTTGGAGAAAATTCCATGAGGTGCTGAGAAGAAGGCAAATTCTTTTATACTTGGGGAAATGTTCTGTAAATATCTCTGTTAGATCCAATTGGTTTATAATGTCAGTTAGCTTTGGTTTGAAGTCTATTGTTTACAGATATTAAAATGACTATGCCAGTTTGCTTCTTAGGTCTATTTGCTTGAAATATCTTTTTACATTCTTTTTTCCCAAAGGGATGTCTAGCATTGACATTGAAGTGTGTTTCTTGCATGCGGGAGAAGGATGGGTCCTGTTTTTGCATTTATTCTGTTAGTCCTTTTACTGGGGAATTGAAACCACTGCTTTTGAGAGATAATCAAATGAGAAATGTTTGTTGATTCCTATTATTTTGTTATTGTTGTAATAGTGGTGTGTATGTGTGTGTGTTTTTCCTGTCTTTTGATTTGTTGTTCTGAGATTATTTATTCCAAGTGACTTCTTGGGTGGGGTTAACTTCTTTACATTGGTTTTCCTTCTAGCTCTTCTGTAGGGCTGGATTTATAGATAGATATTGCTTAAATTTGGTTTTGTATCTTATTTTCTCCACTTACTGTGATTGAAAGTTTTGCTGGGTAGAGCAATTTGGGCTGGCATCTTGGCGTTTTAAGAATTTGTAGAGTATCTGTCCACGCCCTTCTAGCTTTTAGAGTCCCTATTGGAAAGTCAGGTATTATTTTAATAGGTTTGGCTTTATATATTATTTGTTCCTTTCCCCTTGCAGCTTTTTAATGTTATTTCTTTTTTTTGTATATTTAATGTTTTGATTATTATTTGTCAGGGGGACTTTCTTTTCTAGTCCAGTCTATTTGTTGTTTTGTATACTTCTTATACTTTGATAGGCATCTCCTTCTTTTGTTTTTGTTTTTTTTTTTCCCATGAATTTGTTGAAAATAGTTTCTGTGCCTTTGACTTAGATAAACTAGATTTCTTCTTCTTTCTCTATTCCTATTATTCTTAGATCAAGTCTTTTCATAATGCCAGATTTTTTTTTTAAATTTAACATTTACTGTGACTGAGGTATTCATATCTTGTATCTTGTCTTCAATGTCTGAGATTCTCTCTTCCATCTCTTGTATTCTGTTAGTGAAGCTTGCCTCTGAGGTTCCTGTTTGAGTGCCTCGATTTTTGTTTTCTTGCTTTTTCTCACTTTGAGTTCCCTTATTGATTCCATTTGCACTTTCAGGTCTTGAACTGTATAACCACTCCCTTCTATTTGTGTGTTCACAGATTTCTCTAAGGGATTTACTCATTCCTCTTTAAGAAACCCCTATCAGAGTCATCCCCAGGTCCCCTGTGCATATATCATAGTTATTAGTGTTTTCTTGTGACTCCTGGCTATGTGGGTGAGAGGGCATCTGACTCTTTTGCCTACTCTTTGGACCCTTTTCCTCCTGTTATCCAACTTCAATATGAAAGTTTTTGCTTCATCTTATTAGATTTCATTTGTCATGTTTGGTTGTTATCCCTTAGAAACCCGTTCTTTTCTAATGAGAGACAGAAAGGTGATCAATTGGGAGGAACTGGGAGGAATGGAGGGAGAGGAAACTATAGTCAGCATATATTGTATGAGAAAACAATCTATTTTCCATTTAAAAAAGGATCCATAGAATATTCACAAAGGCTATTTAAGATCTTTTTTTCTTGTGCTTCAGCTATGTTGCAATACTCAGGGCCTGCTGTGATAGGTTTGCTGGGCTCTTGTGGAGACATCTTATCCTGTCATTGACTGTGTTTTTATGCTGGCATGTAAACCTGACTTTGGGAAGATTGCATTCAACACCATGCACACTGGAGCATCCTCAGCAGCTTAGAAACGTCTTTTTTCCCTGGAACTGACTTAGGTGCTGATATTGTTTGGGTCTGAAAAACCAAAACAACTCAAGCAATCAGGAGAATCCAGCAAAGCATGATCTTTATTTGAATTAGGTAGCAAAAACTGACCAGTCAGTAGCTGGTTTTGAACATTCATCTTAGCAAGTATTTAAACAGATGACAAAATTTCATTATACTCGGGCTGCTACTGATTGATCAGGGCAGCAGAATAGATTTGGGAGCCAAACTGAAACCCTGAAGGGAAATTGTACATCATTTTTAAAGGATGGAACCACAAATTGAGGAAGAGCAAAGTAGAATGTAGCATTGTCTAATCGTATTTTGACACAAGGTTGAACAAGGAAGTAAATGTTGATGACTGGGCCCTATCTGGGTTGCCTGGTTTCAGGGTCCTTAACTCATAGCTTTGATGGCCAGGCGTCCTCCTGAACTTCTGTCCCAGAACTCAAAATGATAAGAGAAAAAAAGGAATCTGGGGCAAGTTAATTAAGTCATGACAGGCAATACATTTACAACTCACAGATCTTAGTTTAGATAATCAGCAACTTCCCTCTTCCCGGTTAACAGACAAGCGTGAAACACCTGAAGAAGCAGGATAGCAGGTAGGTTCTGGGGCCTGGGAATATGAATTCAGTTTTAATCCAGTCATCAAGGTGGAAGCTGTTCCTGAGATGTCTGGACTCAGGCAACTGTCTCTTAAAAGTATCTGGTCTTGTGTTTGATGGGCAGGTGTTTTGGTCCATAGTTTCTGTTGTCCTCTCTGGTTCTCAGGAGAGCTGATAGGTGTAGCCACTGGGTAGACTGTATTTCTAGGTATTGGGAGCTGACATTTAGGAATGGGGCTGGTTGGTGCTAAGGGGGTTCACAGGAAGGAGGAAATGAGGGTGTTTCCCTAGATCTGCATAGTACCCTGAGAATAGGGACAGAGAGTGAGAGGAGGCTGAAGCAGATGGCCTGCTACAGACCTGATGATGAGCCTGGCGATTGGACTTGGGGGAATGGCTGGAGTGGGCTGAGGGTTCCTAGGGAATGAATGCCTGCTGGAGTTGGAAGGGATTGGGCAATGAGAAGGGAAGATATGCATGGTCCACTAGAGGTGGGGGAGGGGAAAAGGGAGGCCTCAGCAGGAGGCCTGCCACAGAGCTGTGGATAAGGCTGGGGAAATGGTCTTGGAGGAGCTGGAGTGGTCAAGATCTGCAAGCAGCTTTGCTGCTTCCCTGGCTAGAGTCAATGGTGCCTAACTTCAAGCCTACCTTCACACTCGAGCAACTACTCAAAAGAGACTTTATAATTGATTTATTGAAAATGGGGTCAAAGTGAGATTCAATTATTTCATTTGCTTGTAAAGCTTTTGAAATCTTTGCTTTTAGAACATACTTGACCTGTTGAAGAAACTGGGTTGTGACTCTGCAAATGTTCTAAATACTGTGTTTGTTTGTTTGTTTTCCTTCCCTTCCTTCCTTCCTTCCTTCCTTCCTTCCTTCCTTCCTCTTTTCTTTCTTCCTTCCTTCTTTCCTTCCCTCCTTCCTCTTTTCTTTCTTTCTTTCTTTCTTTCTTTCTTTCTTTCTTTCTTTCTTTCTTTCTTTCTTCCTTCCTTCCTTCCTTCCTTTCTTCCTTCCTTTCTTTTTTTTCTGACTTCTCTGATACTTCATTGTGAAAGTTCCCAGCACCCCTCCCCACATAGTGTTAGCATCTGCTGATGTTCATTACCCCAATCGGTGGTTTCACTAACAATTAGAGTGTTTCTTCTAATTTTATCCATTCTTCTACGTTTAGTAACAATAATTTTTTTAAGGAAAAATAATCTTGTTGACTTTAGGAATTTTAAAGTTTTCATTAAAGCTCCTTTTGGTCATACAGAAGAGCCAAATAACTATATATGCCTTATTTCTGTTCTGTCTGAAGTTGTAGGAGCAATGCCAAATAACAAATTAGTGTCAAAAATATTCCTGCTAGTAAGATTACAGAACCTAAGAAACATACTCCAAAGGGCCAGGGTTTCTTGGAAAGAGGACCAATCCCATCTTTTTTTTTTTTAAGTTTTATTTATTGTATGTATTTGAGTACACTGTAGCTGTCTTCAGACACACCAGGAAAGGGCATCAGATTCCATTAGAGATGGTTGTGAGCCACCATGTGGGTGCTGGGAATTGAACTCAGGACCTCTGGAAGAGCAGTTGGTGCTGTTAACCACTGTGCCATCTCTCCAGCCTCCAATTCCAAGTCTTTGTTCGAAAACAGGCAAAATGAGCTCAAGAAACTTCATGGTACCCATAAGCAAAGAATTTCCCAAAACTACTAGGACTATATCAAAATGTTCCCCTAGGACACATCTGAAGGATCTTTAGCTAGTACAAGGCAAAAATATTTGAGCACCAAAAAATAAAATGACTAAAATTGACTGGTTTATTTAAAGTTAAAAGTCTATGAATCTTTAAGTGCTATAGGCAACAATACTAACAACAGATGAATCTTGCAGAGGACTGGAAATCCATCAGCCATAAGAAAGCCACATCTTCTGTAGCCCTGGAGCAAAAAAGGGCACAAATGGTTACTACAAAAATCTATAATTATGGGAAAAGTTATTATCTGAAAAGATTATATGGCTACCATCTGAAGAGTGTGCCATATGAAATAAGTTGGGTGAGTGGCTCTGCAAATGGAAACAGGTCTGGAGGCCATGCACATGCTGATGGACACAGAGGAAAAAGCTAGCCTCTGACTGCCTCAGATGCTTAGCTCTGATGGACACAGAGGAAAAAGCTAGCCTCTGACTGCCTCAGATGCTTAGCTCTGATGGACACAGAGGAAAAAGCTAGCCTCTGACTGCCTCAGATGCTTAGCTCTGATGGACACAGAGGAAAAAGCTAGCCTCTGACTGCCTCAGATGCTTAGCTCTGATGGACACAGAGGAAAAAGCTAGCCTCTGACTGCCTCAGATGCTTAGCTCTGATGGACACAGAGGAAAAAGCTAGCCTCTGACTGCCTCAGATGCTTAGCTCTGATGGACACAGAGGAAAAAGCTAGCCTCTGACTGCCTCAGATGCTTAGCTCTGATGGACACAGAGGAAAAAGCTAGCCTCTGACTGCCTCAGATGCTTAGCTCTGATGGACACAGAGGAAAAAGCTAGCCTCTGACTGCCTCAGATGCTTAGCTCTGATGGACACAGAGGAAAAAGCTAGCCTCTGCCTGCCTCAGATGCTTAGCTCTGATGGACACAGAGGAAAAAGCTAGCCTCTGCCTGCCTCAGATGCTTAGCTCTGATGGACACAGAGGAAAAAGCTAGCCTCTGACTGCCTCAGATGCTTAGCTCTGATGGACACAGAGGAAAAAGCTAGCCTCTGACTGCCTCAGATGCTTAGCTCTGATGGACACAGAGGAAAAAGCTAGCCTCTGACTGCCTCAGATGCTTAGCTCTGATGGACACAGAGGAAAAAGCTAGCCTCTGACTGCCTCAGATGCTTAGCTCTGATGGACACAGAGGAAAAAGCTAGCCTCTGACTGCCTCAGATGCTTAGCTCTGATGGACACAGAGGAAAAAGCTAGCCTCTGACTGCCTCAGATGCTTAGCTCTGGTAGGGAAGACTTGAAATTAGACAACCAGGCAGGGTGTGCATGAAGGGGAGAACAGGTGATGGCACTGAAGAGTACAAGAAGAGCAACTGGGCAAAGAGGATGTCCACTCTGAGCCTCAGGCATTCCCAGGAGTCAGGACTCAGTGGTTGCCCTACCCTAAGGCAACTCAAATACAGCTGGAACCTGAGTCAAGACAAGAGAATAGAGACAAGAGGTGACAGGCTAAAAGTTGACCAGCCTAGATCCAAAACAGGAGAGAGCTCAGATGTCTTTTGAGTGATGTTCGTTTAGTTACATATGAGATGATTGCTTTTACTAGTTCCTGGGTTCTAGTTTAGGGAGATTCAAGCCACAAAGTAAAAGGTAGGATAAAGAGGCAAGCATCAATGAATGAGAAACCACAGCTGTGTTAGGTGAATGGCTTATGGTGGGCTGCTGAGAGATATACACTGTAGAGAAAGAAGTGCTGCCAAGGTTAAGATACTATCTTGAGCTGTACTGAAGCTATAAGGGCTAGAGATGCCATGAACACTGGGAATTAAAAAGCACATTAACATATGAATGTGAGCAATGAAGAATCACCCTTACATAACCAACATTAGGAAAATGGCCTCAGAGTAGACTGTCACACAACCCAGGGGTTTTGCACATGTCCCATTCCCTGTGAATTGACTAAATAAATGAATTCTGTTAATAGGCACAGTACTATGAATGCTGTGGGCTGTGGATTATGCCTTTAAGCACAGATGTATTGAGAAAGTTACTACTCATGATGAGGCTAACGTGTAAAGACCTATAAGAGGGTGTCTTAATCAGGGTTTCTGTTCCTACACAAAGATCATGACCAAAAAGCAAGTTGGGAAAGAAAAGGTTTACTCAGCTTATACTTCCATATTGCTGTTGATCACCAAAGGATGCCAGGACTGGAACTCAACCAGGTCAGAAAGCAGGAGCTGATGCAGAGGCCACAGAGGGATGTTCCTTGCTGGCTTGCTTCCCCTGGCTTGCTCAGCCTGCTATCTTATAGAATCCAAGACTACCAGCCCAGAGATGGTCCCACCCACAAAGGGCCTCTCCCTCTTGATCACTAATTGAGAAAATGCCCCACAGCTGGATCTCATGGAGGTACTTCCCCAACTGAAGCTCCTTTCACTGTGATAAGTCCAGCCTGTGTCAAGTTGACACACAAAACCAGCCAGTACAGAGGGTGTCTGCAAATGTTTAACAAAATGATGGAATTCTCTCTGTACCCTACTTGTGATAGTAAAATCAGTACAACCTTCCTGGAAAAGAAAACAAAAACAAACATCTAACAACATGTTTAAAAGTCTTTAGCCTCTACTTGAATTTGAGGTAATAACTGTATCTTTGAAAAATAACAGTTAAATAGAATTGCTTTAAAACATGTTGTTTTTGTTTTTGTAAGAATATATATACAAAGTCTATCAGAGCATTAAATAACTTAGGGAGAAATTGAAAACAATAGAAATTTCTAAAAGTAAGGGAATGGTTATGCAGGGTGACATCCATCTATATGGTCTGTAGGAATTCATGAAGGGTCATAATGTTCTCAGCACATGGTAAATATTTATCACTTGTGATTAAGTGAGGAAGTGGGAACTAAAGTGTACATATAGAAAAAAAAAAAACACCTGAAGCAAGGAAACACAGCAAATTCATCTGTAATCAGTCACTATACATCATTTACCAAAGTTTTATGAAAGAACAATTTATAAACCACAAAATCTGGTGGCTTGAGAATACAGCCTGGTGGATTTTGACAAGAGTTTATATTCATGGGACTATATCCCAAATTAAGACAAAAGTTGTTTCTTCCATCCCATTTATACTCCCGTCTTCCAATTTCCTGATCCTGAAAACAAACAAACAAACAAAACAAACAAAAACCAACAACCCACGTTCCACTTTTTCCAACATTTCATGTATCAGAATCTTACTGTGGGTAGCTTTTGTGCTAGTGTACTGTTTCTAAGGGTCACCTATGGAACCGAGTGCATCAGTAACATGGCCCTTTTTTTGCCAGTGGCATTCCCATATACCGACACAGGACAATTTGGTCCTCCATTCATTGGTTACTGAATGTTTCAAGTTTCTTACTGTCGTGAATGAAACTGCACTCACCATTACGGAGCAGGTCTGTGCAGTCACACTTGTCCCTGCTTTTGGGTAAATGAGTCAACTGGAGCCCTTAGGGCCTGGAGAGATGCCTGATGGTTAGAGAACTTACTGCTCTTGCAGAGGACTCTGCTTTAGTTTCCAACACCCACATATTTGGTTCCTGGGAATACACACAGTACTCATATACAAATAAGCAAAACACATATATAAAATAAAAATAATAAACATTCAAATATAAAACAGAACTTGTTATTGGGGTATTCTTTATAAGGCATTTCCAAAATCTACTTCAAAGCAGATGTACTGTTTTAGTGTTTCTGTATTAGAGTTCTTCTTTGTCCTGACAGGTGACAGTCACTGCTCTTATATAACCACCTCAGTGGGTTCAGAGTGGTACCCAATGTGGACTGAATGTATGTTTCCATAGTAACTAGCAATGTTAGGCATCTTTCTATGTATTTATTTGCAACACACTTGTTATCACTGATGACAAGTCTATTCGAACCCCTCCTCTCCCCTACCTGTATTTGTAGGACTGTCCTTTTACTCTTGCAATATCTTGAACACATAAAACATTTACAAATAAATTTACATTGGGTAAATATGTTCAAGTGGTTTTCCAATCTGTGACGTCCCTTTCTCCCTCTAGCCATGTCATCTTAAGTGTAAAATGGATTCTGAGTTCACCTTGTCAAGTTGTTTTTCTTTTGTAGTCTGCATTGTTTGCATCCCATTTCAGAAATCTTTGTCTAATCCCCAATTGCCATGATTTCTGCTCTAGCTGCTTCTAACAATTTCATTACTTTAGCTCTGAAATTTAAATCTATAACTCATTTCAAGTTTTTGTTTAATATGAAAAGTGAGGTAAAAGTTTGTTTTGCTTTTGGACACTTTTAAATCATACAGAAGAAATTCTCTATTTCTGAACTTCTGAGAATTTCTTTTATCATGTATGGGTATTGAATTTCCTCAATTTTTTTTATGCTTCAACTATTGAAATGAACTTATCTGGCTTTTCTTTTTTTCATCAATTAACATGATAAATTATTTTGATTCATTTTTTGAGATTTAAGGCAGCTTTATATTCTTGGCCTAAACTGGTTTTTTTAATGTATATTTTTATATTTTGAGAATTTTGACTCACTAAGTGGTTAGTAAGGATGTATGAAAGCTATTGATAATGTACTTTTCTTTCCATATTGTATCCTTCTGTCTTGTGTGTAGGGTGATATTCACCTCTTCAAGTGAGCCAACACACTCCTTCTGGTATGTTTTATAATGGCTTCTCTAGAACTGATACCATTTCTCAGCAAATTTTGATGCAATTCAGCTGTGAAATTCTCATATTGGATTTTTGTTCCAGGGAGGATTTTAATTTTAAATGCAATTTCTTTCACAGATTAAAAAAAAAAAACCTATTCAATTCATCCTTTGGCTTTTATGTGACAGGTAGTTTGCATTTTTCCAATTTCTTAATTTCTTTCCAGTTTTATCCAAGCCATTGAATGTATAGACTTAAAGCTACCTTGCTATTTCCTTCTTGTCCCTTTCCTGCCTGCAGGAGTACTAATGGTTCCCCCCACTGTTCTCATGGCCAACTCTGCCACTTTTCCTTTGTTGCCTTATCAGTTTGACTATAGGCTTTATCAGCTTTTCTTTGTCCATCATTTCAAAATCTATTTTGATATTCTGTATTTTATTGTTTTTAGTCTTTTGTTTTTTTCTCTCCTTCAACTTCATTTGTTTTTCTTTGCATTAGTTTAATCATAAAAAGTCAATAAATAAAACTGAATATGACAGTGGAGACACCATACGGGCATTTTCCTTTTCAGATGCTACCATGGGGAATCTGGGCTTGAACAGATGAGCATAGACTCCCTTGGGCTCCCAGAACTCCAACCAGGGACAGAGCTGATAAGGTACTACTTGTTTTTCTTTAGAAAAAGAGAAGCCTCTTAGGAGAGAAGAGCTGCAGCTCAGAGTCAAAAGAATATGTTACTTTTCCATATGAGTTTTATATTTGAATATTCTCAGTATGACTCTTAAAATTGTATACTTTGTTTTTCTCATGGCTCATTCAACAAATGAAGTTGAAGGAGAGAAAAAAACAAAAGACTAAAAACAATAAAATACAGAACTAAAGAAAAAAAAAGGATGAAGGAATAATCTCCATTGCGAATCTCTTGAGACTATCTTGATTAAAAACTGTAAAGTGCCCCCAGGAAAACAGCTGTGAAAGGCAGTTGCCAGTGCACTAAGTAGGAATTCGTCATGAATATCAGCATATTGTCACTGAGAGTCCCTGCTTTACTTAAGCAGGATGGTGTGTCATAACTGCAATGGCATTCTCCTCATCAAAGCAACACATAAGGATGTCTGCTTGTGTGCTGCACTGGGCTACCCAAGTGACCCTGTTCTAGGAGAGGTCACTGTTGCAGGGGGCCTAAGGCCATTATGGTATGAATGTGAAGTGATTCTTAGCCTTTGCAAATGTGGGCCTAGCTGGTGGCACTGTTTTAGGAAATCCTGGGAGCTTTGGGAGGAAGGGGCTTTGTTGGAAGAAGTGCGTTGTTGGGAGAGTAGGCACTAATGATTTTAGGCTCGTCCTTATTCTAGCCCACGTTCACTGCTGATGTGTGAACAGTCTGTAACCACACGCTCATGTCACCAAAGGTCTCAAGTGCTTTGAATGCAAGGGGGAAATAGAAGCACAGTAGTGTTCCAGAAGAGTCGCTATCAGAGGATTGGAGATAGGGAGAAGGAGAAGGTTGGATAGTGAGCCAAGTCAATGGGGACCCTGAGGAAGGAACAAACAAACAAACAAACAAACATCAGTTTCAACCACTTTTCCAAGTGACTATAAAAGGAATAATGGTCTCAATCCACTGTTACCAAGTAAAATTTTAGTTGTCTTAA
This sequence comes from Mus caroli, assembly GCF_978045245.1. Lineage (NCBI taxonomy): Eukaryota > Metazoa > Chordata > Mammalia > Rodentia > Muridae > Mus > Mus caroli. The sequence continues at coordinate 162,358,878 of NW_028227256.1, forward strand.
AAGGTAAACATTTGTATGTGTATTTAAAGAACACGAGGAAGACCAAAGATGATGTAAGACTGAGTAATTGACTAAAAGAGAGGATATGAAGGAGGACAATTGGAGGACAAATGACACACTTAATTTGCAGAGTTTGTGGAGAGGAAGGCTTCCAGGTAGAGTTGTCCAGCACGGCACAGGACTCCAGCCCACTGCTGGAATTTAGAGGGACTGTAAAAGGGATGTCTATAGGCATCAAGGGCAAGAGTCTGGAATAACCTGTTTTAGCTGGTCTTACCTAGAATCTATGTATCTCTAACACTTCTGTCATTGAAGTGACAAGCAATGAAAACTCCTGGGAAACAACCCCATGAACAAAAGTTTTACAACGGCTCAGTGACAGCTGACATTGGGTAAATCCTTGTCTATGAAAGAGCCCTACTTGTTGAACGTTTGTGCTAGTTTCTTGTATGCAGCCTCATGTCACAAAACTGAGAAACTAGAGAGAACAAGGAGAGGAATCTTGTAGGAGACTCACTGAAATGAAAAGAACTTTAAGATGGGATCATGGACTGGGGCAATGGCTCGGTGGATAAAGCCCTAGCTACACAAATATGAGGGGTGGAGTTCAGATTCCCCAGAGCCCACGTGGAAGCCTGGGAGGTGTGGTAGCTGCCTATGATGCCAGTGCTTGGGAAGCCGAGGAGGGACTCCCATGGTCAGTGTCTAGCTAGCTCGTCTGTCCTATAGGTGAGTTCTGGGTTCAAGTGAGAGAGACCATGCCTCAGTAAGTGAAATGGAGAATGGAGGATGAAGACACCTCATATTAACCTCTGGCCTCCACATGCTTGTGCCACATGTGCATGTGAACCCTCACACAGGTATGCCCATATATAAGTAAACACACACACACAGACGGGGGGGAGGGCATGAAGAATTTGAAAAAAACAAAAACAAAAACAAAAACGATGCTCTTGCTCTTCTGTTCACTTTAAACTCTGTTTAAAGCCATGAAGACCTGTGGGACCTTGCAGGCTCAGGTCTGGATGTGAGATCGGTTTGGCATTGCATTTATCAAAGATGATAGCTTAAGTGCTATTCAGATGCTGGCCCTGTGTGTACTCCCCAGACTAAGTAGGCATGAACAAACACCGGCTCCTTTTAGCACCTTAACTGCAAGAAACATTCTTTTTTTTTTTAATATTTTTTATTAGGTATTTTTCTCATTTACATTTCCAATGCTATCCCAAAAGTCCCCCATACCCTCCCACCCACTCCCCTACCCACCCACTCCCCTATCCACCCACTCCCACTTTTTGGACCTGGTGTTCCCCTGTACTGGGGCATATAAAGTTTGCATGTCTAATGGGCCTCTCTTTCCAGTGATGGCCGACTAGGCCATCTTTTGATACATATGCAGCTAGAGTCAAGAGCTCCGGGGTACTGGTTAGTTCATAATGTTGTTCCACCTATAGGGTTGCAGATCCCTTTAGCTCCTTGGGTACTTTCTCTAGCTCCTCCATTGGGGGCCCTGTGATCCATCCAATAGCTGACTGTGAGCATCCACTTCTGTGTTTGCTAGGCCCCGGGATAGCCTCATAAGAGGCAGCTTCTTTATAGTCTAAAAAATGAGCAGCTCCCTCCAGTGAGCACAAAAGGTCAGTCTAAGTAGCCTATTTTGAGCTATTTACATGACTTAAGCTTCTTCCGTCTTCTAGATTAGCATTTCTCAGTCTTGATTTCAGCCCTGAAAAGGGGGAAAAAATCCTTATTTTGGGTAGGTTCTAAAGAAAATCTGCTCATCTATTTCTGAGTTGCTAGAGTGAAGAAAATCAAAGTTTTATGGTACTAGAAGAATTTTAAGTTCTTTGATGCCTTGAACACATATGCAATTAAAAACTCTCGTTTCATGGAAGTTCTAACTCCACATGCTTACAGCCATGGGCAGGGCAGGGGATGTGTTGTAGAAATTTTTAATCCCAATCCAGGGTTTCTACCCTACCTTGATCATTCAGTTCCCAGATAAAAGACACACAACTTTTATTATTTACAATAAACCTTAAACAGCACAAGGACTGGGCAGATATCTGCCCTCTATGCTATTAGAATCTAGTTTCCTATCGATAACCCTGAGTTACTCCTTACTATGTTTCATCTGGGCTGCTCTTACCTCCGGTTGGCCAGCCCTCAGGACCACTTTTCATGACTCACCTACCCCATGGCAGCTTCTCCTCCATTTACCTTATTTTCTTCCCCGTGGTTGTTAGTACTATACAGAGTATGGTAATGGTTTTATTTTAGTTTTTTATTGCTGTGTTACAAGTTATCACTGTGATCAAAATTCCCAGAAATAAATTGCACCTTCACTTGAACCTTCTGCAAGGCTGATTAACTTATTTGAACTTCAATGACTGTGGAGAGGTTGGAATGGTGTAGACCCAGAGCCCAATTACTATCTATCTTGAACTATCATTAGCCTCCTGGATAGTCATTCTTTGCCTACATCTGTGCTGAACCTAACACCCTTTTATTGTATTTACTTTATGAAACTCTAATTTCCAACAACCAAAAGTCTAAGAAAACCACCAGATAACATCTGAGGCCTTTAGTGGGAGTTTATCAGCTTTGCTTTAACCCACCTACTTAATGTTCCTATCAATGTGTTTAAAAGGTGCCTTGATTTGTGGCTTCCTTTGTTCTGTTACTAGAAGAACTCCATCAAGCTGTTGACATGTTAGAACACAGAATTAGGGGAAATGCAAATCTTTGTTCAGGACCATGGCCCTTCACAGTTTTCTCTAGAACAATCCATGTCTTCTCCCCGTTGAGGTGGAATTTATGCTTTTGTGTCAATACCAACTGAAGTAAAATAAATTCACAACCTCAAAGTCTCTCAGGTGAGGAACTTTGATACCACTAAGCTGGATCATCTGCTCAAGGTACATGAGATGGTGACCAAGGCATTGGATGAGGCCTCCGGGATCCTCCGGGAGTCTCTTTTCTAAGTCGCACAGACTGCTGGAAGAACTTAGTTGTCGGTGCTCCTGTGACCGTGGCTGTTTTCCTGTTAACTGCTCCTGGGACACAGCAGAAGGTTCATGACATGGTCATCTCTTTCTTGCTCCAACATAATGCAGAAAAAGCTTTGTGTTCGGGGCTTACCTGACTATCCAGGGCAGGGGTTATCAACCTTTGAGTTAAGAGCCCTTTGAACGGTTGGATGAGCTTTCCAATGGGTTGCCTAAGACCATCAGAAAACACAGATATTTACAATACAATTCATAACAGTGGCAAAATTACAGCTATAAAGTAACAACAAGAATAATTTTATGTTTGAGGGTAACCACAATATGAAGAACTATATTAAAGGGTCACAGTGTTAGGAAGATTGAGGGTCATTGGTTTAGGGTTAGATTAGATCATGATGACATCAGTAAGGTCATCTGCCATATAAGGTAATATAATCAAGGAATCATGTGTCATTTTGTTCCCAGGGTTCCAGCACATCCAGGAAGAGCAAGGAGTAGCATCACTGGGCATTATGCCATCTTAGAATCCTTTCTTCAATCAATCCTAAACAAACTTGCTTCAAATGAAGCAAGCAAAGTGACATTTGTCATTCTCTCCATCAAGGGAGTAGAGTCAGAGTTAACTGGGTAGCTGAGCAAGCCCCTCACTCATCAGGCCTTGAACTCTCCAACTTGCTATAGCTTGTACTTGGTTTGTTCCCCAAAGGTATTAAAAGCTTGGCCACCCATGATGCTATTAATTGGTTTTTTTTTTTTTTTAAAGGTGAAAACTTGAAGAGGTAGGGTCTAGTGGGAGGGTCTTAGGTCATTGGGTTATGCCTTTGAAGAAGTGTTAACATCTTGGTCTTGCTTGCTTATCTTCTTTTTACTTCCTGGCCACCAAGAAGTAAGCAGCTTTGCTCCACCACACTCTCCACACTGGGTGTTGCAGCGCCACCACAGGCCATAAAGCAGTGGGGCAAGTGATGATGGACAGAAGCTTATGAAGCTGCAAACCCAAATACATCTTCCTCTATTGAAATTCCCCATTCCCTCCCTCATCCCTTCCCTCCCCCCACTCTCTACTGCTTTCTTACCTTCTTTCTTTCCTCCTTTCTCTCTCTCTCTCTCTCCTTCTTTCCTTTCTTCCTTTCTTTCTCTCTTTATCTTTCTTTCTTTCTTCCTTCCCATTTTTTACAATAAAGGGGAAGTTGACTAATATAGCACATGAAAGCTAAGTAGAAGTTAGTGTATGGGATGAGAGAAATAGGTGAGTCACCCAACACATACATGTAGAACACATAGAAAGTACACTCCTAGGAGAGAGGAAAAAAATGTATGGCCCTATACCACTTTCTGTAGAAAATCAAAATTGTAGCCCAACCGTGGTAAAAATTGGGGTACGTTTCTAACAGTGGCATTTTCTAATACCTGTATATATGATATTTATATACTTTTTATAGAATAACTTCTCCCCCTCCTCCTTCTCCTTCCTCCTCCTCCTCCTCCTCCTCCTCTTCTTCCTCCTCTTCTTCTTCCAACTTTTCATTGACTTAAGGTTTTCCTAACTACTCACCCAACTTGCTATGAGATGTAGTTAGGACCAGACTTGGAGAGTGGTCCTGGCTTCCTCTAGTGTACCTTTATGTCAATGTGCTGAAAAGTCCTTCTAGCTCTGGATGCTCCATCTCAGATTACTTGGGCCCCATGGCACGTAAGTTCTTAGAGAATATTGTAATCTCACAACTGTCTGCATACTTCTTTACTAGTGTGTGTCAATGGTACCTCACTGAGGTCCCAATGTTTTGGGAACTGAATTTCTTCCCAGCAGTGGCTTGATAAAATTGGCTTATTTTCTACCATCTCTACCCCTGTCTACCATCAAATTATGTTTAAGATGCAGAATTTGAAACCTTGACTGTATTTTTTTCTTTAATTAAAATAGGGGCTAGAGACATGGCTCTGCAATTATGACTTCCTGCTTCTCTTGCAGAGGACTGCAGTTTGGTTCATAGAGCCCACATCAGGCACCTCACAACCACCTGTGACTCAAGTTCAAGGGGACATAATGACCTCTTTGAGCAACTATGCAAATGTATGCATGTGCATACATATGATGAATTAATTTTTTTAAAAATTAAAACATATGACCATCTGTGTTTTACAAATTCCTAAGTGTGGTTAGGGTTTGCATTTAGAGCCACCTCATCTAGATCAATAAGAATCAGTGGACAAGGTATCTGAGTTCTTCTGGACCTGTATATTATACACTGAAATATCCTATCAAGAACCAACCTTCCCCAAAGATCTATTTTCATAATGGCAATACTATTTCTCCATCCCCGATGACAAATTATGAGCCCATTATTCTAAATTTATCCATGATTTCATTTTATACAGTTGAAGTTACCATGATGTTTAGTTTCAGAAATGCTAAGTGAAACTAATTCTACAAGTAAACAATTGCCTGCCATTCTGAGTAGGAAGATGAGGTCAGATGCTGTCCTATTTCATTTTCTCATGGATCTGACTCATTCCTCTGTCTACACTATTCATGTTGTGTATACCACCAGCCCACTAGTCACTCAACCATCTCAGTTCTCAGATGCCTTAGCATCTCAGGGTTTGTGGTCAAGTAGCCTTTACTTAGTGACCACAAAGTAAAAGACAAATGATGCTGGCCATTTGGACATGAGAAAAAGAAGCCACAACATAGATCTTATAAGCAAAAGAATAGATATTTTCAACTTAATAAGGAAAGAAATTCTTATGATATGGTTGCAAAAACCTTCAGAGCAAGTTATTAGTAGAGAGAAAAGTAAATAATACTTTGTAATATACTGTTATTATATTAATAACAGTAAAATAAGCTGTTATTATTGTTTTATTTTATTACTTATTATAACTAATTTCTAAATTTATCTCTATCACAAGCATATATGCATGAGAGATATTACCAAGTCTTAACCAGTAGAAAAGTACATAGGACCTGGTACCAACTGTGGTATCAGACATCTATTAGTTGTCTTGGAAAGTATCCCCTGCAGACAAAGGTGGACAGTTCTACTGCAGTGGGCTTATGCTCACTACTTTCTATCTTGATGAAGCCCACTGGAGTGTCATACTTTTTGGTGGGGTACAGGTAAAAGCTTGGCAGATATGGTGTTTTGCTTCAGTTAAACTCAATAATACTAGGTTTGAACATCTGTCACACATTGGGTGTTACCAAGGATACAGAGACAAATTAACAGTATAGCCCTGTATTCCAGTAACTCACCATAAACTCCAGGACCATATCAGATACAGCACCAGGAATGAAGCCTGCTGCTCCCTCAGACTCCATCTTCCTTGAATTCTCTATTTATACCAGAGATGCTGTTTTATTGCTTAGATTCTTTTCTTACTATCTTATTAAAAAGACCTGTAAAGTATGGTAATCCAGGAACATTCTGTTCACAAATAAACAACGGCACCTACCACTGAGTTAAACTGTAGTTTTTTGGTCTCTAGCTCTGAGAGTGAACAAAATTGGGCACTATTGATTGGAGTTCATGTCAAATACTGGGGAATTGATGTTAGCTCTTATTGTCATTTCTTCTGATCTTAACTTCCAAATTCATTATGTGATTGGCTCTCCCAACTGACCCAAGAGAAGCTGATAGCCTTTTGGTGACATTTGAAATAAGGGAGGGTCCTCATTACAGCAGAGCCTTGTCAATCTTTCTCTCCTGTTTTGATCACCACAGGCTTAGCTTTTCCAGTAATTCTGTACCAGAGCATCACAGAATCTGCACTCATCTCTCCTTCCTTGTACCAGAGCATTGCAGAATCTGTGCTCATCTCTCCCTCCTGCCTCATATCCCTCCTTCTTCTTGCCTCTCTATTTTAAATACAGTTTCATGGAAGAAACATGAGAGTTTGATTCCATTAACTTCATTTTTTCCTAAGGCAACATTTCTCTGAGATACAACATATTTTCCTATGCCATGGAATTTGTTTCGTTTTGCCCCAATTTTGGTAGAAATGAGCATACAGAGTATTAACTGAATTTTAAGGTTTGTTTTCCATTATTTAAAAAAATACCCCTCATAACATCTTCTTAGCCCAATGTGTTGATTTGAAATTCTAGGGACTTACCTTACTTTACCTCCTCACTGTGTATTAACCACCTCTGAATTAAGCTGAAGGATTTCCCCCAGGGTTTTTCAAAGCACATTCAATGAATCCAGCCAAAATCATATAATTTCTAAGTACCAGACTCAAGGTTAGACTCTGGGTATAAAGATGAATTAGATGGTATCTCTCAGAGTCTGATGGCCAATGATACATCTTCCCCTTCATCTGAAACTTAGCATTCTTGGGGTCATCCTCCCTTCCAAAGGCTCTCATAGTTATGGAGTTGGTTTATTTGAAAATAATGGGCAGCTGTTAATTCATCTCCTTGTGAAATACGATTAGTTGTAACCAACATCCATGTAATATCTATCCTTATTAATATTTTGAAAACTAAATTTGTTTACCTTGCTTATTCTATTTGCAATACATGGTCGGGCCATAAAAAGGTTTTTGAGGCAAAAGAGCAGTGAATGGGGCAAGCAGCCTCATGCTCTATTTTGAGAGTTGGTATGTCAGCCCTCTAATGTTAACACATTGCTGGTGGCTGGAATTTAAAAGGGAGCTGATTTCATGGGCACTCTGGCTTCTAGCATTGATTAAGGCTTTTTTTTTTAAAGGTTTATTTATTTATTTTTTTATGTATATGAGTACACTATAGCTGTCTTCAGATACACCAGAAGAGGGCATCAGATCCCATCACAGATGGTTGTGAGCCACTATGTGGTTGCTGGAAATTGAACTCAGGACCTCTTGAAGAGCAGTCAGTGCTCTTAACCACTTAGCTGTGTCTCCAGCCCAAGGATTAATGCAGTTTTCTTGGGATGCAATTAAGTTATCTCAGGGGTGGGCTTCATATAAAAGGTAAATTCACCTCTCTCTCGCTTGCTAATCTGTAATATGATCTATAGACAGGCCAGCCTCACTCAGAGTCATATTTTCTTTTTCCTCTGCCTTCCAAGTGCTGGACCACAAGCCTCTGCCATCACCCTCAGCTGGGATTTTGGTTTTTATTGTTTAATTCTTTAAAATACATCATTGTTGTAACTTTGTGGGGAGGAGTAAGAATCAAATAATCTATCAGGACCCATAATTTCCTTAGATATATGAAGACAAAATGTCGCTGGTTTAAAAAGAGATGCTTTAAAATTGAATGCACAGTTAGACTAGGTCAAAACTTACTACTAACTCAGCTCCAAACTTCAGTAGCCTAACATAATAAAAAGGTATTCTTCCTTTGTGCCCTGCTTCAGTACGAGGTGGTAGAGTAGAGGGCTGGGGAAGATGGGATCTGAAGGTATGAGGTAAATAGATGGCCTCCATTGAGTGTACCTACAAATCCGAGGCACCTGGAGCCCTCCAGTAGATCTATTGGCTCTACTATAAGATGAGGGAAGAGGGATGTTGTACACAGGGTTGCTTCTGGAGGTCAGTTTGCTGCATATTGCATTCCGTAGGAGTCGGTCATGTTGTGTGCCTCTATAAGGTAGCCCAAAAAGCTATTTCAACTCTATACTATGATAAACTGGAAATGTTTGGTGATCTCTGTTAGATTGTCTAGCTACAGCAGAAATAGGCAGAGGAAGAAATGTGCACAATATGATAGCTTCATGGGAAAACATTACTAGGTTTAGACTGAAGACATTAAAGAGGGGCCAGGTAAACTCAGACAACACACTTGAGCACTCTTGCTTCAGAGGCAAGTTGGGTACAAACCAGGTAGGAGTGGTCATGCATTATCAACTGCTTATCTGAAGCTAGAACTCTTTGCTCAGTGTGTTTCCTGGCATTCATACAGCAGAATCACAGGGCCAGCATTCTTTGGAGAAAAGCTGACTTGGCCCTAGTTTAAGAGCAAAGTTAAAAGTATCAACTTAATATTTTAAATGGAACTGATAAAATAAAACATGGAAGAACTTGGAGTTCTGAACTGTTGAATGTTATTGAATGTCTAAGAGCACAGAGTCACATTTAATAAGAGAATGCCAGTGCCAAAGAGACCTACTATGAGGGTAAAGCAGTCAGGCACAGTGGCTCACATAACTATAATCTCAGTTCCTGGTAGGCTGAGGTGGGCAAGTGCCACAAATATGAAGCTAATCTCAGCTCCATGGTGAGTCCAGATACATCCCATATGGTTATACAGCGAGTCTCTTTCTTTCTCCTTCCCTACCTAGCCTCCCCTCTCTGTATGTGTGAGTCTTTTTCTTTGATCCTCTGTCTCTGTCTCTACTTCTCCCTTCCTTCTTCCTTCCCTCCCCCTTTCTCCCCACAAAAACAAAAAAAAATTACCCAGAGTTCACCTGGATTACTGGTTGTGATAGTCTAGGTGTCTATAGATGGTTTTTACTTTCTGCTTTCTAGTTTTAAGGATGCCCAACAGCTAGAAGAATACCAAAGATACAGGCTTCTCTGGGACCCCTTGCCCATTGTGTTTACACATCTTCCAAAATCCATGGTTGTACTGGTACCTCCCAACCCCCTCTTCAAGAAGCAGTGCCTTCTCTCCATTCCCTGATGAATACACTTACTCCATTTCCATATCTAGACAGACCATATCATAGTGTATAACATGTTGGGTGAGCATATTAACTCTCTCTGTTAGTACATCTGTGGACCAGGAGAGCTAAGTTTTCTTTTTTACTTTTTATAGAAGAACAACACATCAATAGACAGAATGAGTAATTATTAATGTCCAATATGCAGCAGATGTACATAATCACATTTCACACAACTTTGCAAAAATACTATTATAGCATTTACTTTTAAACTCTAAGGCATGAGTATCACAGAAGTTAAATATTGTTTTTCAAAATGACTAAATTGGCCCGATGAAGACATGAGTTTGAAATCTAGGGTTATCTTATTCCCAGATCTCTGTTTTTCATAAAGTCCAATGATCATGAAAATAATTTTGGCTTATAAACTATTTTCTCTTTTTTTTATTTCACAGTTTTCCTAGACAAATTCACATTTTTATGATGTGGTTCTTGGAGAATTAATGTTCTATGACTAAATGTGGTAGCTCAATTTTATCAGTTAGGATGTTTTTATATGCTAGTTATTAAAAAAAAAACCCCAAAGACAATGACATAAACAGATAAACACCAAGCAAACAAGACTATCTGTTTTTGTCTTGAGAGGAAGGTGAAATGGGAGAAAACTTCCAAAGCTGGTTAGTTTAGTACCCCAGTAAGATCACCATGACTCCAATATCCACCCCTGTTATTGCTCTCAACTACAGTAATTCCAATTCATACAATGGCACCAGGTAGCATCCTCCTTGCACACGTCTTAAGCAGGTTACAATGTTCAGAGGCAGGAAATGAAGCTGCTAGATTAGTATTTTGTTTTAGGAGTGAGAAAGCCTTCCCAGAGGCTCAACAGATTGTTCTTGATATGTTCTTGTCAAAATGATAATGCATACCCACACTTAAGCTATCTGCTTTCCTAGGGGAGTGGAGTCACTATGCCTGTTGCAAGCTACACAGCTTTAGATCTTTAGATGATCAGTATGTGAACAAAATGAGAATAAAGGATCAAGACAAAGTATATTGCCTTATGGCAATATTTTGAGATAACAAAGATTCCAAATTAATTTATTATAAATCATATGGAAAAATGTCAAATGGAGACTTGCTCTATTGTTGTTTTGGGGACTCGTAGACTTTCAACCTTTAGGAGTAATTTAGCTCAACACTTTGACTTCTTTCTGCAATGGTTTTTCTAACTGCTATGTTACCTCCACTGTGTCACATCCACTTCCACGGAAGGGGTCAGCTGCTTACAATCTGTACCCTCTGGGGCATTTCTTTTTCTTAAGGAGTTCTTTCTTTCTTTAAATACATTGCTGTGGTTATATAAGCAGATTGTCTGCACAGCCACAGATGTGTTGTTTAGAAAGGAACATGGGCTTTAGAGTCAGGTAGATTAAGTAAGATAGTTCAGGCTGGCCGGTGACTGGTGTCCTGGTTGATTTTTGTCAACTTGAGAGAAGAGAACCTCAACTGAGAAAATTCTTTCATAACATGGACCTGTAGGAAAATCCACTGAGCAGTCTTTGACCAATGATGAATATGGCTGGGTCCAGGTCACTGAGGGTTATGACAATCCTGAGAAGGTGGTCTTTGGTTGTGTAAGAAAGCAGGATGAGCAGGCCATGAAGAACAGGACAGTAAGTAGCACCTTGCCATGGCTTTTCAGTAGTTCCTACTTTGAGTTCCTGCACAGACTTCCCTGCTGCTGACTATAACTGCAAGCTGAAATAAACCCTTCCCTCGCTGAGCTGCTTCTGGTCTCAGAGTTTTACCACAGCAATAGAAAGCCTAACTAATATCATTGGTCATAAGTTTGTGATTTGTGATGGTTTGTATATCCTTGGACCAGGGAATGGCACCATCTGAAAGAGTGGCCTTGTTGGAATAGGTGTGACCTGGTTGGAATGGGTGTGTCACTGTAGGTGCGGATATAAGATCCTCACCCTAGTTGCCTGGAGGTCAGTCTTCCAATAGCAGCCTTTGGATGAAGACTTAGAACTCTCAGCTCCTCCTGTGCCATGCCTGCCTGGATACTGCCATGCTCCCACCTTGATGATGATGGACTGAACCTCTGAACCTGTAAGCCAGCCCCAATTAAATGTTGTATTTTATAAGACTTGCCTTGGTCATGGTGTCTGTTCACAGCAGTAAAACCCTACTAAGACATGATTTAAGTGCTAAATATGATATTTACCAGCTGGATAAGGAAAACACTCCACTCTTCCTCCTACCTTCTCAGGCCTTAATTTCCTTGATTATAAAAGGACTCCTGCAGTGGTATCCATTTAGTGAAATTGAGTCAGTATATACATAGTCTTAACATTTAACATTAAAAGTAATATTGACCAAGAAAATTCTCAACAAAACAGTAAAAGTGGTAAAGTCACCCATACTTCTAAAGTTTATTATGATGATTAAATGAAATTTCTCTCCCCCTCTCCTCCCCTTCCCCCTCTCCCCTTCCACTCCCCCTCCTTCTCCCTCTCCCTCTCCCTCTCTCTCTCTCTCTCTCTCTCTCTTTCTCTCTCTCATCCCTGTTTTCATATGCCCAATAGCTGTTTGAATGTTTTGTTCCCCTTGTAAATACATGTTGAGGTAAACCCCATAGACCTTCACTGAGAGGTGTGGCCTCTGGAAGATGATTAAGTCTCTTACTATACATGTGAGAATGCCCTCTCCCCTCCAGAGGGTGCAGTAACAGACAGAATTTTGAAAGTACAGCTCTCACAAGATGCCAATTCCGTCTAGTGCTTGGGTTTAGCTGCCTTGGATTCTCCTCTACTAGTTCTTCCTGAAGTTCTCCTTGTAGACTCCATGTTTCCATGTGGGCACGCCTGCAGCTCTTGGGGGTTTACTACTGTGCATATTTCCCTGTTTATTGGACCACAATCTTTTCAAGGGCTAAGACAAATCTTACTCATTTCTCTTTCTGTAACATACAATTCCTGGCCATAAAATGGGTCCTCAACGTATATTCATAACTGAATTAACTTTTCTCCCCTGCTTTCTGTAAAACACAGTACAGAGTAAGTTTTCAATATCTATCTACTGTTATAGTCATCTTTATATGAAAAACATAATTGTATAGAGAGTGGGATAGAAAAAGTAGGGACTACAAGTATTTGAGCTATCAATAATGTCTATTTAATTTCTTTCCTAACCAGAGTATCAACTGTCCTCATCTCTTCTATGTCACTCAGTCTGTTATTGCTCACTTTTAACTGCTATGATAAATACCATGATCAAATCAACTTGGGTAGGAAAGAGTTTATTTTGCTTACATGCGTTGAACACAGCCTATCACTGAGGAAAGTCGGGGCAGGAACTCAAGCTAGAGACAGAAGTAAAAATCATGGAGGAAGGCCGCTAACTGGCTTGCTCTCCCCAGATCACTCAGTTCACTTTAGTACATACCCAGGACCACCTACCTAGGGATAGCACCACCCACAGTAGATTGGGCCTTCATTCATTAATCAGTCAAGAAAATGTTTCACAGACCTGCTCACAGTCCAATCTGATGGAGGCAATTCCTCACCTGAGGGTCTTTTGTAGGCTTAGCATTTTCAAACCTACTTTATTAAGGGATCTCCATCACTTAGACCCCCATTCTAGTCCACCATCCAAAGGTAGGAGGAAAAAGATGGTAAATAGGATAAGAGTATGTGAGCCTGGTTAGAAGTAGTTCCTTGGGATGATTCTAATCCCTGTTTGTCAGGATGCCAGCAGTCCAGTTCAGTAGTGTCAGGATACCAAACATGGATCCTCAGCACTGGCAGCATCCAGCAGAAACAACCAGGCCTCCACCAAATCTGCACGAGTCAGTGGTAGCAAGCAGGACCAGCGTGAACTCCAGGAGACATTCTCTCAAAGAAGTGAAGATTAGCGAAGATGCAGAGTTGATACAAAGCTAGCTGGGCAAGTGCCTCGTCACTGTCAATTGAATCCTGTTTATACTCTCTCCAAACATCACCTGCTCCCCCCACCGGTCTTGCCTCAGCAAGATACCTTGTGAATATACAGTACATGACATTACCAGAAACTTTCATTCTTTCTTCTCAGATTGGATCAAGTTGACAAAAAGTTAAAACAAAACAAAACAAAACAAACAACAACAACAACAACAACAAAAAAAAACAAAACCAGAGTTTTTACAAAGACCAGCCAAGCCAGTGAAAGGACTTCATGTCTTTTGGACCAGTTTCCTGTTCTTTGTTCTGGCTGGGGCCACAGCATTTTCAATTTATCATATGCACTACAGGTAGAAGAATGGATAAGAATTGGCTGTGTCCTTGAGTCGCTTATGGTCCAATGGGAGAGGAACACAGTAATAAAGCCAGAACCTAAGAGCTGCCAATCCACTCATTGCTTATGTATAGAGCTTGTTCAGCCAAGTTATATTTTAAATGATTAAAGTACAAGTTTGATAACTGTTACCCAAAGCATGCTTTGCCCAAATCATTTATTTCTTCCATTCAAATGGTTGCCTGGATCTCCAATAAAATAGGATAGGTGTCACATTAAATCAAAACATCAATCCATTCAACCCAGTCCTCTCTCCCTAATGACCCTTTAAGGAAAAGCTTGGGGCAGACCAGAGTGATTTATAATTTCATGCCAGAGATTTAAAGCTCAAAACTAAACAATTTTTATAACCATATGGATTTCTCAACACAGATTAATTTTTAATGTTGCTTGGTATTCTCTCACAGAACATTGAACTCACATATAGTTCTTTTTTTTTTTTTTGGTTTTTCGAGACAGGGTTTCTCTGTGTAGCCTTGGCTGTCCTGGACCTCACTTTGTAGACCAGGCTGGCCTCGAACTCAGAAATCCGCCTGCCTCTGCCTCCCAAGTGCTGGGATTAAAGGCGTGCGCCACCACGCCCGGCGCACATATAGTTCTTAGGATGAGGCTGTGCATTTGCTGTGCTTTTAGAGATGTTGACCAAGGTCCAGCTGGTCCACACAATGGCTGCCTTTAGCTTTGTGTTACTTTCTTTTAAAATCTTAGCTACACCTGAACACTTAATAACTCTTCAGCCCTTACCTACACCTTGTTGGGAGAGGAGTGTGACCCTATCACTTTTTGATCTCCAAGAACCTGTCCAAATGAACTATTTCTTTAGGAATGAAGTAAAACATCCAGTGAGCTGATGTCTGTGTTGGCTTCAACTGGGCTTGACTGTTTGCACACAGCGCCTTTCTTATGATAGTCTGGCTGGCAGTGCAACTCTTGGGCAGGAAGAGGAGATCATACCGATGTTTTTATTCCTCAGTCTTCACCCTCACCTACCCTCCCTCTCTGACCTTTCCCTGAACTTTGCCTGAGACCAGAGTTTGATTGGGGCTTTGTTTTGTGCTTTGGGCAAGAGTTTTGGGTCAGCTGAGGTCAGTTCTCATTTTATCTACAATGGTTTGCCCTCCCTAGTTCCCAGTGGAAAAGCTTCAACAAAAATACATTTACACATAGGTCTTAGCTTTCATTGAGTGCTTTGTTTGCAAAAGAGGCTGGGTTCTTGTTCCCAGGGGCACTTAATGTCTTAAGCAATGTTTTATTAATTTTTTTTTTATAAAAACAACTTTTTAGTCCTAGTCCAGATTCTGAATCTAGAAGCTTATGGATGTCTGATATTTCTTATGGTTTTAATTACGGAAGAAGCCTGTCATGTTAAAGCCATTATAGAGGAGCTATGAAGAAGGGCAAGAACACCCAAGATCAGAAAGATTCAAAAGTAACTCTTCAAAGAAGAGTACAGAGCCACCCCATGAGGTGCACGGCACAGGGTTCCACAGAAATGGGGAGAGTGAATGAGTGAGAGTGAGGTTTGAAGAGAATTTAGGGCTGAAAGTAGGCTTGGGATCATGATTTCAGGAAGTTTCAATCCATCATGGTGAGGATAGCATGGCAGAAAGTGAGGCTCACCCAGCAGCTCAGAGTGACAGAAATATGAAGTGGAGGAGGCTGTTCACTTCCTGGTCATCCAAGAAGCAAGCAAGACAGGAAGTAGCCAAGGGTAATGTGGCTCCCCTCCCCCAATCAACAACGACCTTTTTCCAACCATCCACTTGAGAGAAATATAAAGATTAAGGGGAGAGGATATTCACCCGCCACCTAGACCCCGCCCCCCAGAAACAGACCCACTTCCTCAGTCTAGACTCAGCTTCCTATTGTTGCTATGTTTTATTTCCTTTTTCTCTTCCTTTAGGTTTAATTTGAAGATATTTTCTTTTAGCTTGCTCCTTTTTAGAACTTATTTATTACTATTTTTCATTGTGTACACTTTAAGGCATATAATTATATTTAGCTATAAGTGCCATTTTGGTTTTATCTCAATAGCTATGTTTTTATGCTTTTCTATTTATTTATTTTAAAATATCTTATTTTTTGTTGCAATTACTTTTCTGAACTAGTGGTTGTTTGAGGGAATACTGATAAATTCCTATAAATCTGAGAAACTTCTAAAAACTATCTGTGCTATTATTTTCACCTAAATCCACTCTGGTTTGACATATATACTTTGAAATAATACAATTGGGAATTTGCTTAGACATTGTTTATGAACTAACACAAAATATAATACATTTTGATTAGATTTTATGTGTATATATTAATAATATGTATACTAATATTGTAGAGTATATCATCTAGATCAAGATCTATATAGACATGTATAGTTGTAATTCTACTATAGATATAGATATCTTTTTGGACACATCTCTATGTCTCCATGTCTGTATCTATGTCTTAAAGCTGCTTATCATGCGTTTTAAGTGATTCAGATGTGAGCACTACTTTTCTTAAAGTCATTCTCATCTAAGTGATTTTACTCAGTCAGTATTCCAAGTCATATTATTTTTCATCCATTCACTTTCAGTCTCTCTAGGTTTTTATATTTAAGACATGCATTCTGTAAAGAGTATAGTGTATGCTTCATCCATCCCATGTGATACATTTTATTTTTTAATTCACGTATTAATCTATGCACATTTAGTGTAACGGGTACAATTTCTCATCTTAATGCATGCATTTTCTATTTTAAATGCTTATTTGCTTATTTTTATTCTTCCTTGTTTTTTTTGTTAATAAACATCTTTATTATTTGTAACTTTCCTTCATTATTCACTTCTAAATATTCTTTCAGTGGTTACCATAGAGACTTACAATGTGGTCTTATGACTAAGAGAAATTTGGAGTGTTAGCAGCTCTTTGAAAATTCAACGACCTTAGAATATGCTATCATGATAGAACATGCAGCCTTTCTTCTTTCCTGCCACTGATATCATAACTGCAGTTGCACAAATACTTTAAATTCTCCATGTTTGTGATACATGCCTGTCTGTCACATTTCCCAACATACCTCTACTATACCCTCCTTGTCATCCAGTACTGACATCCCTCTTCCTAAGTATCTTAGACTCCAACTTGTCAAGGAAACTCCTCTGTGGGCACAGACAGGGCTGTGCCCACATTAGCTGCTGGACCACTGCTGTGTTGCACTGGCCTCTTTAGGTCCTCACCTCCTCACTGACCACTCCAAATACTAAGATATCCAGAGGCTGAAACTGGAGATTATTTATATTTTAATGTCTTCTTATTGAATTCAATGCCTGACACTTTGCAAGCACATGTTTAATGGGTAAGTTACATGACAAAGATTACACTCCCACCCCCACCCCTGTCTATTGAATACCCTCTGTGGTATTTTCTAAGTTCTTCTATGGATCAGTCAAGCATTGACTGACTCTTAGGTCTTTTAGTAATGAGGGGAGCACCTGTGTCACTCTCATTGTACAGATGAATACATTAATGTTCAGAGATTTTATGTTTCTCAAAATCATAAAGCCAGAAAATGGCAAGGCTGAGGTACAGCATCTAGGCTGACTCTGGAACACAAAGGCTTACCACAAATGCACAGACTAACGGATTTTTTAACATCTGCCGGAGCCATTTCATTCCCACTTTCCATCAATTACTATCTAGAGTTGAACACTGATGACAATGTCATCCGCAGTAGAAGACTTTCTGGATGATGGTCACCCACAGTAAATGCTTATAAATAATCTAGAAAGTAAGTGAAAATACAATTGTTATCATACATAGATCTAGCAAATAAGTACCTGAGTTATTAATATTCCCGAGGTAGGATGAGATTGGAATGGGCTAAATACTTGAACGATATGAAATTCAAATTCTCTTCAAGATCTAGGTGTGAATTAGACTCTTGGAAACAGATCTGAGCTGTTTCAGACTATTTGTATAGATGGCTTTAAGTATATTTGTTGTGCCTGCTCATTGAACACAATCATGCATATTCTATAGGCACAAGAAAATGCCAGTGTGTTAAGCATGGTGGCCTCTCTTTTCTAAAAAGATAATAAGGATCAAAGCATTATACACAAGTTCACTGTGACCTGAGGGAGTTAAAGAATCTTCTAGGAAAGATTGACTTCTGAAGAGCGTGCCAAGTAGCACCCCAGAGGCTCCTGAACCCCAGGGCACCATTTCCTTCCTCTCAGAAGCCTCCTTGGTGCTGTGCCAAAACTCACATCACTGTAGAATTCGGACATGACATGCCCGATCCTGAGAAGCAGACACTGTTCTAGGGTAACCTTTTGGAGGCAGCTTCATCTTGCTGCCTGGGAACATGTTTCTTGGCTGTAGCCAAGAATATGGGGAGGAAGTAGGAGGAGCAGTTGGATACCACACGTTGTCTTCATAGTATATTATTTCAATGTCCAATTCTTTTCAGTTTCAGCAGCAGCCTGCCTGGAATTTCACATTTCAGGTAGTGACTGATGGGACAGGTGGGACTTGCTGCTTCTGGTAAGGAGAGAGGGTTTTATATACTATAGCTGCTATGCAAATTTGCTATGCAAATCTAAAACGCCATTACATCATACATTACATATACTGTGATGGGAATAGTAAACGTTGAGTTGCAAAGAAATCATGCATAGCGGCAGGAACAAAACCTAAGATGAAATCGGTTGTGAAAATTGGCTCCCTTAATTTAATTGGAGTTAAGAGAATTTAGAGACCTTGCCTTAACCTAGGGAAATAGGAATGAAAATAGGTTTAGGAGATTAAAGGGAATGCATTTGGGGATTTATTTAGTAGAAAGAATTAACTCGTGGTGTTGTCTACGGTTTGTAAAACAGAATGTATTTTCCAAAACACACTAATTCTGCCAGCTATTGTGATCCTCTGAGTACCCTGTTTGTACAAGTGAAGAAGTTAGGTATCTAAGCGCGGGTCCATTGTCTATTACCTCTTGTCTAGGAAAGACAGTGCTGGCTAGAAACTGAGACCCACTCTTCTGGTTCCAAATCCTATTAATGTTTTCCCTGGAATATAGAGTCATTGTTGAAAGTCCTCAGTGTATTTGAATAGGATATGACTGTTACATCATTTCTAGCATGCTGCCTAACTTTAGACCAAAGCACTGGGAGCACAATGACATTTGTGTGGGCTTGAGGGTTTTGTACTGGGCTTGGCACTCTTGCATGGAGGAAGTCATACAAAACTACAACTAGTACCCTGACCTGTACACTGACCACAGGATCCACTATTTCCTATCACTCAGCCTTCCTCTTCCTCCTCTTGGGAGTAGAACAGATTTTGTCAACAAATGTGGTTTGGGCACCGTGCTGGGCACTATGGGGAATAGAATAGAGATTTATTGCAAAGCTCTAGATCCCAGGAGCCTGCAAGTGAGACTAATAAATGCACATGTAGGAAATCCGTGGTGCCAGTTCTCTTAGAAGGGGTGTTTCCAAGAAAGAACAGACCTAAGAAGAGAAACTGCAGCAAGCCAGGGACCCTTCCAATGGGCATCAACGAGGAGCTAAGTAGACTGAAGAGGGTAGACACTTATCTCCAAGTGAAGGAACAACATTAGCCAAAGCTTATCAGACACTGGAGCAAGAGGAAAAATGGGTTGTTTGACCTCTCTCTTAATAAACATATGTACAAGTGCATGTGCCTGTGCGTGTGTGTGTTTGTGTCTGTCTGTCTGTCTGTCTGTCTGTGCATATGCATGTGGAAGCCGGAGGACAACCTTCATGGTAGTTCCTCAGTTAATTCTACTTTGTTTTATGAGGCAGAGACTCTCATTGGCCTTGAGCTCACCAAACAGGTCAGGCTGGCGTGTTGGCAAGCACTAACAGGCATCGGCCTGTCTCTGCCTCCCCCCTAGCACTGGAATTAGAAGCATGAACCACCCTGTCACAGGCTTCCCCCTCTTTCTTTCATGTGAGTTCTAGGGAAGGAAACTCGAGTACTTATGCTTGCTAGATAAGCACATTACTGTCACCCTAGCCCCTAAACAGTTCTTCCACTGGAAGGATTCCTTAAAAAACCAGACAACTCAAAAGCAGGAACAGTGGGCAGAGGCTTTTATCTTTGAGGATCTTACTGCAAATGCTACCGACCCTTGCTCGATATACCTTTACTGTTGACAAGGATGCTCTTGGAGAGGTGGACCACTCATACTTAGTATATGTGATTCTGAGGGAAGAGAAAGTTGCGGACAGATAGACAAGAAGGGTGCAGAGGCGGTAGGTTTCTATCAAACATATTGCCCCATGGGAAGAAGCAGTCCACAGACACACATGCTCTCCCTGGTCTTTGGAGGCTGGTTTCTGCCATTGACCTTCCTCTGGGAGATTTCCCATTTTCTTTCCTCTTCCTTGCTCAGTACATACTTTTTCTGCTTATGGAATATCTGGTATTTTTAGCCCAAGCAGTTGCTGTGGCAACCACTAGAGCTGAACATTTTGTTTCCCAAGAACAAATGCTTGCTTAAATATAAAAGCGTTTTTTGTTGTTGTTCAAAAGAACTGAATTTTCTAGCATGTCATTCAGTGCATGTGAGTGAAATTGACATTTCTCTCCTTGTATGGACTCCCATCATGGCCATATTCTCCAAGGTTGGGGGAGATAGGATTAATCTTTACATCAGATATCGTGATATTTTTCAAAAAGGAGAATAAGAAATGATTTTAATATGTTTAATTTGGTCCAATATTTTGGAAGGTATCATCAAGGAGTATTCCAGAGAAGGAGATGGGGGTTGCTGCTTCTTCCTCCTTAAGTGAGGAAGTGAGTTCACAGACAACCTTATCTGGTCCTTCAATGACGAGACGCCATCTTTCTTGTGTCCAGCTCACCCGCAGACGGTGCTAGTGCTGAAGAAAATAACTTTCTGCTGAATATTTTGACCTTTCTCTACTTTCTAGAAAATTTCTTGACCATGTCTGAGTATTCTTTTGAATTTTTTTTTAACCTCAAGAACACTGCATGCACACATTATAGACTGTAGACTGCAAACATCTCTCTATTTTGGTATCCAAGACTCTAGAGCTTATTCTAGCATCTAGGTTTTTTTTTTTCCCAAGTACATTGGAGTGTAAAAAATGACCTCCCACACATTTAAATGAGAAATTCTTAACACTGGCTGTGTGAGCTCGGGTGAAAAAAATTTCACAATGTTATTTTTGCTAATCTCAAATGAAGATTCTTTATTATCCTTCTCTATAAATACAGATAACAAAATTCTGATGGTCACTTTGTAACTACTCTGAGCCTCATTCCATTACCATTGTAAGTTACTTAAAATGTTTGTGCCTTCTTATCATTATGTTGAAACTATGGGAATCATCTGATATATAGTAAAATACACACACACACACACACACACATATACAGAATCATACTTATAGACATACACAGACACATAGACACATACACACATAGACAGACAAACACAGACAGACACATAGAGACACACACAGAAACAAGCTCACAGACAAACAGACATAGATACACACACACATCCATACACACACACACAGACACACACACACACACACACACACACACACACACACACACACACACACACACAAACTCCTAAACAGTTGTTTTTATGTTGGAAATTACACTTGAATATTATTGTCTTCTATTATAATGTTTTATTTTATATACTTAATTTTTTTGAAAAAAAAAAGAGGGGGTTTTCAAGACTATCAACAGGGGTCCATGGCACACCAAACACTTCCTAAAGCCTCGCCTGTTTTCTTGCAGTGGCATGCTGCCAGTTCTGTATCATTGGCAAGCTCAGGCGTAAGGAATCAGTTCACTGAAGTTTCGATCATGTTCTTCTGTAACATTACTTTGGATGAGATATCTCCCATAGGTCTTGCACATATGAATATTTGGTCCCCAGGTTCTGAGCCTATTTAGGTAGGTATGGGCTTGCTAGTGGAAGTATGGTCACAGAGGGACCAGTTTTGAGAGCTTAAAGACTTGGACATTCTGAGTTTTCCCTCCCTGCTTCTTCTTTGGATGTGGGATATAACTCCTCGTCTCTCAGCTTCCTGCTTTAATCACTATGCCTGCCTGCTACCACACTTCCTGGCTGTGATGGTGATGGACCCATCCCTGTGGACCTTAGACATACTTATAGACATACACAGACACATAGACACATTCACACATAGACAGACACACAGAGACACACACAGAAACATACTCACAGACACACACAGACATAGATACATACACACATTTTCTATAAGCTGCTTCAGTCATGGTGTTTAATCTCAGCAATAGAAAACTAATGACTACACTACTACATGAAGCTTGCCTTCTTTAGCTAGAAAGATCAAGACTTTTTTTTCTCTGAAGAACCTGTTGGTAAAAATTCCCTATCACCCCAGTCCTGCTCTATACTCTATTCATGGTCTCTGAAAGCCAAGAATGTCATTGACATTCATAGAAAATCTCGAGGAAGAAATGGCATCAGAGTATTATCAAAACTCTGAGATCAAATGGGAGTATTTGAAGCAAGAAAAGACTTAATAGGGAAGTTACAATATAGGGCCAGAAAGAGGTGAGGGCAAGCTACCAGTGGTTGTCCAGAAATCAGAAAATGTAAAGAGCTGCAGGATAGCATCACTGACCTCCTTGGCTGCTGCTGCAGCAGATGGCACAATTCACTGATAGGCACCTGGAAGCCACTGACCAACGTCACACTACCCACTGACTAGGCCCACCCTGTTCACACCACGGCCCATTGCTGCTGCAGGAGCCGTCATCCTTTTGTTTCTCTCCTGCTTTTTTAGCCCCCTGGTTCTTATGGTTGGAGTCTAACTCTGAACCGTGCTGGTTGGGATTCTAAGAAATATAGCTTGCAGGTTGCTGGCCTCGGGAAACAGGTACAGTAAAGTGGCTGGACGTTGTCTTAGTAAGGGCTTCCCATTACTGTGAGAAAAAGACCAAGACCAAAAGCAAGTTGGGGAGGAAAGTTTTTCCTTTTGTTTGTTTTGGTTTGGTTTTCATAAGCTCTTGTATCATACTTTGTTACTGATGGAAATCAGGGCAGGAACTATCTGCAGTAACAGAAGCAGAATCCTTGGGGAAGTGCCTCCTAGCCTGCCTTCTTATATATCCCAGGGCCAACTGCCCAGGGGTGACAGTGCCCACAAAGGACTGGGTCCTCCCACAGAAATCATCAATCAATAAAATTCTCCACAAATTTGCTCATAGGTCAATGTGGTGGTGGCATTATTGCAACTGATGTTCCCTCTCCTCAAATGCCATAAACTAACCAGGACAGGAATATAGATCAGGAGAGGAGCATTAGGCCAACATACAAGGATGGTAGATAGATCTTTAAGGGGAAACTTGCAATTTGCTGTATTCGAATACAATTAACCTTGGCTTGTATCTTGAGAAAATCCATGACTCCTCTGAAGTGTAACTTCTACACTTACACAGAGTTAGGGTTTTAAATGGACTGTGGTCCAATTTAGATAGAGTATGGCCTCTTCAGTTCTGAATCTCAATACATTCAAGGATGTGATTTCTTGGAATTCAGCTTGGACTCAAGCTGGAATTGAAGCTTGAGTCTCTTCATAAGTGTTGACAAAGGAGTGCAGTGTCCTTGGGAAGTAGAGCTTGTTGGACAATGGGCTGAGGCATTCTAGGAAACTTTCCTTGAGCTTCACAGAGAGCATGGCTCTCATCAACTGCACACCGCCATGTGAGAGTGCTTTAGAGATAAGTCCCAATTAACATAGAGCATGAATGTGTGAGGCGATCAACTATTCTGAAAAATCTGTTCATCTTTTTCATATTCATCTTTGTCATTTCTTCTACTCATTCCATCTCCTCATCACCAAGTTCAAGTCAAAGAAAAACAGGCCAAGAATGCAAATGAGTCAGATATATCATGTATGTCAAGGCAATGTAGAGTAGACAGGAGGTATTTTGCTGTTATCCCATTATGACCTGTTAGCCTTCTGGGGATCTTAGCACATGCCTCTGAAGAAGGTTATCTTTTATCCCATAGCAAGGGTACCGAGGAGGCTAGCAAAACTGTTCACAAGGGTAAATTTAGCATCTCAAGGGACCTGAGAGTGCTGTGTGACTATTCATCAAGAGGAAGCATGAGAAAGGAATTTTTGAGTAGTCAGCTGATTTGACAGCTTATTAATTCCAAAGTGAAAGGGTTGTGTCCAGCTGATGGATCTGGCCAACAAGAATTTTCCAATAAGAAAGGAGTTTAATATGTAACTTCAGACTTTATAGAGGGCAAGCCTGGGTTTCTACAGTACACCAGCAATTCTTTTCCTATTTTGAGAATGAGGAGACTTCCAGGTAGGGGTGGGGCAAGGTCAGGTGCCCAGACTTCCTGGCACTTTAGCACATTGAGAGGAGATAAGACAGTGGAAAATAGCCTGGTGCAAAGGAGATCTGGAAGCTCTCCGTCTACTTTTAACCCTAAGAGAGAAATCTATCAAAATCAGTGTTTTAAAAAGCAACTATTGATCACTTATATGTAAAGATCAATGCTAGAGCTGTTGGGAATTCAAAAATGAAAAATACATGTTTTTTGAACTAAAAAATTTATAAAGCGATCAGAATGAATAACATCTAGATAACATTGATTATAGCTGTAATGATTGCTAAAACATGGCCACAAACTATATCTCATGAGAGAAGAAGTTTTCTTAGTCTATGAAATGGAGAAGCTATCTTACAAGATAGGATAAAGCTGGGTTGGCAGAGCACTTGTCAGCAGTATACAAAGCCTTGGTTTAAGTTCTCAACATTGTTTAATAAGGCCGGGGGTAGTAAGTCACACCATGACCCCGGGACTTGGCAGGTAGAGGTGGGAGAATCAGAAGTTCAAGGTCATCTTCTCATCTATGTGGTGAGTTTGAGGCCAGCCTGGGCTACATGGGACTGTGTAAACTTTTTTTTTTTTTTTTAAGAAAATCATGATCATAATAATTATCCTGGTTAGTTTTTTATTGTCAAGTAAACACAACTATAATCTACTTGGATCAGGGATCTGCGGCTGACCAAATCAGAGCGTCCTATAGTCATGTCTGTAAGAGGTTGCATGGATTGATTGATGCAGAAGGGCCCAGTCCATTCTGGATGGCACCATCCTCGGGCAGGTGGACCTGGGTTGTATTAGAAAGCCAACTTAGCCTGAGTCAGTGAGAACCAGAGGGTAGTGTTTTCCTCAAGTTTCTGTTTCCATTCCTGACCATAGTTGGGTGCTGAACTATGACATGGAAGTGGAAGCTGAAATAAATCTTTTCCTCCTCTAAGTTGCTTTTGATTATGGTGTTTATCACAGCAGCAGAAATCCATCTAGGACAATGATATATGAGTGACTTGAAAGACCTGGAAGGAAGTGGGGGAGTTGAACAAGTGAGGGGGAGACTAGGAAAGGAGGAGGGACAGTCCTCCACTCAGAACTCAAACTTGAATGGAGGCTGGACCTTGGAGCTGGAAGGACATTATTTGAGCAAGAGCAAATGGCTCTGAGCCCAATGTCAGTAAACATAATTCCTGTGCATATCAAATGAGGTCTCTTTAATCAGAATCAAAAGGTTGTGTATTGATCAGGTGACAGAAATGTGACTAGACACCCACAGGCATCTAGCCCTGCATGTCTTCTTGGAGCCGTCAGTTATCATTGCTTGCAATGACTTTGTAAAGATTGACTGTCATGGATAGTGGGAACTGACTGTGTTTGTTGTTCTGGGTTCAGGCAATCTGTATATTCAATGTTAGGCATTGTGGTAGAGGTGAGCAATAGTGTGATAAAAGCAAGGCACAGTTAATGCTTTCAAGACTACAGGTCTTGGGAAGTAGAGATACCCATTGTCTCCTCACAGAAGTGATGCCTGAGAAGAAAGGGAATTATGGCATGTTGGGGGAGGATGTAACAGAAGGAATAATCTAGAGAGGTACGATTATTCTCCCATTACAGGGGACAGAAAGGCACAGAATGACAAAGTAATTTGTCCCAGATTCCCTCCTCCCACTGGGTACAACTGCTTCTGGGGGTGGAAAAATGTTAGGAGGTTGGAAGGCAGGAGCGATGAGTAATCTCAATATAAAAGGAATCTTGATTTTATTGAGATTCATTTAAATACCGTGGTAGAGAAATGCAGAGTGTCAGCAGCCCCTGCCAGTAGAGACAGATGACGAGCCTGCCTTCCATCGGAGGCAGCAACAGAGATGAGGGAGTACATTTTCTAAGCACACCATCATTTGCAGGTTTTCAATAAATCTCACCAAGAGAACGCTATGCAAATTCATCTTGGTCTAAAACCAGGAATTCCATAGAGAAAGCTTTTCCTTCTTTCATCTATTCTTACTTCAGCTGGGCTGTGTTTTTCCCTAGGTCCCTGGTTTCTGCAACTGAGCTCTGTCCAATTTTATGATGAGGTTTGGTGTCGATGGCTTTCAGTTAACAAGAGTGAGAGATGACACGGGAGAAAGGCAAGCCACAGCTAGTTTCCTCTCTCTTTATTCTTGAGTTCTAGAGATTCACTTTGTTCTCAGTAATGGCTAACAAGTCCTCAGGGATTTTGGCCCCATGTGCACTAGGAATGGAATAATCTATAGAGAACACTCACGTAAGACCCATGACACCCCTCTTTGGCTAAAAGGAAGTGGTATTCCCCACAGCCAAAGTAGAAAGTACAAGCAAAGGGAAGGATCAAGAGTTCTTCTGGGATGGGGAGAGGAGAGGAGCCTTTGTTGGGTGGAGACCTTAGTGAACAACCTAACAATGCAGCCCTGTTTCCACACCAAGAAGGACCACTTGAGCTCAGGTCCTTGAACCAGGTACGGATTCTCATCGCCTCTCTTCTGCTGTTTCTGCTGGGGTCCTTCAGACCCAGCTATTGTGTGTGTGATGCTGGCCTCCCTCCCTGCACTTCTTCACAGTACAGCAGTCCCTGAAGTGGATGGAAATGCATAGCAATGGGTTTTCTGACAGGAAACAGACTCTTGAGAAAAAAAAATGATTTGTTCAAGGCTCTCCATCCAATGAGCAACATGGTTGTGACTTAAAGTAACAGTTAAAAAGTGACATAAAAGATAGAAAAATGGGAAAAAAAAAACTTTTTTCTGAAGCACTGATATTCCCTTGTACTGAAAGATTGATCAGTTTCTCTAGAAACTCATAATTTAAAACTCAGTATCTGAGAAATCAAAAACAGCTAATTAAATCCAAAGGAAAAAACAAATAAAAATAAATGTTGGGATTCAACAATAGGATTGAACCATTTGATTAAAAAAACACACACACACACACCTCTACTTCCATTTCCCTAAGTCAATAGTTTCTAACTAACTAAATACATATCCTTATACCCATGGGCAAGTGTAGTTCTCATTTGTCATCAAAGAAGCTCCCTTTTGCAACAGATAGAGACTATTGCAGAGATCTGAAACTGGTTGAAATTCAGAGAATAAGTGACCACTGGGTGTTCAGCCATGACTGTTACATCTGCAATCCCAATCTCTACATCTTAAGTTCAGGGAAAATCATGGGAGAAGAGGAAGAAAGACTACAAGCAAAGGACTAGGATCCCTGCTGCTAGATAGTGTCTCTAGATGTGACAGGACAGCTGTACCCATGAAATCTCAACAGTATGGCTGGCTAAGCAAGACACACATAAGGCAACAACAGTTGCTATGCCAACAGGGATTAGGGAAGTTTCACAAGGCCCTAAGCTTAGCTGAAAACCTATAGGCAATAAATGGCGCTGGAAAAGGGAGAGTTAGTTTTCTTTAGAGGTGGGCTCTATGGTAGCTTATCTAATCCCAAGAGCTGAGCCCTAAGGAACACTAAGCACTTTTGGTAGTCTATATATGCATACACACACCACACACACACACACACACGCACACAAACATGTACACACACACCCCTCCACACACACATTCAATAATAATTGAGAAGAGGGCATGAATTTGAGAGGCAGTTGGTAGTACATGAGAGGAGCTGGAGGGTTAGGGGAGAACATGGTATATTATACTCCAGGGGTCCTGGATAGAAAAAAAGTCAACCACAGAATCTCACTTTTCAAAATCAATGAAGGAATGAATGTCTGTGTAATTTCAAAATCCTCTACCTGAAGAGGTGTAGGTGTCATTTAGTCCATTTAGACTCCTCTCATTAAGAAATTAGCACAGAGACAGTTGCATATCCATATTTATTGCTTCTATATTATTCACATGCTCAGGAAAAGGAAGCTTAGATGCCATCAACAGATAATGAAAATATGGTTCATATTGCAGTGGAGTTTTATTTAGCTGTAAGGAATAAATGACGTTATGAAATTTGCAGGAAAATGGATGGATCTGAAAAGTATGATATCAAGTGAGGTGACCGAGACTTGGAAAGGCAAAAACCACGTTTTCTTTCATGTGTGTTCAAATGAGCAGATGAGGAAAGGAAGAGAAGGAAGATAGGGTAGTACATGAAAAAGGAGCTGATGAAAACTTGGAAAATAAGCACACAGAAAGATAAAAGTAAGATCAGATGTATTAGTAATTACAATAAATATGTGACGGGCTGAAACTCTATTAAAGGAAATAGTAAAAGTATGTTGAAAGACTCCGTTATTTGTATACTTAAAAGAACATAAAATTTCAAGCAAAGGTATTTTAAAACCATGAGTCAGAAAAAAGAAAGCCAATACTACAATGTTCATGTGTGGCATCTCTAGGTGTTAAAGGCAAAACTATCAATAGTTACAAAGGGACCAAGTTTATGATTATAAGAACAGTTCTTTAGGAACCTACAATAATCTCACATGACAAAGACAGATTGAAGACTGAGAGAGTCTTAGAAGAAGGTAGTCAATCTTCTTTCATAGATTGATAGATAAGGCAGAATTATGCTGATAAAGATGTAGATGGTTGGCTCAGCAGTTAAGAGCATTGCTCTTCCAAAGGTCTTGAGTTCAATTCCCACCAACCACATAGTCAACAACAATCTCTAATTGGAACCAATGCCTCTTCTGGTGTGTCTGAAGACAGACAGTGTATTTATACATATAATAAATAAATACATCTTTTTTAAAAATTAAAAAAAAAGATGTAGATGGTTATCTTTGTATAGTGGTGGATGGCTGTAGTACCAAATGTGCCAAGGCTGAGGAGGATTAAAAGTTCTGCCCTCATTATAGAGCTAGTTTGAGGCAATATTTGAAAACGTAATGACACCTCTGGTGGATGGTTAATCTGTTAACTTATCTGAATCTGAATCCGACTAAAAGGCAAGCAAATAGACACACTTGTGAGAGATTTTTTTTCTTGACCAGAGACTCTCATCCTAT
Organism: Mus caroli; assembly: GCF_978045245.1. NCBI lineage: Eukaryota > Metazoa > Chordata > Mammalia > Rodentia > Muridae > Mus > Mus caroli. The sequence continues at coordinate 162,388,173 of NW_028227256.1, forward strand.
ATCTGAGCAGCAACTTTCTCTGGCAGCTTAAATAAAAGGAAGTGGAAGATAGGGAAGAAAAAGCTTTGCAGCTTTGCATTTGCCTCTTTTCCTTTCCTCTCGCTGCCAAGTTCATCTACTCTGCTGCTTCCAACAGCAACAATTGTTGCACTGATACAAGAGTCTGGCTTCTTGAAATTTCCAACATGGACCAAAGACCATTGACTCTCTAGGGATCTTCTAGACTTTGAGAACCAGATTGGGATTGTTGAGGAACAAGCCATATGAACTGAGAAACTTATCGACTCTTGTTCTCTCCTAAGTCAACCTTTGTTTGAAGACTATATCATGTAAGCGAATCTATTAACTTCTCTTTTCAATATATATTCGGTGTGTCCATTCTGTGCATCTGGATAGCCTCAATTAATATTGGGCCCATCTCAAAATGAAAGGCAAAAAGATCCGTGGATGTTTATCAGTTCAATAGTAATAGTATTATTAAGCTTGATTGCATAGACATATTTTAAAGGGCTTTATTCGTTAAATAGAGAATTTAGCAGTTTTATTCTTAATCTTGTAAGTACTTTTTCAAAGGAAGGAAGCAAAGAAGATGCTCCCCAATTAACTTTCAGAGCTCTCCTGAAATCAATAGAAAGTGAGGCATATGCAATACAAGAATGAGTAGCTGTGGTATACACACACAAGTTGAGATTTCATAAACTATAAAGGAACTGAAGCTGGCCAGTTATTAACTTCAAATCCATTATGATCATGGAGGAACTTATCCAGAAATATTGACATCAGGAGATCTGTAAAGTAAATACATCAACAGAGTCAAGGAGAAAAAAAGATCATGAAAGCCAGTCAGTAGAGACAATGGGGGTATTTTCCAAAAATCTAACACTACAGTTTAAAACCACAATACAGAGACTAGACAAGAAACCGACAACGCCTTTACTTTCTAAAGAGCTGAGCAAATATCTTGAGTAAACACCACATTCACAACCTGAGGGCCTTTCTAAAATTAGAGATGCCTGCTGCAGCTTCCCTCTAGCACTGTGCTGAAGGTCTCAGACAATATGGAGAAGCCGGAAAAGGAGCGAGGGTATACAAAGATCAAACATGGGGAAATGCCATTTTCTATCTACAGACAAGCTATTAAAATGAATCTTTAAGAAACTTTGGGGATTATAGCAGCAACAGCATCAAAGAATCTTTCTGCAAGTGAAGAAAAGCAAAAAAACCTTTGGGTCTTAGATTGTAATGAGTCATACTGCAATGGTCATCATATACTCCCAACTCCAGCCAGTCCTTTATCAGACTTGGGCTTAGTTTGGGACTGTATAGAGGATGCCATTCTCTGAGACGAATTCTCTCAATTGTCAGAAGTCTCACATTGACTACCGGGTTGTATAATGTCTTCCTGGAGTACTGCCTGCCTCTTTTTGGATATTCAGATCTGTATGATTGCAGCAGACACTCTGAGAAGTATTTCTGAGGCAGTATCAAGTCTATAGCTAGATGTCACATCAACCTATACACACGGTTGATACTAAAGAACTATATAATTTAGTAAAAAATAAAATCTGAACAACATTCATGGCATACTGAATATTTTTATGTTCTCTTTCATTGACTAGAGATAGCAGCATTTACACTCATAAAATAATTTTGTAAAAGAGTTTGGAACTTAAGTTTGGAAACAACATTGTATGCTCAGAGTTTACTCATCTGTTATGGAAGCTTGCAAGAAAGACATGTTGAGGGAAGTGCAGGCCCAGTTGCTGTAGGGACCCCAGAATTGAAGAGGTCATGCAGAGGAGCTGAGGCTTGACATTATGGGATGAGTGGCCATTGGTGAAGGTGCAGTTGTAGTTTCAGTGGAGACTCCATGACATTGGAGGTAGCAGGTTTGTATGACATCTATTAAGAACTGAGGCACTGTGAAATAGAGCCAGCTTGAGCTTACCCAACAGACTGTGTAGGGATAATCTCTTATTGTGTAAAGCATAATCTGTCAATAAAAAGATGAACTGCCTATAGCAAGGCAGGAAGGAATAGTGTGGACTTCCTGGGAGAGTTAGGAACTCTGGGAAACAGTCAGGCACTGTTTCACCACCTAATGTAGAGGAGGATTCACCACCTAAATGTAGAGGAGGAAGAAGTTGGATGTATGAAATTGAGGAGAGGTACCTAGCCATGTGGCAGACATAGAATAGTATAAATGAGTCAATTGAGATATAAGCTAGTTGTAGGAACAAGCCCAGCTTAAGGCCTAGATATTAATTCATAAAGAGATAAGACTCTGTGTCATTATTTGGGAACTGGGGTTGATATAGACAGACCAAACCTTTACAACTGTGTGTGCTGCGACTGGCAGAACAGGATAGGAAGAGCTATCCAAGTCCTTTGGAGCTCAGAAAATTGTGAGTCTCAGATGTTAGCTATTGAGCTACACTGCTGGATGCTGGTTTTGTTTAAATAGGATCATTTTTTGTGTTCAGGTTCTTCCTCATTTCAGTAAAAAGGTATGCAATTTTTTTATAAGATTCCACAGTTAAGAAACTTCATATATTTTGAAGAGAATTGAACTTTTAAACCATTTGAATTCATAAAGACTGGGGACTTTTAGAATTCTACTTTATATTATAATATTAATGTTATGGGGAAAAACAAGAAAGGAAAGGATATGACTTAAAATGATGTGGTTTTGTGTCAAGTTGAGAAGGGGTAGGCTTATGGTGGCTATTCTTGGTGGTCAACTTGATATACTTAAAGAAGGAACCTCAACTGGGAAATTACTTCCATCCGGTTGGCCTATGGACATATCTGTGGGACACTGTCTTGATGGAGGAGGGCTCTGACCATTGTGGATAGCGGCATCCTTGGGCTGGTGGTTCTGGGTTGTATAAGGAAGCAACTCAATAATTAGCAATTCTTGTGGTCTCTGTTTCAGTTCCCATGTTTTCAACTTGAGTTACTACCTTGGCATCCCTTAAGGATAGACTGATTGAGATGTGTAAGCCAAATAGCTCCTCTTCTCTCCACTCTCCAAGTTTCTTTAAGTCAGAATGTTGCAGCCTAGCAACAGAAAAACAAATGATGATAATTCTTTCTACAGAGAAATTTCACATATATCATTAGTTGCTCTTAACATGCACAAGTCTGAAATAACAACGTTCTTCCAAAGCCATAAGGAAGGAAATGACTTTCAGAAGAGGTAAGTGACCGTTCAAAGTCACATAGCTCTTTTAGTGGCAAGCCAGTAGTTAGTCTCTTTTTCAGCGATGTACTGGAACTCAGTGACTGATTTAGGAGTGGCAATAAGTAGGATACTGAAGCCAGATGCCCCAGGTAAAAGCTTTTCTAGGATTCTAACTGAAGAAACTATTCTGAAGGGCATTCTACCCATCCATAGTTCTCTGAAGATTTCCCCTTGCCTTCTGCAAAGGACTGATGGAGTCTGTTAAGTCTCACCTTCAAGTATGAATTCTGACATGTTTTATATTCATCAAGTGTAATGAATAACTATCAACTAACATGAACAATAATAAGAGGAATAAAATTAATAAAAACATCTTTGAAAATGTAGGTGCTGTCTAAAAGTAAGCACGGCCTTTGTTATATTTCATATCAACAACAGCATAGTAACCAATAGCTTGAGGCTTCCGTTGCCGTGGACATTTGACATCTGTCCATGGGCCTCCTGGGTAAATCCTAAAGGAGCTGCCTGGCATTGAATGCATTTATTTTTCTAACTAGAGAAGCTACTAACACTTATAATCCTGAAGATCAACATATCGGTCTCTCAGCTCCACCTCCAGTGTTGACTGCCAATCTACTCTGAGGTTTTCATGAAATAATTTATGCATGTCAGGACCACACTTTATGATCACCCAGAGGTTTATATTTTATGAAACACTGTCTACTTTGAGCCTACTAAGAATCCTCGCAAAATGCTGATCACAGCCTCATTCTATAGTGGTCAGGTAAGTTAGGGAGTCAAGTCTTGGTCTTACAAGAGTCAGTTTAATGAAAAAGATAAAAATTATACATGTACCTGAGCTTGTGAGTACTCATACACCTGGGTATATGGCACACACACACACACACACACACACTCTTCTGTCTATGATAGAAAAAAAAAGCAGCTAATGTATATTTTAAATGGGAGAGTATCAGAAAACATGTTGGTATTAAATCGAGAGAAGCAGTACAGACTCAAAGGCAGACCATCTGAAAGGACTTTAACTTGTATCCTTTGGTTCTAAGTTCAAGTGTTTTCTCTCACCCTTTGCTGAATGTTTTACTGTTTGCCCATTCAAAGCAGGCATGGCTAGTGTAATGTTTAACTATAGTCAAATGACTTTCCCCTGCTCCAAAGGCATTTAGTAGGGGTGACAGACACACGTGATTGCCTGAATAGCTCTAAAGTTCAAGGAACCTCCAGCTCCTGTAACAGTAACCTTATGTTCTCAGGATAAACAGCTAGGGAGAGGAAGATAGCTTTCCCCATGTGTCTAGTAGTTCCTAGCTTTTCTGAGCCCCACTGTGGTAAAGTCACCAGTATTTCCTGATCCTTGTACTAGGCCTGTTCTTCAATTACCCATCAGTACTGTCTCACAACGATACTAATCAGGTCCTAAGTGATTCTGGTCTGAGCACATTACAAGGATGTGATGTATAAGTTGTAATTGTTCCAAGTGGCTCAATGTAGGTAAATGTTAGTCCATTTAGGTACAGACTTTACAAAAAACTGCAGTCCCCTAACTCATAAAGATGACCTCTGACTCGTAACTGAAGTGTTCAGCTGCCCGAGAATGGAGACGACCTGTTTGTCAGTGGACATTTAGGAACCGGCTGTTCCATGCTTTGTGGAGCAACAGTGATTCTGACTCACCTGCTCCCTGATTGATTGCCCGGCTGCTGACGATTGGCTGTTTGGGTTGGGATGAAGCAGTGACCATTTTGTTTTTGTAAGCCAAAACAAACAAACAAACAAACAAAAAACCCAAAACCCAAAACCCACAAACAAACAAACAAACAAACAATGCATGGCACCTCTACACCTCTCTGTTGATTCTGTGTCTTCTCAGCCCTGTAGCCTGCTAGGGTTGGTAACTTACATAGAGCCATTCTCTGGTTTCCCTTTTCTTCTGGATGCCACAGTGGTAGGTAGGGGGCACACTGCAGGGGGTAGCACTGCCTGCCAGAGAAAGGGAAGCATCAGGAAGTCAATGTGGGTCTAGGAACTAGGACAAAGCTTGACCTTGAACATGTCCTGTTTGCTTCATCTGAGAAACATAAGTATTCAGAGAACAAGAGCCACGAGGCCTTCCAAAGTGGCCACTCCAAGACCAAGAGGGAAAGGGACAAGTTGAGTGCCAGCGAGCAGTTTCTGCTAGGCATACCCAGAACGAGCCTGTTTATTCCTGGGCCTTTACGTTGCCATGGCAACCAACATGGTGTTTACTACCCTTTACAGGGCTCAGCACAGTGCCACAGACACATAACAGAAAATCAATGAACACTGTCAAATGACCTTTGTAGCTATCTATTTGTGGTGAAATCTCATTCAACCACTTCTTTCTCTACAGACAAAAGGGAAAAAAAAAATCAACTCAGCCTTAACACTTGGGTAAACAAGGAAAGGAGGTGTGTACAGGCAAAAGGACGAATCCAAATCTTCAGAACTTTTGAGAGTTGTGCATGTTTATTTCTCTCTGTTATGCTATAGTTTACCTTTCTGTTATTTCTAAATTTCTTTTGCTTGTCCGTCTTTCTCTCCTTTGATGAGAGACAAGTACTCATTATGTCGTTGAAGTTACCCGAGGACTTGCTAGGTAGCCTAGGCTGACCCTAATTCAAAACTTCCCCATTTTAATGTCTCTAGTGCTGGAATGAAAGGCACGGATCTCTGTGCTCAGCTCTATTTAACTTTCTATAATTAAAATGTGTGCTGACTTTTATAGTGAAAAAAACCCGTAGCAAACGTTCCAAAAATATAAAATCCTCTTTAAAAAAATATCATCTGTCTTCTGGAGCAATAGCAGCTATCTACTGATTCTGTAATGTCTGGTTGAAAGGTGGCTAGGGGTAGACTTACGTGCACGTGCATGGGTCTAAAAGAGAGGTTACATCATTGTATAACAGGTAGAGAGTGTATTTAATACATTTTTTTCCCGTATAAAAACATGATGCAGTTCTAACACGAACAAGTACAGGAGTGATTTTTCCATCTGATTAATTCTTTAGCCTTATCTCTAATCTGGGCTCATCTCCTTACATCCCGTGTGACTTAGCTTTGTTTTCTGTTACTATAACTGAGTATTCCTGGTTGAGTGATTTATAAAGCACAGAGGTTTCTTTGGCTCTGGTTCCAAGGTCTAGGAATCCAGAGTGGTCATTTGGGCGTCACCACATGGTCAAGGTCACCACACGGTCAAGGGCAGCAGGTGTAAGATAGAGCCAGGGTCCTCGAGGGTCTCTTTCTCCTCCTGGTGAAAAGAGGGAGACAAAGATATCAGTCTGTGACCTCACCTAATTTTATTACGCGCTGGAGGCTTTATCTTCAAATACTAACAACATAAACTTGGGAACTGAGTTTTCAACATACGAACGTCGGGAGAGCAGTCAAAGAGCAGCAAGCACCCTGACTCCCCCGTGTCACTCCCCCGTGTCACTCCCCCGTGTCACTCCCTGATGAGGGGAATTTTTGTCCACTGCTGTGTCTTTGCACTTTGTCCCCTGCATGTTCCTTGGCTCCCTGAGGAACTACCATAAACTCAAGTGCCAGCACTGACCACTCTCTGGCACCTTGGAAGGCCTCAAAAGGTATCTGATGGATGAATCTGAGAAGAACACAGGCCACTTCCGGTGAGTTCTGGTGACATGCTCATGGCAACTGTTGTCACGGTGGCAGAAGAAAGGATCGTGGAAAGGTTTACTTAAAATGGTAATGGAAGTCAGACGTAAACAACTTTGCCGTTTCCATGGTGACTTCTGACTTTCCTTTATTGTTTTTTTTTTTTTTTTTTGGTCTGGAAATATCACCTGAGGTGATGCTGTTTGTATCTGATCTGTCACATTGTTTTTTTCTTCAACAGCAAGACCACATAAGTCAGTGTTTGTGCTGCTATTTGAGTCTTTACCTGATAAATACAAAGCGAGACAACTTCCCCCTTGAGTTTATAAAATAATGAAGAAAACCAACTCTGTGTGAGCACTCACTATAAAGTCCTCAAGATGGCCAGGATAACGACAGTAGCACATTTGTGACATCTACCAACATTTGCGAAGCATCCCCCATGTGCCAGACATGGCGAAGATGGTGGCATGCCTCAGCATGGAGACAGTGAGTCTTTCCACTATAATACTGCACGAGTGAAGCTGCTGCTAGTCTTTATCCATTGTTCATGGGATACCATAATAGCTCTAGCCAGCCAGGCAGGGTGCTTACCTCCTTCTTGAATCTGTGGAGGCAGAGGTACCTCTTCTCTCTGCTGGGTACACTAACCACACTTCTCAGAGAATGGCAGTGACCAGAGTCAGGAGAAGGCACAAAGGTAAGCCAAGAGAGAAAAGAGGGCTCCATTTGCTAGAGGAGGTGAGCAGGAAGTGAGACAAAGGATGAAGATCATGGAACCTGCAGTGAGAAGAGATCAAAGCAAGGAGTATGTCAAAGGGATGAAATAGAAGAGAGTAGGAAGAGAAATGTACAGATGAGAATGGGGAAGGAGAGCCAGCACTGGAATCAGTGTAGTGGGCTACATGTTTCTGGGCTATTCAGTGGTGGTGGTGGTGGGGGGAATCTAGTATCTTCCAGGATTTAGATCCTATGCCTGCTCTTCTAAGGAAACCTTCCCTCTGAATTTAGAACTGTATTCGTAAGTGTGGTCTCAAGGGTGGTTTGGGTAAGAAGGGAAGACCCACTTTGACTGTGTGTGATCGTCTCTCATGGGCTGAGTGAAGTTGTAGACTGCACACAAAAGGCAGCAGGGGCAAGTGAAGGAGCCAGAGCATCACTGTGCATCTCTTACCCCCAACTGTGAGTGCTGTGTGACCAGCCACCCCCATCTCTTGCTTCTATGCCTTCACTGCCATGCCAGACTGTACCACCTACAACTGTGAGCCAAGATGACCACTCTCTTCCTGAACTTACCTTTGCCAGTTTTTCTTCCGCAAGTACAGTTACTAGCACAGTCCCCACATCTGGGGTGCCTATCTCCTCTTCACTGTTGTTGCTATTTGCCAGTTTTCTTGGTGTTCAATCCTTCCCGGACAGACCATGTTTTAGAATAAAGATTTCTCAGTCTTTTCCAGTCACTAACCTCAGAGGAATAAGAGGGAAAAAAAATTCACCTAGTGCGATAATGCATGCCTTTAATCCCAGAATTGGAGAAGAGGCAGAGACAAGGTATCTCTGTGAGTTGGAGGCCAGCCTGGTTTATAGAGTGGGTTCCAGGATAGCCATGACTATGTAGATTCTCTCTCTCTCTCTCTCTCTCTCTCTCTCTCTCTCTCTCTCTCTCTCTCTCACACACACACACACACACACACACACACACACACACACACATCAATCATTTGGTTAATCACTCTCTAAATGGAACCAATCTAACTTCAATCTAAAGAAAATTCTTAGAATTCCAAGACTGCTCTGGTCTGGGGGCATCACCTGGTTCCTGCTTTGTTCTCCAAGCTCATTTCTTTCTGTTTATCCTTCAGCTGAGCCTATAGCAGGGGTCTTGCTTATTGCATAAACACACCCAGCATTCTTTTCTGGTATTTGAACTTAACGTGATTTATGCTTTCACTGTAGGTCACTTTTAGCAAATATTTTTACAGTTCTATCCCTTAACTTGCTCGGATCTCTGTTAAAATGTCTTTCTGTTCAAAAAGACAAGTCAAACAAATATTCTTAAATCTTCTGGTCTTTATGACCCTATTCTGATTGGTTTTGCACATTATCAACTTCTATCTAATCAATTACTGTCTAATTCCATGTGGTTGGCCAGTGAATCCCAGGAAACTCCCATCTCTGCCTACGAACACTGGGTTTATAGGCACATGCTGGCATGCCTGTATTTCTATAGGGAGATAGAAACTATGTAGGGGGTTTGAACGTGGGTCTTCATGCTGTGCAGCAAACATTCTCCAGCCCCTGCCCATGTGTGTCATATCTGCCATCAGTGAAGCTCTAGGGCTCAATGTATCACAGCTGAGGGAATTCCCCAACCAATGGATCTGATCTCCAATGTCCCCTGTTCCCAGCTCTGCACACAGAAAGTCAGTTTAGGTAACTCCTTGACTTTCTTTCTTGCCTTGCAGAACTTGGATTTTGTCTGTAGCTGTTATTTATAAAGCTGCTCGTGTGTGTGTGTGTGTGTGTGTGTGTGTGTGTGTGTGTGTGTGTGTGTACTCACAAGCAAGGCTGAGAATTTACAAGGCTGTTTTTGGTATCTCTGTGATCCTCAGCTGTCCTCAGAATCTTTGATTTATAGAGCAGTGCTGTGGATAATGCTGCAGGATTAGTTTATGTAGTTTATGAGCCTGGGTTGCTATTTTGCTTCACTTATCCTATATTTTTAAAGAGATAAAATTATTTATTCACAGTAGTAATAGAGGCACAGGCAGCAAACATTATCCACAAAGGTCTTATGTAACTGAATCTTTATAGATCGATTTGTATTTTTTTCATTCAATTACATTATGACTTTAGAGATTATAGTATTTATTATTGTTTAATGGCCAACAATTGGAAGTGGTTAGTACATCTATTGTCATTCTCCAAGTGTTCATTATGCACCTATTATGTCCAAAGTATGGTGTTAGGCTTGTACTACAACAGGAAAACAAGTGCCCTCTAATTACACTGGAGCATAATGCAAGCCTTACTACGGAGAAACAGGAAGTCAAGTATTAGCATTGGAAAAGTGCTGTGATGATTTCAGAAAACAGACTGACTGGAGCTGACATCAGTTTGTGAGGCATCACACATGAGTCTGTATTCACGCCAAGTCATAAGTAAATTCTTGTTCGATCAATTGCAGGAAAGACAATAAGAGATTGGGAAGATCAATGATTTTATGAAGTAAATGTTATTTCATGTAGATCTTGAAAACTGGTAGGTAATGCATACATTCTAGAAGAAAGTGTAATGAGTTTGCAAAGGACAGCAGTAAGGAGATAGGCAGGCATCGTGATGCCTGTAGGTGAGCCAACAACCATGGGGTAGAGGCTGGAGGTTTGGGGCTCCAGGCCAGCCTGGGATACACAGGAAGACCCTGCCTCAGACACACAGGGACAGATAGACAGACACACACAAACACACATACACACAGAGAAGGGAGGAAGGAAGGAGAGAGAGGGAGGGGGAAGGGAGGAGGGAGGGAGCGAAGGAAAGAGGGAAGAAGGGAGGGAGGGAGGGGACAGAGGGAGGGGGAGGGGAGGGAAGGGAAAAAGAACTTCCTCTTCCTTCTTCCTTCTTCCTCTTCCTTCTTCCTTCTTCCTCCCTCCTCCCTCCTTATCACCTCTTCTCCTCCTCTTCCTCTTCCTCCTCCTCCTTTTTTCCCATCCTTTAACTATCCAGTTTTTCCCTTTGCTTCACTACTAAACAGCATTGGGAACTATATTTGGTGATTATGACTAGTAGCAAAATATAGAAAACACTGATATGTATCAGGGCCTCCTTTAGAATCACAGACCTTTACAGTTACAAAGGGCCATGGAAATCACCCCTATAATGTGAAGACTTTGCCCCAGGCCCACAGACTTCTTTAATGGGCACTTATTCACTACACTGTCTCCACCTGTATGTACATATTAAATTAGAGAACTAATGTATACTTGAGTACTTGTGAGTGTATCAAGGCATCTACTATGAAACAGTGAAGCCGACAGCCTTCCATCATGGAGGGTCAGTAGTATACGTTAGGAGCATCTATTCAGGAGTAAGGCCTGCATGACCCTCCCTCTATCCTGAAAGCTCCTTTTGGCAGTTTTCCTTCCAGGAGCCACTAAGTGCCAAGTGAACACACTGGAGCAAGGCTCTGGAGAGAAGCCCCAGAGGCTCATGGATTTTCTGTCTGACATGTTTACTCTTCTCAAGCCACTTATTAATGGTGCTGACCTTTTTAGTCATTTGATTCTGACAATGGCACCAGCAGCAGTGCTCAAAATCTGTCTACCTGGAGGGAGTCAGGGAAGTGACTACTGCTTTAAACCAGAGAATGCACCTATGCCTAGAACAGGAAATCCCAACAAACAGAACTCCTCCATCCTTCAGACTGTATACAACCAGCATCCCTCTCTGGGCTTGTTTCTCAGATATCAGAGAAACAGGCTGCTCATTCCCATCTCTACCTGTACTGTGCAGGCGGGCTCTTTAGTTCTTTCATTGCATTTTAGGCTTGAAAGGGTCTTTACCAACCATTCCCTTCAGCTTCTTTCTCAAAATGGTTATGCCTTGAAAAGGCGTCCCTATCTCTTGTATGCTTCATGTTTGTTTGTTTGTTTGTTTGTTTTTGTGGAACATAGTCCTCTGCTCAGTCAAGCAAGGATCTTATGCTTGAGAGTGTGTGTATGTATATATGATGCATATGTGTGTATGTATATGTGTGTGTGAGTTTGTGTGTATGTATGCATGTGTGTATGTGTGTGTGCATATGTGTATATATATATATATATATACATATATACATATATATATATTTGCATGTGTCTGTAAGTGTGTATGTATGTATATCTGTATATGTATGTGTGTGTGTGTGTGTGTATAAAGGTCAGAGAACAACTTTTAGTATTATGCCTCAGGCATCAACTACTTTCTTTCTCTTTTCCTTTTTTCTCACTGGCCTGGAGATGACCAAATTGGTAGGCTAGGCTGGCCCCAGAGATGTGTGAGTTTCAGCCTCCTGGGTCTGCACACTTTCTCCAATACACCAGGCTTCAAAGCAAGGCATCACACTTACAATGCAAGTACTTACCTGACTGAGTGGATTTCCCAGCCCAGGCATCTTCAGCAGAGACTCTAAGATGATTGGCAGACCAGCAAATGGTCCCCTGGCTCTTACATCCTTCCCATTGCTCTCTTGCTACTGTTAGGAGACAGTTTTCTGAGTCCAGCCATCTCAGCTAACTGGATCAAAACTGAGTTCATGTTCCCAGGTCTTGGAACCTAGCTCCTATTCTGCTTGTTCAGGTGTTCCATGTCTATCTGTTAACCAGCAGAGGATGTAAAAAGGGAAGTTGCTGTTATCCTATTGTCTAAACTAAGGCACACAAGTTGTAAATGTTCTGTCTTTGTTTCATTGGCTAAGAGCTGCTGCCCTACTCCTTTGTTCTCTTATCATTCTAAGTTCCTGGTTGGGGATTTAGCACAAGGCCCTGGTTTCAGCCAGATCAGAGTCCAGAGGGAACCTGACTGCAAACGCTGACTGGAGGACCCTGAAATCAGGTGATCCAGATAAGGCCCGTAAGTAACTAACATTAACTTCCTTGCTTAACCCCTTGTGTCAAAATATGATTGGTCAATAAAACAGCCCACCCCGATCCCCTTTGTTTTGTGGTCCCATCCTACAAAAATGTACACTCTCCCTTCAGGGACGTGGTTCAGACCCTGAACTGGCCGCCTCCCTGAGCGCTCAGAAAAAGCTTTCTTTCAGCTTCCATATCTGAAGTGAGTTTTCTTGGCTTCCACCCTGAACCCAACACTACAAGGTTCCCTGAGCCTTCAAATTAGGGATTTTGTTGTAGATGTATGTAATGTATGTAGCAAGAGGGAAATCATGCCTCGTTAAATAAACCTAAGCAACTACTGTTGGCTCCTAAGGTCAGAGATCTTAGAGGAGGACCTACTCATACCACTCTCCTAAGCCAGTCTAATTTCTAACTGCAATCTAAGCACTTATCCATAGAGCCTCACAGAAGCGTAGCTCTCACCCCTCATCAAAGAAGCATCTATTTGCTTACACCCTTGTGTCGAAATATGATTGGTCAGTACAACAGCCCACCCCGATCCCCCTTGTTATGTGGTCTCATCCTATAAGAATGTTGGCAGGGGGATTTCTGAGTTCAAGGCCAGCCTGGTCTACAGAGTGAGTTCCAGGACAGCCAGGGCTACTAAAACAAAACAAAACAAAACAAAACAAAACAAAATGAGAATGTTGGACAATCTCCCTTCAGGGTGCGGTGTTCAGATTCTGAACTGGCTCCTTCCTAAGCGCACAGACCATTACACAAAACCTCAACTGGTCAAAATGCAGAAAATAAGTAATCATGGCGTGCATAACCCCAACCAATAAATTGCAACTTTAAAAAATATACAGTGAGCATTTAACACGTAGATTCAAAAGCTAACATAAGCTTCTCTAGCTAATTAAGAAGCAGGCTACACTTTCAGATAGGAAGGGAAAGGACAAGAGGAGATTATTTTTAGCTTAAAACATGGAAGGCGAATCATTTTGGAAAAGGCTAATTGGCTTCTCTGGCCATTCTTTATTTCCCTGTGGCATTGAACTTTTCCTGGAACAATTAGATCAGGCTGGACGATTTAGCTCTTGGTATGAAACCAGATTCATTTCCTGCCCCTCGTGTGTGTGTGTGTGTGTGTGTGTGTGTGTGTGTGTGTTTTATCAGTTTGCTTTTTAAATAGAGGCAGGTGGAAAACAACTTTCTCACACTGACAGCCAAGATTTCAAACTATTTTTTATTAACCATTGATTTGTCTAATGATCAAATTCATCTCCTAAGCACTGTAGAAGGTCATTTAAAGCTGTCCATCTGATTTCTGTTGCTAGATCTGAAGGAAAGAGCCGAGATGTGGACATGTTGCCCTTACTTACTGAACTTCCTCATTCTTGGCAGTGACTTACACTCAGTTTCCATCAGTATGGGACAATCATTAACCAGTAAGTAACTCTTGGCTATTTGGCAAAATGTCCCATTAGAGCAGAGTGGTACAGTGTGGCTGACAAAGGGGTATTTTATGAGAAATAAAAATATCCCTGATCTTTGAGTAAACATTGCCTCAATCCAGTACTCTGGCTTTGTAGCACACAGGCTATAGTGGTAGCTGAACTGTTCTAACAAACAAAGCTCTAACTGACCACCGAAGTTACCCTGGAACTCACAGGCAGTCAGTTAATCATCAAACTCCAGGATACATACAGGAGGTGGCAGAAGATGGGGGCCAAATCTGCAAACACTTCCCAAATATGTAATTATGTTTAAATTTTTATACGGTCATGCCCAAATATTAAGTTATTTAGCATCAAAATTCCTTGTACATAATTTGCCTCATATTTTAAGACTGATTTTTAACTACATTAATGATCTCTCTCTGTAATCTAAAAAGCAGTCATAACTACAAACCTTAGTTTACTAGATAAATATTATATTGCTGTTTCCTTTTCTTTCATTTTTTTTTTAATTTTTATTTTTTGAAACAGGTTCTTACAGTGTATCCCAGGCTGCCCCTCAGTTCCCCATAGTCCTCCTAGGTGCTAAAATTTATATGTGAGCCACAACACCTGGTTTATACTGCTGTCCCTCGACTTTTAAACCTTTGGCAACTGATTTCCTACCATAGAAAGTAATCTGCCAGTCATCCCTTTGCACGTGCTTACAAACTGATACCAAATACATGTGCTAGCTCTTGTTACAAGGATGAAGCCCTGGCTCTGTTTCAGAATGTTCTAGTTCATGGTTGGATGGCTTCATTGACTTTGAGCCCATGTCAAGACAGTGTGACATGGTGGTAGTATAAGCCGGAAGAGGCATGTTTATCTCACAGAAACAAGGAGACAAAAAGAAGAGACTGACAGGAAGCGGGGCAAGGTCTCAGTACTTTGTCAAGGGCATGACCCTGTTAAAGTAAACTCCTTCTAGTAGACTCCAAATCCAAATGGATCCAGAAGCTGCCAATAGAAGGGCAGGTGCTGGACCTTGCCTTCAGCACATGAGCCTTTGTGGGAAGGTCACGGTTTAAATTATAGTACTGTTTACATCACAGATTGTACCTGCACCAGCATTCAGGCCTTCTATTGCTGTGGTAATGTAGATATTACAACTGGTATATTAGTAGACACCACAGCTGGTATATTAGTAGACATTACAGCTGGTATATTAGTAGACATTACAGCTGGGCCCATATGGGACAGGCTTTAAGTCCAATTAGACCGCTATTGGGTTTGGCCCAGATGGAAGTGCCACTATTATATCCTTAGGGATATCTTGCCATTTTTGTGGTTCATAGGTATGGATATGTATATGTAGTAAATTTTATATCTATTTTTTATCTAATTTATATTAAAATAATATTATTTTATCTTATTTCTAGTAACTAAAAAGAATATAACTCCTTATGGCTGTTTCAAACATTTTATTGCTATTTCGTTCTTACAGACATCCTCTCTAGAATCTGCCACTCTGCACTGGTTGTTGACTGAGTTGCTGAACAGCTATATTTTTGAGCCTTCTTTTCACCATGATTCTAAATCTGTCCTTTGCCTCTTTCCTTATGCCAGCCTTGCCTTTTGGACTTTACATTCTTGCCATGAGATTTTTGTTCATTCCTTTTCTTTTTTGGGAAACAACTTTTAGCAACTTTCTAAGAAATAATACAAAGGGGATAAATATCTTTGAGGTTTTGTATGTAAATGGAAACCTCCTGCTTTCATATTATATGATAATGAACACGCATACTCAAGCGTAGGGTAGAATTTAAATTTTACTCAGTATTTGAAAAGCATGTTTCATTATCTTCTGGACCTAGCTTCGAAGTTGAGGAATTCAGTACCCTTCTCATTTCAGTTCATTTCTATTTGACCTCAGTTTTGGCTTTTTTAGTGTTTCATTGACTTATGAGACTCTGAGTGCACTTCACAGTGTTTTGAATGTCCCTAATGCTGAGGTATGTGGCATGTGCTCTCTTTCGTCCTTACTAATGCACTTACCTGCAGAACACTTCTTACACCTCTCCTCATACTCCCACTGTGCCTCCGGCTGTCCTTACCTCCAATGCCTAAATCTCTGAAGATTCCTTCATCTTATTATTCTACAGTACATTAGTCACCCAACCCCAGATAATTCTCTAATGTTTCTGCCTTTTGCCTACTTTCCACCTTAAATCTTTAAAAAGCCCTTTTAGGATATACTTACATGAATCATTATTACAAATATTTGAAAAAAATAAACTCACATAGTTTAAGAACAAAGTGAAAAGTTATTAAAAATACACTCTCTCCCAGAATGGTGTGTCATGCATTCCAATTTCATTCTCTACATTTCCCTCTTTGTGTTGTTAGGTGTTATTATTAATAACTTGTATTTTATCTTAGGCTTTTATAATGAAGATATAACAAAAATATAAATATGTTATCTTCTCTTCCAAAGCAATACCTTTTTTTGCTTTGATCTTTCCATTACCTATTGTGGCTTTCTTCAAGTAAAATAATATCTGTCTTTTTTTCCCCTTCAGGGTCTTTTTATGTAGCCCCACCTGTTTTGGAATTCACTATGTAGACTAGGTTGGCCTTGAACTCACAGAGGTCCATCTGTCTCTTTCTCCTGTTATCTGTATGTATACAGGTATGGGTAGGTCATCTATCCTACCAGAGGAAAGACTCTCCAAAGAGTGTGATTGTCCTTCCCCCAGTAGCTATCAACTGCAATAGTTCCTCATCAAAGAAAGGGACTTAGAAATTAATTTGAATTTGTGCAGGTAACTGCAGCTTTTGTGAACTCATGAGTGCCAGTCAACTAATAATTAAATGTGCAACATGTAACTAAATTCCAGTTAGGTAGAATGGGGCACAAACTTGACTATCTAAGGTCTATGTGTTAGAGTTTCATTGCTATGAAGAGACATTATAACCATGACAATTTTTTATTAGATATTTTCTTTATTTACATTTCAAATGTTATCTCCTTTCCTGGTTTCCCCTCTGAAAACCCCCTATCTCCTTTTCCCTTTCCCTGCTCACCAACCCACTCACTCCCATTCCTGGCCCTGGCATTCCCCTATACTGGGGCATAGAGCCTTCACAGGACCAAGGGCCTCTCCTCTCATTGATATCCCACAAGGCCATCTTCTGCTACATATGCAGCTGGATCCATGGGTCCTTCCATGTGTACACTTTGGCTGGTGGTTTAGTCCTTGGGAGCTCTTGGGTACTGTCTGGTTCATATTGTTGGACCGTGACAAGTCTTATAAAAGAAAATCTTTAATTAACTGGCTTACAATTTCATAGGTTCAGTCCATTATCATCATGGTGGAAAGCATGGCAGTGTGCAGGCAGACATGGTGCTGGAGAAGCCAAGAGTTCTAGATCCTGATCCAAAGGCAACAGGGAGAGACTGTGTACCACACTGGGCATAGTTTGAGCATAGGAGACTTGAAAGCCTGCCCCCACAGTGATATGCTTTCTCCAACAAGGCTACACCTACTCCAATAAGGCCACACCTCCTAATAGTACCTCTCTCTATGGGCCACACATTAAAACACATGAGTCTATGGGGGCTGTACCTGTTCACACCACAACACTTTGATTACCAAAATGGACAAAGGTACAGCAAGCTGTATAGTTCAGTCTTCAGGCTTTTGCATAATTATTTTGAGATTCAGTCTAGGGCCTCCTCTACCCTGGGAGTAATTCCCTAAATCCAGGGTTACTTGAACTCAGCTTCTTTTGAGAGGGGATGCTATTGGCTTCAAGAGTATATTAAGGTTTCCATTTGTCTGTAAAGGATGAGTAGAGCATGTGTTGCTCTAGATTCTGTTTAAAAAAATAATCATTCTTTCTCTGTTTTCTCAACCTATATCCCTCACAAAAAACCAAAACCAAACCAAACCAAACCAAGCAAACAAACAAACAACAATAACAAAAACTCACAACCCCCACACCTGTATAAGAATCTGAAGCTTAAACTGGCTTGGTCTTCTCTCTACATGCTCAGTCTCAACTTTTTCAGTTCTAGTTAGTCAGTTGCGACCAGTATTTTCCTTGCCCGTCTTCCAAAAATCTGTTGGCATTGCTTATTGTCTCCATTTACCATCGCCTTATCATCTTCCTACACCCTTAAAAATCCTTTAGTATAACCTTTGTATGGTTCCAGAGGAAGGGTTGGCGTACTGAACTTAACCTCAACTCCATAGTCATCTTATTTCCACTTGCCATATAAAAGAAACATAACTTGCTGTGAGACCATTACTTCTCTGCTTCCATGACTGCAGATACATAACACCAGAACAACAAAGCACTCTTTTTTTTTTTTTCTTTTGAGACAGGGTTTCTCTGTATAGCCCTGGCTGTCCTGGAACTCGCTTTGTAGACCAGGCTGGCCTCGAACTCAGAAATCTGCCTGCCTCTGCTTCCCGAGTGCTGGGATTAAAGGCGTAAGCCACCATGCCCGGCTTACAAAGCACTCTTAATAACTGTTCATACAAGTTTTTCTCATTCTATTCTATCCACATTTTGACATAATGGTTTGACCAAAGTCAGGGGATACTACAGGGGAATAAAAAAAAAATGTTCACAATTCAGCCATGCATTCTTCATTCATCTGTCCATCCATCTCATCCTTTATCCATTACCAGCTTTTCTTTCATTTATTTACTTTTTTTTAAAGATAGAGTCTCCTATCATAGGCTGGTTTCAAACTCAGATATAACTAAGGCTGTATAAAATCTGGCAGCAATTCTACTTCAGCTTCCTAGATAAGATTTCACGCATGTAGCACTATGCCCAACCATTTAGTCATCATTTTCAGCTATAGGGCAAAGATTAATGCATAATAATCCTTTATAAAGAAACTTCATAGATTAAGGGAAAAGAGGACACCTAACTATTCACAGCTGTCACAATGGCAGACAGATGTCAGGATTTATTGGAGGAAGCTCTCCCTCAACCCAGACCAAGAGTCAGGAAAGAATTCTCTGAAGTAAGTAATTTCCAAAGTGTGTTTTCAAGAATGAACTAAAATCCAACAAGCAGAAAATAAGCAACGATCAGGGGAAGGATCTGTATTGCTGAAGTAGGAAGTATAGTTGCTAAGAATGAAAGCCAGAGGAGCTAGCAAGCATCTTGAAGAGCAGGCCATTTTTACCAAGTTGAAAATTTATCTGTGACATAGAGATTATTGGAAAGCTTTTCAATAATGGAGAACATCTAAACCTCTTTTGCTTGAATACCCCTTTTGCTATTGCATTTTCTAGAAAAATAGTTTGTAAATTAGTGTTCTGGCTGTCCAAGACCAACATGGACAGTGCACACAAACTATATGCCTTCTAACAGAACCTGATAGAACTTCTTTCTCAAGTTCATTGGATCAGTGGACAGTAGAACACAGCTCCAAGCTCACTGCACTTCACACTAAATGCCATTTTCCTCTTGTTTTAAAAACCAATGGGGCAATCCATCACATCTGAGATCTCCCTTGGCTGTGTTTTCTACTTACTTTTGCAATTTTAATAGTTGACCAATTAATAACTCAATATATTAACTCATTCAAAGAATCAAGCAATGATGGTGTGTCAGTGATAACTCCATTGAAGAAATATGTTTCCATGTTTGTTCTGGTCTTCAATCTCTATCCCAAAGAAATTCTTATAGGGGCTACCAACCCTTGTCAGAACAGCGGATAAGTATCATCAAATGGAACTTCTATACATGGTCTTCTGATCTTACCATATGACCAGTTCCATAGTCTCTTTACGGGGAGTCAGAATTACAGAGTCTCCCTTTTCAGAATGAGTGGAGAGTTCTGAGGATGCTCAGGGCTGAGGTATGCTATGGAGAGGATACTGAAGAGGACACCAATGGACCTAAATCTTGATTCTATTCATTTGACTATCCATTGCTGTTTTCCATCTATAAGTTGCTTATACACTGATACCCAGGATATGAGAATATTGCATTTATTTCCTGATTCATACTCTCATCTCTTTATGTAAGTGTATATTGTCAAAAGATGCCATAAATGACTTCAGAAAAGGTGAGTTACAATGTAAAAATATTAATGATACCACTTAATAGACATTTAGTGCCCTGCCCATTGATACTGTTATTGTTTATATAAAATAACTCTTAGTGATCTTATATAATGTAAATATATCCTATAGAAGGGAATATAATATATAATATATAATATATTATATGATGTAAATATATAATGTAGGAGAATAATTTAGGGTATCAGGTTCCTAGGGTACCCTGGAACTATAACAGAAGTTCAGGCAGAAAGAAAATGTATTGACTAATCCTGAACAGAAATAAAAGATATTCAGGCTTTTGACCACTAGAGAGTTAGGCTTAGAAAGTACTGAAACTCCCCAATTTACTAGAGTGCTTACTGATTCCAGTACATAGGGTACTTACATCAACCCCCTAAGCATTTTCATATGAAACTTCCTAATTTCTAAAACCCGAGCATTGCTTGGCAGCCAAAGTGAATATATCCTAACTGAGCATGAGAAGTAGGATTTGTCTTTAAGTTTCATTCTAAATGAGATCTAAACAGCTTGAAATTCCATTGAAACATTCCCTCTATAAGTGTATGCATTTATATAGGTGCATATGTATATATTCATGCATATACGTATTTACATATCCCTTTGGAAGCTTGGGTGACTTGAGTAGATACTTTTATTAGTCACAGTATAGTTTCCATGTGTGATACTTTATCCAGATTAGTATCTCTCAACATAGACTTCACACTAGAATCTTCTAGATAATCTTATTTAATAACCTAGGCATTTAAATTGCTAAAACTTCCTGGTGATTCTTAAGTATAGCCAAAGTTGTCAACCACTAACCTAAAGTACCCTTCTACCAGGAGATAACACTCTTAGTGATTTTGTATAAACAGTAACACTATCAGTGGGCAATACTCTAAGTAACGATTAAGCAATATCATCAATACCCTTTACATTGTAAAATTTGTCATCCTCATAACAAACATGAAAGTCATGGCTATTTCTCGCCATTTTACAATAGGGAAAGCAAAGCTCCTCAAGTTACCTAAGGTCACACTGACAGCAACTAGCAGAGGGGACATGGATTCAGGCCGGGTGGGTTACCTGAGCCTGGGGTGACTTGTATCTGTGGCTCATGGTCTCAGACTCCTCAGTCTATGATTTTTTCTCTTTTGTAAGCCTCTTGAGGTACAAAAGCAGAATTGGGAAGGCTATGAGTGATGATTCCATAATACCAAGACGCCATTTGTTCTTTCTATGAGTCGGATCCTTTGCAAATCTTTCCTTGCAGCTGCTCAGACCCATCCAAGTGGGATTAGCCAACCTGTCTTGGACAGCCAAAGCCATCTTGAACCTTGCAGATTTCTTTCTGCAAAGATCTGTTTATTGGTTTTTCTTTACAAGATCAAAGGGGAAAGAGATGTGCCAGTATTCCTGATCCTGTCCTATCTCACAAACCTCTATATGTCATCAGCTATTTGGAAAAATGAATCTAGACTTTGCTAAGCTGCCTGAATCCTGGTGCTTTTGTTACAGGTGTACCCCAAGCTTAGTCTCCAGAACACCCAGTGAAAATGGTGGTGGGAGCTGTTTCCTAACAGCTATGGTGGGTTGAACTGTGCCCAGAAGACTGAAATTCTAATCTATGCTACAATGGGGCTTAAAGTCCAACACAGATGATGTTCTTATAAGAAGGGAGAAAACTGGGAACAGAGACAGGCAAACATTGAAGCCTTGTAAAGATCTAACAAGAAATTAGTTATCTACAAAACGAAGAAGAGACTGGAAGTCTGAAACAAATCCTTCTCACAGCCCTAGGGAGGAAGCAATCTGCTGTCATTAGACCTTAGACTCTGACCTCCAGAACTGTGAGACAAAACACTTCTGTTGTCTGAGGCATCCAGGGTCTGGTCCTTTGTGATGGACAGCCAGGGTAGCTGTCACAGCGGGTGAGTGTGACGGAAATCAGCCTGCAGGAGAGCATCCTGGTGGAGCCAGGGCTGACTGTGCCTTGCTAAGGAAGCACACAGCAGGGATGGAGGGCCTCCAGGGAGCCACCCACAGAGCTGTGTACACTCTGGAACTCTCTCCTGAGATCTCAGAAGGAGAGCTGCTGAGCTGCCAGCATCTGGTTCTTTATCCAGCCTAGGGGTGCCTTGTCTCCCTGTTGTCATGCCAACAGAGGATGGGGAGAGAATTTGGGTGTTTTTTTTTTTTTTTTTCCTCCTGCTAAAAGGCCATCAGGTTTAAGGCTTTTAACCCAGCATTAATGAGTAGGTTTATCTTCTTGAAATGCTCTCTGCAATATGGGTTAATTAAAGGGCTTTTTTTTTCTCATACTTTCAAGGTCATAACCTATTTCTATCAGTAAGAACATCCTTATGTTTCTTGATATGTTCGTTTACTGTATCAAGCTTATAGGTTTTTGCTCTTCCTTGAGCCGGGAATACTACATCTTCAGGCTCTGAGTCAAAGACTGTCCTCTGCCCACTCCGCTCTTCTTATCACTCCATCACAGACAGCCCCATGGGAGCGCTGGTAGCTCTTTCATCATCAATAGTTTTTACCAATGATGAAATAACAACTTGTTTGCTACTGGCTGTGTGAGGGAAGGAAACACACAGAGACTCTTTGTCCCTGCATTTATAAAACAGAACATATGGGCAGAAGGATAGAGGACTAGAGGAGATTAGAGAACCTTCGAAGGGTTCATGATTGAAGCTTTCCAAGGCCCCACTACTGAGAGGGAATAGGACTAAAGGCACACTGACTATGAATACAGATCATGTTTAGAAAGCTCTCAAGGAGGAATGCATTCTTTAGCTGAAAGCCTAGTGGGATACAGACAGCTAAGGACAGCATCAGGCAACACCACTGACAGGACATAGAAGGTGGTAAATGTTGACTACCTTGCCTTCCTGCATCTTGAAAGGGCTGACAGAAACTGCAACCACGGTGGCCTTGATTGAGGAGCAAGCCAAGCTCTAACCAAACTTCTTTCAAAGTAATTAGATATTTATGTTAAATACAATAAAGGTCACTCCCCCAATTATTCTTTGTGCTCAATTCAGTCCCTGTTGGAGGGAAGAGCAGAATGACAGGAACAGTTCCAAGAACACAGCATGGCATAAACACAGGGACTTCACAGGGGTGAGGAGTCAATCTTGGCTCTTCTGCTTTACTTTATTAGATCCGGTAGACTTGGGTAACTTCACCCCATATTTTTTTAATTGAGAATTTCATACATGCATACATGTTTCATGAAATCCATACTCCATTCCCTTCCTTCCTCTAATTCTTCCCCTATACCGTCCACCATCTTCCTAAATACACACTCTCTGTCTCTCTCTCCTCTTCCTCCCCTCTTCCTCCTTCTCCTCCTCCTCCTCCTCCTCCTCCTCCTCCTCCACTGAGTTCACTGGGTACCTGGGTATGGGACAGTCTACTAGAATGTGAGTAGTCACTGAGGTGCCACGTCTTTGAAGAAAATGGAATCTCTCCCAACAGCCATCCATAGCCAATAGCTCCCAGCTAGAGGTAGGTTCTTGAGCCCCTCTCCCACCCATGCTAGTATTTGGGCTGGTTTGGTCTTCTGTAGGTCTTGACTAGGTAGCTACAGCTTGCTTTCCTAGTGATAGATTTGTAAACTGTAAAGAGAACCTCCCTCTCCCCTTCCTTTCCACAGGCTCCCTTTCCATACACCACAGCTCTGTGCACACTGCCTGATGCCATGAACATGCCAAATCAAGCAAATAAAGTTCTATTAAAAATTTAAAAAGAAATTTTAAAAAAAGGAAAGAAAGAAAGACAGAAAGAAAGAAAAGAAAGTGTTCAGAAGGCAATTCAGTATGTTTCCAAATGCTAAACAGGATAAAGGATGCAATGTCCAACAGTGTGACTGTTTTGTCTCCATCTTTCTTTCCCTTCAGTACTCATTATCTTCAAATATACCATGTGCAAATATGTATGTTCATCATTTCATGTTTTATCCTAATCTGAGATTTTTGAAGTAGTAGTTGCTGTTATTACTATTGCTCTCCCTGCCCATTCTGGCATGCCTTGCACCAAGTCACTTGCTGAGATATATATATATATATATATATATATATATATATATATATACACACACACACACACATACATATATACATAGATATACATATATATACATACACACACATACATATATATATACACACACACACATATATATACATATACACACATACACACACATATATATACACACACACATACACATATATATATATACACACACACATATATATACATATACACACATACACACACATATATATATATGTATATATATATATATATATATATATATATACATACACATATATATACACACATACACACACAGATGGTCCTCAACTTACCATAGTGTCTAGAGTTAGGGTTTTCTTTTTTTTTTTTTTTTTTTTTTTTTTTTTTATAATGACATATCTCACTTTTATTTCATATGCACCTCATATATAGCCCAAAGGTAATTTTTTTTTCTTTTTTTTTTTTTTTATATTTTTATTACATAATTTCCTCAATTACATTTCCAATTCTATCCCAAAAGTCCCCCATAGCGCCCCCCACTTCCCTACCCACCCATTCCCATTCTTTTGGCCCTGGCATTCCCCTATATTGGGGCATATAAAGTTTGCAAGTCCAATGGGCCTCTCTTTCCATTGATGGCCGACTAGGCCATCTTTCGATACATATGCAGCTAGAGACAAGAGCTCCAGGGTTCCGGTTAGTACATCATGTTGTTCCAACAATAGGGTTGCAGATCCCTTTAGCTCCTTGGGTACTTTCTCTAGCTTCTCCATTGGGAGCCCTGTGATACATCCAATAGCTGACTGTGAACATCCACTCCTGTGTTTGCTAGGCCCCTGCATAGTCTCACAAGAGACAGCTATATTTGGGTCCTTTCAGCAAGATCTTGCTAGTGTATGCAATGGTGTCAGCGTTTAGAAGCTGATTATGGGACGGATCCCTGGATACAGCAGTCTCTAAATGGTCCATCCTTTCATCACAGCTACGAACTTTGTCTCTGTAGCTCCTTCCCTGGGTGTTTTGTTCCCAATTCTAAGAAGGTGCATAGTGTCCACACTTTGGTCTTCATTCTTCTTGAGTTTCATGCGTTTAGCAAATTGTATCTTATATCTTGGGTATCCTAAGTTTTGGGCTAATATCCACTTATCAATGAATACATATTGTGTGAGTTCTTTTGTGATTGTGTTACTTCACTCAAGATGATGCCCTCCAGGTCCATCCATTTGGCTAGGAATTTCATAAATTCATTCTTTTTAATAGCTGAGTAGTACTCCATTGTGTAAATGTACCATAATTGAGTTAGGGTTTTCAAATTCACTTTGGTATAACAGTATTACACAGTCAGGATTAACCTGTTAAGCTTTTGATCTCTGGTCTTTCTTCTGGCTATGGATACACAGCATACAATCTGGAGATGCTGGGCAACAGCATTGTGTTGACATCCCACTTACACAGCATTAAGAAGATAAACCAAAGATGCTCTTGTGTATTATGTTGTCAAAGTATGTCATCATGTTAGATGTTTTCAACTTGACAGCATCTATAACCACCTAGAAAATGGGCTTCTGGCAAATGCTTCTGAGGATTTTCTTGATTATGATAATTGATGTGGGAAGACCCTTCTTAATTATGGGTGGGGTCATCCCCTGGTATGTACAAAGAAAGTGAACTAGCATGAATTCATTTTTCTGATTTCTGGTTGTAGATGTAATGTTACCAGCTACTTACAGCTGTCTTGACATTCATACCAGGAAAGACGTTACCCTAGAACTGTGAGCCAGTATAAACCCTTTCTCCCTTAAGTTGCTTTTGTCAGAGCATTTTATCACAGCAAAAGGAAAAGAAATAAAAAACAGTAGGACTAGGTATGTTAAGATGCATTCTGACTTGGTGATATATTCTGTTTACCAGGAATTTATGGGGACAGAATCCTGTCATAAGTCAAGGACCATCTGTTTGTAAAACCTCATTCGTTCTGAATCTTCACAGAGCAAGGTGAGAAGTAGGTACAAACTGCACTCTGAGAGTTTGAGAAGGAATAGCAAGTTTGTACATCCTGTTTGTCCCTCGAGCACTGAAAAAGTTAAAGAAAGAACAGTGATAAAGTGAACTCTAGAGAAATCGATGTTCACAAGCCAGGCACCTGAAGAGGCTTTTACTTCTGCTACAGATCTTTGAATACCAATATAAACCTATGAAGTTCTGAACTCCACTTAGCACTGATTCTGATCATGTCCACTTGTAATAGAAAACCTCATGATGCCCAGAGACCATACTAGACTTGGTTTATAATTATGAGCTCAGTATATTTTCTTTGAAGCTCTCCCTCAACGTCATCCTTCTTCTGGTGTAATGTGTCTATTGCGTCTCTTGTAACAGACACATGTCTACATGAGTGATCAAATTATTTTGGGCTGAAGTGCTCAAGATTATTGTATCTGTGCATATATTACACTTCTGGAGCCTATAGGGGTTATTTAAGAACGAATTGAGTATGTAAATGTGTGAATAGAATCTCCCAGAGGGGTTTATCTTCTCTGGGTAGCATCTTAGATTTTGGACCTGTTTTTCTACACTTTATGTTTATTTTTAAATCAAAATATACCATTCTTCTCTCTTCTCCCCATTTATCCTTCTTATAGGAACTCGGACTTCTCTGACAGTGGAGAGCATAAGGAACACATGTGTCTAAATGTGTTACCTCCTGTATTAGTCAGGGTTCTCTAGAGTAACAGAAGTCATGGGTAATCGCTATATAGTAAAGGAATTTATTGATGACTTACAGTCTGCAGTCCAACTCCCAACAATGGTCAGAAACAGCTGTGAATGGAAGTCCAAGAATTTAGCAGATGCTCAGTCCCACACGGCAAGCAGGCGAAGGAGTTGGATTTTCTTCTTCCAATGTCCTTATATGGTCTCCAGCAGAAGGTGTAGTCCAGATTAAAGGTGTGTACCACCACACCTTTAATCCCAGATGGCCTTGAACTCAGAGATCTCCTTGTCTTAATCTTCTGGAATCCATAGCCACTATGCTTCAAGATCTTCATACCAAGATCCAGGTCAGAAACTTCTATCTCCCAGCCTCCAGATTAGGATCACTGGTGAGCCTTCCAATTCTGGATTGTAGTTCATTCCAGATATAGTCAAGTTGACAACCAGGAATAGCCACTACACCTCCTCAGTGACATTTGTGTTTCAAGAGGCTTCTGAGCCTCCAAAGCATAAGTCCAGTAAACAAATCACTAACTGGTCAAGAGGAATCATTATGGATCTCTGAACAAATTATCTAGGGAACAATGCCTAGACAATGCAGTGAGAAAGTTCTTTCTATAACATGGAATATGTTATGAAAATATCAATTTTTAAAGATTCTATTTGTTACAATGCTAAAGGCCAATCAAGTCACTGACTTTTTAATACTACCACTTTAAACTCTCATTATATAAACCCCTACTTTCACAAAGTATAGGTATTGAAGTCTTTGAAGTTATAGATTTCATTATTTATTTCTCTTGCACATGTGATGGACCTGTTATGCGACACGTACTGCTTTAGACTCTCGGGGTACATTAAAAAACAATATAGATAACAAGCTCTCCCCTCATGGAGATTGTATTCTAGCTAAAGCATCAGACAATGCATGGTGCTGTCCACATCCTGGCTGGGTCTTCTCAGTTATGTCAGTCATCTCTAGAAACTCCCTCACAGACACAGAACTGGGGGTGTCTAGCCTCCAAGGTCTCTCTTAACCTAGTCAAGTTGACAGTTATGGTTAACCTTCATTGTATGGTGGTTTGAATGAAAAATGTTCTCCATAGGCCCATGTATTTAAACACTTGATCCGTAATTGATGGCACTCGTTGGGAAGTTTATGGAACCTTTAGGAAGTGAACACTTTTCTAAAGGATGTATGTCACTGGGGGCAGGCTTTGGGGGCTTATAGCTTTGACCCGGTTCCTGTGTCCTCCCCTAATCCCCACTTCCTGTGTGAGGGTGAAAATGATAACAGACAGGGTCTTGCTTTTCCTACTGAGTTTCCCCTGACTGTAGCTTTGCCTTTCTAGCCATGATGGATTTGGTCCCTCTAAACTGTAAGCCAAAGCAAACTCTTTCCTAAGTTGCTTTTGGTCAGTGTATTTTATCACAGCAACATAAAACTAACTGATAGCAGTGGTGTCCATGGGATCCATGTGTCATATTATGGGTTTGGGTCTCTGCTCTGAGGGGAAAGGGAAGCCAATGCAAGTTTTAATCAAGGGGTGATTTGCATGTTAAGGCATTAGCTCTGTGCAGAGATGAAGGATGGAGCCAATTTCAGTGTTCTGGGTCACTGGTGATAGTGACTCACATGACTAGCCTCCTCAAGAGTAAGACACAGGGATGTTTTGACAGTTGAATTCACAGTTTCCCAGTGAACTCTTCAAGTGTAACAGACAAATAGGACTGACTTCAAGGTCTTCCATAAAACCAAGAGGAGAAAGATTATGAATACAATAAGTTCGGTGAGTTGGGGAAGATAGGGCCTCGACACACTAAGTTTGAAATATCTGTTGCTACTGAGATATAAGATAGTGAGTCAAGCACCCTAAGACAGCTTTCAGAGCTTCTGAGTATATTTCTGTCTCATATGTTGGACATGCTT
Source organism: Mus caroli (assembly GCF_978045245.1). Taxonomy (NCBI): domain Eukaryota; kingdom Metazoa; phylum Chordata; class Mammalia; order Rodentia; family Muridae; genus Mus; species Mus caroli. The sequence goes on from NW_028227256.1 coordinate 162,416,840, forward strand.
GCTGGAAAGCCAGGGCTGGCTACAGATGAAAGGTGATACACATTCTACTTCTACATCTAGCTAGTTTCTGCTTTTATTCTCAGAAAAATATCTGTAAACACAAGGAGTAAGGCACTTGATATTTCTCTAAATACATAACTAAGTAGCACTTATAATTAGAGATTTATATAGACTATTAAAATGATCTAACTATAATAAGGGTGTATCTTCCTGCTGTGATGATTAAATTCATACCTATATATTAACTGACCACTATATTACTGTACTTTATATTTCAATGACCTCAAATTTACTTACATTTTATATTTGGTTCAACTAGCATGCTATCACATTGAAAGAAGTGTATATAATATACAATCTTATTACTCTGTTAAAAGAAACATCCTGTTTTCTCTTATTCTTTTGAACTTTATTTAAAGGCATTGGTTAGGATATTTTACAACTACATGGCTCTTAGCTCTGGGAACCCATAGAGAAAGTTTAGCAGGATCCAGAGCACAGTAGTAGAACTATGTAGAGAATGGAGATCCAGAGCACAGTGATAGGACCACACAGAGGATGGGGATCCAGAGCACAGTGATAGGACCACATAGAGGATGGGGATCCAGGGCACAGTGATAGGACCACACAGAGGATGGGGATCCAGAGCACAGTGATAGGACCACACAGAGGATGGGGATCCAGAGCACAGTGATAGGACCACACAGAGGATGGGGATCCAGAGCACAGTGATAGGACCACATAGAGGATGGGGATCCAGAGCACAGTGATAGGACCACACAGAGGATGGGGATCCAGGGCATAGTAGTAGGGCCATGTAGAGGATGGAGAAGTGGAATAGTTCCACTGAAATCTTATTCTGTTTTAAAACAAAAAAATCCCAACCAACCAACTAAACAACAACAACAACAGCAACAACAGATGCTGATCACCACTGTGGACCTAATAACACCTGATCTTAAGGGTTTATACCTGATCTTTGGGTATTTATGTCTGTTTTTACTGTTAAGTAAAATCTATGGACAACTGAATATTCTACTTACACTCACCTGTTCCCTTCTCATTTTAAAAATGTATTGTTAAGTTTTAATTATATGTACATATATGTCTGTCTGTAGATGTGTATACTGGTGGAGACCAAACAATGGTATGTCTTTCTCTGGCACTGGGCTTACAGGCAGTTGTGAGCCACCTGACATGGATTCTTGGAACTGAAATCCAACTCTCCTCAAGAGCAGCAACTATTCTTAATCAGTGATCCATCTCTCCATCCCCCCATCTCATCATGAATTTGACATTTCTAGTGATGAGAACAGGAGATTTGAACTGTTGAGTCAGTTTTAAGAGCAGGGACCCCGAGAATGAGCAGTTTAATAAATTCTTGTTCTTGACCAACAACAGGAAGTGTTCTTGGTTCTGTACTGGCTAAAGGCCAGGGAAACCAGGCAGGATGCCTCTGGTTTCTTTCCTCTCTTCTCCAAAAGGATCACCTGTGCCTGGAGTCTTTATATAATGGTGTGACTAAAACTCCAACCATAGACACTAATCCTTTCTGGTGTACAGCTTGGAATTGGATATCCAGAGTTTCGTGGTAAAAATAGGTTATTCTGAGATTTTAGCCCATCTCTTAAATGATTTTCGTGTCTCAACACTTGAAGGAGATATGTTAGATAGCTAGACAGGGATTAATATCACTGAGATCCTAGAAGACGAACTCTTTCTCATGGTTTGGCTTTGGTCCCAGCCTCCCATTTTCTTGGTAATAGTAGAAAGGTAAACATTAGCTTTGCCACTCCTTAGACCTCTTGGTCAACAGAATAAGATGCCTGTGTTCCTGAGTAGAAACATGATAGTTTGATCTGCTCCAAAGATTAGAACATTATATATTATTATTCCTCCTTTGAGCATTAATGCCTCTGGGCCTGCCAGTCATCTGGGGCAAGAGATCGCTCCTCAAGAAGACTGATGTATCCAAAGCTAAGAAGATGGCAGAAATAATGGTTCCTTTAATGAGGCAATGTATTTCTCCTTCCCAGAAACCCCTCCTCCATGCAGCTGTTTATGGTGTCTCTTATCATGTGGTTTGCCCACCTTTTCTGAATCCTAACTCAGAAAAGCACAACGTTTTTTTCGGTTCTTCTTTCTATTCCTTTTTGTTTGTTTGTTTTGAAAACTGGCCAAAAGCCTGAACAGGCTTTCTTTGGCACTCTGGGCTTTGTTGCTCTTTCTCCAACTCCACTTTCCCTTCTGCCATGCAGCTGCTTGCCTGACTAGGTTGCAAAGGCATGGGTTCTCCTCCTCTTCACACCCAAAGTTGTCAAGACTTATAGTTTGCCTCCCCTGTTGCTTTCCCTTCAAACTCTAATAAAAATTTCTTCACTCTTCCTTCAGTCTATTTAAAATTATTTTATGAATGAGATTAAGAACCCCAGAGAAGGAACTCCAAGTTCTCTAATTTCTGCAGTTTCTTAAACAGAAGCAGTAGTCAGTGTCACGTGACTTAGGGTCTTATTCGCACTTGAGTGTAGAAAAGGATCATTTATTGGTGTAAGCAAGCCCTTGTGTTGTGACTGGTTTTCAGCAAAGCACAGTGCATTCTATCTACCTCCAGGGCCTACAGTGAAATTTATAATAATAACATCAGATAGATTGGAGCACAGTGACATTTTAGCAATGACCACATACTTTCAACCTTAATAGAGTGTGTCTGCAAATGTTATTGACAGTTTAAATGCTAATTTTAGTTATTTTTCAAAATTGTTGTCTTGACAAAGCCTCTATCCAGTTCTCATTTTCTTTTCAAAAAAAATGCAGATTCAATCAGAATTATTTAAGAAAAAAATAAGAAAGTTCAAACTTTCTTTTAAAGTTAAGAAAACTAAACTTAACTACTACGTTGGCACAAAAGTTGTCCTCTGCTTAGTTTAGTATTCTGGCATATACCAAAATGCACTATGTGCTATTTAGTATGAGAACCGTATGTGTGTTTAAATCTACAGTAGTCATGTTGCAGATCTGTGGAACTTAATTATCATACATATTCATATTGCTTGACAATTCACAAACACTGAGAGAAGCTCTACTATGATACTTCTGTATGTGTCTCCGGTTTCCTTTGAAGACTAAAAATAATGTTCACAAGAATAGAGTTGCTTCATGGAACCTTCATAGTCAAGCAAAAACTCAAGTGCCTTCTATTCCAATCAATTTCGTTTATAGTCAAGGAACTCAGAGCTTGCCCATGGATCCCAGGCGGGTCTGTGTCCAGTGGCCAGAACGAGGCTAGAAAAGGAAGTTTGGTTTTCCTCCAATTCCTTTACTTTCTTACAAGAGATAGATCTAACCATGACTCCCTAGAAAATAAATGGTAAGAAGGAAAAATTTAATGTTAAATGAAGGTCAATCTATTAAGAATTTCTCGATAGAGTGGATTCAGTCCTTAGGGCACATTATAGAACTCTGTCATTATTTGCACAAGGTGCAAGGTGAACACACTATGTGAAGGTTCTCAGTTCTAAAGATAGAAGTGTCTTGACTGCTTGTACATCATGTACCGTTTTCATTACTTCTAGATGATCTAAACTAGACAAAATATAGAATTATAAGCCAAATTTTTCCTTAGCTAAAATTCTTTAGTGATTTTTCATTGTCTACACAGGTCAAAGACTTCATTTTACCCTGACTACATCTTCTTCTCATCTCTTACACTGCCTCAACCTTCTTCCTTTTATTATGCAATAAATAATATGGTTATGGCTTCTACTATGCATTTGTGTTTTGCTCTCCCTCGCAGTTGAAGTGTCTTCATGACATGGCAGCCTCATTTCTCTTTTCTGGCTCATTTCTGAGGCTTCAGGTGACATTGTCAGTTGGCTCTCCTTGATATGGCCAGTGCTCCCCAACTTCCTGGATTTTATTCTTCTGCCCTGATTAGGTATTTCCCTCTGCATACTTGATCCCTGCTTTTAAAACAGGTAATGACAAAACACTTTGTTCGATGACCACCTGATTTACTGTGGGTTCCTTGCAGGTTTAGTTTACAGCAAGCATAAGGTCTGACATATTGTAAAAGCATGGTATGAATTCAGTGAATGTCACTGGGATAATTAAATGATGAATAATTAAATGAGCTAATATACACAAAATGCATAGAGCGGTAGTTGGCACACTAAACATAGAGCATGCCAAGGAATAAATGAATAAACTTTAAGATCTTTCCAAGTTGTGTGTTCTTCTGCGTGGTGAACATTGTATTTCAACAGGAGTCAAACAGCAAGTGGATAGTCACTGGGATTTGTGGAGAGAACTGAGAAACATTCCAGTTTGGTTAACTCTAATGAAGAATTTTAAATGGGGAAATATCTTATATAGGTTCTGCAAAGAGTTCTCAAAGTGAACTGTGTAAAAACCACACCCCTGTCCAGTTTCATGGAAGCGCTCTTAGTATACAGAGAATGTGGCCTACTGTTATTGTTCCCAGAGGGAGGGGTATCACCCTTGCTCCTAGGCATTCAAGACCTTGAGTCTGTGACAGTTCTATGCCTAAAGCATCCACTAGGGGTCTAACTTTTGCAGTATTGTAATCCTGGGGGAAATGGTTCCATTTCCTTCTTGCCTGTAGTGGCAGTTGTTACGGTCTATGTACTGGTTGTACAGTCAGCCAAACTCCCACCATACTGAGCAGAATAGGAATAAAATAAACTTCTTAAGGGTAGAACTTTTCTCCTGGCCCAAGTTACTCTTCCACTCTCACTAGAAATGGGTGACTATAGCACAGGCAATTCAAACATCTTCTCCACTTGTAGAATGGTTTATATAGGTTACCATCTGCATGTAGCAGCTGGACTCAGTCCTTTCTAGTACTGATGCAATTTTTTTTTCCACATTTTATTTTTACTACAGATCTGTTGCATGCTGTAAATTTGAACTTTTGAAATTCTTTCTCTTTTTTTCCCCTTCCCACCAGCTGCCATTCTAAGAGTATCACAAATTCTGGAGTTCATCTCATTTCCACTCCAAGTACAGTACACTGTTGATAAACTTATTTCACATGGTGGCCATTAGTCTATTTATGAGCCTTCAGCTCCTCTTTAGGAGATGTTGAGTTATATTGGAAAAAATGAACATTAATATTTTCATAGGCCTTTGCATTTGATAATATTTTCACAAACACTGTGGTGTCTTGTCTTTGAAAGGCTCTGATTTATTGTGTAGGAATTCATTCATCACATTTGTTTTACAGTTTCAGTGAGTCTTCTAGGTCATGCAGAAAGAAAATGTCAGCAGTAGAATGATAAGCCTGGCTTGGGCTATAATGCATACGCTCTTATTTGCTAGAAGTTACCATATGATGTTAACCATGAAAGCACCCTAGGAGATACTTCCCATGTGCATTGGTTTTCTTGGAGTGATAGATTTTTAGGGAAGAGAATTCAAGGGAGAAATTGAGGGTGAAGTGTGGAGAAGTGAATGTTTGTACACCAACAGAACTGACTCATTTTCTCCTTGAAAGTTTTACATATCATGATATTAATTAATGTATTGTCATTGTGCTGTCTGTTCTCTATGTAAAAGGAAAATATGCCTTGACTGCTCGCCACTCTCTCATACATGATTCTGACATAGTAGAAAATGGAAACAATGTCTAGAAAGTGTTCTCCAGTTTTCTCTCTCTGATCCTTTCTTTCTTTCTTTCTTTCTTTCTTTCTTTCTTTCTTTCTTTCTTTCTTTCTTTCTTTCTTGGTATTTTTAAATCTTTATTAACAACTTATTATAAGACAGTTACTTTCTAAATTTCTGAGGATATGAAAAAAAGTTCTGCTCCTGGGTATACAAGAATATGAATATTTCCACTCTGGATATATATATATATATATATATATATATATATATATATATATATATATATATATACACACTCTCTCATTTTTGTGTGTGTATGTGTCTAAAATTTTTGTAAGAGTAACCATGAAAACTTAAGTGAAGAAGAATTTTTCTCAGTTTAATATTAAAATATTCTGACTCTCCTAGTGGCAGAAAGTAGTGTGGTTAGAGGAGCTTTGGACCAACCGAGACAAAGTACTCATAACACCTGGACGGGAACCACCCAAAAGACAGTATAACTGAAAGTCTAGGAAATGGTTCTTTCGTCTATTATTTAGATTTAATCCTTTTAGACATACAATCTTGATGTAAATATCATTACTATTACCCTTATATTATTATTATATCTGCCATCTCTTACCCCAAATAATCACCAGAAGCAACGTTTCTCATCTGATTTCTTTTCAACTTTTGTGGTCCTCTCTGTGCTGCATGTAAACGTCACCATGAACAATGTCTTGCCAGTTATTCCTGACAGGAGGCTTCCCTTCTACAGGGCCTAGCCAATATCTTCAAGCCAGAGATGCAGAGGAGAACATAGAACTAGCCATGTAGGGAAAGAAGTATAAGGTAGCAGGCTTTCCTTTGGCAACAGTGTGTGACGGGTGAGTAACACCAAGACTTGCTGTGGACATTGGAACAGCACAAAAACAACAGAGGAAAAATTGAGGTGATTATGATCGTGGTTATTTATGTCTATGTGAAAAGTACAATGCCTGAACATATGCTTTAATTGCTTAAATATATGAATCTTAAAGCATCCAAGGAAGGGAAAGCATGCTGTTTGCTTAAGCCAACAAAGAAGGATGAAGTATAATCATGGGATAGTAAACCAAAAAAAGGCAGGAAAAGGAAGGAAGGGTAAAAGTAACAGATGAGATATGATGAAGTCAAATCTGTTATGTCAGAATTACAACCAACAATGTCAATAATCACATTACATGTAAAGATGAATGACAGCTGATAAAAAAGCAATGTTTTTCAGGTTAGACTAAGGAACGGTATACAAACGTATACTTCTTATAAGAAAATAGCTTTGAATAGACACAAATGGATTAAAAGTAAAAGAATGTTAAATGTAAGGTCTCAATGTAAGAAACTAGGAAAAATAAGATGATGAAGGGAAAGAAAGTATGCAAAAGGCATGGGGTGAGAAGAGAAATTCACTGAAATAAAGGAAAACAGTGGAGAAAAATAGTAAGTGGGAAAAATGACCTTTCTCGAAGATAATAAAATTGCCTATGACTGATTAGGAGAGAAAGAAACCAATCCTCACTGGAAGGAGAGGAGTTGTGTAGCTTCAGCATCGATAGACATTAAAATGGTAAATAAGGGAAATTTGTCAGCTATTAAGCCAACAAGTTTGACAACTTGGATGAAATGGGATCAATTCTAGAAAACACACAGACCACCAAAGCTTACTCAAGAAATAACACGTAAATGGAATTGCTGTGTATCCATTATGAAAATTAAATTTGCTGCTCTAAATATTTTGTAAAGAAAACTTTTAAACTACACATCTTCACCTCATCCATATACGGGCAGTGCCAACTCTATACAGATTCTGTCAAAGAAGCAAAGAGGAGGAAATGCTTCTCAAGTCAATGATGAGGCCAGCAAGATTCTGAATCTCAAATAGAGAAAGAGAAAAACAGTCATAAAGACATCACGGATACATACTGCTCATAACTGAACTGTTTAAAAATATTGGCTTTTTCAATATTTATGTGTATGTGTGCATATGAGTATAGGTGCCCAGCAAAGCCAGAGGAGGATATTGGATCTTTGGTAGCTGGAGTTATAGGCAGCTGTGAACCACCTAATGTGTGTGGCTGCTGGGAACTGAACTCAGGTCCTCTGCAAGAGCAGCAGGTGATACTAACCCCGGAGTTATCCCTCCAGCCTCATAAATGTAGGCAAACTCTTCAATCAATCTTGGAGAAAATGACATTTTTATATGAAAAGAGAATACTTTATAAATAAATGTACTTTATCATGAAATGTAACATTGGTTTAACATCTAAATAATCAACTGATGCAATCTGCTATGCAGAAAAATATGAACAAAAATTCAAAGCCCGTTGCTTGTTAAAACTCAGCACTATAGTAAGAGAAAATTCTGGTAAGAGACTTCTAAAAAATTCTACAATGAGTAAAATAACACTGAAAAATACTAGGAAAAGTAGTGAGGAATAGGTACTGTAACCAGGTTGTTTACATTATACTGAGAGTCCCAACCGATGGATGGAAGGAAAGAAGGAAGGAAGGAAGGAAGGAAGGAAGGAAGGAAGGAAGGAAGGAAGGAAGGAAGAAGGGAAGAAAGGAAGGAAGGAAGAAAAAGGAAGAAAAAGGAAGAAGAAAGGAAAGGAAGACAGACAGACAGAGAGACAGACAGAAAGACAGACAGAAAGACAGAAGGGCAGAAAGACAGAAGGACAGAAAGACAGACAGAAAGACAGACAGAAAGACAGACAGAAAGACAGAGGGCAGAAAGACAGAAGGACAGAAAGACAGAAAGATAGACAGAAAGACAGAAAGACAGACAGAAAGACAGAAAGACAGACAGAAAGACAGAAAGACATACACTTACTCTTTGCCAATAATGTGCTAGTCTTTGTAGAAGTTCAGCAGAATCTTATCAGTAGCTCTGATAATTGAACATAACAGGTTTGCAGGATGCAAAGGTGATACACAAAATCAATTGTAACAATGAGCAATTGTATATTATAAATTGGCATTTATAGTAGCAATAAAATAAACAATACAGAGTAATAAAGAAGACATGAGAGGTTCAATCCCTGCAAACTGGAAACTATACAAACATTCCTAACAGAACTCAAAGAAGATCTAGTGAGATAAGCTATTTTAATGGATTCGGGAATTGTCATGGCTTGGGTATTTGCATCCCTGAAAAGGCTTGTGTGCCTTGATTGTAAGTTTCTGGATTTCTGGGCTGTGACTGGATTGTAGTAGCTCTAGCTTCATCAGTGGATACATTAGTTGGTTCATAATTTGACGCATTGTTGGAAGATGGTAGAAACCAGGGAAGTAGGTCACTAGGGGCATGTCTCTGAAGGGCACATTTCGTTCCTGCCTCTTTCTCTCAACCTCTCTGCCTTATGTCCTCCACAAGGTGAATGACTCTGATTTGCCATGAACTCCCTACCTTATTCTTCCCCACTCTTACACAGGACCAGTGAGATAAGTAGTGATGGATTGAAGACCCTGAAACTAATCTGGAGGAAAGCCTCCTAAACTGGTACAGGTGTTTTTGTCATCATGATGAAAAATGGCCAACTCTGAGGATTCATTCTTAGATGCCCACTTCCCTACCCATGTGTGAGCACACCTAAATAAAAACATGGAGACAGTGTTAGACAGACAGTGATGCACCAGGCCTCCCTTATGTAGTTGGTAATGATATACAGTGCCCTAGGTACGTAGGACAAAGCTTAGCAGTTTTTTTCAAAACTAAACCCATTCTTACAGCTCAGGAAAGACAGTCCTTCTCACTCATTCCAGAAAAGGGAGAACTTACATATGAAGAAAAATCCATGTGTACAATTGTTGGCAGGTTTATATGTGATAACCCAAAGATAGGAGCAACCAAATACCTTTTTGTAGGTGAACAGATGGATGATGAATGTGGCATATTCAAACTGCAGAGGGTGTTCCCAATGGAATATATATATATATATATATATATATATATATATATATATATATATGTATATATATACCCTCAAATTTCAGTTTTGGGGGTTGTGCATTCTGTGGGTTTAGATAAATATCTATTGACAGCATCCCTAAACTCTTCTATGTTCTATCAATGACACCTCTTTCCCCTAGATCCTAGCAACCACTGAACTTTTTACTCTCTATATGTACAGAATGTTATGATCGTTCAGAATATGTTACATTTTTGATTACCTTCTGTCATGCTTATGTGAAATGCTTATGAAGTTCTGACTTTTCATGGCATGAAGATTCTTTTTGTTTGGGGCTAGATTATACTCTACCATCTGGTTGTACTTTACCTATGGACACCAGGTTTCTTCTCAGTCTTGTCATTTCTGAATAATGCTACTTTATCTGAATTCAGGTTTTCTATGGCCACACATCTTGAACTCACTTGAGTGAGGTCTGAGGAGTGTGGTTGTTGTTATAGAGACTTATAAAGTGACCGTACTACTTTACACTTCCACAAGCAATGGACAAGAATCCTGTTGTGTCTCCTTCTCGTCGTTTGGTGTGGCCAGTTGTTGTTGTTTTTAATCCTAAACACTTAAATTGATATGAGGTAGTAACTCATTGTAGTTTTAGATCGTGTTTCTAGTCAACATAGAGATAGAAACGATGAATCAGTGAACAGTTTTCAGAGGGAAGGGATGACTGAGATGGTAGACAGGATGCGTATCATATAAAAGCAGTTGTGTTAGAGGCATTTTTGGAATGATGAACAGTTTGTACTGTTTGTGGGGATGGTTAGGCAACTCTACATGTGTTGCAAGGATATAAAACTGCACACACAGCCAGGAGATGCTGGCACACGCCTTTAATCCCAGCACTTGCAAGGCAAAGGCAAGTGGATCTCTGTGAGTTCAAGGCCACCTTGGTTTACAGAGTGAGACACAGGAGTTCCAGAGCTAAAACAGAGAAACCCTGTTTTAAAAAAATAAAACAAGCCGGGCATGGTGGCACACGCCTTTAATCCCAGCACTCGGGAGGCAGAGGCAGGCAGATTTCTGAGTTCGAGGTCAGCCTGGTCTACAGAGTGAGTTCCAGGACAGCCAGGGCTAAACAGAGAAACCCTGTCTCGAAAAACCAAAAACAAACAAACAAACAAACAAAAATAAAACAAACAAAAACAAAACAAAACACCAAACAGAAAAACCCCAAAAAGGAAAAAGACACACACATGATGCATGGTTTTATTGGTTTATAATGCATTAACTGTATTATGAAAATATTGGGGTAAATAAGTTGAAGGCTCTGTGTATCTATATCACTTTTGAAACTTCCTATAAATCTATAGTTATTTCAAATAAAAAGGTTTTAAAATGTCAATGGTCCCCCAAATGATGAATAGATTCCAGAGAGTACTATACAGGGCCTAGAAGGTGTTTTTACAGGAATTACAATGCTGATTTAGAACTTTAGGTCAAAGTTCAAAAGAACTAAAGTCATCAATGAGACCATGCAGAAGATGGAAGAAGTTGGAAGAATTAAGCTATCTCACTTACTGTAAATCTACAGTAATACCAAGATGCAGACTGTTGATAAACAGACAGATCAATAAAACGATTCAGAATAAAGCTCACATGTGTATGGTCAGTTTGCTTTTTAGATAAAAATGAAGAGATAATTCAGTGGAGGGAAGAGAGCGGCCATTCCATCAACTGTGCTGCACAATCAGCCACCTACAAGGAAATGAAGTAGAATTGTATCTCAGGAGGACACGTGCTTAACAAGAGCAAGGCTTTGCTTCTTACACACACACACACACACACACACACACACACACACCATGTAAACATCCAATACACAGTATGCATGTGCACATTAGTACATGAAACACTTTGCAATCTTTGCAAACTTTCTAGTTTGGGGGTTTAGCACCTCTACTGTACTAATTAATTAATTAATCTAAGAAATTTTGACAAAATGATCACTCTCCTTAACTATTTAATTTTTATTCCTTGACAATTTCATATACATATACAGGGAATTTTGATGTTTTCACCCCTATTTCTTTCTCTCATTCCCCTTCTGTGTTAATTTGAATAAAGTGCTGCACACAAGTGTCAGGGATTTAAATTCTTCATCCCCAGCTAGTGGCTGTTTGGGGAAGATTAGGAGATGTGATGTTGATGGAGGAAGTATGTGACCAGGGGAGAACTAACAGTTTCCAAAGACTTTAGTCCATCAGCTTTCTTTGCTGTCTGTTTATGGATCAGGCTGTGAGCTCTCGGCTTCTGCTCCAGGCCATACCTGCTTGCCTGCTGCTATGATGTCTGCAATGATGGTCATGGACTCTGAACTGGCTAGAACTGTCAGCCCCAAATACATCTTTTCTTCTCTAAGTTGTCTTGGTCATGTTGTTTTATCACAGCGATAGCAAAGTACCTAATATATACACTTCTGCTGCTGAAACATTTATTTTATTCCCAAGAAGTCGCCATCCTAAATCCATGCCATTGAGTGTGAGAGCCACTGAGTTTAACTAGGATTGCATCCGGGAGCCCAAGGTTATTTCCTGGAGCATGAACAACTTATCTGTGGCTACACTACTGAAGAAAATGATAGTCACCAGCCTTCATTAACTGTCGGTAGTCCCCCGAGGGAGGGAGGGGCCTCATAAGCCCCTCCCTTATCCATGATGGATGGTTCACCAGGCCAATCTTTTTTTTTTTAATATTTAATATTTTTTTATTACGTATTTTCCTCAATTATATTTCCAATGCTATCCCAAAAGTCCCCCATAACCCCCCCCCCCACTTCCCTACCCACCCATTCCCATTCTTTTGGCCCTGGCATTCCCCTGTATTGGGGCATATAAAGTTTGCAAGTCCAATGGGCCTCTCTTTCCAGTGATGGCCGACTAGGCCATCTTTCGATACATATGCAGCTAGAGACAAGAGCTCCGGGGTACTGGTGAGTTCATCATGTTGTTCCCCCTATAGGGTTGCAGATCCCTTTAACTCCTTGGGTACTTTCTCTAGCTTCTCCATTGGGAGCCCTGTGATCCATCCAATAGCTAACTGTGCTCATCCACTTCTGTGTTTGCTAGGCCCCGGCATAGTCTCACAAGAGACTGCTATATCTGGGTCCTTTCAGCAAAATCTTGCTAGTATATGCAATGATGTCAGGGTTTGGAAGCTGATTATGGGATAGATCCCTGGATATGGCAGTCTCTAAATGGTCCATCCTTTCATCACAGCTCCAAACTTTGTCTCTGTAACTCCTTCCATGGGTGTTTTGTTCCCAATTCTAAGAAGGGGCATAGTGTCCACACTTTGGTCTTCATTCTTCTTGAATTTCATGCGTTTAGCAAATTGTATCTTATATCTTGGGTATTCTAAGTTTTGGGCTAATATCCACTTATCAGTGAATACATATTGTGTGAGTTCCTTTGTGATTGTGTTACCTCACTCAAGATGATGCCCTCCAGGTCCATCCATTTGGCTAGGAATTTCATAAATTCATTCTTTTTAATAGCTGAGTAGTACTCCATTGTGTAAATGTACCAAAATTTCTGTATCCATTCCTCTGTTGAGGGGCATCTGGGGTCTTTCCAGCTTCTGGCTATTATAAATAAGGCTGCTATGAACATAGTGGAGCATGTGTCCTTTTTACCGGTTGGGACATCTTCTGGATATATGCCCAGGAGAGGTATTGCTGGATCCTCCGGTAGTACTATGTCCAATTTTCTGAGGAACCGCCAGACTGATTTCCAGAGTGGTTGTACAAGCTTGCAATCCCACCAACAATGGAGGAGTGTTCCTCTTTCTCCACATCCTCGCCAGCATCTGCTGTCACCTGAATTTTTGATCTTAGCCATTCTGACTGGTGTGAGGTGGAATCTCAGGGTTGTTTTGATTTGCATTTCCCTGATGATTAATGATGTTGAACATTTTTTCAGGTGTTTCTCTGCCATTCGGTATTCCTCAGGTGAGAATTCTTTGTTCAGTTCTGAGCCCCATTTTTTAATGGGGTTATTTGACTTTCTGGAGTCCACCTTCTTGAGTTCTTTATATATATTGGATATTAGTCCCTTATCTGATTTAGGGTAGGTGAAGATCCTTTCCCAATCTGTTGGTGGTTTTTTTGTCTTATTGATGGTGTCTTTAGCCTTGCAGAAGCTTTGTAGTTTCATGAGGTCCCACTTGTCAATTCTCGATCTTACAGCACAAGCCATTACTCTTCTATTCAGGAATTTTTCCCCTGTGCCCATATCTTCAAGGCTTTTCCCCACTTTCTCCTCTATAAGTTTCAGTGTCTCTGGTTTTATGTGAAGTTCCTTGATCCACTTAGACTTGACCTTAGTACAAGGAGATAGGAATGGATCGATTTGCATTCTTCTACATGATAACAACCAGTTGTGCCAGCACCATTTGTTGAAAATGCTGTCTTTCTTCCACTGGATGTTTTTAGCTCCCTTGTCGAAGATCAAGTGACCATAGGTGTGTGGGTTCATTTCTGGGTCTTCAATTCTATTCCATTGGTCTATTTGTCTGTCACTATACCAGTACCGTGCAGTTTTTATCACAATTGCTCTGTAGTAGAGCTTTAGGTCCGGCATGGTGATTCCACCAGAGGTTCTTTTATCCTTGAGAAGAGTTTTTGCTATCCTAGGTTTTTTGTTATTCCAGATGAATTTGCAGATTTCACTTTCTAATTCGTTCAAGAATTGATTTGGAATTTTGATGGGGATTGCATTGAATCTGTAGATTGCTTTTGGCAAGATAGCCATTTTTACAATGTTGATCCTGCCAATCCATGAGCATGGGAGATCTTTCCATCTTCTGAGCTCTTCTATAATTTCTTTCTTCAGAGACTTGAAGTTTTTATTATACAGATCTTTCACTTCCTTAGTTAGAGTCACGCCAAGATATTTTATATTATTTGTGACTATTGAGAAGGGTGTTGTTTCCCTAATTTCTTTCTCAGCCTGTTTATTCTTTGTGTAGAGAAAGGCCATTGATTTGTTTGAGTTAATTTTATATCCAGCTACTTCACCAAAGCTGTTTATCAGGCTTAGGAGTTCTCTGGTGGAATTTTAAGGTCACTTATATATACTATCATATCATCTGCAAAAAGTGATATTTTGACTTCATCTTTTCCAATTTGTATCCCTTTGATCTCCTTTTGTTGTCGAATTGCTCTGGCTAGGACTTCAAGTACAATGTTGAATAGGTATGGAGGAAGTGGACAGCCTTGTCTAGTCCCTGATTTTAGAGGGATTGCTTCAAGCTTCTCACCATTTACTTTGATGTTGGCTACTGGTTTGCTGTACATTGCTTTTATCATGTTTGGGTATGGGCCTTGAATTCCTGATCTTTCCAAGACTTTTATCATGAATGGGTGTTGGATCTTGTCAAATGCTTTTTCCGCATCTAACGAGATGACCATGTGGTTTTTGTCTTTGAGTTTGTTTATATACTGGATTACGTTGATGGATTTCCGTATATTGAACCATCCCTGCATCCCTGGGATGAAACCTACTTGGTCAGGATGGATGATTGTTTTGATGTGTTCTTGGATTCGGTTAGCAAGAACTTTATTGAGGATTTTTGCATCAATATTCATAAGGGATATTGGTCTGAAGTTTTCTATCTTTGTTGGGTCTTTTTGTGGTTTAGGTATCAGAGTAATTGTGGCTTCATAGAATGAGTTGGGTAGAGTACCTTCTGTTTCTATTTTGTGGAATAGTTTGTGAAGAACTGGGATTAGATCTTCTTTGAAGGTCTGATAGAACTCTGCACTAAACCCATCTGGTCCTGGGCTTTTTTTAGTTGGGAGACTATTAATGACTGCTTCTATTTCTTTGGGGGATATAGGGCTGTTTAACCTGATCTTGATTCAACTTTGGTACCTGGTATCTGTCTAGGAACCTCTCCATTTGGAGAGGATGAAAATCCAGGTTCTCCAGTTTTGTTGAGTATAGCCTTTGGTAGAAGGATCTGATGGTGTTTTGGATGTCTTCAGGATCTGTTGTTATGTCTCCTTTTTCATTTCTGATATTGTTAATTAGGATGCTTTCCCTGTGCCCTCTAGTGAGTCTGGCTAAGGGTTTATCTATCTTGTTGATTTTCTCAAAGAACCAGCTCCTTGATTGGTTGATTCTTTGAATAGTTTTTCTTGTTTCCACTTGGTTGATTTCGCCCCTGAGTTTGATTATTTCCTGCCTTCTACTCCTCTTGGGTGAATTTGCTTCCTTTTGTTCTAGTGCTTTTAGGTGTGTTGTCAAGCTGCTAATGTGTGCTCTCTCTAGTTTCCTTTTGGAGGCACTCAGAGCTATGAGTTTTCCTCTTAGAAATGCTTTCATTGTGTCCCATAAGTTTGGGTATGTTGTGGCTTCATTTTCATTGAACTCTAAAAAGTCCTTAATTTCTTTCTTTATTCCTTCCTTGACCAAGGTATCATTGAGAAGAGTGTTGTTCAGTTTCCACGTGAATGTTGGCTTTCTATTATTTATTTTGTTATTGAAGATCAACCTTAGTCCATGGTGATCTGATAGGATGGATGGGACAATTTCAATATTTTTGTATCTGTTGAGGCCTGTTTTGTGACCAATTATGTGGTCAATTTTGGAGAAGGTACCATGAGGTGCTGAGAAGGTATATCCTTTTGTTTTAGGATAGAATGTTCTGTAGATATCTGCCAGATCCATTTGATTCATAATTTCTCTTAGTTTCACTGTGTCCCTGTTTAGTTTCTGTTTCCATGATCTGTCCATTGGTGAAAGTGGTGTGTTGAAGTCTCCCACTATTATTGTATGAGGTGCAATGTGTGCTTTGAGATTTACTAAAGTTTCTTTAATGAATGTGGCTGCCTTTGTATTTGGAGCATAGATATTCAGGATTGATAGTTCCTCTTGGAGGATTTTACCTTTGATGAGTATGAAGTGTCCCTCCCTGTCTTTTTTAATGACTTTGGGTTGGAAGTCAATCTTATCAGATATTAGAATGGCTACTCCAGCTTGTTTCTTCATGCCATTTGCTTGGAAAATTGTTTTCCAGCCTTTCATTCTGAGGTAGTGTCTATCCTTTTCTCTGAGATGAGTTTCCTGTAAGCAGCAAAATGTTGGGTCTTGTTTGTGTAGCCAGTTCGTTAGTCTATGTCTTTTTATCGGGGAGTTGAGTCCATTGATATTAAGAGATATTAAGGAAAAGTAATTGTTGTTTCCTGTTATTTTTATTGTTAAAGTTGTCATTCTGTTCTTGTGGCTGTCTTCTTTTAGGTTTGTTGAGGGATTACCTTCTTGTTGTTTCTAGGGTGTGGTTCCTGTCCTTGTATTGGTTTTTTTCTGTTATTATCCTTTGAAGGGCTGGATTCGTGGAGAGATAATGTGTGAATTTGGTTTTGTCGTGGAATACTTTGGTTTCTCCATCTATGTTAATTGAGAGTTTGGCTGGGTATAGTAGCCTGGGCTGGAATTTGTGTTCTTTTAGTGTCTGTATAACATCCGTCCAGGATCTTCTGGCTTTCATAGTCTCTGGTGAAAAATCTGGTGTAATTCTGATAGGCTTGCCTTTATATGTTACTTGGCCTTTTTCTCTTACTGCTTTTAGTATTCTATCTTTATTTAGAGTATTTGTTGTTCTGATTATTATGTGTCGGGAGGTATTTCTTTTCTGGTCCAGTCTATTTGGAGTTCTGTAGGCTTCTTGTATGTTCATGGGCATCTCTTTCTTTAGATTTGGGAAGTTTTCTTCTATAATTTTGTTGAAGATGTTTGCTGGTCCTTTGAGTTGAAAATCTTCATTCTCATCCACTCCTATTATCCGTAGGTTTGGTCTTCTCATTGTGTCCTGTATTTCTTGGATGTTTTGAGTTAGGATCTTTTTGCATTTTACATTTTCCTTGATTGTTGTGCCAATGTTCTCTATGGAATCTTCTGCACCTGAGATTCTCTCTTCCATCTCTTGTATTCTGTTGCTGATGCTGGTATCTATGGTTCCAGATTTCTTTCCTAGGGTTTCTATCTCCAGTGTTGCCTCATTTTGGGTTTTCTTTATTGTGTCTACTTCCCTTTTTAGGTCTAGTATGGGTTTGTTCATTTCCATCATCTGTTTGGATGTGTTTTCCTGTTTTTCATTAAGGACTTCTACCTGTTTGATTAGGTTATCCTGTTTTTCTTTAAGGATTTGTAACTCTTTAGCAGTGTTCTCCTGCAATTCTTTAAGGGATTTTTGTGTTTCCTTTTTATTGTCTTCTACCTGTTTACCAGTGTTCCTTTGTATTTCTTTAAGTGTGTTAATAAAGTCCTTCTTGAAGTCCTCTACCATCATCAGGAGATATGCTTTTAGATCCGTGTCTAGCTTTTCCGGTGTGTTGGAGTGCCCTGGACTGGGCGACGTGGGAGTGCTGGATTCTGATGATGGTGAGTGGTCTTGGTTTCTGTTAGTAAGATTATTACGTTTACCTTTCGCCATCTGGTAATCTCTGGGGTTAGTTGTTGTCGTTGTCACTGTTTAAAGATTGGAGCAGAAGCTGTGTTCCACTCACCAGCAGTCTCAAAATCCTGTGGCGGGGTCGTGGGTAGCTGGCAGTACCCTGGTGCTGGTCCAGCCGGAAGAGGCCTGTGGTCCTACTCAGGCCGGTTTTCTGCTTCCCTAACTAATGCAGTCTCAGGTCCCGCGCGCAATTGGATTGGAGCAGAAGCTGTGCTCCACTCACCAGAAATCTTAAGATCCTGTGGTGGGTGTTGTGGGTAGCTGGCGAGTGTCAGCCGACCCTGCGCCCCAGCTGCCCCGGTGCTTTTCTGACCGGAAGAGGCTTGTGGCCCTATGTAGGCCAGATTTCTCTCTCCCCAACCAGAGCAGTCTCAGGTCCCGCGTGATTGGACTGGAGCAGAAGCTGTGTTCCACTCACCAGCAGTCCCAAAATCCTGCGGCGGGGGTCGTGGGTAGCTGGCGAGTGTCAGCCGACCCTGCGCCCCAGCTCTTTTTGTATCTGTTGATGCCTGTTTTGTGACCAATATATGTTCAATTTTGGAGAAGGTCCCATGAGGTGATGAGAAGAAGATATATCCTTTTGTTTTAGGATAAAATGTTCTGTAGATATCTGTTAAGTCCATTTGTTTTATAACTTCTGTTAGTTTCACTGTGTCCCTGTTTAGTTTCTGTTTCCACGATCTGCCCATTGATGAAAGTGGTGTATTGAAGTCTCCCACTATTATTGTGTGAGGTGCAATGTGTGCTTTGAGCTTTACTAAAGTGTCTTTAATGAATGTGACTGCCCTTGCATTTGGAGCATAGATATTCAGAATTGAGAGTTCCTCTTGGAGGGCTTTACCTTTGATGAGTATGAAGTGTCCCTCCTTGTCTTTTTTGATAACTTTGGGTTGGAAGTCGATTTTATTTGATATTAGAATGGCTACTCCAGCTTGTTTCTTTAAGCCATTTGCTTGGAAAATTGTTTTCGAGCCTTTCACTCTGAGGTAGTGTCTGTCTTTTTCCCTGAGATGGGTTTCCTGTAAGCAGCAGAATGTTGGGTCTTGTTTGTGTCGCCAGTCTGTTAGTCTATGTCTTTTTATTGGGGAATTGAGTCCATTGATATTAAGAGATATTAAGGAAAAGTAATTGTTGCTTCCTTTTACTTTTGTTGTTAGAGTTGGCATTCTGTTCTTGTGGCTGTCTTCTTTTTGGTTTGTTGAGGGATTACTTTCTTGCTTTTTCTAGGGCATGATTTCCATCCTTGTATTTTTTTTTCTGTTATTATCCTTTGAAGGGCTGGATTTGTGGAAAGATAATGTGTGAATTTGGTTTTGTCGTGGAATACTTTGGTTTCTCCATCTATGTTAATTGAGAGTTTGGCTGGGTATAGTAGCCTGGGCTGGAATTTGTGTTCTTTTAGTGTCTGTATAACATCCGTCCAGGATCTTCTGGCTTTCATAGTCTCTGGTGAAAAATCTGGTGTAATTCTCATAGGCTTGCCTTTATATGTTACTTGGCCTTTTTCTCTTACTGCTTTTAGTATTCTATCTTTATTTAGTGCATTTGTTGTTCTGATTATTATGTGTCGGGAGGTATTTCTTTTCTGGTCCAGGCTATTTGGAGTTCTGTAGGCTTCTTGTATGTTCATGGGCATCTCTTTCTTTAGATTTGGGAAGTTTTCTTCTATAATTTTGTTGAAGATGTTTGCTGGTCCTTTGAGTTGAAAATCTTCATTCTCATCCACTCCTATTATCCGTAGGTTTGGTCTTCTCATTGTGTCCTGTATTTCCTGGATGTTTTGAGTTAGGATCTTTTTGCATTTTTCATTTTCTTTAATTGTTGTGCCGATGTTCTCTATGGAATCTTCTGCACCTGAGATTCTCTCTTCCATCTCTTGTATTCTGTTGCTGATGCTCGCATCTATGGTTCCAGATTTCTTTTCTAGGGTTTCTATCTCCAGCGTTGCCTCACTTTGGGTTTTCTTTATTGTGTCTACTTCCCTTTTTAGGTCTTGGATGGTTTTATTCAATTCCATCACCTGTTTGGTTGTGTTTTCCTGCAGTTCTTTAAGGGACTTTTGTGTTTCCTCTTTAATGTCTTCTACCTGTTTGGTTATGTTTTCCTGCAATTCTTGAAGGGATTTTTGTGCTTCCTCTTTAATGTCTTCTACTTGTTTAGCAGTGTTCTCCTGTATTTCTTTAAGTGTGTTATTAAATTCCTTCTTGATGTCCTCTACCATCATCATGAGATATGCTTTTAAATCCAGGTCTAGCTTTTCGGGTGTGTTGGGGTGCCCTGGACTGGGCGAAGTGGGAGTGCTGGGTTCTGATGATGGTGAGTGGTCTTGGTTTCTGTTAGTAAGATTCGTACCTTTACCTTTCGCCATCTGGTAATCTCTGGAGTTAGTTGTTATAGTTGTCTCTGTTTAGAGATTGTTCTTCTGGTGATTCTGATTACCATCTATCAGCAGACCTGGGAGACAGGCTCTCTCTTCTGAGTTTCAGTGGTTAGAGCACTCTCTGCTGGCAAGCTCTCCTCTTACAGGGAAGGTGCACAGATATCTGGTGTTTGGACCTCCTCCTGGCCGAAGAAGAAGGCCCAAAACAGGACCATTCCCAGATGCTGTGTTGCTTTGGTAGGTCACAGATGCTGTCAGCTTCTGTGGTGCACACTCTCACCTGTGCAGACTAAGTTCCTAAGTTCGGCGGAGTCCTGGACCCAAGATGGCGCTCCCTGCCCCTGAGGCAGAGGGCTCCCGTGCAGGGCTGACCACTGTCCTCCAGCTGGGAGGGTGCCGGATGTCTGCGGCCCCAAAAGGGTTCTGCCTCAGCGGATCTGTGGCTCCCGCCTGTCCCAGAAGCTGTCTGCCTCTGTGGTGCACCTCACCAGGCCAATCTTATTCAGATCTTGTGGAGGAAAACACATCTGCCCTGAGTTCATGAAGGCAAAGGCCATGCCAAGTCCAGAAGGCACTGACTGTGGTGCACCCTTCCTATCCTCTGGCTCTGATGGACAGATAATACCTCACTTAGGGCTGAGCAGGCCCCTGTCAATCATTTGTAGTACTTTGACCGGTTATGAGCCTGTATATTAAAATGTTTACTCCTTTAATGTAAAGTTGCCATAGAATTGGAGATCAGATAGGCCTCATTTGCAATTATGGCTCTGCCACAGGCTGACAGTCTTCAGGTAGGCTGCTTAACTCCTTGAAGATCTCTGACAACCTGTACATGCATTTGTGATACATTTGCTCTGTCTAAAGCTGATAGTTGAGTGACATCATGTTTTTTGTGTGTGCCACTCTCTTGCCAGGAACACATTAGAGTCAATCAGCATCCAATTGTTACACTTCTGCCTGCCTTGGCTCTAAGAGCAGCATCTGCCTTCACAGTCTGCCTTCCTTCTTCCATGGGGGTTGGTTGGTTTCAGAATGGGATGAGTCATCATAGCTCCGCACCTCACACAGAGAACTCACTTCATTTTCCTTAAACCCCTCAACCCTTTCCAAGCCCATGAGCATCCTTTGGCAGCTCCACACACCACACGCCCAATTGAGAACACTCACCGGGTAAAAGGGAGGCACTTCGGCTCACTCTGAACTTTTCAATACACTGTCAGGGACTAACTTCATGGTGAATACCTCTGAATGCATTGATTTCTTTAGAGCAATTTGATCCCCACAATCCAGAGCTGACTTCCCTGAGGCCAATCAATACATCAATGGAAATATAAATAAATCAAAATAAAACTCTACACCTCTAGAACTCATGTGGACGTCATAATATGGCTACTATCTAAGACACTCTTTTTAGTCTCACTTCTTTTGTGTGTAGGTTTTCTCCAAGATCTGTGAGGACAAGAATACTTCTGAAACATAAATGGCTTAAAACCATCCACAGTTTTTATTTGACACATTGGTTTTGATGACATAAACAATGTCACACACGGTCATGCTTCTTTTTATTAGATATTTTCTTTATTTACATTTCAAATGCTAACCTGAAAGTCCCATATACCCTCCCCCAACCCTGCTCCCCAACTCACCCACTCCCGCTTTCTGGCCCTGGCATTCCTCTGTACTGGGGTATATAATCTTTGCAAGATGAAGGTCCTCTCCTCCCATTGATGGCTGACTAGGCCATCCTCTGCTACATATGTAACTAGAGACACAGTTCTGGGAGGTACTGGTTAGTTCATATTGTTGTTCCTCCTATAGGGTTGCAGACCCCTTCAGCTCCTTGGGTACTTTCTCTAGCTCCTTCATTAGGGGCCCTGTGTTCCATCCAATAGATGACTATGAGCATCCACTTCTGTATTTGCCAGGCACTGGCATAGCCTCACAAGAGACAGCTATATCAGGGTCCTGTCAGCAAAATCTTGCTGGCATATGCAATAGTGTCTGGGTTTGGTGGTTGTTTATGGGATGGATCCCCTTACTCATCTCTCACCACCTCAGATACCTCAGATTTCTTAGCTTAGCTATTTTTTCTCTCTCAGGGATTCCTTTCCTTCTTTTGACTCAACTCATCTGGAAGGTGGAGCCACAGTTGAAGCTACATGTCCTCCATGAAACTTAGAGTTCATGGTATCTGTTTAAGTTCTCAGCTTCCCATGGCCTTCAGCTGTGGGGCTGGGATTTTAGAAATCCATATTAATCTCTAGCTGTGGGAAACTGAACAAGGTATTTACTCTTCTGATCCTATATCATTTGTAACTTCAAAAATGAAGACACTAGCATCTATCACTCAGGACCATTGTGGGGATCGAACGAGGCAATGTGCCTCAGATAGCCCTCAACCCAGATTGCCTTTCTTGTGTGTGGATATGGCTCCTGATTCCTTTTGAGAAATGCTGTGAAGGTTGAGCTGTTTTATCCATCTTTACAACTCCTAACATGCTTTACACATGCAGCCATACATTAGGACATGGAATGGAGAGTATTTAGTATGGGGTGGAGCTGATCTTCTCTTCATTCAGCGAAGCAAATATCCATCGCTACATCATTTCTCTATATAGCCAGCAATCAATACACACATTTGCCCTTACAATGTTTTACTAGAAGATTGCTTTCATGGGGAAGAGGGTGAGTTAGCCCCCCCCCCCCCCGCCACTGTACCCCAATGGGTACCACATGTTCAAAGCCTGCAGAGCAAGTCACCAGCACAATTCATCAAATGATTATAGGAATTCAGGAAACAGAAAGTCCTCATTAAACCAAAATAACAATCTGCAGCAGATGCACGCTCTATTTTCAAGCTATGCCCTTGTGTTCTATTACCCCAGAGTTGTGGAGTCAAAGCTTGCAACAGAGTAACTGAGCTGGAAGCCAAAATAGGATGATTGTGCAGCTCTTGTGGAGAAGTCTAAATCGGAATGGCAGATGTTTATAGCCAAAGTCAAGAACATCTTCCATCTGAGGAGGGAACACAGAACTCAACTACTGCTAATGTCATAACTTTAAAAATGAAGAATAGTGTTGGGATTTTTACTGTGAACCTTTTTATGTAACCACTTCCATTTTTAACTAGTCCTCCTGGTAGACCTGGGCTTCTTCCTCTTTGTATTCCCAACAGTCTCTGCACATCTCTGATTAGCACATTGCACACTGTCTGGGAACAAGATCTACTTACACTTCAATCCAGTTAGACTTAGTTTCTTTCTTTCTTTCTTTCTTTCTTTCTTTCTTTCTTTCTTTCTTTCTTTCTCTCTCTCTCTCTCTCTCTCTCTCTCTCTCTCTCTCTCTCTCTCTATCTCTCTCTCCTTCCTTCCTTTCATTCTTTCTTTCTCCTTTATATGTATATATGTACCTATGTGTGCACACACATGTGTATATGTATGCAGAAACCAGAGTCAGACACTGGGTGTCTTCCTCTGTTTCTTCTCTGTATTTTTTTTTCCAATTCAGGGTCTTACTATATCACTATGGCCTGGAAATCCCTATATAGACCAGGCTGACCTTGAATTTACAGAGATCTGCTTGCTTCCAGCTCCAGAGTACTGAGATTAAAGATGAATTGCACTGTTCTCAAGCCAGTTAAACATTCTTAAGAGACTGGGAGCATAGAGACTGAATTAGTTGAGTGGTGCTAAGTGTGGGCATTGTCCTTGTGGAAAGAAAGGTTGATGTAGCACTAGATGTGATTCTTCACTTCTGGAGAAAGTTATGGAGTGGAAGTAGACATTTATGAGCCCTTAGCATATAGAAGAGCCAGGGCTATGGGAGAAAGGAGAGGTAAAGGGGGTGGGAGATAAAGGCTCAGATTTACCATTTATTTACTTGGCAAAGAACTTTGGGCAAGGCTTTTGATCATTCTGAGTGCCAAGTTTTTTTTTTTTTAATTCAAAAATTTATCTGACAAATGATTTGAAGAATGCATGTTATAAGCCAGCTGCTGTGCAAGATGTTAGGGAAACAGTGATAAATGGGATGTGGGCTTTCTTTGAAAATAAGTATTACTTACAGCATGACAGAGATAAATGAATGCTACTTAAGGTGGGGCCAAGATAGAAATGGTTCCATTTTGAAAAACAGCCACTCTAGTCCTGGAAGATCGGGACAGATTTCTGACACAATGGCATTCAAGAGGAGCACATGATGATTCATCATGCCAAGACTAGGAAGGAAGAGGAAGTGAATCAAGCAGAGGGACAAGAAGCACAAACTCCCAGACAGCAAGAGGCAGGAATACATTTAAGGACCTGTAAGCATTTTAGTATGAGCTGTGAGAGTATGCAAGAAGGAGAGACAAGTAGGTGGGTCTAAACGATGAAACATCTTGGTGGTTGGTCATAGAAGGCTGGCTTCCATTCTCAATGGAATCTGAAAGGCCCTGAAGAGGTTGTTAACTAGGGAAATGAATCAGTGAGATGATATTTTAGAGATGTAATTATTTTCCCAGGGCAGAAACTGCATTAGAAATAGGAAGGTAAGTTAGGAAGCCATCAAGAGTCTAGATGCAGAACAAAGACATATGAGTCAAGACAGTGGTTTCAGAAATGAAAGCAAACCAAAATGTTGGATTCTAGAGACAAGGAGGTGAGGGTGCCAATTACTGTTTGTCACATCCTCATTAAACATTGTATACATGTACTAAAATGTCACACTACTCCATAAACATGTACAATGACCATGAGCCGATTAAAAGAGGTTAGATATCCCTGTAAGTAAGTAAGTAATAGATTAACAAACTGGATTTCAATAGAGAGTTGGCAATTGGCTGCTGGCTTAGCAATGAGAAATGTATTTAACTCAACCGTCATTGTGACTCGTTTTTTTACACTTGATGCGCATGTGTGTTTGTTTTCAGACAGCATCAACTAGAGCATTTGCAGTTTTAACCATGCAAACCATAAACACAGACCTCAGTTTCTACCTGCACTTCATTTCCCTCTGTAGAAAGAGAGGGTGCTTGTCCTAGAAATGTCAGTTTCTTTCATTGGTCCCTTCAAAACCATTGCCTCAGGAAATTACCACTGTTAACACTACCAGTCTTTCACCCCTCTTCCCTTTTCCACAGGATGGGCATCCTCGGGAAGCAAGCACAGAACACCTTGTACACAAAAAACATGTTATTGAGTGCTTAGGGACCTACATCCCTGTCAGTTAATATTAATAGTTAACAGGAAAGGAAAAGGATCTACATTTAAGTGTGTTGGGGACACAGAAGAACTGTTTGTTCATGGGAATAAGTTGGGAAAGACTTATGGGGTGAGGGTACCTGTGAAAATAAGCAATCTATGTTGGCTGTTTGTAGGTCTTTTGTTGGTATTTTAAATAAAGTGTTAGAAAGTCTAACTTCATGGAATATAACACCAGTGGCATGTGGTATACTTTGCAAGTAAATCCTTTTATTTTCATATTTCTTGCTCATAGAAAAGGTTATTTTTTTACTTTGATATGACTGTTCCGGCATGGGAGGAGTTATTACTATAGCAACCACTGCATTTAGCACATGTCCAGCTGGAACACAGAAAAGGTTTCTACCTCTTTAAATAGTAGAGAAATGATTCAAGGATGGGAGGCTTCAAAGCACGGTGGATATAGAAGAGAAAGAGATGAAGGAAAAGGAGAAGGGTGGAGGCAGAGATGCATTCAGAAAGATGTGGATAAAAAACAATCTTTTCAATGACAAATGAACAGACCAATAAAGCTTTGTACACATGGGTGGGGAGGGGGGGACTTGGAAACATGGAAATGAGTCAGATTTGATGTTCCACATCTACTCAAAGATGCATATTTCACGAGAGTACCCTTCACACCTGCTGGATGCTATGGAAACTCTCCCTGTGTATATGTGGCTACACAAGGCAGACACCAAGTCACACAAGTGACACAGGGACTTAAGAAGGGGTCAGGAAAGCAGAGTGGCCCTACCCATATGGTTTCATTCCAAGTTAGTGTTACATGCTCAAGGAGTTCTGGGGACCAGAGGGATGGGTTTGTCACCACCTGGTAAATGAAAAGCCACTAAAATACCAGTTTACATAGGAAATCTATTACTATATACACAGCAGGCTGAGGAATCTTAGAGAAAGGACACTTCCAGTGATGGAAGCCTGTCTTCTCATAGCAAATCTGCACCTGTTTTCCTCTGAGCACATCTGTTCCCTGACCTGTGCTTTGTTTTCTCTGTATCAAAGTGGGGATACAGGGGCAGGAGCCAGGGCTGCATCAATTAGAAGGCTGAAATGAGAGTCCGTGAATGACGAACAAGTTACAATTTCCAGCTAGCTTAGCAATAAAAAAAAATTTATTGGACCGTGAAATGGAAAATTTCAGACAGACTGGTGGCTCGTGCCTGTAGCTTCAGTATTTAGAAGGCAGAGCCGAGAGAACCACTGTAGGGAGGAGAGTGACTACGTGGAGACTGGTTGTTGTTGTTATCATTTTGGTTTCCAGACACAACAAGGCAGTTGCAAATGTGAACACACAGCAGTGTGACAGCATGCCTAAGGTCTGTGCAAGATCATGACAGATAAAATTCCAGCATGGTGGATGGAGGTGGGGTTCTGTGGGAGGGTTGTCAGGAAGTCTCACCCCTAACGAAGGAGCTATTAGCAGTTGAAAGTGGGGGAGAGAATCAGTTTTCTATAAGGAGGAGGCCACCAAGAGGCTATCCCTGTATCAGTAGTAGATGGATGGTCCTGTGTCTTAGAATACACAGGCAAGCGCTAAGTGTACTCTGAGTTTAAAAATGACAAAATTGGGAAGGAGTCATGTTAGGGGATAAGAGAATGATTGGAAGGGAGGGAATAGGGTGGATTTGATCAAAACATGCACACACACACATACACATTCACACATAGACACATTCACAGAGACACACAGGAATGAGCACGCACGTGCGCGCACACACACTCTCTCTCACACACACATACTCTCACACACATATACACACACACACACTCACCAGTATACACAGTTCTCAAACAATAAAATATATTTTAGACAAAAGCAACTTTAATGTTAGAAAATTCTAGTAGGAGCGGTGCCTGGAAAGACAGAGCTCAAGGGTTGAAGACTCTCTTCCATCATGCTGAGGAAATCATTTCATTCCGTCTCTGATGAGCGACTAAAGGATGGAATCAGGGAAGATATGTGATCAGAGTCATGTTTCCCTCAGGCAATCAACCTGGAAGAAAAGTTGAGGGTTTTAGGTGATAATGTTTTCTGTTGCTAGATAAGATAGTAGTACCAAACCCACTGAAGCTATTGGAAGAAGGAGGAGCATATTGGGAGAAAAGGCAGTTACCCCAGGACACCCAGAGATTTAAATGTTTCTGGGAGACACAGGTCTTGGCTTCCCATTGGATTCAGGAAGGGGAGTGTGGCCTTCAAACATTGCTTGTGTAATTGTCCCCCCTTTTAAACTTACATATAGTATTAAACTGGAGGATTTAGAAGCGGTCTTATGATATTTAGAAGAAGCATGTTTGTAGTATATACCTTGGCTACCCCTTTAATGTCTGAATTTATTCTCTAAAGTGTTCCTTCGGTAAATCATTGAGCCAAGTTTCCCCCTGTCAGAAAATGACATTTCTCCCAGGAAGTGATGTTCACTGAATCACCCAAAGTCTTCTTAATTTATCAGAGATTCTCCATCATTGCTCAACATGCAAAACAGGCACTCTTCAGTCCCTTGTTGGGGAGTGGTCTGCACATGGAGGAGGTGATGTCAGACTGCCCTGGTAGCCTTATGAGGTAATGTTTCTTGGAAAATGGTCATATTTCCATGCTGCCATTATTCCGAGTTCCTCAAACTTCTTGGGTGAATTCTATCTAGATTTAATTTGTGCTTTGTTTAAAGCATAAATTAACTTGGAGCTCCAACTTGGAACTCATATCATTTGTGGATGGACTGTGACAGCTGTAGAATGTGTTCCTTCTGGAACACAGGAGACTGGAGATAGGACTTGAGTCTTGACCCCTGTGCATAAATTTCTGGATTAACTGCTGGCCAAGCCACTGCCCAGAAATAGAATCATTAAATAGCCATCATAGGAGACAACTAAAGCAATCAGACTGGAATGGATATGCTGTCTCTTTTTGAGTATTTAGATGACTGAATTGGATCTTATACTATGTAGTCACTTCTCCTTTAAAAGCTTAAATGATATCTGAAATCTACCTACTTAAAGGGTTCTTCTTATTTATCATACTTGATATGTAACTAAGTTAGTATTAACATTCAGGTTAAGTTTATAAAGATGTGTGGGAGGTCACATATGAGTATCCCATCTGCTCACCCCATCATTCCTTTTGTTAATTTAGACATATATCCTAATTTGTTTTGGGCCACCTACTGTTTCCATGCTACTCATGAAGACTATTTTAAAACACAACTCTCACCTCAAAGAAACTAAGATTCGACTTATTCTTGGGCCAAATATGAGTCACCATGGCCTGGAAATAGGAATTCAGGTTTCTTCCCTGAATACGTTTAACGGTTGAAACAATTTCATGAACTTTTTATAGCTACAGAACAAAAGAAAGTCATAAGTCAAGGTTTCTTTACTTTGCTTGCTTTTCAAAATCCTTCAATGACAACATCAGGTGGGCAGGTTTAACACAACAGAGACATCTCTGCTCTAGGTTTGAGATGTTGTGTGGTATTGGTAGAAACTAGTGAGATATGAACACCCCAAAGGTCTCATGTGATGTTAGAAAGATGTTAGGTCAAATACACAGGTGAACAATAAATGGCTATTAAGGAGCTAATGAGAGCCTGAGGTAATTTAATTATTGGCTTGCAAAATCTCAACAATCTATTATCATACAGTTCCAATCACTCAACCAGACCTATACAGTCTAACATAAGTATGACTCTATCCCCTGGGGAATATTTAGTTCTTAGCACTATACAATCAAATAAATATGACTCCTCTCTCATAAGAAACTTTGAGGAACTAAAAAGTCTTAATATGTAGCATGAAGTGTTATGTTCAAGTTGCTAAGAATGTGAAGATAGCTGAGGAATCGATAAAAGGCAGAGACTAAAAAAGGAACCCAAAAGTGACAATTTCTATGTTCTTCATTAATATATAAGCTTTGGGACCCAAGGATGGTATGAAAATCACTATTGATTAAATTTTATAGGGTTTATACAGTTTTATGTTTTGTTTTGTTTGGGGGGGTTGTTTTTTGTTTTTGTTTTGCTTTGTTGTTGAAACATGGAGAGAAGGGTAGAAAAACAACCAGGAATTCTAGGTCATATGGAAAAATGAGTAAATGTTTGCCTTATTCTTGTGTCTTTTTTTTTTTTCTTCTGTTGCACACACTGGCAAACTTGCCACATCTGCTTCTTTCACCCTGCCTGTGAAAAATGAGTTATTTCCCTGCTGTCCACCAGGAGGCCTGGGCATGGCCTAGTTCAGAAGAACCTTTCCTCACCAAGAGTATAGTGGAAAGATCCAGAAGTGCATGAGTAAGGCCTTTTATAAGCACCTAGTGTTCTGTGGCTGTTTGGATTAGTGTGTTTGCATTGGTATGTGTGTATTTATCTCTTACTTTAGCTATTATGAAATAAATATAATAAATTATTATGTGACTTCTCTCCTATCAGGTATCAAGTATGAAAAGAGAGCCAACCTTCTCCTTTCTAGGACAGAATGGTGGTGATTTTGTATAAGAACAAGATTCATGATTAACTTCAAGCCTTATTCAAATTCTTCCCACTGTTGTGAGGAAAAAAATCCATTCATCTACTGTGGTCTTGATCACTAGGTTCTCATCTTCATGTAAAGGACTCTGCATCTAATTTCAGTCACCATCAAGATAATGACTGTAACCAGGAGTGAAGGAACACACTATATAGAGTTTACCTCACAATTCATCTGAACTAAAGTGATGACAAATTGCTTTAATTACTCCCTCAGAGAAGCTTAGCAGACTCAACCATCCACTGGTTGCTTCCCTTTGTAGTGTTCCTCATCCTCCCTTGGCATAACCCATATGTTTAAAAGAGTTGTGATCAGAGATCCAGGCAAAGCTATATATATATATAAATATCTGCTCAAAGAAATAACAGTGATATTTATTCTGAATTCTATTTATAAATGTAAAGTTTACCTTGGATGAGTATTTGCAAAGAACATTTATAATTTCGCCATTACTAAATTATTTTAATCCCCAAGATGATCCTCAAGAAGACAAAGATACAGCAAAACTCAGAAGGAAAATTTGCTTAGATCCAAGACTTACATTAGGTCACATTATGGGTGGTGGTAGGAAGATCCAAGAGATTCATTTGAAATCCTAACTCTATCTCTTTAAAAATTATAGACTGATAAACAGAGTGACAGAGATGGGGGGGGTGACAAAATCTTGGTATGTTTCCCACGTTAATCTCCCTGCCTCATCTTCCCAGGTGCTATTATTTAGGGTATATACCACTGTACCTGTATTTTTAGCTGAAACATATTTGTACATCAATAGAGTACAGTATAAGCTGAAGTATGTAATGATCAAATATTAGCATTTCTGTGTTGCTAAAAAGTTACTATTTCCCTGTTTTGTGAGTCATTGGTTCCTTTTTTTTTAGTTATTTGGAAATATACATAAAATTGCTGTGGCAGTAGGTATGCTACCATGCTATAGAGCACTCAGACCATCTCCTTCCATGGCACTCCACTGTTATGCCTGTTGTTTTGCCTCTCCATTCCTCAATCTCTCTGCAGTATCAAGTGACAATTGTTCTCTCTACTTCTATGAGATTCACTTTTTTGTTTGTTTGTTCTTGTTTTTGTTTCTACAAAAGTGTATCTACACTTTGTTTCTACAAGTGAGCTTCTGCAGAATTTGTCTTCTCTGGCCAGGTTCCTTCACTAATCACACTATCCCTACCTGCATCTATGTCACAAATGACAGGATGTCATTTTAGGTTCTATAGAACGGTATTGCATTGTGTTGCTGCCCACATCTCCTTTATCTGTTCATCCATCCAGGGACACTGCCATTGGATTTTTACATTAGCTACTATATAATAAGTGTGGGATGTATGGGTCTCTGATACAGTAACTCCATTCTCTTTAGTTCTCTACCTGGTAGTGAAATTGTTTTTTTTTTAATTTTTAATATTTTTATTACATATTTTCCTCAATTACATTTCCAATGCTATCCCAAAAGTCCCCCATAGCGCCCCCCACTTCCCTACCCACCCATTCCCATTCTTTTGGCCCTGGCATTCCCCTATATTGGGGCATATAAAGTTTGCAAGTCCAATGGGCCTCTCTTTCCATTGATGGCCGACTAGGTCATCTTTCGATACATATGCAGCTAGAGACAAGAGCTCCGGGGTTCTGGTTAGTACATCATGTTGTTCCAACAATAGGGTTGCAGATTCCTTTAGCTCCTTGGGTACTTTCTCTAGCTTCTCCATTGGGAGCCCTGTGATACATCCAATAGCTGACTGTGAACATCCACTCCTGTGTTTGCTAGGCCCCGGCATCGTCTCACAAGAGACAGCTATATTTGGGTCCTTTCAGCAAAATCTTGCTAGTGTATGCAATGGTGTCAGCGTTTAGAAGCTGATTATGGGATGGATCCCTGGATACGGCAGTCTCTAAATGGTCCATCCTTTCATCACAGCTACGAACTTTGTCTCTGTAACTCCTTCCCTGGGTGTTTTGTTCCCAATTCTAAGAAGGTGCACAGTGTCCACACTTTGGTCTTCATTCTTCTTGAGTTCCATGCGTTTAGCAAATTGTATCTTATATCTTGGGTTTCCTAAGATTTGGGCTAATATCCACTTATCAGTGAATACATATTGTGTGAGTTCTTTTGTGATTGTGTTACTTCACTCAAGATGATGCCCTCCAGGTCCATCCATTTGGCTAGGAATTTCATAAATTCATTCTTTTTAATAGCTGAGTAGTACTCCATTGTGTAAATGTACCATAATTTCTGTATCCATTCCTCTGTTGAGGGACATCTGGGTTCTTTCCAGCTTCTGGCTATTATAAATAGGGCTGCTATGAACATAGTGGAGCATGTGTCCTTTTTACCGGTTGGGACATCTTCTGGATATATGCCCAGGAGAGGCATTGCTGGATCCTCCGGTAGTACTATGTCCAATTTTCTGAGGAACCGCCAGACTGATTTCCAGAGTGGTTGTACAAGCTTGCAATCCCACCAACAATGGAGGAGTGTTCCTCTTTCTCCACATCCTCGCCAGCATCTGCTGTCACCTGAATTTTTGATCTTAGCCATTCTGACTGGTGTGAGGTGGAATCTCAGGGTTGTTTTGATTTGCATTTCCCTGATGATTAAGGATGTTGAACATTTTTTCAGGTGTTTCTCTGCCATTTGGTATTCCTCAGGTGAGAATTCTTTGTTCAGTTCTGAGCCCCATTTTTTAATGGGGTTATTTGACTTTCTGGAGTCCACCTTCTTGAGTTCTTTATATATATTGGATATTAGTCCCTTATCTGATTTAGGATAGGTGAAGATCCTTTCCCAATTTGTTGGTGGTTTTTTTGTCTTATTGATGGTGTCTTTAGCCTTGCAGAAGCTTTGTAGTTTCATGAGGTCCCACTTGTCAATTCTCGTTCTTACAGCACAAGCCATTACTGTTCTATTCAGGAATTTTTCCCCTGTGCCCATATCTTCAAGGCTTTTCCCCACTTTCTCCTCTATAAGTTTCAGTGTCTCTGGTTTTATGTGAAGTTCCTTGATCCACTTAGACTTGACCTTAGTACAAGGAGATAGGAATGGATCGATTTGCATTCTTCTACATGATAACAACCAGTTGTGCCAGCACCATTTGTTGAAAATGCTGTCTTTCTTCCACTGGATGTTTTTAGCTCCCTTGTCGAAGATCAAGTGACCATAGGTGTGTGGGTTCATTTCTGGGTCTTCATTTCTATTCCATTGGTCTATTTGTCTGTCACTATACCAGTACCATGCAGTTTTTATCACAATTGCTCTGTAGTAGAGCTTTAGGTCCGGCATGGTGATTCCACCAGAGGTTCTTTTATCCTTGAGAAGAGTTTTTGCTATCCTAGGTTTTTTGTTATTCCAGATGAATTTGCAGATTGCACTTTCTAATTCGTTGAAGAATTGATTTGGAATTTTGATGGGGATTGCATTGAATCTGTAGATTGCTTTTGGCAAGATAGCCATTTTTACAATGTTGATCCTGCCAATCCATGAGCATGGGAGATCTTTCCATCTTCTGAGATCTTCTAGAATTTCTTTCTTCAGAGACTTGAAGTTTTTATTATACAGATCTTTCACTTCCTTAGTTAGAGTCACGCCAAGATATTTAATATTATTTGTGACTATTGAGAAGGGTGTTGATTCCCTAATTTCTTTCTCAGCCTGTTTATTCTTTGTGTAGAGAAAGGCCATTGATTTGTTTGAGTTAATTTTATATCCAGCTATTTCACCGAAGCTGTTTATCAGGCTTAGGAGTTCTCTGGTGGAATTTTTAGGATCACTTATATATACTATCATATCATCTGCAAAGAGTGATATTTTGACTTCATCTTTTCCAATTTGTATCCCTTTGATCTCCTTTTGTTGTCGAATTGCTCTGGCTAGGACTTCAAGTACAATGTTGAATAGGTATGGAGGAAGTGGACAGCCTTGTCTAGTCCCTGATTTTAGAGGGATTGCTTCAAGCTTCTCACCATTTACTTTGATCTTGGCTACTGGTTTGCTGTAGATTGCTTTTATCATGTTTAGGTATGGGCCTTGAATTCCTGATCTTTCCAAGACTTTTATCATGAATGGGTGTTGGATCTTGTCAAATGCTTTTTCCGCATCTAACGAGATGACCATGTGGTTTTTGTCTTTGAGTTTGTTTATATACTGGATTACGTTGATGGATTTCCGTATATTGAACCATCCCTGCATCCCTGGGATGAAACCTACTTGGTCAGGATGGATGATTGTTTTGATGTGTTCTTGGATTCGGTTAGCAAGAACTTTATTGAGGATTTTTGCATCAATATTCATAAGGGATATTGGTCTGAAGTTTTCTATCTTTGTTGGGTCTTTTTGTGGTTTAGGTATCAGAGTAATTGTGGCTTCATAGAATGAGTTGGGTAGAGTACCTTCTGTTTCTATTTTGTGGAATAGTTTGTGAAGAACTGGGATTAGATCTTCTTTGAAGGTCTGATAGAACTCTGCACTAAACCCATCTGGTCCTGGGCTTTTTTTAGTTGGGAGACTATTAATGACTGCTTCTATTTCTTTGGGGGATATAGGGCTGTTTAGATCATTAACCTGATCTTGGTTCAACTTTGGTACCTGGTATCTGTCTAGGAACTTCTCCATTTCATCCAGGTTCTCCAGTTTTATTGAGTATAGCCTTTGGTAGAAGGATCTGATGGTGTTTTGGATGTCTTCAGGATCTGTTGTTATGTCTCCTTTTTCATTTCTGATTTTGTTAATTAGGATGCTTTCCCTGTGCCCTCTAGTGAGTCTGGCTAAGGGTTTATCTATCTTGTTGATTTTCTCAAAGAACCAGCTCCTTGATTGGTTGATTCTTTGAATAGTTCTTCTTGTTTCCACTTGGTTGATTTCGCCCCTGAGTTTGATTATTTCCTGCCTTCTACTCCTCTTGGGTGAATTTGCTTCCTTTTGTTATAGTGCTTTTAGGTATGTTGTCAAGCTGCTAATGTGTGCTCTCTCTAGTTTCCTTTTGGAGGCACTCAGAGCTATGAGTTTTCCTCTTAGAAATGCTTTCATTGCGTCCCATAAGTTTGGGTATGTTGTGGCTTCATTTTCATTGAACTCTAAAAAGTCCTTAATTTCTTTCTTTATTCCTTCCTTGACCAAGGTATCATTGAGAAGAGTGTTGTTCAGTTTCCACATGAAGGTTGGCTTTCTATTATTTATTTTGTTATTGAAGGTCAGCCTTAGTCCATGGTGATCTGATAGGATGCATGGGACAATTTCAATATTTTTGTATCTGTTGAGGCCTGTTTTGTGACCAATTATGTGGTCAATTTTGGAGAAGGTACCATGAGGTGCTGAGAAGAAGGTATATCCTTTTGTTTTAGGATAGAATGTTCTGTAGATATCTGTCAGATCCATTTGATTCATAATTTCTCTTAGTTTCTCTGTGTCCCTGTTTAGTTTCTGTTTCCATGATCTGTCCATTGGTGAAAGTGGTGTGTTGAAGTCTCCCACTATTATTGTATGAGGTGCAATGTGTGCTTTGAGATTTACTAAAGATTCTTCAATGAATGTTGCTGCCTTTGTATTTGGAGCATAGATATTCAGGATTGATAGTTCCTCTTGGAGGATTTTACCTTTGATGAGTATGTAGTGTCCCTCCCTGTCTTTTTTAATGACTTTGGGTTGGAAGTCAATCTTATCAGATATTAGAATGGCTACTCCAGCTTGTTTCTTCATACCATTTGCTTGGAAAATTGTTTTCCAGCCTTTCATTCTGAGGTAGTGTCTATCTTTTTCTCTGAGATGAGTTTCCTGTAAGCAGCAAAATGTTGGGTCTTGTTTGTGTAGCCAGTTTGTTAGTCTATGTCTTTTTATTGGGGAGTTGAGTCCATTGATATTAAGAGATATTAAGTAAAAGTAATTTTGTTTCCTGTTATTTTTGTTGTTAAAGTTGGCATTCTGTTCTTGTGGCTGTCTTCTTTTAGGTTTGTTGAGGGATTACCTTCTTGTTGTTTCTAGGGCGTGGTTCCTGTCCTTGTATTGGTTTTTTTCTGTTATTATCCTTTGAAGGGCTGGATTCGTGGAGAGATAATGTGTGAATTTGGTTTTGTCGTGGAATACTTTGGTTTCTCCATCTATGTTAATTGAGAGTTTGGCTGGGTATAGTAGCCTGGGCTGGAATTTGTGTTCTTTTAGTGTCTGTATAACATCCGTCCAGGATCTTCTGGCTTTCATAGTCTCTGGTGAAAAATCTGGTGTAATTCTGATAGGCTTGCCTTTATATGTTACTTGGCCTTTTTCTCTTACTGCTTTTAGTATTCTATCTTTATTTAGAGCATTTGTTGTTCTGATTATTATGTGTCGGGAGGTATTTCTTTTCTGGTCCAGTCTATTTGGAGTTCTGTAGGCTTCTTGTATGTTCATGGGCATCTCTTTCTTTAGATTTGGGAAGTTTTCTTCTATAATTTTGTTGAAGATGTTTGCTGGTCCTTTGAGTTGAAAATCTTCATTCTCATCCACTCCTATTATCCGTAGGTTTGGTCTTCTCATTGTGTCCTGTATTTCTTGGATGTTTTGAGTTAGGATCTTTTTGCATTTTACATTTTCCTTGATTGTTGTGCCAATGTTCTCTATGGAATCTTCTGCACCTGAGATTCTCTCTTCCATCTCTTGTATTCTGTTGCTGATGCTGGTATCTATGGTTCCAGATTTCTTTCCTAGGGTTTCTATCTCCAGTGTTGCCTCATTTTGGGTTTTCTTTATTGTGTCTACTTCCCTTTTTAGGTCTAGTATGGTTTTGTTCATTTCCATCATCTGTTTGGATGTGTTTTCCTGTTTTTCATTAAGGACTTCTACCTGTTTGATTAGGTTATCCTGTTTTTCTTTAAGGATTTGAAATTCTTTAGCTGTGTTCTCCTGCAATTCTTTAAGGGATTTTTGTGCTTCCTCTTTAATGTCTTCTACCTGTTTACCAGTGTTCCTTTGTATTTCTTTAAGTGTGTTATTAAAGTCCTTCTTGAAGTCCTCTACCATCATCAGGAGATATGCTTTTAGATCCGTGTCTAGCTTTTCCGGTGTGTTGGGGTGCCCTGGACTGGGCGAAGTGGGAGTGCTGGGTTCTGATGATGGTGAGTGGTCTTGGTTTCTGTTAGTAAGATTATTACGTTTACCTTTTGCCATCTGGTAATCTCTGGGGTTAGTTGTTGTCATTGTCACTGTTTAAAGATTGGAGCAGAAGCTGTGTTCCACTCACCAGCAGTCTCAAAATCCTGTGGTGGGGGTCGTGGGTAGCTGGCAGTACCCCGGTGCTGGTCCAGCCGGAAGAGGCCTGTGGTCCTACTCAGGCCGGTTTTCTGCTTCCCTAACTAATGCAGTCTCAGGTCCCGCGCGCAATTGGATTGGAGCAGAAGCTGTGTTCCACTCTCCAGAAGTCTTAAGATCCTGTGGCGGGTGTTGTGGGTAGCTGGCGAGTGTCAGCCGACCCTGCGCCCTAGCTACCCTGGTGCTTTTCTGACCGGAAGAGGCTTGTGGCCCTATGTAGGCCGGATTTCTCTCTCCCCAACCAGAGCAGTCTCAGGTCCCGGGTGATTGGACTGGAGCAGAAGCTGTGTTCCACTCACCAGCAGTCTCAAAATCCTGTGGCGGGGGTCGTGGGTAGCTGGCGGGTGTCAGCAGACCCTGCTCTCTAGCTATTCAGCTGGATGAGGCCTGTGGCCCTACTCAGGCTGGTTTCTGCTTCCCTAACTAATGCAGTCTCAGGTCCTGCGCGCAATTGGATTGGAGCAGAAGCTGTGTTCCACTCACCAGAAGTCTTAAGATCCTGTGGCGGGTGTTGTGGGTAGCTGGCGAGTGTCAGCCAACCCCGTGCCCTTGCTATCCCGGTGCTTTTCTGACTGGAAGAGGCTTGTGGCCCTATGTAGGCCGGATTTCTCTCTCCCCAACCTGAGAAGTCTCAGGTCCCGCGTGATTGGACTGGAGCAGAAGCTGTGTTCCACTCACCAGCAGTCTCAAAATCCTGTGGCGGGGGTCGTGGGTAGCTGGCGGGTGTCAGCCGACCCTGCGCTCTAGCTACCCCGGTGCTGATCTGGCCGGATGAGGCCTGTGGCCCTACTCTGGCCGGTTTCTGCTTCCCTAACTAATGCCGGTAGTGAAATAGTTATGTCATATTTTAGTTACTGGAGGAGCCACCACACAATTTCCCATGTTGATTATAATATATCACCAAAAATGGAATAGAATTTATTTCCTTGTTTTTACATCCTTGATAGCATTTATTTTTTTATCTTTTTAAAAAAAGTAATACCCATTCCAAAGGAATGTGACAATATCTTACTGTAGTTTTATTTTTTGCCCTTCTGATAATCTGTGTTGGTGAGCATTTTTTTCTTTAGGAAATGTCTATTCAGATAGTTTCCTGTTGCTTAAGTAGATTATTTGATTTGTCATTCCCTTATACATCTGTGTATTAACATATCTTATCAGATGAATAATTAATCAATATTTTCTCTAGTGCTTAAGGTTCTCTCAGTTCTAATTGGCTCACTTAACATATAATATTTTACTATATAAAGTCAAAGTTAATCTAGTTAATTTAATAGAGCTACTCATAATTTTTATTAATCATGAAAATATTAATACCAATCACTATTTTAGAAAAAGAGATATAACATTACAGAGACTGAGAGGGGGGAGAGACAGAGAGATTAAGAGAGAACAAGATAGAGACCCAGAGAAATGAGGCACTTATATCTGAAGGCAGAGGATGGGAAAGTTCTAGCACAAAAGTATGTAAAGAAATTGTAGCCAACTTGGAAGCACAGTGAAGCTCAAGAGGGAGAAGATCTCTGAGATTAAAAACTCTCTCAGGGCTGGGCCTACAGCCCTCACTCTCCTCACCATCTTTCCTGCATGCTTCTCCTCACACCACCCCTGTCCTTCCTGCTTCCTCCCACTGGCTTCTCTCCTAGGTTTATCTGCCTAGCAATGGGCTCTGTGGGGACCTCTTTGATTTGCTGTGCTATCCACTGTTTTCCCAGATTCATTTTGGCTCTCTTCAGAGAGAAGGTGTGGGTAGAAGCAGCAAAGCAGGAGTCTGACCTTGCTACCATCTGGCCTAGCTTCTTACGTTGACATTTGCTTTTGACGCGTGGAATCAGTGTTCCTCGTGCTTATGATGGCGAAGCTATGCTTTGCATTGCATTCGGACTCCTCTGAGTCCCCTGGGTAACAGTTCTCAGGTAGAGTGCTAAGAGGTGGGGTACTAGGGGAGATGGGTACTAGAAGAGGGGGTGGGCAAGGTTGTTATAAGCATTTGGGCAGTGTCATCTGAGAAACATTGACAAGCCCATCCTCTCCGAAGAAAACGTTCCTTAGCACAGGAGAAGTTGGATGAGCAGTCTGTCTTCTGGGCTGGGTACGCTTTCAGGAAGATCTTGTCAAAGAGGGATAAGAACTGAAGGCGACACAGAAAAGCAGAGAGCGGGGCTCACATGGTCATCACCGACTTGACAGCTCCAGCCCTCCTGCCATTCTAACTGGATGTTTATCCCCTTCATATTAGCAGAAGTTTCTGGAGATCTCATCAGCCAGAGTTTGCGCATGCCTGCATGTGTCCTTTGTAAATATTATGTGCTCTAGTAGTCCAGCTTCATGCCTGAGTGCCCTTTTGTCCTACAGCCTTAGAAAGTGCGTGAGCTTGCTTCGCAAACAACTTACTCTGCTCTGAGGTCACTTCTGTGGCTACAAATTTGAATATTTTGTTCATAGTTTGTGCATGCTTGCATGTCTCCTTCATAAACATTGTGCATTCTAGTATTCAAGATTAGGCAAAATGTATAATATAAAGTGAGTATATATTAGAATTCTTTCTTGTTATGAATGTCATGTTTTCCTTTTGGACTTATGGGACTGACAGGAGAAATAGACACATTTAGAAAGTATTTTTCAGCTTACTCAGAAACTACTAAAGCACCCGATTTTTCCTCTGGGTATTGAACTGATAGTCTTTTTCTCCTGCCAGCCCCATTAGACCACAAGGAAAACATTCATAACAAGAAAGAATTCCAATATATACTCACTTTATATTATACATTTTGCCTAATCTTGAATACTAGAATGCACAATGTTTATGAAGGAGACATGCAAGCATACACAAACTGTGAACAAAATATTCAAATTTGTATCCACAGAAGTGCCCTTAGAACAGAATAAGTTGTTTGCAAAACAAGATCATACTTTTTAAGACTGTGGGACAAAAGTGCACTTAGGCAGAAGTTTCTGATGGCCTATTCCAAGGCACAAAAGTACAAATTCAGTTTTGAGTAGATCACTTGTCAAAATCTGAGACACTAAATAATATTTCCAGGGAGAGGGAAGAAAGAAGATGGGGCTGACTGGCATGAAGCAGCAGAAAGGAACAGAAGGCTAGAGTGTGAAGTGCCCAGTGTGTGCACAGGGATTTCTAGTCTCTAGAAGAGCTCTTTGTGCTTTCCCTGTTTTCTGCTTATCACCCTCCTGTCCCCTGCAAGATGCTGTGACATCTTCAGACAAAGCAGAGAGCAAGCTTTTCTTTCTTTATTCAGTGATGCCATTGAACACTACATGCTGTGACACAGCAGCCTTGCAAACGTGCAGGCGCCACGGAAGCCCTGAAAGCCACAGTTGGCCCAGGATGTCCTTCAGCCAATCACAATCATTACTACTTTACCACCAGGCTATACAGTTCTGGGGCTCTTCATATGTCTTCCCTGTTTAGAAGCAGAAGTCTCTGCTCAGAAATCTGTCCACAGCAACAGCACTGCCATATGGGGCAGGAGAGATGGCTCCGTGGATAAGAGCACAGACTTCTCTTCCAGAGGACCCAAGTTCAATTCCCAGCACCCATATGATGACTCATGATTGCCAGTTACTCCAGTCCCAAGGGATCTGGCTCTCACTTCTGCCTCTGTGGGCACCAGGCAAGCATGTAGGATAGACATACATACAAGCAAAAATTAAAAGAAAATGGTACCATCGATATTTAAAAAAAAAATCTCTTTTTTGGAAGCCAGTTGAAGTTTACCAAGAAAGTATTGTAATATCAAGGTAAGAGAGAATAAATACCAAGGGAACCCTGGCATGTGGCATAGAAAGGCCCCCGCTTCTTAGGAGACCCATCTCCTAAACATTCTTGAGCTGTCAAGAAACCATTAAACTTATTGGAGATTGAGACCTAAATAATTGGAGGTAGTTTGATTATTTCCTTTCTTTTGACTATTGGGATGGAATTTCCATAATGGAAAATAGAGTCTGAGTCCTGTGTCCTTGAGCGAGGACTTGTGTTAGGAGAGGTCTCTTGTATTAGTTTATTTTCATTTGTTATAACAAAATCCATGGAATGTGGTGCTTTGCATTAAAACACTGTTTATTCTATTCTGCTCATATGTTCAGAGGCTGGAAGTCCCAGGTTGGGTAGCCCCATCTGTTTGGTCTCTGGTAAATGTCTCCTTGAATGGACTGTGACTTTGTGGACAATGGAGTGTGTGCCAATCACATGACGGACCTAAAGCCAGAGGAAAGCGTTACCTTACTACAATCCACTTTCACAGGAGCCAACACTGCTAGACCAGATAATTATTTCTCCAGGCAGTGTGGCTTGTGACCTCAGTTTTATACTGAGCCCCAAATGTTTTAAATTTCACCACCTTTCAGTATTGCCACTCTGGGGATAAAGTCTCCACCATATGAACTTTTGGGACTCTAACACATCCAAATTAATTAAGTACCTTTTCTGTATAGGCTTTCCAGATGAAATCATCTTCACTGCAAATACTCAGCTTTGCCCTGTGCCTTTCAAGCAGCCACACACACTGTGTAAGCAATGTGCTGTATGCACAAACACATACGCATGCCTTTATAACTTGCACAATGTCTTTCTGTTCTAGAATTTATACTCTGTTCTTTTGCACAACAATATTATGTGTTGAAATAGTCTGCTTAGCTCTTTTAAACGTTACATAGTACTTAATTATATTTGTAAAGATGACTTGCTAAAAATTCTCTAGTTGTCAAGTATTTGGATTTTCTCCAATTCCCGCTCATGAGCTAAATAGAGCCACTGTAAAAAAAAAAAAATCTCTGTAAAAGTGACACACAAGAAGGTTAAAAGCCAAATGTAAAAATTATGTTACTTATACTAGCTTCATTAATTATTATTTTAAAACATGGTAACATTATACACTCTAGACATAGATAATTATTTTTAATGCAGCTAGATTAAAAATCCATTCAATAGTTCTGTTACATTGACTTATCTGTTGGGAAATTATTCAACCCAACCTCCACTGAGATACATGATTTGACCTGAATATTTTTGTCTGAAATGTTTTTCACCAAAGCTCTTTACAGATCTTACATGCCCCTCCCATAATCAATGAGGCATCTCAATATTACTTCACAGATTCTGCTGTGGTGGCAGCTTCAGCACTTCAATCTATATTCATATAGATTACTCTAAATCATATAATTTGTCAACACTGTCAATAACTTCATAATTAGCCTCCAGATACTGCCATACTCAAGCTCTGTGTGTTCTTTTCCCAACAGGGGAAAGTTGGAAGTTGAATCTGAAAGCTAATTGTACCTTGTTAAAAACAAAACCCTTTCCCAGCTCAGGGCTCAGGGTCCCCTGTGTCTCCAAGGGCAGCAGAAGATGCTTGCTATTTAGACCTATGGGATGCTGATGTCTAAAGTAGCAGACAGGGACCAAAGAAAGCATCCTAAGGAGCTGTTCTGAGGCATTTCTTTGTTTTCAGGATGAATCTCATCCAATCGGAGTATCTGGAAAATAAAACATGTAATTAAAACAATTCAGACATCTGGACATTCAAACACACAGTGCTTCCAGACTTCTATTATGCCCAATTTGTATCTTTAAGCATTTAAGAGATGTGTGTGTTGAAACTCAAGAAGAATGAAGACCAAAGTGTGGACACTGTGCACCTTCTTAGAATTGGGAACAAAACACCCATGGAAGGAGTTACAGAGACAAAGTTTGGAGCTGTAATGAAAGGATGGACCATCTAGAGACTGCCATATCCAGGGATCCATCCCATAATCAGCTTCCAAACGTTGACACCATTGCATACACTAGCAAGATTTTGCTGAAAGGACCCAGATATAGCTCTCTCTTGTGAAACTATGCCGGGGCCAAACAAACACAGAAGTGGATGCTCACTGTCAGCTATTGGATGGATCACAGGGCTCCCAATGGAGAAGCTAGAGAAAGTACCCAAGGAGCTAAAGGGATCTGCAACCCTATAGTTGGAACAACATGATGAACTAACCAGTACCCCGGAGCTCTTGTCTCTAGCTGCATATGTATCGAAAGATGGCCTAGTTGGCCATCACTGGAAAGAGAGGCCCATTGGACTTGCAAACTTTATATGCCCCAATACAGGGGAATGCCAGGGCCAAAAGAATGGGAATGGGTGGGTAGGGAAGTGGGGGGGTTATGGGGGACTTTTGGGATAGCATTGGAAATGTAATTGAGGAAAATACGTAATAAAAATAAATAAATAAACAAAAGACCAAAAATATTAAAAAAAAGAGATGTGTGTGTGTGTGTGTGTGTGTGTGTGTGTGTGTGTGTGTGTGTGTATGGTGTTTACAGAAAAGAGATGTGTGGTGTCATCTAGACCAAGATTTCTCAAATTATTAAAGGCAAAGTACTTGAACTGATATTGTACATCCATAAAATACAGCCAAGATTTTTATCAGAAAATGAACATGAAAGATACCAGGTTGTGGCTTTGCACCAAGCACCATAGGCTATTTATGACCTCAGCTGTACCAGCTCTCAGATATTAAACTGAGAAGAACAGATATAATATTTGATGATCAAAAGGCAATGTGTAATCTAGGAAAATTAGGGATGGAAACAGGGAGCGGGGATGAGCATGGCTTTAGTGGACCATCTAATAAACAGAGTTGGGTGTTCATTGAAACTGCCACAGAATAACAGCCTAGCAAAACTAGCTGAGAAATTCAGCAAGGTTGCCAAATATACTATCAATAAGAAGTGATAACAAAAAAGCAATGCATTCATAACATGAAGAATTTCTAAAATTCCCAAGAACAGAAATCACAGTGAATATAACAGGGAGTGCATAGAATATTATGGGTTAGAGTTAGAACTCTGCTGTTATAAGACACAGGCGAAGATTTGACAGTGAATGGAATTACTTAGTATAAATTGGTTAGTTCTTCCCTAAGCTAATCATATATTTATTTTATTCCATGTAAATTTCAGCAGAAACTTTTGAGAAACTTGGCAAGTTTGATTCCACAATGGACCTCACAGAGT
Organism: Mus caroli; assembly: GCF_978045245.1. NCBI lineage: Eukaryota > Metazoa > Chordata > Mammalia > Rodentia > Muridae > Mus > Mus caroli. The sequence continues at coordinate 162,461,349 of NW_028227256.1, forward strand.
TATGATTCACAAATGGTTAAGTCAATCACACATACACATACACATGCACACACACACACACACACACACACACACTTCACACTCACAGACTCATATACACACTCACACATATTCACATGCATGGGCATGCACACACACATGCACACTCACATACTCACATGCAGACACACACAAAATGCAAAAGGAAAAGCTTCCTGTAGCAACCAGAAAGCGATAGGTATTAGATACTACACTTGATCTTAGCCAAAAGGCCGAGAAGCGATGCGATAGGTATTAGTACAACAGCAGATGCATCACATGTAGACCAGTTTAAAATGAGTGTCTTGCAAGAAAACTTAAGTGAAGCTGTTTAAGTGCTGGCTTTATGAAATCTGATTTATAATGAAAATAGACATTTTAAGCTGATTTATTATATTGAAAACAGATATTCTAGATTCTTATTTCATGCTATATAGACTTTAGAAAGTTTAAAGTTCTAATGTAAAAGTACAACTGCAAGCAAGTAAGAAGGAAATGTGGCCTTTGGAAGGAAAAGTATTTTTAAATAAGATGCTACAAGCACAAACTTAAGGATATGACTCTGTAAACCAGTGGTTCTCAGCCTTCCTAATGCTGTGACCCTTTAATACAGTTCCTCATGTTGTGGTAACTCCCAGCCATAACATTAGTTTTGTTGCTGCTTCATAACTGTAGTTTGGCTTCTGTCATGAATCACAATGTATATATTTTTGGAGACAGAGATTTGTCATAGGGGTTGCGACCCACAGGTTGAGAACTGATTCCACAATTTCTATTTAGAATGGGCACAATAGTCTTAGCATATGTGTACTATACTCAGAGGAAATGATAAAAAAAAGTTGAAAATCAATGGTGTTATAAAGAAATGCCCACAGATCATTGGGGGGAAATAGAAAGATGTATAAAGGATATACAAAGATAATTCAGAAAGGAAGACAACTGAAGAACTCAAGTTAGATTCTTAGCCCCATCAATAATTACAAGCACAGAAATTAAGCTGGCAGTGATGCAGCATTTCATATACTTAACTGGCAAATTTTTAAAAAGTTACAGGGCTCCAAGTTATAAATAAGTTGAAGGAACAGGAGCCCACATTGTATTGCTAATAGGAATTGGCCCAGTGTTTCTGAAAAGAAGTCAGGCAGGGGTTAGCCTTAGTGTCTGGTCTGCCTACAGTGGAGTCTTTTTTCCTGGGAGTTCTCATATAGGCCAGCAAGACTGCACGTAGAAAAAAAGGGCAGCAACACTGTTTGCAAGCAAAAAGTTGTCCATTAGCAGGTGAAAAGTTAAACTGCCAGGAAGAAGGTAGTGAGTGCCCATCAGACACTGTGCTGGGCATGGACATAAGAGACACAGCATGGAAGCCATAGGTGCTGATGTACACAAACTACCACTGCTCATTCTTCACAGGCACACACACACACAAAGTGACAATAGTGAACATCTTTAGGGCACACCAAACCATAAAGAGTAGTAACGGAAGATGCCAGGACAAGGGAAATTGTAAAACAAAGTAAGAAGAGGTAACAAAGGGACCAAACATGAGAGAGTACAATGTGCCAACATAAGAGGATGATAAACCCAATTTTCTCCCAAACCCCAAATGCTCAAAACAAAAACCTAAGGCACACTCTATTGAACAGTCTAAGAAGGCACACTTGGTCTCTGCAGCTTTCTCCTAAGCATGTCGAAGAGCAGGAGCCCTGCAGAATAGAAAATGCAGACTAAGGAACTGCTGTTAAATTTATGGACTGTTTCTCCTGGCTGTTCCCCTTTAATCCTGTGGAACTCTTTTTAAATTTTGCAGCGTTGATAACTAGCCAAGTGGGGAGAGGAGCGGATGGTTTCTCTTTCCCATGAAGCTAATGACAAGGGTTCCCTGGCCAAGGTAGCCTAGAAACGCCTGCGTGTGTTCCTGCCTGAGTCGTATTTTCCATGTTCTCGTCAACATGCTGGCAGTAGCAAATGTCTTCATGATGGCTGTTGGCCAGAGAACTTGAAGCCAGCGCTTTGCTCTGGGAAAGCATCCAGAAGAGTCATTTGGATTCCACAGTTGAAGAGTCCCAAACTTTAAGGAGGACCCAGAGGCTGTGCTGGCTGCCTGTTGGAGCCATTGAGAGTTGAAGAGGGGGAGAAGCTGAGCCCTCAGTGCTTCTGAGAGTGGCGTGCATCCCTTAACACCTGCCTTTACTCCGAGATGCTCAAATGCTTAGGAATGTTTCAATGACAGGAGGTCCAGCATCACTCATGACAGAACATCAGAGGAGAGGGATTATGGATTTGTGTTTTAGACTTTGCACAACCTCCAAATTGGGTATGAAGATGCGTTGGGTAGAGTTTTCCTCATGAGTGCTGTGTTTAGGCTACGGAGTACTCCCCTGTCAGTGTGGAGAAACACTGAAAATACCTACCTCAAATGGCAAAACTGATCTGGAGGCCTTTCCCTGCATGCTTAGAATATGAAATTACTCTTAGAGTTTCTTTAAACGACCCCCCCTTTAAGATTCTATCATACGATAACCTGCTTATTGTTAAGAAACTCATGTCATAGTTTCAACACAACTGCTCCTATCGCTATTATCTTTCCCACTTAACAATACACAGTGTTAGAGAGAGAACCTGCCTAGCCCGACGGGTTTCTATTAGGACACAGCAGAGACAGATACAACTCAGAAGCTCACACCATCCTGATGTTGGTGTTAAAAGTGTCTGCTATGGTAACAGATGTTGTTTATGAGACAGATGGAAAACTGAGTTATCCTCAGAACCAAAGCACTATGAATTGGCTCTAATTATGCAGATGTGATCTGAAAGCCAATCTCAGGGTTACACAGAGCTCCCGTGACCTTGAAAAAGTAAAGCGCATATTTTCTTTTTTAAGTTTCCAAGTTTTAAGTCACTAAAACTAAAGAAAGTAAAACTGTACCCAGCAAATAGAAGATCCAGTCATTACAAATTTCCTTCCTGTGTCCTGCCACATGTAAAGGCACAGTGAGATTTTAGGGGAGAGGACTGGATATCAGAGACTCTAGGGGAGGGACAACTTTAAGACCAAGAAACCACAAAGTTTAAGTTGACTTGAATGAGTGCTAAGAGACTCTGCAAGGCAATGGAACCTATTTTTCCAATTTCACCTAAAGCCAGGCATTTCTCTCTGTTCATATAATGGCTATTTTCTGTGCCATTTCCCAGGTAGGGTTGACTGCCCCTGCATGGTATGAGTTTTAAGTCTTTCTTACCACCTCTAAGTCTAGTCAAAGATTCTACTGAGAAGGTATCTTCAGTCAGTCCCTGTGGTGTGGTGTTAAGTGATGAGTCCTGAGCCATCTTTCCATGCCTTAGGTTTGTTCAGGTATAAGAGTATCACACTTTGGCTAATGTATAGTGAACATATGTTTATTGCTCATGGTTCTGGAGATTGGAAAGGCGAAGACTTCAGAAGGCATACTTGCTGTATCATAAATAGTAGACAGTATCATGTACAAAGAGGAAGAAAGGAAGGAAGGGAAGAAGGAAGGAAGGAAGGAAGGAAGGAAGGAAGGAAGGAAGAAAGGAAGGAAGGAAGGAAAGAGGGAGGGGAGGGGAGGGGAGGCAGAAGGAAAGGGAGTTCTTTTACCAAGAACCCATTCTCTGGATGTGATGACTAACTTCTATGACAATGACATTAATCTACTAGTGGGGACAGAGCCCTCCTGACCTAGTCACCTTTAAAGTTCTGCCATTTTATACTGTTGAATCAGAGATTAATTTTCTAAAATGTGAATTTTGAACTTAAAAAACCACATAGAGCCACATACTTTGCTCACATCAACACATGTGCAAATAGATATGTTTGCATGGCAAGGTTTTACATGAAGGCAGAAAGGAATACATTCTCATGATCAGAGATGCTCAGAAATGGTTTTCTTTCAGCACACTAAGGCCATATGTCCTGAAATGTTGGCTTTTCATTGAAGGCCTTGGTACTGATATTAGTGCTCTTGCCAGGCCTTTCTGTGTGACTGTGGCCCTATGCTTCAATACTCAGAGCCTCAAATGAATCTTATCTAAAATCAGTATCACAAGGATTGATATTTGTAAAGTCATATACAATTTTAAGCCTATTTCTATAGCACATCTCCATTGCCCCACTTTGAAATTGCACTTGTATCACTACCCTGCATTCTGCAGGAGAAAGCAGCTCTAAGAGATCTGGGGAATTGCCCAGTATTCTGAATGAATCTATGGTGGAGCTGGGAACACAAAACAGTTCTTTATTCTCATAGTAAAAATTGTCTTCCTCAACAGGAGTAGCTTCACTTTGCTCATCCTCTGGGCACCTCTGCTCCTGCTCTTCTCCTTGTTAAATATGCCCCCTTCTCATTGCCTCCCATAGTGACTCCTTTGTACTCTACTCTCTACAGAAGCATTCAGTGTCCTCTTGACAATGGTGTGTCTCACCTCAAATCCTAAATTTTGTGTGCTTCTATGAAGAATAAGTCCTAGGTACACCACAAATTAGCTGGTTGACCATGGACAAGTTACCCAAACCAAGTATGTATGTGTATCTTATGTATGCATGTGGAATAACAACACCTTCAGATGCTTGCTGTGAAAATGAACAAGATGATGCATGAAGATATTTTTATAAAACAATAAAATGTTGTTATAAACTGTCACTTAATGTTATCAATGGCCAGAACAAGAGTAGTTTGAGAGGTGGCGAGACAGGAGAATGATTTTGACATGGTGACACCCATTAGGTCTCAGCTGTGGTACTTATATTATGATCAAAAAGGGGTTCCCTATTCCTAAATCCTAAATTTCATCTTCGTTAGAAATACTTATTTCTTCTTTTAATGTTTTGAAGATATAATGATACTATTCATTAAAGCTTCTCAAGTTATCTTGCTGCCACTGTGACTTTCTTTTCTTTGGAAGCAGAATATTTTCTTATACACCTCATGGTCTGTTGACACTATACACAGTGTTTTTGCAAATCATAGGGGACAAATATAAATTTTGAAAGAATGACAGATTTAAAAAAAAAAAAAAGGTTCTATGAGGTAAGAGATGGAAAATGCCATACATCTGTACAAGTCCTACCCAAATATCATGGTGTGATTCTTTTGTTCTAGTCTGAGACATCATGTTATATGGGAGACTGAATGAACAAAAATACCGATTAATTCTTGGGATTTATCACAATTATCTTCCCCACACCTAAAAATTGAAGAATGTGTATTTGCACAACACATCTTGTTTTCATTGCACACAGAGCTTTTGAGGTCCTGCCAAGCCATTGATGATGAGCCCTATAGGAATGACATCCACATGTAAAGATCCTGGCATCCTCAGTATTCTAGTAGAATGCAGGCTAAGGAGAATAAATTCTCATTGAAAGTTTGCTGATGTCCATGATGGTTCTATATCCTACTGCCCAGGATCAGGCTCCATAGATAGTTCCTAAGACTTTTAACCTAGACTCCATGCTTTTTTGAATCTTTTGAGAAGAGGAATGCTTGGGTTAACTTAGAGAACTAAAAGTCCCATTGATAAGGATGCTGTGATTTTTAAATTAAGGGGTTAATTATCAGCTGACCAATAAGAAAGGGAAGTGTGGGTGGACATTCAATATTAAATTAATTAACTGCACAACGGGCACTGAAGCCTCATCATACAAAGTGAAATAAGTGAATTTAGCCAATACCTGGCTTGATAATTCTAGGATCTCATGGTATTTACTATTAAGTTATTAAGAATAGAGGGTAACTCTCTAAATTATAATATTTCTGGAGATCAATTGTCTTACTTTTAAGTAGCACCTGTCTTGAAAAACCAAAAAAACAAAAACAAAAAACAAAAAACCCAAAAACAACAACAACAACAAAACAAGATAGACAATCCTCTCTAGACATTCCAAGTCAATTCAATGTAGACAGCTTCCCCAATGTAGACTATTTCCCTAAGTTATTATAGATAGTATCAAGCTCACAGTTAAAGCTAGCCATCACAGTTTGTACCACATCATTGGACTCTCATCATCACCATGTGGGGTGGAGTTATGTCAATTTTATTGATAAGAACACAGGAGATCAGCAATTAACTCACTGGTTAAGGCTGGTACAATTAGGCTATTAATAATGTATTTTAGTGGTTTAAAACATTAAACATTTGCTATGTTACAATTTCTGAAGGTCACATACAACCTGACTGTATCGTCATGGCAGATTTTGAGCCAAAGACATCCAGCTAAGCAGTCAAGATTTTGTTCAGGGTTAAACGGGGTGAGATTCATTTTCAAGCTTACTGATGGTCATGGGCAGAATCAGTCCCTTGCAAGCTATCAGTCAGACTAAGGGTCTCTGTTTCCTTATTATTATTTCCACTGAACAAGAGGAACATCAGCTCCTTGCCATGTGGGGCTATCCACAGAATAACTCACAACATGGTGACTAGTTTTCCTTATAGTGAACAATAAAACAGAGAACCTAATTGACCATGATCTATTTTATCATGCTCCATTTGTCGGAGGTAAGTCAGTAAGCCTACTCACACCCAAGGATCATGCACATAACAGTAAGGAAAACGGAACACCACCTTAGAGGCTACAACCATGGTAAAGAAGGGATCCAGTCTGGTTCAATGTGTTTTGTTTTGTTTTGTTTTGTTTTGTTTTGTTTTGTTTTGTTTTGTTTTTGCTTTGCTTTGCTTTGTTTTGTTTTTGATACACCAGGTTTTATCAGTCAGGATCCATTAATCATTCCCCTCATCTATATACATTACAAGAACTATTTTTTACACTAAGGATACAGGCATAAAAGAAGAGTTCAGAGGCAGCTCACAATAATTGGAAGAAACCTAGACAATGTACAAAACTGGTATCAAATCTGTTAGTGAAAAGAAGACAGCATTATGGGAAATTGAGTATAAAGCATACAGCCTAGCCAGGAGAAACTGAGGTGGGAGGATCTGACATTGGAGACCAGTGTCGGTAGACCTGGGGGTTTGGCAAAGATGATATAAGAGAAGTGAAAATACTTCAGTCTACCCATAAAAAGCAGAAGTCTGGGAGAATATTACCATTTAACAAAATACAGACAATTTAGTTCAACAGTTGAAAGAGAATCAGCTGGTCTTGAGATTGGATAATTAAATTACATGTGCAGGAGTTCTGAACCCTGATCCCATTGCAACCACACAGGGGCCCTTTCTAAATGCCCACCCCTTAAGTTAAATAATGAAATAAAAGCCTCTGGAGTGGGGGATCTAGCACAGACTCATTTTAAATCATTCTAAGGAACACAGGTGTCATCTGGGTGAGAAAATTAGTGGGCTCGTTCATGCAAGGACCTTGCAGACCATAAAGCTCACTACACCTTCCTGGACACATCCAGGACAATGACTAAATGGGAATTGTAGTTTAGAAATTTCATTTGCCTATGTAGTCTGGAAGATGGAAGAAGAGTGGAAGATTGCTAAAAAAAAAAAAAAACAAGTGTCAAAAAAGGGAGCTACTGCAGTAAATCTAGATTTGAAATGAAGATTAGAAATGGTGGCTCAAAGAAAGCAGATCTAGAGGGTGGAGTGAATGCCGGAGCTTTAGAGTAATGCATGGCATATATGTGGGATGTGAAGTAGAGGGAGGAGCAACAGGTAACTGGTGGTTTCTGGCTTGAAAAGAAAGGAAGATAATGGCTCCACTCCCCATGAAATAGTGGATAAGAGACACATCAGAACTAAATAAGGAAATGATATAGTTCAGATAGGATAGCCATGTTGTGGTATCCAGGAGGTTCCTGAAATTATGGTCAGAAACAGAAAGAACACAGATGAGCTTGATGAAGTATCTGAGGGTCATAGAACCAAGAGAATGGACAATCAACAAGGCAGAAAAAAGTCAAGGATGGTTCCCGCTGGGGGAAGGGGGAAGGATGTTTGAGAGGCAGGTGGCTGAGAAATAGCAACCTACAACTTGAGAAGAAAATAACAATGCCTGAAGCAAAAAAGAAGAGTCATTAAAGGAAGGTGACCAGCAGGGCTAAATGCTAAAGTTAAGAGAATATCAAAAAGACTATTGTCTTAGTCAGGGTTTTATGGATGTGAAAAGACTCCATGACCATAGCAACTCTTACAAAGGAAAACATCTCACTGGACCCGGCTTACCGTTTCAGATGTTTAGTCCATTATCATCATGACAGAAAGCATGGCAGCATGCAGGCAGACATGGTTCTAGAGAAAAAGCTGAGAGTTACACATCTGGAGTCACAGGTAGCATAAGGAGACTGTGTGCCACAGTGGGCATTGCTTGAACATCTGAGACCCTCCACAGTGACACACTTCCTCCATCAAGGCCACACCTACTCTAACAAGGCCACACCTCCTAATAGTGCCACTCAATATGGTTCAAGCATTCAAACACATGAGTCTAGAGGGAACATTCCTATTCAAACCACCACAACATTGAGTAATACACATCGGTGTATTAGGCATATCACAGTTCTTTCAATGCAGCATTGGGGACAGCACATATGAGAACGACAGTAATGTAAACAAGGACAGCTGATTATTTCACATATCAAAAGTCTGTGGGGAGAAAACACCATGTTGATTAGGATTTACACTGTGCTGCTCACCATCTGAGAATGCATCCAACCACCTTCAACATACTTCAGTGTCTGTTAGTTGTTAGGAAATGGGTGTTAGGTTGGCAACCAAGAGTATTGGAAGTCACTTCATGTATCAGTCCTAAGTGATGTAGAAATTATAATCTTGGGGAGAAAGGGTGAGGAAGCCACAGGGTGGGGGGCTGAGGTAGAGAAGATCTGTCCATCTGTCATGATGCAATGCAAGTTTGATTCCCAAGCCTGTTGTCTTTGAATGGCTTCTAGTGGCACTGGCTTCTGTCACTTCTCCTAGATGGGCATAAGTCCTTTCTTACTATTTTAGGCATGCATCATCCCCCCATTCATGTGTTTACGAAGGTGTTCTCTCTAAATAAGCTACTGGGGCCTTGCTTGTCTGTGACTTCATCAGTATATGACTAATTACTTCTGCATCTGTCAAGATTATTCAGAAGTCTAATTTTACGCTGCAGGGGGGTTAGTCATTCCTTATAGCACATTAATAACTAAAGTGAGAAACGCACTTGGTAATGCTTGTCACACTCTGATGGTCATCACCTATATGATGGGAGACTACACCTCGAGCATGATTTGTGGGACAGCCTTCTCATGTACAATGGTCCCTAGAGACTCCCTTTGTCTTGCTTGTTAATTTGCCATGATCTAGAAGCATATATTTTATCAATGATGTGATAGGCTATATTTATTACTTATTTTATTTACAGCAGCCCATCCATCTACCACAAAAAATATTATATCAGTATTCTATCAGTTTGCATGGATGATTTTGGAATTGGTTTGTTATTTATATATGGATATATAGGAGATACATATCTCCAATAAAATAAGAAACACACACACATATATATACACACATATATACATATATATACATATATACATACATATACATATAGCTCCAATAAAAATACATATAACCAATAAAATCAATGTGGCTTGGGAAGACACCGGCAGTAGGAGGCTTATGGCTATAGGTGAACTAATTGTGTGCTCACGATATGCTGGGCACAGTGCTCAGTTTTACACAATAACTTTCTTACTCTTTGTAACCCACGAAGTGGCTATGAAAAGCAAGAATCTGGGGCCTGGGGAGACCAGTCATTTGAGTTAGGTTATACAGTCGCATAGTGACAATTTAGATTCCAATTCATGTTTTTTCTTGTTTGTTCTTTGCGCATGTTTCTTTGTTGTTTGTTTTTTCTCCAGAGATGTGAACTGTTAACACGGCATCCATTTTTGTCTGCCAAATGCTTAGGTGACCAACAGCAGCCTCCTCTTGAGGTACCTGTCAGACACATATCAACATCTTGCTACTAAATGTATAAAGGGAAGAGCATTTTGCATCTGATTTTCTTGCATGAATTCCTTCTTAATTCTCTCAGAATTTTCTCCATATTAGGACAAATCTTAAGATGTTTAATACAGATAGTGTGTCTGAAAAGACTTCTGAAGAGAGGCTGGCTCAGCTCACAATCCTGAAATGGAGTGTGCTATGGTGTCTCCATGGAGAGAGGTGACAAGAGTGCCAAGTTGTATATGGCAGAGTATATGAAGATGGCTGTCTTAGTCAGGGTTTCTATTCTTGTACAAACATCAGGACCAAGAAATAAGCTGGGGAGGAAAGGGTTTATTCAGCTTACACTTCCACATTGCTGTTCATCACCAAAGGAAGTCAGGACTGGAACTCACATAGGTCAGGAAGCAGGAGCTGATGCAGAGGCCATGGAGGAATGTTACTTCCTGGCTTGCTTCCCATGGCTTGTTCAGCTTGCTTTCTTATAGAACCCAAGACTACCAGCCCAGGGATGGCATCACCTACAAAGGGCCCTCCCTGATTGATCACTAATTGAGAAAATGCCCCACAGCTGGATCTCGTGGAGGCACTTCCTTTCTCTGTGATAACTCCAGCTTGTATCAAGTTCACACACAAACCCAGCCAGTACAATGGGGTCACACAACTTGTGAGTAACAAGGTAGCTATTTCTTTCTTTTAAAAACAAATTTGTAAGGACAGAATATGGGCTACTGTGAAGGACAGACCTCCCCAAGACAGAGGAGGCAGGGAAGACAAGTGTAAGTTTTTCAACCACAAAGTGGTTAGGAGTGGAACCTTAGAGTCATTCATTTCTATGAGCCTCAGTTTCTTTGTTTAAAAAGCATTAACATTTATATCAAAAGATGCATGTGAAGGTTTGAGAAGATAACTCCATGCTTAACAGGAATCAGGTTACTTCTGCCAAGCCTTTGTGAGAGTATGGGACACAAGCAGGAGACTCAGATTGTCTCCATTCCACAGACAGAAAACCAGGTCCTGGCATAAGCATGGAGTTCCTTAAGCTCTATTTCAAAGGGAGATTTGGAGGACCTGACTTGCCTGATGTCATGTAGACATTATAAGGGTGTCTGGGATCAGCCTGCTATGGCCCTGGAGCCCAGGTTCCTGGCTTCCCCATGCTTGAGCCTTCTGATGCTGTCCTAGACGACCTTTATATAACACAGAAGGACAGTACTGCCTGCTAAGCAGTTTGTGATGAATGTTTTAGGATTTCAGAGTACAGAATGCAGGCCACAGCTCTAAGTGAACTTAACCGTGGTCGAAGGCAACTGTGCAAGATCCGGGGTTCTGTTGTATCCATGCAAGGAAGCTGCTATGGAAAATAGGTGCGTGAGAGGAAGCTTACAAACCCGACTCTTGGTGAAATGAACAGTGTGCGGATGCAGGCCGCAGCTGGACAGAGGACTAGTGCCTTTTGTTTGAGCTTCTGCAGAGGGAAGGATGAGAGACAGGTGCTACGGTAGTGTGGCATAAGAGAAACATCAGCTTTATTGGCAGAACAGACTTGCCCACAACTCATTGTGGACTCCCTAGGAAAGGTGTATTCAAGCTGCAACCCACAGTTCCTAGGTAGCCAAGGGTGGCTGTGAACTTGACCCAACACAAAATCAAACCTTATTTAAAACATGATTTTGTATGTGTGGTACTGTTTGTATGACATAGTCCTTAAATGCAAACTTTGTAGATGACAGCATCATGCCACTTTGTCAAAGGTAGAGTCTAGGGTATAGTTGGAGTTCTGTCTCATCTCTCTGAGCCCTGGCTGGGAAACAGGAGTATTCTGTTCATCCTCACAAGCAAACAACAATGATAAATGAGAATGGAGGTCTTAAATGCCAACAGCAGAACTGGCACTGGGCAACAGGCAACCATGCCTCTTAACCATCCCTTAGCTCCCACTTTTGCCTTTGGTCTGCTAGAAAGGTCAGGGTACAGAAAGCCACACTGCTTGCTCGGAGAGTGCAGCCTGGCCTGGGGTGGCTCAAAGGGGCCTATTATGACTGGCACCAGTCAGACTTTGCCTCTGAGGCTCTGTGGGAACTGACAGAAGAATGGTTCTGGGCCACTTTCTGATGGAGAGCAGTTTCTGTCAGGCTTGCTGAAAGGAATGAAGCAGTGAATGCAGGTCCTGCTGGAGGCCAAAAGACCTCCCTAGGGAAGAGCACTGGGGAGCCCACACCCACACAGAGAGCTGCAGCAAGCAGGATGGCTACGGACAGTCCCCAGAGTACTGGGTAGAAGGGTGGGAAGGAGCATCCTTCTCAAGGTTGCTGACAAACATTGGGTTTTTCTTCCATCATCCCTATAGCATGAGGTAGCACACCCACCCTGCTCATGCCAGATCACTGCACTATACCCGGTAAGCTGCAGGTTATAGTGGTCACTGATTATAGCACTTGAGGTACAAGGGCCTTGGTGCTCAGTCCTTAGGAGCCTTCAGATGTTTGCTGTCAGTTGTCAGCAACCTTGACTAAGTATCCTCTCACTGCAGAACACACGGCACCCCACGCTGGGCTCAAACATGTGACTTGGAAGCACACAGGAAGGTTAGCAGCCTGCTCAACTGCTTGCTGCCTGAATGACCTCAACGTCCCAGGAGAGTGAGAGCACACAGTGCTCACTATCCCACAGTGGTTAGCTGCTCTCAAGGTCTCTTGTATATGGTTAGAGGCAGGGGCAGGGCATTAGCCATGTAGTCACAATGAAAAGCAAAGAAAGAAAACAGGAAGATTCCACAACCAGCAAGAGATGTGGTGCAAAGAATGACAGCGATGACCTTCAAAGCAGTCAGCCTGGACAGATGGCCACTGTTACCAATAAAAACGAGTCAGGACTAAGGGGCCCTGAGCTGCAGAAAGGCATTTTAATGAGAAGGATTTTAAGCTTAGTTCTCATATGGCTCAGGGGTGTTGGTGATAATTTCATTCATTCCACAAATATTTTTACTGCCTACCATGTGCAAAAGTTTTCCAAATAAAATAACTGACACATTCAGACTAGTGTGGTACATACAATTTTTTTTTGCCAGACGATTGGAATTATTTGAAGTAAACTGAAGGAGCCTGCCTGTGCACTTTACACTTGGTCTCTGCACGTTCTGCCCCAGCCTGCTGCTTCTCAGCTCTCATTCCATCTCAATACAGATGTTCTTAGTTGATTGTTTCTTGCTCTCTCTCTCTCTCTCTCTCTCTCTCTCTCTCTCACAGTTACACACACTCACACACATACACACATAGACAAACACATGTATACCCATAAATACACACTCACACACACAAATACACTCATACACATGTGGACATACATACATATTCATACACATGCACACACACACACAAGCACTCAGACACATGCACATACATACACACTCTCTCTCTCACTCACGCGCACACTCACACCCACATGTGGACGCACACATGTACACATGCCCTTGTGCGCACACACACATACACACACACACACTCACATACACACACTCACACACTTGTGCATGCACACATACACATGTACTCACACACACATACTCTCAGACACATATGCACACACTCGCACATATATGCTCCACCCCACACACCCCAAAACCTTTGGGACCTTGCTCACTCCCCATCTCTTTTGTTCCCCTGAGCACCCATCTCAGGTAGCTGTGAGAAACTGAACTGAGAGACATTATCCCACATCGCCCTGAGTATGAGCCACTGAAGGAAGCAATACTTGCAGTACGAAAGAGAACAGCAGAGGCCTTCTCTCTGTGTCCCAAGGAACTGAACCTTAAAGAATTTCAGCCGCTGGACTAGATGGGTGTCTCCCCTTCCTCCCTGACACTTTCTGTCAAAATAATAAAATAAATAAAGAGAGGACTGTGAAAGAACAATGGTCCAGATGGTGATATGAATTGTGGAAATGCATAACTGAAGAATACAATCTGGATTTTCTAAGCATTTGGGTATGGTGGACCACACATATATCCCAGTACTTCCAAGAATAAGGCAGGATGATTTCAAATTCCCAAGCTCAAGCGAAGCCTGGGCTGCACAGTATTATCAAAGTACATGATATACTCCAAAGAAGACATCCTAATGAGCCGTTATCTCGCATGGTCAGCAGATGCTGGCAGAGAAGAGTTTTTAAGCAGAAAACAATTCAGAAGGTGTTGAGACGGTCGTATGTTTTCACTGTAATTGGAGATTTGGGCCACTGTCTGACTGTACTGTTGTCTTGCCACTGTCTCCTATTAAAAAGCCTGCACCCCGCCACCCCTCCCTCCTACCTGGCCTGTCTCGAATGTGACATGTTGGAATAATCCTGAATTTTAGAAAGGAATCTGAGGCGACAAACTTAAGTGACCAGTCCTTGAATTTCTTTTCCTGACTTTCTGAAGCAATAGCCATATCAGGGTGGCCGAGTCAGGACACGAGGCTTCACAAGTGAGTTATTTAGTGTGTATTCAGTCTATGGTTAAAATATCTCTCCTAGGGACAATGCTTTGGAATCATAATGCAAGTCACAGAGTGATTCATTAGGAAAAAGTACTTCTAAATACAGAGAAAGGAACCTATGGGTGATAGATTTAAGTCATTTGATGAAAATTTTATGATACTGTGTCTATTAAAATTCAAGAGCTCACATTTCTTTCATCTTTTATTCTGATACTTTTTTTCTGGAATGTTAAATTCAAATCTGATGTCTTTGAGGTAAGATGCCAGAGTCCTTATGTCTTACCACCTCTTGGCATGAATTCATAGTCATGAATTCTTATGAGTGAATGCTTTAGAATGGGACCCACCACCTCTGTGTGGACTCAGGGTGAGGCAGGAAGCAGAGGAAAGGCTTAGCCACCCAATGTTCCACAGGACTTGGGCTCCTGCACCCTTTTAGAACAATGCATATACAACACATGCATCTCTCTTAACTACCAAACTACTCCATCTTTCCAGTGTAGAACCCTCCCAAGCTTCACTTGTCAAATTCAAATACCTTGAATATGAACACCAGGCAGAGTCCAAGCATAGAGAGAATTCCATGGCCTTCCAGGAAAGTCAGCATTAGAATTATCATTAACACTACCCACCTCATTTGCCTTTTCAGAGGGAAAGCAATTTTTCATAAAATTCTAATTAATTCTCTTTATCTACATGAATGCTTCCTAAAAATGTATGTTTGTGTACAACAGCGTGTACCTGGTGCCCATTCTCCAGTCCCTTAGAATGGAGTTACAGGTGGATGTGAGCTGCCAGGTTGGGTTCTGAGATTTGAACCTGGATTCTCTGAAGAATAGTCAGATCTTTTAATCATTGAGCCATCTCCTCGGCTCCTAAGTTTAGCCTTTTAAATGTTGCTTTGTCTGTAAATTATAATTGGATCTTTACTATTGAGAAAAAGTTGGTACAGAGATGGTACAATGATAAAAATCCACTGAAATTCTCAAAGAATGAATTTCAAATATTTAAAAAAAATTTTTTTGAAGAATGAAAAACCTTTGCCAAAGACACAAAACAGTTAAGAGGACAAAAGGATGAATACAAATTATTGGTTAACATTCACAGAACTTACCAATAACAAAATCCATTATAGTCAAACATGACTTAGCCTGATCTAGATCATTACTTTAAAGGATTTGAAGACGAATTTTGTGTATTACTATCTATCCTCAGAGTTTGGACTGAAGCACTAGTTCTTGTGAGGTTTAGGGATCATTATATTAGATTTACCTTAAATACATTTTTTATAAAAAAAATCTCCCTCTCAGGAAGAAGACTAGGACCATCTTAGGAAATATCTTGCCCTAGCTAGGGTTTCTACAAGACACTTCATCAGAGAATGACAAAGGAACAGCCCAAAACAATCATGACTGTTGATTATCACCATCAATAAGCAATCAATAAATGATACCTACATTGTATTGGGTATTGGACCCTTCAAAGGAGTCAGGAGAAAATTCCATGATTCTAATAAATTGATTCTAGGGAAAACATTGCAAAATATACTTTATTCCCTAATATAGAAAACTGAAAATAACCTGGTCCTCAGCTGATCATAGTTTGATGCCCAAATATCTCATAAGTAATACAGACATGCTATAATTGATAGAAAAATTGGAAAAACCAGGGGGCAGCCACGAGTGTCAAGATGTGGCTCAGAGGTAACATAAGCTATGTGTATGGCTGAAAACTGTTCAAGGTTTAAGTTCTATAATAGCAACAGGAGTACTCCATCAGGATGCAAATAGACTTCTACATGTGGGCATAAGGGTGAACACCAAAATGTCTATGTCTAGGGCTATTGTAGTCTAGAATATGTTTCTAGAAAAGAAACAGAACAGCACAAAAAAAGCTGTGGAAGTTGTTACAGGGGACACCTCAAACAAGAATATGCAAGACATAATATCGCTTGGGTGTCAGCAAAGTCGTCTGGGGAGGGGGTTGTTCCTCTAAACTGAACCCTGCAGGTGTGTTGGATGCCGAAGACACTAAGAGTTTGCTGCACTGTGAAAAGATGAAGCTGCAGTGTGAAAAGATGAAGCACAGACCAGGGAAGAATGATCACAGGTTTTCTTTTTCCTGAAAGTAATCCATGTGACTGAATCCCTTCTTAGACACCAAGAAGACAGATCCTGATATTTCTCAATTACTTATTCTTTTTCATAACCAATGACTTAAGTGTCACTTCAAAGTTTCAGAGACAGAGGCCTGGGGAGATGGTTCAGAAGGAACGAATCCTCGCTGTGCAAGCATGAGGACCTGAACTTGTATCCCCAGCGCCCAAATGAAAAGCCAGAATCATATGTGCTCACATCTATAACCTCAACACCGTGGAAGGTGGAGACAGGAGGGCTGCTGTGACTTGATAACTACCAGCCTAGTTCCAGGTTCAGTGAGAGACTCTGCCTCAAGGGAGTAAGGAGATGGAGACTGGTAGAGTAGGAGACTGGCATTCTCCTCTGGTCTCCTCATACTAGTGCACACATGGGTTCATACGCTCTACATGTATAACACACACACACATTCACACACACACATGCACACACACACACATGCACACACACATGCACACACACATGCACACACACATGCACACATACATGCACACACACATGCACACACACACATGCACACACACATGCACACAAGCACACATGCACACACACATGCACACACATACATGCACACACACACATGCACACACACAGGTAGAAGGAACCAGAGTTCCACAGGACATCTCTTATGGTTTCATCATGTTCAAACCTTCAGGAAGGAGAGGCCAGCAAGGTAGCTCAGAAGAGTTTGCTACAGAATTCTGGTGACCTGAGTTTGATTTGAAGAACCCACAGCATAGGAGAAGACTTCCAGAAAGTTGTTCCCTGACTTCTATATATACACTGTGGTATGGGCATGCATGCACACACTATACCACAGACACACACATGTACAGAAACACAGACACATACACACTAAGTTCTGGCTTGTATTTCTGTCCAATTGGTACTTTTCTCTATATGAAGCCACTGGCTGCTCTGGCCTACACATTCTGACACTTTTTATAATTTTGCCTCTTTACCTCATGAACTGCAATGTTTTGCTGAAGTCGTCTAATTTTTTATATTGCCATAAGGTGTCCTTCATTGCTGATAATTTTTCTGTAATATCATTAACCAGAAGCCTTGCTTCAGTGACTCCTAAAAGCACTTTTGAGGGGAGGAAGCTTTGAATTGAGAAAAGAGGAGAGGAGAGTCCCTTTCATTCGCTTATATTGGCTTGTCAACTCATCCATACAAGAAGACATTGATGCCACATCTACCATCAGTGTGCCAAACTGTGGTCTAAGTTCTGGGTATGCAGTTGTGCACACAACAAGCACACAGCCTTCTTTCAAACAGTGAGCTGTCTAGCTCAGTAGGTGGCATCTGCCCAGATATTCTGGAATTCTTTGTCAATCAATGATAAGTCAGAAAATCTGAACTTTCAGAGTTATTTCTTGTTCTGAATTTTGTATCTTGGGAGGCATAGACTGTAATTCATTCCTTGCTCCTGAAGGGATGGAGTGTAACTAGATTTAAAAGACTGAATATGACCTCACAGGCCGGCCTGAAGATGACTGATATGTATTGAATGTCAGCTGCATACTAGGAACAGTTCGCTAGCCTGAATAAAGCAATGTGTAAAAATAGACACAGTACTGGCCTTCACGGAACTTATAGTCTAGTGTAAGGCGTCAGAGGCTGCCGCTGCCACATCATTTCACAGATAAGTAGAGAGTTGTAACTAGGATAAAGGCTCTAAAGCAGGTTTGAACAGAGCATGAGGTGGGAGATTGTACAGAGTGTGAACTGGCGGTGTGCACAGAGTAGGAAGTGGGGTTTGTACAGTCTAAAGTGGGGGTGTATACAAAGTAGGAAGTGGGGGGTTGTATAGAGTGTTAGGCGGAGCTTTGAAGAGACTGTGAAGGGGATGGATTTTCTGAATCAGATTAGATAGGAAAGCCTCCCTGAGGACAAATCTATAGGGGGAGAAGGTTTGGGGGACAGAAGAAAGGAACAGAAATCCAGGCAGCGAACAGAAACATTTGTCATAACTCCCCCTTTCCAGGTCCTGCGGCAGTCTGTGACTGGGTCTAGGAATAATCAACGTGAGTCTCCTGAATGAGCCCCACCCCCCACCCCCCGCATGCAATCCTAAGAGATTATTTATTTTGAGAGTCCAAGCCTTGTGTCCTGAAATACTTCCAAACACATCCTAACCACTAGCTGGGTGACCTTGAACAGATCTCCACTAGCTCGGTGACCTTGAACAGATTTCCCTTTAAGCATCAATGGTCTCATTTGTAAAGTTGGGGTGGCATGTTCCTTGAAGAGTGTGAAGGTGACATTCAATAAAGCAAGTATAAACGTATGCACGACAGCCAGACACACTAACAGAGGCGAGCAGGTAGGCGTAGCATGTTTGGCTCAGGAAGATTTGCAGGGTGTAGTAGGGAAGCCTGACCCAAAACATAGGGACATGGTGGTTTGAATGTGCATGGCCCCCATAGGCTCATGTGTTTGAATGCTTGGGCTGTAGCTGGTGGACTGTTTGGGGAAGGATTGGGAGGTATGACCTTGTTGGAGATGTGTCATTGGGGTTACAAAAGAACACTCTGCTTCCAAGCTAGTGGAAGAAGCATCCCCCAGGGAGGCCAGTTCCCCATCAAGCCATTGCTTCTGTCTCCTGTTACTGCGACTCCCTACAACCTGCATGTCCATTTGATTAGTCTCTGATGGACTTCTGGTGGACCAAGACCATCCAGGAGCCAGAAAATAGCAGGGCATAAAAGACAATACATAAAAATCTCCCAGGGCACAGTCCAGGAAAGGGAGCACATCTAGAAATCAAAGAAAAGACAGATTTTTCATTTCTGTTTTAGTGACTGGCTTTGTTCTAAGCATGTTACATGGATTGCGTCCTTTGCTTCTCATGATAAAAACAAAAGTATAGGTATGTATGTGAGAGTGCATAAGTTTGCACAGACACACACAGATGGAGGGTGTTAAATTTCTCTGGCAAAGCAGTAAAAATGTCTCTCTTGCTTAGACGAAGGCAGCCTACTGACGTAGAGTTAAATTATTTCGGTAGGTGTTAATATTGCAGCGTTTAAAGAAGCTGCGGTAGAAAATAGGACTCATTAATGTGCAGTGTGCTGAGCTCCAGGCTGTGGACAGGGACAGGGACAGGAGGCAGGCTGAGCTATTGCCTCTGCTGCAGTTCTCAGTTCTGCTCCGTCACTGCCTGCGTGGGTGGCGTGTGATCAGGAGACAGGTGGCCTGCTCCTGAGAGCCACGGGAATGGCTGTACTTTGACCAACAGCAGGGACACTGGCAGAGGAGCCGTTCCCCATTCTGCCTTGTACTGGGGAGATGAGAAATATTCTCAGGAAATAAACACACACCGTAGCTTGTGCTCCTAGACCTTAGTGTGCCTAACAGCCAACACAAAGCTCATTAAAGAGGCAGGTTCCTGGGCACCAGCTGAAGGACTTCATTCAGTTAAGCTGATCGGGGACTTAGTAATCTGTCTTTTGGGTATATCTTCAGGGGTGCAGGGTGGTCTGTTAGCTTCAATGTAATTTTTTGGAGTGAAAATGTGGTGGGTGTCGAGCTGATAAGGAAGGAAGATTGTCTGGTGACCAGGTACCGTATTTAAACCCATTGATGTAAAGCACAATGTAGAAAGATGTTAAGGGAGTAAGTAGACCAATGGGAGAATGTGTACACATAGTTAAAGGGTCATGAGCGTGGGTGTGGGTCTTAGCCAGATGTGATCAGAATACTCTGCAAATGGAAACAACAGAAGACAGAACCAATGATGGTATAGAAAGACTGGCCTCCCTAGGGATGGGAAGTGAGTGCTTCTTCCAGTAACTTCTAGCCTTATCCATCTCATCTTCAGGATGATCAGAAGGTCAAAGTCAGTAAATATAATATGAATTGTCTCTCCCGAAGTTGGGATGGACCACCTTCGTTCTCTAAAGGAGATACTTACCCAGTAATAAGATGTTATGCCCTCTGAGAGACCTGTCCAATACATTGGAATTGATCATAAATAGATAGATAGATAGATAGATAGATAGATAGATAGATAGATAGATAGATAGATAGATAGATAATTGGGAGAGTGTTTTTAAGATCTTTTGTACTAGCAGCATAGGCTTGTATATGAAGATCTCCTCACCCACTGTTCTCTAACTGTAAACATCACTGAACCTCTCAAAACCTAAGCCTATACATCAACTAAATGAAAATGATCAAAGGTGGAGTCTGTGCCCAGGAACACAAATATGAACTGGGATCATATTAAGCCCCAGGGAAGAATATGTATTTCTTGTTTCTCTGGTGCCTGTTGGATTATGTGGTGTCTATACGTATTATATAAAATGATGCACACATGAAAGATACTGTTATTACTTCATACACTATTAAGCTTGAGCTATTGTAAAGGGGACTTTGAATTAGGAGATTTGTCATGGAATGGCATCATAGGAGTGCTTTCTGGTTGGATATTATCCCTCCCCAATTTTCCCATTCTTGAATCCAGAACTCTCTTTGGGACATTCTGTTAGCATCCTCTTCATTGCGAACTTCAAGTTGCACTAGGAATTGTGATCTTGTTTGCTCCATCGAAAGTGCTATATTTACTAAAGCAGTGATCTTCACACATCTGTCAGTCTCTGGCCTCCATTCATCCTCAAAGATCCCAGACATCTATTTAAGAGACAAGTCACAGGAGCTTCCTGCATTGGGCATCTCAGCTAACTTGACTTAATATCACTATTCACTCCAACACACATTCTTGGGTAGTCTAGGCTCCACTCCTCCAGGAAAATGGCTTCTCCATTTCTCTGCTGCTTCGGGTGCTCCTGAGTGCCCCTCCCCCAGGCATGCTCCCCCTTTAGTGTTCAGTCCTTGCCTTCATGACTGCTCCCCCTGGAAGCTTGCTCTCAGACATCTCCACCATCACACTCATCCACGTGTCTAATGGAACCTCATAGAATGACAGAACTGTATCATCAAGCTTTGCTCATTCCGTAAACCTTGCAGTTACTTCTCTACACAAGGGTTCTCTGCTGCATGCAGAGCCCTGGGGTTGCCCATTACCCTGATTTACTTGATGATGCCCTCAACTCCGGTGTCTAGTGTTTCTCTGAGGTCACAATGCCAACCTTCATTTGTATCAAGCATTACAGTTTATAATGTCTTTAAAAGACTATTATTTCTTTTTATGTTTATTAGATATTTACTTTTTACATTTCAAATGCCATCCCCTTTCCTGGTTTCCCCTCTGAAAACCTCCTATCCTCTCCCCCCTCCTCCTGCTCACCAACCCACCCACACCCACTTCCTGGCTCTGGCATTCCCCTATACTGGGCATAGAGTCTTCACAGGATCAAGGGCATCTTTGCCCATTGATGACCGACAAGGCCATCCTCTGCTCCATATGCAGCTGGAGCCCACCATGTGTACTCTTTGGTTGGTGATTTAGTCCCTGGGAGCTCTGGGGGTACTGGTTAGTTCATATAGTTGTTCCTCCTATGGGGCTGCAAACCCCTTCAGCTCCTTGGGTCCTTTCTCTAACTCCTTCATTGGGGACACTCTGCTCAGTCCTATGGTAGGCTGTGAGGATCCACCTTTGTATTTGTCAGGTACTAGTGGAGCCTCTCCAGAGACAGCTACAACAGGCTTTTGTCAGTAAGCACTGTTGGCATCCACGAAAGTGTCTGGGATTAGTGACAATCCTGTTGTTTATGGGATGGATCCCCAGGTGGGACAGTCTCTGGATGGTCATTCCTTCAGTCTCTGCTCCACACTTTGGCTCTGTAACTCCTTCCATGGGTATTTTGTCCCCGCTTCCATGCAGGACTGAAGTATCCACACTTTGGTCTTCCTTCTTCTTGAGTGTCATGTGATTTGTGAATTGTATCTTGGGTATTGTGAGCTTCTGGGCTAATATCCACTTGTCAGTGAGTGCATGTCATGTGTATTCTTTTGTGATTGGGTTATCTCACTCAGGATGATATTTTCCAGTACCATCTATTTGCCTAAGAATTTCATAAATTCGTTGTTTTTAATAGCTGAGTAGTACTCCATTGTGTAAATGTACCACATTTTCTGTATCCATTCCTCTGTTGAGGGAACATCTGGGTTCTTTCCAGCTCCTGGCTATTATAAATAAGGCTGTGATGATCATAGTGGGGCATGTGTTTTTATTACATGTTGGAGCATCTTCTGGGTATATGCCCAGGAGTGGTATTCGTAGGTCCTCAGGTAGTATTATGTCCAGTTTTCTGAGGAACTGCCAAACTGATTTTCAGAGTGGTTGTACCAGCTTGCAATCCCACCAGCAATGGAGTGTTCCTCTTTCTCCATATCCTTGCCAGCATCTGCTGTCACCTGAGTTTTTGATCTTAGCCATTCTGACTGATGTGAGGTAGAATCTCAGAGTTGTTTTGATTTGCATTTCCCTGATGACTAAGGATGTTGAACATTTCTTTAGGTGTTTATCAGCCATTCAGTATTCCTCAGTTGAGAATTCTCTCTTTAGCTCTGTGCCCCACTTTTTATTAGGGTCATTTGGTTCTTTGGTAAAAGACTATTATTTAATAGAGGTTTCAGAACAATCTTTTTTCTTTAAACTTTTAGATTATAATTGCAACATTTCCCCTTTCCTTTTCCTGTCTCAAACCCTCTCATGCACACCTCCTTGCTCTCTTTCAAGTTCATAGCCTGCTTTTAAAATTGTTGTGACATCCGTATATGTATACATATATACAAATATGTTCCTCAATATAATCTGCTCAGTCTGAGCAATGTTACTCATATGTATGTTTTCAGGGCTGATCATTTGGTATTGGATAACCAACCAGTGTGCTCTTCTCTTAGGGAAGACTATTTCCCCCATGCTCAGCATTTCTTAGTTGCTTGTGGGTCTTGGTAGTTCAATGATTCTCAATCAGAGATGATTTTGTTCCCCAAGAGACTTTTGGCAATGTTTGGAGGCTCTTCTGGTTGTTACAATGGAGACAACAGGAGTACTTCTGAAATCTTATTGATAGAGGCCAGGCATGATGCTCAAGTGCTGCAGTATTCAGAATCCTCCACAGCAGAGATTCACTGGGCCTAAAGAATCAGTAGCACTGAAGTGGGGAAAACTCGATGCTCGGTCATTAAGCTTTCTTACAGGGATTCTACTCTGATAGTTCCCACTCTTGGAATCCTTCTTCTCTTCAGGACTACATGCAGTGTCCTGTGGTCCTACTGTGACAGTTGGGTAGCTCGGGCAATAAAATCTCCTCACTAAGAGAACCAAACTGATTATTTCAAGTCTGTACAGTGTCCTGCGAAAACAGAGGCAAGTTAACATTGACCTTTTAAAATGTATTTACTTTTATTTTATGTGCATTGATGTTTTTTTTGAATGCATGTCTGTGTGAGGATGTCAGATCTTGGAGTTACAGATAGTTGTGAGCCACCATGTGGGTGCTGAGATTTGAACCCATGTCCTCTGGAAGAACAGTCAGTGCTCTTAACCACTGAGCCATCTCTCCAGCCCCACCATTGACTTTTTTTAAAGCTTTGTTTGTCTCAGCCCCAAATTGTTTACCTTCTAACTGTTGGAAGAGTAACTGGTCTACCACATAGAAAGCAGGTATCAAGCACATAGTTATTCTACCTTATTCTGTGTCTTCCAGTAATTTCTCAGCATCGTTTCTCACAATTCTCTCATTGCCTCCAGTATGTGCATTTTACACCTCGTTGGAAGCTGCTGGGACTAAGTCCAGATGCTTGAATGGTGGGTTCCACAACAGAAAAGCAATGGATCATGCAAAAGTAACTGTCAGATCGGTGTGAATTCAGGCCCCAAAAATGTATTACCTAAGCGCTTGTGGGTTTCCACAGCTTCTATAACTCAGGCAATGACAAGTGCTGGCGAGGAGATGGAGGAATTGGAGCCATCATCTGATGCTGCTAGGGATGTAAAATGATGCAGCTGCTTTGGAAGACATCCTAGTAGTTCCTCATCAGGTTAAACATAACGTTACCATTAGCTCAGCATAGGAGTGGAAACAACCGGGTGTCACCTTTATGAATGGTTAAACAAAACTCGTATATTCACACAGTGGAATCAGGAAGGAAGTACAAATACATGCCATAACTTGGATGAACCTTCAACATAGCAGGTTAAAGAATTTGGTCATGAACCATCACATTTTGAATGATTCCATTAATATATCCAGAGTAGAAAAATTCAAAGAAATAGAAGGAGATTATTTATTGCCTTGGGCTGAAGAGTTGAGGAGAAACAGTGACCTCTAACTGGTTGAGGATATCTTGATGACTAATTGAAATGGCCTCAAACTGATTGTCAAGATGGTTATAAAACTCTTTGACTGTATACTGTCAGTGTGTGATATACCTTAATTGGTGGTATACAAATTAGATCTCCATAAAGGTACTGATAAATAAGAAATAAAGAAAAAGAAGGAAGAGAAAGAGAAGCCAAAGAAAAGACTTGTGTAGTCTCTTGATTATCCCTTGGCTGCATCTCTTCAAAGCCTCCCCAGTTATTAGGAATGTGAAGGAGTGAAGCCTCACCTCTCTCCTCGCCTTAGGTCTTACCTGATCTTTAGTTCTGGTTATAAATTAAATTATCTTTAGGCAGATTAACAAGAGACGAGGCATACAAGTTTTACTAACTTTATGTGTCTGGGAAATTTCCACAAGACAGTGAAGTCTGAAAAAAACGTCCAAAGCAAGATGCTTTTCTACTCTGTAAACAAAGAGTAATAAATCTCAGGGTAGAGGCTAGACATAAGAGAATGACTAAACACAGGGAACACAGTGGAGAGCAAATATATGGAAGAATTCAATGAAGCAAGGCTTGTCTGCAGTCCCAACTGGCACCTGGCTCTGAGCTGATAAAGCTATTGTCAGTTAGGAATGATTAATGCCCTGTCATTAGGCAGAAATGAGAAAAGCAGAAAGTTTCTCTGTGTTGGAATATTTTTAAGGCCAATAAGCTTCAAAGTTTTGGGTTCTTTTGGCTTCCAGGAGAAGATACAGTCCAGTAGTGGTGAGCTCCAGCTTTGGAGTTACGATGACTGAGCAGGGTTAGATAGACTTCAGGATTACTCTCTTCTCCCAACAGTGTGGATCCCAGAACTTAGGTGCAGTATGAGGACTCTCCCTTCAGCATGCATCAGACCTTCTGGGGGCTTCTCAAACTATACTTGGCTGTATTCCACTGACAGAGTGTCTGAGGCAGGGGGATTGAGTGAGCAGAGAGTCTGCATTCTTAACAAGTTCCTTGGTAACAACCATGCTGCTGGTCCTAGAAGAACAATCTGAGATAATATTTAGCTCCCTAGGCTTGTAGACGTACTTTGCAAACAACACAGAAATCCATAGTTTAAATTAGTTATGTATGTTAACATAAAATGCTTTATAAATATTTTATTTGTAATGTCCAAATGTTGATTTAAAAACATAACTGCAGTTTTGATAAAATGATAAGAAGGATTGAATCATAGAATCAAAAGACCTAAGCCATACATTTCTAGCTCTAGTAATTGGGGTCAAGAAATTCTCAGTCTATAACATATTTGATA
The DNA here is from genome assembly GCF_978045245.1 of Mus caroli. NCBI lineage: Eukaryota > Metazoa > Chordata > Mammalia > Rodentia > Muridae > Mus > Mus caroli. The sequence goes on from NW_028227256.1 coordinate 162,487,458, forward strand.
GTAAAAAATTAATAATGGTTCCTCAGTATAGATCATGGTTTATAAAGGAAATGTATGGTAAGCTACCTGAAAACACATGGCAAATCCTAAATGCACTTCTCCTTTGGCTCTTTTTCTTCTGTTTGTTCTGACCGATTCTGGTTTGTTTGTTTTTATTCTCTCTCTCTCTCTCTCTCTCTCTCTCTCTCTCTCTCTCTATCTATCTATCTATCTAATTATTATTATTTAGATTCTTATTTGTATCCTTTTAAGTGAGAGAAAGTCATGGTATAGATTTGGGTGGGTGGGGAAATGGGAAGAATCTGGAAGGAGTTGGAGGAGGAGAATCATAATTATACTATGTTATATTTTTAAAATATATTATAAGTATAAAATAAATGCAAATTAAAAATAAAAAAGAGATACCCCAAATGATTCAAATACTAGAATAGGTAAAACATTTTTTAAAAATATGTTCCATACCAAAAAACTAATGAAAAAAATTCTCAAAATCATTAGCCAGGAGACAAAAATATTCATGCCAAACTGCCACTATACACCTATTAAAATGACCAAAATGTAAAAGAAAGGATAATTTTCTGGTGCCATAGCACAGACAGCTTCTTTTAAAGTTTAACAGATTTTTACCTAGCAACTTGGAAATCACAGTCATGTGTATTTACTGAAGTGAAATGAAGAAGAAACTTTATACGAAAACCTCTGTGCATTTATAGAAACTTTATTCGTGAGCACTTATGCATAGTTATATATAATTTTTTTTTACAAATGAGATATTCCACACATGCTTTGGATGACACCTTTGTATGGGACACCCATGCTGTGCAACACTTCTCAGCAATTACAAGAGGTCAGTGACTGGCAGTACAGTCAAGTCTCAAAAGCAGGGGTAACAGAGACTGACCCGTGTGGTGTGACTCCAGTTATTAACAATCTGGAACAGGCAAAACTGGAGAGACAAACATCAGATTGTTGGGTAGCAGAACTAGGTATCGGGAACAATGAGGATGCAGAGTGTGCTCTGGCCTATCCAGTCTACTCTATAGCATGATTTCACTGCTGTCTACAGGACTGTATGCTACACAGTTGAAAAGCTGGCCTTTATTTTATACACTGCACCTCAACAAACAAAAAAGTCAATGTAAAGTTAGAAAGTGCCAGCTGAAAAAAGTTACTATTCATTGGAGCTTAACCAGTTCCATACTTAAGCCAGAGCTGAAGGGACCACTTTCAGCAGCTCAGGCAGATGCTGAAGCAAAGATAACGCCCCACTGCTCTCTCCATGGACCTATAGCACTTCTACCTGAACGTTAGACATTTTAACAGTAGACCTGAAAACAGATCATCTGCTTCTACCCCCCAATTAAAAGACGGACTAAGAACGTAAAAAGAATCCAGGCACCTAGGTTTGCAGAAATATAAAGGTTGAATTCCTTTAACTTATCAATGTTTGTGTTTTGAAATCTCCACCTGGGTTTCCGTATGATTCTAGAGAGCTAAGCAGAAGAATGGATACCAGATACCAGGTTTGCTAGTGAGAAGGGGCGTGGCAGAGGCGCAGCATGCTGGGAGATGAGGGAGGGATAGGTAGGCAATTGAGGGGGGTCTTAGATGTTTCTGAGCACAGTGGAGCAGCTGCCTCTGGTCCCTCTCCGTGAAGTGATTCTCCAGGGAGATTTCCTTGATTTACGTGTTCCTTGCATGTTCATAGAATTCCACCTTAAAACAAGCTGGACGCAAGCAAGGCCAATTTCTTAGTGTGGAAAAGCTTTTGCTTGAGCAATGACACACTGCAGTTGGATCCAGTTCACCCACATCTGGGAACCACATGTCAGCGGCAGCTGTATAAAGTCAGCCCAGCAAACTGAGGGTGACATTTTTTTTTTGCCAGAAGCCGGGCAGAATGGACCTCGCTCTTCTGTGGGTTCTTCTGCCACTGGTGACCACAGCCTGGGGCCAGTATGGTGGCTATGGGTACCCATACCAGCAGTACCAGGACTACGGTGATGATGGATGGGTGAATCTTAACCGCCAAGGCTTCAGCTATCAGTGTCCCCACGGGCAAGTGGTGGTAGCTGTGAGGAGCATCTTTAGCAAGAAGGAAGGCTCTGACAGACAATGGAACTATGCCTGCATGCCTACACCCCAAAGCCTGGGGGAGCCCACTGAGTGCTGGTGGGAGGAGATCAACAGGGCCGGCATGGAATGGTAAGAAGCAGAGAGTGATCTAGGGATGGGAATATCTGTGCACGTACTGCATGGGAGAAGTTTGGTCTTTAAAATAGCAGGGCTCATAACCTGGGCACATCCTAAACTTGCTATTGCATGCTCTGGTGGGCAGGTCTGTACAATGTAGATGACGTTGTAAGGTGAAAAACCAGGATGGGGTATGTCTCATGAAGGATGGATCTGGTTCTACTCCTTCAAAGGCCATCCCTAGGCTCAGTGTGTCCCGCAAGCTGGGTGTGTGTATGCAGAATGCTTACCAGACTTCTAAAATAGGGATTTCTTAAGGAATTTATAGAAAGTGGGCATCCCTGTGACATTGGAATAACATTTCCATTTTGGAATGATTTACTGTTTTCCAAAAATATTTGGGACAAAATAAACAGTTGGGTCCTCAGCATCAATATCTTGAAAAAAAATATTGATTCAAAGTAAGTGATTGGGTAGACAAGACTGAGAACTAGAAGCAAAGGGTGGTGAAGTTAAGTAGTGCTCTGCTGTTCTGATGAAATATGTTCTGTCGAGTTTTACTCCTAAGATTTCTCTGTCTCCCTCTCTCTCCCTTTCTCTTGAATTTAAAGTAGCCTCTGTTGCTAGGGTATAGTTTACCAAAGGTTTTTAGAGGTACTGTCCTGACTTCTGCCTTTTGCCTAATCATTGGAACTGCATTGGTCCCAGTTTGTGCTTCTCTGTGGTATTTGACTATCCCAGCCCTGGCATTTGCTCAGAAGCCCATCTTAAGAGCCAGGGGTGGCTAGACTGGTCATTCACAGCTGTCCAAATGGAGCCCAAATTTCAGGGCTTAGGGAGAGGGTGGAGGCTGACCCTAGGAGAGGTAGACTGAGGAAGGAGGTAGCCCAGCTGGGTGTGTCCTCTGCTGAGCAAGACAACTGCATGAGGGGCTCCTGCAGGGCATGGGCAGAGTGAGCATCTGGGATGGATCAACATAAAACATTAGTGGTGATACTTTCAGCCATCCAGGAGAAATACCCTGAGCATACATAACACCACACACTACATACAATTGTCTGATCTAATGCTTTAAGCAAGTCTATACATCATGCTGTAGGTTGGCAAACTGTGCTCTGGAGATAAGTGGGTTTCCTTAGCTAGAAAGACAAGATTTGGATCCAGAAAGTCTGAGCTACAGCGGTGGGCTTCCAAGACCCTGCTGCCTCTACCCCAAGTGGACTCGTGTCGACAGAGCCAGGGCCCCAGAACCACACTCAAGCTGAGAGAAGGTGGGAGCTACAGGGACTGGCCCAGTGTGTTGAGTGGCAGTTTGATTAGAGCTCTGCTCCTGAGGACAGGGCCTATCCACCCGTGGAGGCAGCAGGCAGCATTACAGGAACAGAAGCAGACTGAAGAATCTGTAGCGGCCTCTTGAACAGAGCTGTTAGGCCATCCTTCTCCATCCCCTCTGCTTCTGCCAAACAAATCCAAAACCCCTTTCAGACACAGATGACTCAGAGACCAAACTTGTCTTGAGGACAGAGGACAGACCCTGGTGAGTCCCAGCAGGCAGGCTCATTGCCTGGCTTCAAGGGTAGAAATGACCTAGTTGTAACTGCCTGGCCAGTCCACCCACCCCAAGGGACCATCACATAGATGGGCCAGCTTTCTAACCTCTTGATAGAGCCACAGAAGTACAGCACTGGGTGAAGACTGCCTAACCCCTAACTGGGGGCAGGCTAGGGGGGAGCCCTGGGGTGAGTCACAAGCTGGGTTTTGGTTCTGGTGCTAATGATAAAATGTAGTGGGACCTTAGGCCAAGCTTCAGTTGTCTCCCTGCTGCTGCCTTTGGAAGATGAACCCTCAGGCTTTGCAGTCTCTGCACAAAGCAGCCACTCACTTCAGCGTGTGCTTGGCTTTTGCTTGCATTCTCTTGAACCGTGTGTTCACCCAGCTAAGGAAAGAAGCCATATGTTATTTAGTCTGAAACGTGCCTGTTTGCAGCTGGTTACCATGAACTCCCAAAGTTGAAGAGAGGGGGAAAAAAAGGAAGAAAAGGAAAAACGTGATTTTTTTTTTTTTTTGATATGTGGGATCTAAGATCTTCACTTTGTTCATTGCCTCCTCCATCTCCACCAATCACAGGGCTAGAAAGTCATGAACATGCGAAACAGCTTCTTCATCACCAGACCCAGCTGCCCCAGAACTGGTACCCAATTACTCCCTAGGCATTTTTCTCCTAGACGATTATGGCTTTGTGTTCAGACTCCAGTCTCAGTGAAAAATTTGGAAGGCAAGAAATTGTTCACAGGCTGGGGAGCAATTACGTCTCCCCGACTGGCTGCCTGTTCTTAATCTGTTCTGGGGAGGAGTTGTTGATGAGTTTTCTGCAATTTGGCTGTCTTGTGTAAGTAAATTAGCTTTCAGGTTTATTTTAAGAGGCAGGAGGGACAAACACAAACTTGACAATACAAAGAATCTGCTGAAGAAAACTTGCTAATGGGGAGCCATCTTTTCCGGGTGCAGCCATCAGTGCGGAGTGCTGTTACTCATGGTGTCTATGCTGAAAAACATGTTTTCGAATAAAGTTTCAAGTAAAGCGGGGTGGCTGGTTCCACCACTGAAATTCCCAAGAGGCCTTCTCTGGTCCCCGGTGCATATGCATGCCTCCTCAGGGACAGGTCTGTGGTGCTCTCAGAGGATCCCTCTGACTTTGATTAGCAAATATCATGGGATACACAAGTCTTTTGTGGAGCAAGACGAAACTGGAAGTTGTAGTGAGTCGGAACTGCCTTATGGTGGAAGGTTCTCCGAGCTAGGATTCTTCGCACCACCCAGCCCAGCTGTACTGTCTTAGGTTCTCAATTCCTTCTGGAGGGCAGGGTATGGGAGAGAATACATGAGAGAAATAAAACAGAAATAAAAAAATCATGATGCTTCTAGGAGAAGAAGGGAATTCTAAAACAAATCTACATCTAAAACAAACATTTGACACTTTAACATCTTATTTAAAGGCAGTCAATAATGACTTAGTGGATGTGGACTTTGATAAAACTTACTTTGGGCAAACCAGGCTTCTTCAAGGCATGTATTTGGAGGAAGACTGTTCTATGTGTTTGCACCATTTCTAGTCCCCGTACTCCAGAGAATCTGCAAAGGCATTCTAAAAGCCTGTTTTATTAGAGCTTAGATTTTGAATTAATTAATCCATGACAATGCATTGCTCATGTCTTTGAACTTTTGTATTTTCACATTTATAAGATGAAGTCCAATATTTCATTTTGGCTTACTGTATCCACCACCATGCATGGTAGGGAACTTATAGGTTTCCTTGAGCATCTCTAAAACATGTCCAGAGCCTGGCTGACCCACATTGTTACCACGAGATGGACTTGTTATTGGATTTACATTCTCCAATGCTTTTAATGTTTCAGTAAACTAAAATAATTCATAGCGAATTCTTTGTTTCAAAAGGCATAAGGAGTAAACGTTACATAATGTCTTGGCTTGAGTCCTAGGCCAATAAAAGGACATTAATGGGAAAACGTGTAAGTCATAATAATTTCTCAAGCTTGGGCTGCTTCTAATGTCATCTCTTAGTGTTTAGAAACGCACTCAAGTTTCGGGACACCGCACCGGGGAAGCTGGGTGAAGGGCAGATGTGAATCTTACGCCATCTTTAAACCTAAAGTTATTCCTAAGTTGAAAGGTGAAAATTAAGAATTCAGGCTGTTGATTTGCATGATGGGAAATTCAAAGACAAGCAGAATGTCGCAGTATTCATTACCCCAAGCCTAGAAGGGGCCTTGCAGAGAATATAGGCCAATCTTCTTACAACACAGGTTAGAAACGAAAGCCCTGGAACTGAAAAGTCACTGAAACCATCATCGTAAGTAAAGGGTGGATGACCCAGGCCCTAACTTATGTGGCATTTAGATGCCTTGTAGCCTTTGCCATTTGTACATTTATTTGCTCAATCTGTGGGTTTTACTATAAACTTTGCTAGACTGTGATAATATGAAGATTAATAACACAGACCTACACCCTTGAGTTACTCACAGCCCAATCTTATTCACTACAGTATTGGGAGGAAGATATTCAGTATCTTTGTTTTCCTAATGTAGGAGCATGGCTCTAAGCATTAATCAGTGCCTACTGAAGGCCAGTGATGGAGAAACAGTCAAGACTTGTGCTCTATACCATAAATGGGTATGAGGTTTAAATACACACACACACACACACACACACACCCATATCCATACTGAGGGCTGAGCTAAAATGGACTCCATGTAAGAATTTCTTCTGAGAACAAGGCTGAGTGTGGGAAACAAGGTTGTGGCAGACTGAGGATTTGGGCCAACTTCCCATCTAGGTTATTCTCCTAAGTACTGGAAATCAATTGTCTAGGGGAACTTGATACTTTTCTTCTCTTTAAAGAAAGTTCGATGATAAAATTTACTCTTCCCAGTGTGGGATTTGCCTCTGTCTGGTATCTGCTGATGTCAGCTTTCCAATCAATAAAAGACTTCCAGAGAGCTGGAAACCTTAGGCTGTGCCTGTATGTGTGCACCTGTATGTGTGTGTGTGCATGTGTGCATGTGTACCTGTGTGTGTGTATGTGTGTGCACAAGTGCATGTATGCCTGTGTGTGTATGTATGTGTTTGTGTTTCAAGGCTTCGAACTTTACCCTTAAGAGGACTAATTCCCCACAACACAATCCTGTAGCTCTCATGTCCTCTGTTTCTATGTCAACAGAAATGTGTCCTAGAAAATATTATAAAATGTTAAAGGATGTCAGGCATTGAGGCACTCCACTTTCATCCCAGAACTCAGGAGGCAGAGGCAGGTGGATCTCTGTGAGTTCAAGGACTGCCTGGTCTACAAAGAGAGTTTCAGGACATTTCATACAAAGAAACCCAGCCTTGAAAAAAACAAACAAAAATTTTAAAGGATATCTGTGTCTCTTTAGGTAAGTTATGTAACATCTCTAAAGCCCCATTTCATGTATAAAACAGGGAAGATCATGCTAGCTATTTTTGCCCATTTCATAGAATTGTTTTGATGATTAAAATGACTAACATAGATACCATATTTAACAGAATACTCACCCATGTAACTCCTTGTGAAGGGTTGTTCATGATCACTGTTAGGGACACTTGGCTCTCTGAGACAAGCCACACCTAGCTAGTAAGTTTCAAAACGGAAGTGGCAGGATACATGGACTTTTGGAATATATAATTCAGTTAGAATCTATGAATATTAAATGTACAATTTCAAGCATCTTGAACACTTGCCACAACTTAATAGATACTGAGCTGGCATTATGCCAACAGGTTTAAAAGTAGTTTAATAGCTTTTGATTATGAGCCCTCCACCCTTAAGCCTGCTTGCTATCCTTTTATAGTCTGAAAGTTTAGGTTTAAAAGGACATATCACAAAGCAAGCTGGATCTCCTCCAATGCCCTTTGAATAGTTGCTACTGACTGCTTTTCTACAGTGCATCTTTCTGCCTGACAGGTTGTTTCTGCTTAATTCTTGGTAGACAGTCCAGCAACTCTAAAACATGGAGTCTGGTGACAGAACTCATATCTAGGAACAGCAAGAATGGAGCAGCCTGCGTACAGCTGAACATTATTTTAAAAGACCGTTCATGCCCCCATCATTGGGGCAGGAAAATAAGTGATGCAGTATTTATTTTCAAAAAGCTTGTATTGTCACACTGGGCGTGGGTGGGCAGCCAGATGAAGACGATTTGAAATGAAATGTGTGCATCGATACATCCCAAGGAGGGAAAACATCAATCTGAGTCAGAAAGTGTGAGACTTATTAGGGAGTAGAGCCTGAAGCTGCATCTTACCCTCTGAAACTGGATGCATTGTTGGGGGAGTTCAGCACTAATGATTCTTCATGGAGGACCCAAGGATTATAGGGGTTTCTTAAATCCATAAATAATAAGTTTTAAATGGAAAAAAAATCCAGAAATTCAGTTTTTTAGATTAAACATCCTTATCCTGCATCACAGTTTATATCCCTGCCTGTTACCTCAACATTACCTTACCAGGTCACTGCCCTGACCCGTCTAGTCCTCTGCTCTGTGCTCTTCCATCATCGGTCTCACTTTGCTTCTTTTTAAAATGTCTGCACTGTCAGAGGACCTGCTTGTCAGTACCAGAACCCCAAGAAGAAAACCAGGCTCAGTACAGAGCAGACTTTAACTTTAATACTTTTTGAAATAGTTAATGGGTATCCTAAATTTCTGTGGATTATGTTTTAAATGGTTAATGGTAACTAAAGAATTATTCCAGGAAGAGTAGAATTAAAAACCTAAAGTTTGATTCTATGTTACAATTACCCACTTCGAGGAATGGGAGGAAATTTGGAAAAGTTCAAAAGGCTGTGTCACATGGTTCCTTCAGTTCAGGGAGTTGGCCACTGGTATGAAACACGGGCAAAACTACTCTTAGCCCATGCCAGCCATGGCACTGGAGACAAGCTAACAGCCCTTAAAATATGTGTGTTATGAAGTGAGACAAGACTAACACAGCCAGATCTTCCAATTTAGAAATTTTTTGAGAGCTACTGACCAAGATGGTGATGTGGCCTTTGCTTTTATACCCAGCTCAATCCTAGTTTCGGTTCACTGATATCTTGGGTTTTCTATACATTTGAACATGGGCTAGCAGAGATCAGAGTTTATGGGCTAAAACTCCACAAACCACTTAAAAAGAAAAAAGAAAAAGAAAACCTGCCATCCCTCTCCCCCTCCTCCCCTCTCTTCCTTCCTCCTACCTCTGACTGGTGTCATTCGTTCTTCCAGTCTGACCATCCCAGACTCGGTGAAGCTCACATATAAGGAAAAGTCTACCTGAGGAGCTGTTGGGAGCAGATGGACAGTAATGCCATTTTTGTTTGTTTGTTTGTTGTTTGTTCTGTACCTCCTTGAAGGGAATTGTGCATAAAAGTTTCGGTAAAAAACAAGCCCAAGTCACAGATCCTTTTCTAGTTAGTGACTAGCGTGGCTACTCTCATTCAGGTATCACTTCATTGAGTCCTCACCAGGTCTATGAGAACCCACGGAGCACATTCATGTCAAGGTGGAGAGGAGACTCCCTGCCTGCGGATTCCTCAGAATGAGGTCCTCCCATGACCTATTATTTCCATTTTACCATTGCAGACAGAGGGGTCCATTTCCTGTCTCTGCTTCTAAGGTGGTGACCTTGAGATAAATCGTTTTCAGAAAGGCCATTTTCCTCAGAACACAGGAGCAAATGTTGTTGTCACGGGAAGAGTAATAGCCCCAAGCCTTCCCTTCCAGAAAACTCCCAGCCTTCAGCGGCGCGGAACTGATATCGCTCTTGTGTTTGAGGCTGAAATTGAATAGCAAAGAGATAATGAAAAAAATGGGAGGGGACTCTCTGAAGCAGAGCACCTGGCCCTCGTGTGCCAAGGGAACATTTTCTTGGAGTCTGATGAGAAGTCAGGCTCATGCCACAACTCATCAGTAAAGCTACAGCCTTGGAGCTGACACGGTATTCGGCAGACCATTCAAAAGCAACAAGCTGGTGCTGTGAAGTGTCCCAGGGCCTTGACATGCCCTTGTACTGTTGTTTGTTTTCTTTGTTTGAGCTGAAATGTGTGGATCAATGCAGAACCTTCCCGCTCCCTCCCTCAGCCTCATCAGCTGCCCTCATCAATTCTCACCTTCTTGAACCAGGGCCTGTAATTCTGAATTCTGCAGCTCTACTCAATGTTCACATAAGCTTTGTTATCTAAGAGGTTATTGAGAAGGCGACTGAGGGCATAAACAGGGCATGCGAGTACTGCATGAAGCAGTACCCATTTGGCACCTTCATCCTCCAAAAGAACTGCTCCTGCAGCAGATGCTGGAAACAGGAAGATTAACCACTGCTCCAGTTTCCATAGTTACAACCTAGGAAGAGTTGCAGAGCCTTTCAAAGGCTCAAATGATAGGCCCTTACAAGTTAAGTCTACCTCCAATAGAGGGAGACAGCTGGTCAGTCATTTGCTCAATCATTCTATCAAACATTTACGGGACAAGCCTCAGGCATTACGAGGAATCCAAAATAAAAATGAAATGGTCTTTTCCCACCAGGCCTGTACTATCTGCCTGGGGTGATGAGAGATAACAGAGCATCTTGTGTACAGATTGGCTGAGGCATCCTCTCTCAGTGAGCGTCATCCTAGGGGCACAACAGCTCAGAGCACATATACAATGCTTCAGTGACACTCAGCCCCGGACTGGCTCTCACAAAGTAGACTCCAACTGGTTGTGTAGACTACACCAAAATATAATGACAGTAGGTGATTTACACATCCCCAAAACACCAGCGTTCTCAGGGTTTTCTATGAATCCTCTTATTTGGTTTTTAGAGAAATACAAATACGTACTATGTGCATTTTGCAGAGAAGAAACCTACGTTATTAGTTGATGTGGTAACTGTTCTCAATGACTCAGCTAGCAGTGAGGCACCAGTCTAGAAGCATAGCCCATGATAGTAATCCCCCGCCCCGCCATGTCCGTCTTTACATTGTGAATACATATCCCTACCAAAGTCTAGTTCTAAAAGGAACAACTCCATACCACCAAACTCCATATCAGGCGCACATTAACAAAATATGAAGGCCATCCAGCTGACACTGTAGAGGAGCACTGATATTCAGTTACCTTTCTCCAAATGGTCTGGGGCCAGGGTAATGTAGGGAGCAGTCACTCTTCACAGGGAAGCATTATTTGAGGGGCCTTGTGAAAATGACAGTACTCTTCTCGAAAGGGCCATGAGGCTGGCTGGCCAGCAGAGTGCCAGAAGGGAATTTTTGGAACTCAGATTGCTTTCAGAACTGGGCTTCCACGAAAGGAGTCTGCTTACCTTCTGATAGTCATTTTCCATAAGGGAGTTCACCACCATGGGATCTCCTTTCCTTATAGGAAGCTGAGTACACAGAACACAAGGATAGAGGTGTCTCAGTGATAAAAGCACACCCGAGATGGGAGTAAAAGGGCTCTGCTCTGGAGGAAAGTAATTATTTAATGAGGACAAAACAGGAAATCTCATAGTGCACCAGTGTGTTCTGCCTTCTCCCTCTGAAGACCTTAGGATTTGCCTATGACTCTTAGAGCATAGACTGAGATCCTCCCACCCACACTGATTTGGAATTGAGATGAGCAGACCCACCTGAGACACACGAGGAAAGTTATTTCTCTATCACAGTATGACAGTCATAGTTTAATGTCAAATGTATAAGCCCAAAGTGGCAATACTTTTGAGGTTAAAAAAAAAAAAGGCTAGATAATCAAAAACCATCCATCTCAATTTACATATGGAATTTCATTATTGATCGCACAGAGCTGAGTTCTCACTCCAAACTTGTTACCACTCTTGAGAACATAGTTGAGTAAGCACCCAGTCCATCTCTTAATTCCCTTTTCATCATAATACAGTGATTGAAACAGAATAGTAGTAAGGTATAAATTGTTGATGAATGAATGTATATTTAAATACACATATGAATGAATACACACATAAATGATAAATGAATAAAAAGGAAAGATGCATGAGTTAATTTCCACCAAGGGGGGAAGAAAAAAAAATGACACTTAAATAAATGCCCCAGTATTTCAGTTCATTAGATTGCCTGTAGATTTTAATTTTTCTCAAACCCTATTTTTTAATAACTCTTCTTGAATGCCTGCCCCCTTCCAGCTCACAGAGGTAGTGGAAAAGAAAGGTTATTAGGATACAGGGGAGGTGGACCTGTTTAGAAATTGTTCTTTGGAGCAAATCCCATCTGCCTTGTCAGGAAATCCACAGTTCAGTTTATGGGTCAGCAGCGGCAGCTCCATCCATTTGCAAACACTTCATGAATATGCCAGCAGTCTAGTTTGGTAGAGTTGGGATAGCAAGCACAAATCAGCAAGGGTGGCACAACCTAGCAGAAACAACCAAGCCTTGGCTGAATCAGCATAAGTCAGTAGGAGGAACCAGGGCCACCAGGGATTCCAGGAGTTCTTTGTTATGCCTCTCTCATGGAATGAGACCGAGAATGAGGAGCACTGATTGCAAAGCAAGGGCTCTCTGTCACTGACTGTTGAGTCCAATTGATATTCCCTCCAAACATCATGTGTCCTCCAGGAGTCTGGCCTCACCACATGTCTTGCCTCAGTCCATGAGTCTGTCTTAGCAAAACTCCACGTGAGTCTGTAACAGCAGACGTCACTCTGCCAATCAGCTGGAGTCCAAGGAAGCAGCAAGAAGCCACCAGAGCACCACCAGAAGTGTTTTGGTACATTTCTCTCTACAGAGTCATAATAGACAGAGCTCAGCTACACATTGTAAGGCAAACCAACACATGCACTTCATTAGTGAAGAATTCTTCATCATGCATCCTTTCACGTGCTTGCTTTAGCAAAACATCCTTCCACCTGTGCCTGCTTCATGAAAACACTCCATCACGTGTCTGTCTGCCCCAGCAAAACACCATCCGACACAACTGACTTTCCAAAGAACCCTTAAGTTTCCACTTCAGTCTCCTCCTCCCCCACCCCCTGCCTCAGTAGTCAGTGAAGGGAACAATCCCCCTTTCATACTTTCTAGAAGCAGTTTTATTTGCAAATCAAGGTTAATCTAGCAGCCTTCAGATGATGTACCATCAGCCACCTACCTTCTGTCTCACACGAGAGAGGACAGATCAATATCCCAAATGCCTAAGAAACCGAAGGATACAAAAGAAGCTGAAGGCCTGATTTCGAGGGGCTTGTACTGTGGTTTGAATCTGTTTCATGTATTATAAACTAAATCTTTGAATCTGTGTGTGGACAGCATTGGGACATAAGTCCTTTGGAAGGTAATAGGAAACAATAAAGGGCCCCGTGATAGAATTAGTTTCTCTGTAAGCAGGGAAAGAAAAATCCAAACTGGTGTGCTGTTCTATCTTAACAACAGAAACCGGCCTGGAACAACTTAGGAAATATCATGTTCTACATAAGACAAGGAAGCTCCGAGGCCAGGAAGGAAACACTCATCATCCAAACAGAAAGGACCAAACCTTCAGGCAGTGTGTGGGTAGGGGAAAGGCGGGAAGAGGAGGAGCCTCACTGTTCCTCACTTAGAGATGGAAGAGGTGGGCTCAGAGACCAGCAGCACAGGTCGATGAAAGTGAAAATTCCCTCCCAACTTAGGACCAGGATGGAGGACACACCATGCAGGAAAAAAATTGGAAACGATAGGACAGAAAAGGGGCCTCTGGAAAGAGTTTGAACTCAGTTGGCCTGTGGATTTTCTGTGGGGAATTTTTTCAGGTTCCTGGCTTATCTGTAGGTTCTAGGGGTAAAGTTCAGAGACCCAAATAGAAGATGATAGGAAGATTCCTGGATACGCAGACAGAATGTTGACTATGATCCTAAACTTCTCATCAGGTTCTCAAAAACAGCACTGCATCTATCTATACTTTGTGTGCCATGTAGGGAGAGAGTAAAATATTAATTTGAAGTTTAACAACTCATTACACTTCTTCGTCAGCTTTCTAGTTTAAATTCAAGTAAAATGATTTATAGCATCCTCAATTGTAAAATTCATAAGCTTTCTTTCATCTAAGCATACATTTATGGAAAGTCATTAGGAACAGGGTCTCCCAAGCATCCTTCCATTCAAAGTTACTGAGCCATTGGAACCTTTATGGCACACATGTAATTTCTACAATACAACAGCTACTCTTTGTATCAAATAGAATAACTTGTGGGGGTGTGGGTCAAAGAGCATATTAACTGTGTCAGGAGGGTCTGAGGAAGGGGTCTGTATTCATCAGTGCTCTGATGCCTTCTTCTCTTCAGGTACCAGAAGTGCTCCAACAATGGATTGGTGGCGGGCTTCCAGAGCCGCTACTTCGAGTCAGTGCTGGATCGTGAGTGGCAATTTTACTGCTGCCGCTATAGCAAGAGGTGTCCATATTCCTGCTGGTGAGTCTGGTAACTAAATCTTACTCCTTAGAGCTCCTGGGGGTGGGTGGGAGCCTACAATGATCTGGTCCTTCAAATAAGCCCAGGATGTCACAAACCAGTGTGATAAGCAGCAGCTAGACTATAGAAGAGAAGGAATGGCTGAGGGAGACCATTCATACCAGAAAAAACCCTACAGGTCATCCAACCCAATGTCTCCAGACCCTTCTTTGCCATGAAAAAAGAAAGACTAATGCCTAGTGGCTCCTGTCCCCAAGCCTGCTCCCTCTGTCATGATGATGACCTCACCTCACATCCAAGTCTGTTTGGGACCTGTATCCCTGCGGCACTTCCAGGAGTAACCAAGTCTCTTCTGGGCCACATTCTGATAAAGAGTTAGAGACAGGAAGCAAAGCAACAATCACAGCAACAGCAAAACAGTGCTGGTGTTTTCTGAGTTGCTTGGCAGCCCCAGCCTGGGATGTCCTATTTCTCTGTCTCTCCCTGGGATGAAGCCCAGTGCTCCCTGACTCTGGCTTCCAATCTTCTATGAGATTACACACATATTTAGTCACCCTGATAACTCACACCAGTTAACCACACAACTTACTCAAATTCTTTGGCCTCCAAACAACCCAGGCTTTTAAGCCTTGGATAGTTATCCAAAATCAACATTCAAACCTTGGCTCATTCAAGGGCTTCGTCTCTCCATAGTCTGATGTTTGGGAGGAAAGCCTTGCGGGTTCTGTTCTCTGTAATCATGGTGTTACTCCACAGATGCGCCAGTGGTGCACAAAGTCTCTTGAGTCCAATAGTTCTTCTTGCAGCAATGACAGTAAATTCACAGCTCAAAGTCAGCTGAAGTCTGAAGCTACATGCCAGAAAAGAAACCTCCTCTAGCTTCACTAAAACTGCTTCTTACCCTATCGCGACTGGTGAGCAGGTACGCCAAGGGCTGATGAGTGAGCCCAAGCACATCCAGAATCAAAGACCAAAGATCTGCATGCTATGTTGGATCCAAGGAATGCTGGTACATGCAAGGGCATCCTGAATCTCAGGCTCTGTGCCATTTTTTACTGCAACCTCTTTCCTCGTTGTCCCCTCTATAACGTCCTGGAAAGGCACCTTTACTTCTCTGAAAATTCGGTGTGTCATTGGAAATGATGGCAAGGTTTATTTACTGTGTCTCCATAAAAAAAATTCTGATGAAAACTGCAGTTTGCAGTCTGTAAGGATGAGAACAACACTCTATTACATTCTGTGTATGGATACCTCTCTCTACCCAGATTTTTAATACCTGTGTTTGGATCTTAGTGATATGTCTGTGTGTGTACCCATGTGCATGACAGAGAGAGAGAGAGAGAGAGAGAGAGAGAGAGAGAGAGAGAAGAGGAGAAGGGAGGGGAGGGGAGGGGAGGGGAGGGGAGGGGAGGGGAGGGGAGGGGAGGGGAGGGGAGGGGAGGGGAGGGGAGGGGAGGAGAGGAGAGGAGAGGAGAGGAGAGGAGAGGAGAGGAGAGGAGAGGAGAGGAGAGGAGAGGAGAGGAGAGGAGAGGAGAGGAGAGGAGAGGAGAGGAGAATAAGGAGAGGAGAGGAGAATAAGGAGAGGAGAGGAGAATAAGGAGAGGAGAGGAGAATAAGGAGAGGAGAGGAGAGAGGAGGAGAGGAGAGGAGAGAGGAGGAGAGGAGAGGAGAGAGACTGGGCAGAAGTTTCTTGTTTTCTTGTAGCACCAAGAATCCATCATTCTAGGCAAGTGTTCTAGGGCTATACCATATTCCCAGTCATAACTGGTTCAAAAACATAGGTTGTTGTTTTAAACTTCAATAGATTTTTAATTCTTCATTCCCACTCTCCCTCCTCTGCATTATAAGCTCTGAGCTCACAGAGATCTTGGTACTTATGCATATACTAAGCCCTTTAAAAAGAATTTTTACATATTTTTCTCTGTGTGTGTGGATGAACATGTGTTCATATGTGTGCACACATGTGTGTGGATGTTAGATGTCTACCTGGGATATAGCCCCTTAGGAGGCATCTTTCTGGGAGACATCTCTCTGAAAGAGTCTTTTTCTGGGACTTGGATCTTGTGTTCTAGGTTAGATTGGCTGGCCAGTGGGCCTCAGATACCCTCCTATCTTGGATTCCCCAGGGCTGGGATCACTAGTGTGAGCCACCATGCTCCAATTTTGACACAAGTGCTGTAGATCAAACTCTTCATGCTTATGCTGTAAGCCCTTTAGGGACTGATCTCTCTCCCCAGGTCCCAAGGCCCATTGGTGACATCAGATACACAGCATTCACTCCCATTTGTTCAATTAATGAAGGCTTTAGCCTACGCCCTAGCTTTCTAGTGAGGGTTAAATGTGATAACAGGATCCTGGCTTAGCCATGGGCTATGATCACACCAAGCTGAGTTGTTTTCAACGCAGAGTCCCTTCCACTTTCCCAGATGCAGAAGAGACCTTCTATCCTAATAAGCCTTTCAAGGGCAGAAACACCCAACAAGGCCAAGCATTGCCTTGCAGAAAACAGAACATGTGACAGGAGATGGATGGGCAGAGGAACAGGGGTGAGCCAGGGGTGCACCAAGTCATGCTCACTCAGGGAGAGAAAGAGTATTCTGGGACAGACACGTTTGCCATCACAGTAAGAGCCTGGGGTCTCTGCCAGGATGAATGAGAGAGCCCACAGTGTCTGCAGACAGACCATCATGCCTGCTGCCTGGGGTTCTGGGCAAACAGAACAACAGGGAATGGGCTTGGGGCCCAAAGCTTTCAGCCGTCAGGCAGATAAATGCCCAAGAAAATCTTACTGACAACAGAGGTTGAACATGACAAAGGCAGAAGCATCTAAATTTTCTGTAATCCTTGTCTTCTAATTGAGCAACCAATAGAAATGATGCACATTCTGTATTACTGTGTGTCAACACTTGGAGCATTGATGCTTGAAACTTACCCTGTTTACGTGGGTGCCAAGGCCGGATACAGACAAATCACTGTGTACCAAATTCTACTATCCATCTAAGGATGCCCCAGACTCCAGCGGCCATCTGCCTTGCTTCCCCACAAATATTACATGTCCTTTTTCTCTTTAAAAATGACTTCCCAAGTTTCCCCTTAGATACAGCTCATCACTTATAATACTAAGAATGTCATGACTATGGAAAGGCATAGATAAGGAACAGAGAGGATCTTGGTTAGTTTAACAATGGTCTAAATGAGATGGGTAACTCTTCTTGAATTGACAGAAACATTCAGGTTTCATAAAATTCACCCCTGAACCTTGGTCTTCAGGGTTCTTCCACTTGCCTTCCTGACCCCCAATCCCTTATTCTCCCTCACCCCATGTGGGTCCAGATATATCACAATTGGTCAGAGTCACTGGGCAGTGAGAATGATATCACAGCTCAACTTTGAAGCAGACTCCCCAAAATGACTGCTTCAACGTGATTGGCTGTAGCTGAGACAGCACCGTGTCAGAACCTCAGTGGTTCTGTGGAAATGATACTTTTTCCAAGGAAACCCTAGAGAAGTGGCATAAACACTGTACACCAAACACCACACAGCACAGCATATGACTCACTGTTCCAAGGGTGTCTGCACATTTTAGTGGGATCTTTAAATTGCCTGAGTCATGGTGTTATATTATACCCTTCTAAATTGAATGAAGCCCCAAGGTCATACATTTTCAATTCTTCAGTATCTCAGCATACTATCTGGCCCTTAGTATAAAAGGTGTCAAAAGAGTACCTATATGTTGCTAGCTCTTACAAGCAGTAATTGCAGTGAAATTGATATTGATAGAGTGAGTTTTTAATAAATGATAATAATAAAAAAAACTTCTTTTCACTGTAATAAAAATACCCCGAAAAGGTAACTTAAGGGAGAAATGATTTATTTTGGCTCACAGTTGGAGGATGCATGTGCTCATGTATAGAGGTCATGAGGCAGGAGCTTGAGGAGGCAACTGGTCATATTGTATCTACAGCCATGAATCCAATCAGAGAACAGCAAATGCTGTGACCACTTGGCTTTTTCACTTTTAAACTACTTTGTGTATATGCGTGCATACCTGTGGTGATTCAATATGCTTGGCCCTGGGAGTGGCACTATTAGGAGGTGTGGCTTATTGTGCTTGATCCTTTTAACAGCCCTGCATGGTGAATGGACAGCTATGTTCTACCTTCCCCACACTGACATGCTGCTAATCCCTGCCCTTGGTACCTTCTCTTATGTCACTTTAGCTGACTTGAATTAAATGGTGGAACTAGACACATAAAAGGATGAACCTTTCCACCTACATGTGTGTGTGTGTGTGTGTGTGTGTGTGTGTGTGTGTATGTGTCTGTGTGTACCTGCATATGTCTGTATATGTGTGTGTCTCTGTGTGTCTCTCTATGTGTATATCTATGTATCTCTGTGTGGGTGTGTCTGTGTGTCCAGGCACCATGGAATCCTGAGGAGATCATTAGATCCCTTAGATGTAGATCTATAGGAGATTGAAAGCTACCCTATGTGGGTGCTGAGAATTGAACTTTGGTCCTCTGCAGGAACAGTAGGTGCTTTTAATCACTAGATACCTCCCCAGTCCTATGTGTTTGTCTGACACAAGCTTTATATTTCCTTGGCTGGTCTAGGACTGCCTTTGTAGATCAGGAATTCTTCAAGCTTTCAGCAAACATTTCCTGCCTTTGTATCCTGAGAGTGCTGGGATTGCAGGCATGCTCCAATGCAGCCTCCTTCCCTTCTACATTGAAATTCTCTCTGCAGCATGCATGAGAAGCCTGTCAAGTGAATGTCTGGCACCTCTGTATTTTCGAGCATTTAGAGACTCAGAAATAACATCATTCTGGGATAGAAAAACAAAACCATCACTAACTCCCAGATGCATGTGGGATTTATTTGTTTGGTGGGAGCCAAGGTGCTGTTCTGATTTCAGCGTGATATCTCTCTGGATATCGCAACATCACTGAAACCTGGCAAGAAAGTAAATTCCTGCTCAATGCAGACATGCCATTTCTAATCGGTTCCCACTGGACTAGTTGTAAATGCAACACATATTTATTTAGCTGGAAGAATCCAAATTTGTAGTCCAATGGTCTGTTAACAGCCAACACATGTCACCAGAAGGGCTGCAAACAAGACTTCGGAGACCTTTTGCCTCTTCCACTGTCCTCAAACGGCTCCAGCTCCTCCAGGTCACATCCCAGTCAGTCGGCCTGCTGGATGGAAGCTGTGCATATGCACCCTGGAACAGAGGGGTTTGAATTTAGGAACATGTTCACTTGTTTATTGTTTTGTCTAAATAATCCTTCCCTGGATCTATGACTGATCAGTAGGTTTGTAGAATGATCTGCTTGGACACAGTCACCTGTTTAAATGACCTTTACATTGCCTTTCACTGTCACTGTCTTTCTGTGACACTCAAACTCAGCATTCTCCACCATTGTCCCCCATCATGTCCAGTTTATAAGGCAGAGAGTAGCTTTGCTTAATTCCTGGACATTCCTAGTTCACAACAACAAAAGTCAGTTAAAGAGAACATTTGTCTCTTCTCTTCCACTGCGAATAATCCAGTCAAAGAAAATCTTTGTGAAATCGGGCACCATTGTTCTGATTTTAACACTAGATGAGGTTTGTTGGCAAGACCATTCCTGTGATGCTGTGCCTAAGTCAGGAATGAGCTCATCAGTCTTCCGTCAGGGAGTCTGTCAGCCTGCCCTGGCTGGCTGGTCTCCTGTAGCATGTTTCCCTGAGGCCTAATAAAAAGAGGAACTGTACACACTGATGGCTCTGAGCTAGTATAGGAGCTATTATTGCAGAGATGGAAGCTCCTATATCTTGACACAATGAATCTGGATGTTAGTGTTTAAGAGGGCACACCGCATGTGGATGCTCCTGTCTTTCGCAAGCAGCCACCACCCTGCCCTGCATACACTCATTCTGGAGAACCACAACTCCCCTGAGCCTTCGCAGAATCAATTGTCCCTTTCCTCAGCTGGAGCAGCTGTCACAGTTACTGTCCCCTATTTATAATGTTGGCATCTATTTGCGCATATAGAAGACACCCCGTTTTGTGTTCGGACTTCAAACGCAGACACTTCAAAGATGTGTCTGATTGTCAGAGTATCAGCTCACCCAACCTGAGCCACTTAGAACAAAGCAAACCTGTCAATCACAGCCAAGTCCACTCCAATCCACAGGACTCTAGAAGACATCCTTCATTTCTTTATCTAGTTAGTTACTAAATGTGAAAGGATGGAAAATATGTATAATTCACAGATTTAGGAGAAGTTCTGAACCATGGCTACTATATTGACTTATTTAGTGATATCTTCCCTATACTCATGGAGACCCTGAGATATGGAAGCTGTAATGCTCTTCAAAAGAGTGAGCTTGATTCAGAAAGGCCCAGCCACTTCTAGCTCCCATGTTATGTGTATAGTGTACAGCCACTTATCTTTATCACAGGAAGAAAATAAGAACAATACAGATCAAGTGTTAGGCAGCAACCCAGCAGACATCTAATGGCAAAGTGAAGGAGGGGGGAGTGTTTGCTTTATTTAGAGGGAAGGAGAAGTTGGAGGTGAAACTGTCCTTGTTGATGTACAGCTCAGGGTAGCCAGGCTGACGACTGTCAACAGTAATCAAAACAAATGTGACCACTGCCGACCAGCCCTGGGCTTGAAGCAAGAGCTCGAGGCTCCCTTCCAAAACAGCAATTTGAAAAAAGTTCAGGGACTTTCCTCTTCTAATTTAAGTCACAGACATCCTGAGAACTGTGCTTCCGCTATGTGGTGATACATATCTGAACCGTTTGAAATAGAAACCCCCAAATGCCACAGAGGATAGACACTAACATTTTATGTTCCCTCTCACAGCCCAGGCTCCCAGAATTCAGTCTGTCGACACAGACAAGGGCACTAATGTGACTGTAGAGGACATGGCATGTGGTCCTATTTGGCCAATGCCCAGCTCTCTGGGGAGGGACCAAGACACCTGCTTCTTTGCCCGTGTCTTTTTATATTTATTTTTTTATATAAGTCCATTTGGGTTTTGTTGTAGTAAACATTTAACCCCAATTGAGGGTTTCTACCCCGTTTTTGTTCATTCAGTTCTCAGATAAAGGACACACAACCTTTATATTTATATCCCCAATGAAGGATCTAGAGAAAAGACCCAAGGAGCTAAGGGGTTTGCAGCCCCATAGGAGGAACAACAATATGAACTAACCAGTAACCCCAGAGCTCCCTGGGACTAAACCACCAACCAAAGAGTACACATGGAGGGACTCATGGCTCCAGCAGCGTATGCAGCAGAGGATGGCCTTGTTGGTCATCAATGGGAGGAGAGGCCCTTGGTCCCATGAAGCCTTAATGCCCCAGTGTAGGGGAATGCCAGGACAGGCAAGCAGGAGTGATGAGTTGATGAGTTGATGAGCAGGGGGAGTGGGAATTGGATAGGAGGGTTTTGGAGGGGAAACCAAGAAAGGGGATAACATTTGAGATGTAAATAAAGAAAATATCGAATAAAAATGTAAAAAAAAAGGAAATATAAACACACAGAGAGAGAGAGAGAGAGAGAGAGAACAAGAAAGAAACTGAAAGCACTGGAGCTGAGCAGATATCTACCCTCTGTGTTATTATGTCTACTTCCCTGTCAATAACCCTGAGTTATTACTTGCTGTATTCCATCTGGGCTGCTCTTAACTCCAATTGGCCAGCCGTCATGGTCATATTTTCATGACTCACCTACCCCATGGTGTCTTCTCTCCACCCTCTTCTCTCTCCCCTTGTGGTCCTCCTCAGACACCCAGCCCAAGAATTGAAGCTCCACCTTCCTCTCTCCTGCTCAACTATAGGCTGTCAGCACCTTTATTCAACCAATAGTTTTCAATTAAGAAGCAAGTTCACATAACATCAATTTGTGTATGTGCAGTTTCTCTCCTTCCTGAGGCAACCAGGCGTTGGAGGTCAGTATCTGGCACCACAACACCTAGCAAAAGACCAAAACCCCAACAGTGTTGTATCATTCTGTCTTTGCAGAAGTAGCTCAAACAAGTCGTGATGTAGTATGGATTTTGCATGTTAGGGCACTAACAAAGTCCTCTATGCTGAAGTGTCTTCACTTTTATAGTGTGACAGGGAAGGCATTATACATGCAGCTTGATCCTGAACAGATGACAGGGATATTTAAGAAAGTTCCCCCACTGACTTACCGGTCAGAAAGTTATCATCTTTGATTTACATATAAATTGTAAGCCAGTCTTAACATATCAAGTCTATGCTTGCTTAGTGTCTCTTCAATACTCTGTAAACATTAGCTCATAAAATACATGTATGATGCTGTGCACCAATGATGCCTCAAAGACATCTCCATACCCACCAGCCCATGATGCACTCAGCAACCATTCATCCAGTCTAGTTGAACCTATTGACAAGATCTGTGACTCAAAGATCACAGATGGGAAAGTCCTGTGTCAATCTTCCTTCGGTTCAAACGGAGTTTTTTGTCTGCTCATAATTAAGATATCATTTAAGTTATTTCTGTCTTATTCATCCCTGTCTGTACAAGAACTTATACAAATCTTAAGTCCCATCTATTGGACTAAAAAGATGGAATCCTAGATTAAATTGAAAAAGAAATTCTTGCTGCGGGTGATGTTTGGAAGGCTCTCATTTTATTAATGATTGAGACCATTTCTGCTTCCATATCTTTAGTTTCCGCCTCCTTCACTATTTCCCCTAATTCAAGATTCGGGAAGAAAGTCTAAGTTTGATCTCCTGGTTTTATGATGAAAACTAAACAAAACACAACCAAAAATCAAAGCTAAAACTAATTTGGACCAATAGCAATGGCAGACACCTCACCTTCTCTGGGAAACTCGAGACAGTCACTGGTCAGTTAACTCTGCTACTGCGGAGGGAAAGTTCCTGGAAACCTATGCACTGAGCAGAAGGCTCCCATCTGCTCACTAAATGAATAAGAAATCCTCACCAGAGAAACCATTAAGGAACTGTTTGCCCCTCTGGAACCTAAGCCCTATTGATGTTTATTCTAAGTGCAAATTTTTCTTTCCGGCTTTATTCCAGATGCTTTTAATTATGCAAGTGATCTGTGGGCAGGGCAGAGGGTCAATAGAAACAACAGTCAACTAGTTTGGGCAATTGGATGTAGCCTAACACAATAGTGCCAAATACAGCCAATGCTAGTGCAAAATTAAAAGCTTTAGTAATGAAGTTTGATACGTTGTGTCTAAATGCAGCTTTTTAAAGTTCTAGAATGTTTTATGAAATGAAGAAAACACACTCAAATCCTACTCACATTATGTGTGTTCTCAACAGTCCACCCCCCTTCTCTGGATAAACTGTCATACAGCAGCTGGCACTGAATTCTCAGGTCACAAGCCAGTGGGATCCAACTGAGGCCTGATTAGGTCCCTTTATGTAGCACTTAGATGGATTTTTGTTGTTGTTGTTAGACAAAGAAAATGCTATTTCAGGATCTCTTTACAAGCCCAAAAGAGATTTTAATTTTCCTTTCATGAACATATCGATTAAAAATGCATGTGAGATTGGGCTTGGTATCTAAGATGGCCTAGTGATTTCTTCCAAAGAAACAAATCAAAAAGCGAGTGAGTTGTTCAAAGCAAAAGGAATGACTAAGAAAAGCCCAAAGAGACAATTTAGATTTCTGACTAAGTCCACCTATCTTGTGCTAACCTAGGTCCTGCTGCACCTAAGCATTCCTTGTAGACCCTCCCATCAGCCCTTCTAGTTCATAAATCAGGTTTGTTTGTTTGTTTTTTAATTCTCACAACCTTAAGAAAGACCATTGGATTACACAATGGCCTAGTACACCCAAATCAAATGGGATTACTGGCACTCACAAATTAGCTGCTTCCTGAGCAGCCCTGAGGATACAGATGTGATCCAGAAGCGCTGGTACATCATGTAATCTTGGCTCTTGGGAGGTGAAGGCAGAAGTGTCTGGAGTTGAAAGTTATCCTAGCTACATAGTGAATCCAAGGCCAGCTTAGGCTACATGAGACCTGTCTAAGGAAAGACATTGATGTCTTTTTCTTTTTTATCCTGAATGGATCTATTTTGGTCTTGAAGAATTCCAGTGGCAATTTTTTATGAGGTCCAGGGAATTCTAAATTTGTCTCAGGATTGACTCAACCTTTGAGAATAAAGAAGGAAGAATGACAAAAGGAAGGGAAGGGGCAATGCTGGCAGAGGAGGAGAATACTGTTTAATGAATTCTACAACTGCCTTTGATCATTTTATCACACATACTTTGGCTAGTTGCAGTGAAATGTATAAAACAGCTTTTACTTTTAATAGGTTGGGGAACCAATTAAATCACTCTCACAAAGCCGTTTGTTTATTCATAAAATATTTGCTATGTAGCAGGAACTGTTTTAGCTGCCAGAGATACTATAGTGGACAGATATAACTGTACCTTTGTGGAGTTCATATTTTACCTAGATATTTTAAACACATTTACTATTACCAGTTATGATAAGAAATGTGTGTGAAACTATTGCACAATAATAAATGTGTGCAAATAATAAATGCATACATACATTTAAAGTTTTCATGCACAAACTCTATTGTAAGCAACGCACCATTTCATCTAGTGCTTCCTGTTCTGGCACGTTCTCTTTTAAGCTGGTCTATTAGTTATATTTTCTCAGCACTGTGACAGGAGCAACTTAAGGGAGGAAAGATTTAATTTTTGCTCACAGTTCAAGGGTACAGTCCATCATGGTGGAGAAGTCGTGGCATCTGGAAATGGATGCAGCTCTAGATTGTAAGCCCGTGTGTCTTAGTTAGGGTTCTATTGTTATGAAGAGACACCATAACCAAAGCTATTCTTATAAAGGCAAACATTTAATTGGTGCTAGCTTACAGTTTCAGGGGTTCAGTCCATGATCATCATGGTGGCAAGCATGGCAGTGTGCAGGCAGACAAGGCATAGGAGAAGCCAAGAGTTCCACATCTTGATCTGCAGGCAACAGAGGGAGACTGCCTTCTGCAGGCAGCCAGGAGGAGACTGGATTACACACTGGGCAGAGCTTGAGCATAGGAGATGTCAGAACCCACCCCCACAGTGACTCACTTTCTCCAACAAGGCCACACCTCCTAATAGTGCCAATCCCCTTGGGCCAAGCATTCAAACACATGAGTCTATGGAGACCAAACCTCTTCAAACCACCACACCATGGTTCCGTCTATATTTAGCCTCAATTAGCACAATCTAGAAAATTCCCTCCAAGGTGACTCTAGACCCTTTCAAATTGACAATCAATATAAACCTAGTCATAATCATTTCAATTGATTTTATGATCTAATAATGAGTTATGATCCAATTTGAAACAGCACCCTGGCTGACTTGAATAGGATGGAAATAAGTCAGCATGACTTCAAAGGCAGGAGAGTCTTCTGCCTATGTTACAGCTACAGTTGCTGATGCTGTTGCTGTAGGTACTAAGTGGACAGTTTGATAGCTGGGGAAAGGAAGTGGAGAAATGGAAGAAGGTATCTATCATCATGGCTTGGCAGAAACCACCTAACTTCAGTTGTGATTTCCCAAGATCTCCCACTCTCCTTCACACTGACCTCCTGTCTGCTCCAACCCTTTGTTCTCTCTGCACAGGATGACAACAGAGTACCCAAGCCACTATGGGGAAGACATGGACATGATTTCTTATGACTACGATTTCTATATGCGAGGAGCAACAACCACTTTCTCTGCAGTGGAAAGGTGAGAGAGGTAACCCCTGTCCAGTGATCTCAGGGTTGGAGGCTGTGCAGATTCACTCCTTGCTGGGGTCCTGACTGTGGCGCCTTTTACCTGATGACCCCAATAATCTAGTTTCCTACTTAGTCAAGGATTAGCTGTGGGCTTGGTTAGGCAGCAGGAGCCAGTGAGAAGTGAGAATTCTTGGGAACTTGCCTCACAAGGCAGTGTGACCTTGCCAAGAAGGACCAAGACCAACCTACTCAAGTACCACTGCAGCCTTGAACTTGGCATGGACATTCCTTGATGTCCTAAACAATTCCTACAGTCAGCCTCAGACACTGCTTGGCATGCCAAGGAAAGGTTGAGATGGCTGGAAGGGTATTCAGTCTCAAACTGGATCCCCTTCTAGTCCTGTGCCTTTGTGTGCTCCCCACTTAGAACTGTAGGAAAGAAAGAGAGGAAAAGAAGAGGAGGGGATTCACAAGGAAGAATACACAAAATCCATTCTCTCACTACATTCAGTCTGGTATAATGCAACATTTGAGACTAGACAACTTATAAAAGTCAGAACTCTACTGTCCACAGTCCCAGAGACTTGGGAATTCAAGCTCAAGGAAGCAGAAGATATTTGGCAAGGACTGATCTTTGCTTTGAAGACGGACCCTCTCATTGTGTCCCCACACAGTGGAACTGAACCTAGTTACAAAGGCACTAATACCACTCCCAAGGACGGCATATTTTTGACATAATCAGCCCCCAACCCTTACCTCTTAGTACTACGTAGTACTATGATTACTTGGGACACTAGTTCCCAGCACACAGATTTTATAACAGACATTAACATGCAGAGCACAGCATCTAACTAATCATATTTAGAAATGAAAAGGGATGAAATCACTATATGATGAAGTCAGAATATTTCTGGAGTGAAAAGACAACCTAAGTAACTCAAGAAGGAAGAGCACTAAGTTGCACTTCGGCTCTGCTTCTCCCCTCATTCCTTTCTGGGCCTCTCCCAAGGACACTGAAACCATAAGAAAGGAAGAGTCAAAAAATTCCTGTAGACAAGATCATCATATGGCTCTTGTGTTATCTCTCCATTAATTCATGAAAAAGTATGGAGAAGTTCAGAAGTTAAGAGATGAGTTGACTAGCTTTCACTCCATGATAATAATGCCACACAAAAATGAATTCTGGAAGTTTACCCACACATGTTTTGCAAACCAAATAAAACCGAAAGCCAATCCTCTAACAGACTATAAGCTGAAGAGTCAATTTGAGTGCCATCTCCTTTTGTGTATATGCTTCCAAAGGAAGTTGCATTTCACTTAGCTGCAGCTAACTTATTTACTATGAAACCCAAATTTTAAAGACATAAAAATAGCTCTGGAAAAGCACATTGTCTTTCCCAGGTTCCATGGACAAAGATTCTGGTTTCTTCACAGAAGGACGCCTCAGTTTTCATATGTAACTTGTCTCTGTGTGAGATAGAGTTTTAACTTACTTAGTTAACTGCTTTCTAAAAGCTACAATTTAGAAGAGGAAGAATACTATGGATAAACTCAGCCAATGAGGAGAAACAACTGAGTGGTAAAGATATTTAAGATGAGACCAACCCAAGAACTCAAAGAGTATGGAAATCCAATGTCATTGAGCAATAAAGTGTCTGCCAAAGTTCAGGACACAGTGCCAGTATCAAGCATTCCTAAAGATTCCCGGGGTAAAGGGGAAATTGGTCCTGAGTTTTCTGGTTAAAAATATAAAACAAAGTGCAAACAGTAAAGAATGAATGACTATCACCTAAAATTGGTGCTAAATAAATGTTTTTTGGCAGCCAAAATGGCCAATTCTGGCTGGCTTGGAAATGATCAGTTACATAAATTGTACAGAATCACTGAAGTCTGAGGCTTAGTGTCTCTAAATTATTCTAAAATGACTTCTGCCTCCCCCAGATAAACGTAAAATTAGCATAAATAAAATTAGCATGCTAATTAATTAGTTTTGATTTAGTCTTCAACAATCAGTGGTTTGGAAATCCACAGTTTTCGTTTGTTCATCTCCATTGAAGATGGGGTGCTCACCCCCAATCTCATTGGACAAAAACCAGCTGAGCAAGGGCTTCCCTTCTGGATGAAACTCACTTGTCTATGTTCACTTCTGTATGGGATGGTTTCTCATCCTGGGGACAGATCATTCTTTGTTGCAAGATTCTGTTCTATGATTCTAGGTGTTAGCCCCACCCACTAAGTGCAACTGGTATCTATCTACCTACAAGGTGACAGGCAAAACTCTTTGCAGCCATTACCAAATATACCATGGAGTCACTTATCCCCTTGATGAAAGCTACTGTCTGGCATGGAAAACAGAACCTAGGTAGACCCCTTGATTCTTTTAGGACCAAGTCTAAATTTTTCTCAACTTCTATTAACTGCCTCTTAAACTTACATCACAGATGCCTGGCCACAGGGTCTTTCTTACCTTCTTCATGCATAGATACACACTTCTTAGCTGTGATAATTAAATTCACTCGCAAAACACACTGCACCAGTTTGTTAATCATCTAAAGCAAGCCGTATCCTCTGTGGATGATTTTTACAAGAACAAATATCAATACACATCTCATTCCTCCGGGCCCTTAAAGACATGTGCCGGAGAACACTATCCCCAGTTGCACTGCATAGGACAAGATAGAAAAACAGGCTCAGAATTAGAAAGCTTGCCTTGCCTTGGGCTATTTGCTCACCATCCCCCATCCCCCAACTCCAAATAGCATGGTCATCCGCACATACTTCCTTCCCATCCAGAAACCGGATACTGGAGCTGTCAGCCATTGGTGTTTAGGATACACTGAATCAGAAATAAGCCCAGCAGGTTCAAAGCGAAGGAAGAAGGACTGTACTGTGGAAGGAACTGCTCAGCTGAATATGGATAAAGTAGTTCCACACTTTACTGGGATTATGCCAAGAGCATGACAGCTGTGTCCTCTGGTGGCATTAAGGACACCTGGCAAGGGAAGCAGCATGGTACAAGAGAAAGACCAATATTTGAGTTCAGCACCTTCGAAATCTGACAGCATCACCTTTCACTGGTTGGTAATCCCTTAAAGCAAGTCTGATTACACTAAGCCTATTTCTTCACAAAACAATGAGTCATAGTGGGGATTACTGATAGGACAGGTTGTAGAGCATCTAGTGCAGGGTTGGGCTCATTGGAAGCACTAGGGACTTCACAATGACAATGGTCGCTGTCATAGTTAAATAGTATCAGACCTCAGGAGTGCTATGCAGAGTATATAACTCCCTGCATTTCCATTAAGTGGTTGAAAACAGGACATGGTCCTAAGCTTAGCAAACAGCAGGTATCTGCACCATGTTTTCCAAAACTGGACAGTTCTGTGCCCTCTCAAATTTATCCGATCACTTAAATAGGCTACTCCATTTCTGATAGGCGAGGCACTTTCTTTTCTCGTTTTAAGGTGCCTGGAGTGGTTTCCCGCTCATCTTAGATGTGGTTGCAAAGGGGAAACACACAGTGCATCTCCTGGAGCCTGGCATATAAGGAGTCCTCAGGAGAAAGGAAATATTATGGGAAAATGCATGACCTTTTAGAAGGAAAATAGCTTCTTCACTGTGAAATAGAGGTAGTGCTAGTAAATGCTGAACTTGTGAGTCCTGGAGGTTGAGCCATGGAGGACTGACCACCAGCCATAGTAAAAGCCTCCATGTGCCCCATTACCAGCAACAGGCAATCTAACCTCACAGATCCATCAGTTCTCTGGAGACTTTATTAAAGGTTTCTGAGAACAAGGTGAGAATCCCCACAGCTCCGAATCCTGCCAAAGCCCATCAGTGCTTTTCCCCGGGAGCTGCTCTTTCTCCACTTACTGACATTTCCTTTTCTGGCGCTCCTCCTACAGGGACCGCCAGTGGAAGTTCATCATGTGCCGGATGACTGACTATGACTGCGAATTCGAAAACGTTTAGACTTGCTGCGTACAGAAGTCCGGGTGAAGGGTCAGGGCCCAGGTGTCCTGAGGGTGTCATATCACATATGCTAATATTGATTAGAACATCTACACTTCTTTCTTTTGCTCTCTTCCCTGGGATGGGAGCTATGGTGTTGGCTGCCTAGGCCTTTCTCACCACGATCACACATATAAATAAACTCACAATGAAGCCGTGTTTCTCCCTTTCAACACATACCAAGACAACCATGTCTAGTTGCTGATGGCAGCTTCCTTGCACAGCACATGTACAGAGCCTGCATGCTTATAGCCCGCCACCCGGAGCACCTGTCCCAGCCTTGCTGTTATTCACACTATAACTTGAGCTTCAGATTCAGCTTCGTAAACTTGGAGAGAAAGAAGGAGCTTGAGAGAGGTGGAATAAAGGTTCTCTGTAGCTAAGTCTGTTTGAGTGACAGCACCTAGAGACCTCACCTGGGGTGGTGGGGGTCACTCTCTGTCTTGAGGGAACACATCCCTACTCTCTCCTTCCACAAGAGCCACATAGACTTAGAAGTTCAAGTAAAGATCTATGTGCTTCAGAAGAGAGGGGACTTGGAGGTGAAAGGGGGAGGTGGGAGAGTTTGAGGACCAAGCTGAAAGACTTTAGACTGAAAGAACTTCCTCTATTCAAAGATATACACCAGCAGACCCAACAGTGAGAATTACTATGAGGGCCAGGAAAACCTGTACGAATCAGTCTCAAGACAGAAACAATGAAAGAAAGATAAGAGAATGAGATTCACATTGGGAACCTGGGGAGACAAGTGGCCAGAGGAGAAGGAATCTTGGGTTATCAGCAGCTTGAGACACACCCAGTATTCATATGAAGACTGTAATATCCCTAGAAGCCATAGGGATGCCACTTGCACATCTCTGGATTGGTCCTGAAGGATAATTCTCCCTTTCCCATGGCGCTTGGAAGTGTATTCTGCAGAGATGACACTATAATATCTCTGTCTCTAGCCATTTGTTCCTTCTTCTTTAAAAAAAATAAATAAAAGTACCAATATTCTCTGTGCCATAAATATCAAAGGTCAATTTGTGTCCCCTATGCTCCCCTTTTGATCATTCATTAACCCATTCTGAAAATACAGCTTCACACTGTGATTTGTGAGGAGGCTTGAAGACTATCATGGTGGGAGCCATGTGAGATGATTGGAGGAATTAGATCATTAGAACACAAAGTTCAGAGTGCTCCTGTCACTGAAGGGTCGGACAAAGGATGGAACCATGTTTCTCTGGCTTTAGATCTAGCTCTTTACCTGCTATAGCACATGACCCAATCTAGCACATGAAATTGTAGCTGTAGGAAACTCATAGTTCCTTTATCTGTATCACTTGCTTATTCTTTTCTTAACTGCTACCCTTCTTTCAGCTTCTCCCTGAATAGGCCCAGGAAAGGCTCTAGAAGAGGAAAGCCCCAGTGGGGACACTTTGCTATATACCCCAGGGAAATGGTGACATAGAACATCTCAGCCAACAGTGGCTGCCTTTCCCTCAGTAAGCTCCCAGCTTTGGGATGGGCAAGACAGAACCAAAGATGGCTTTCTTTGTCTCAGTTCTTAAGAACTCTTTGATAACATCTGTCTGCTGAGTTCTGTTATTTCTTTGCCGCTGCTTTTCTGCAGTTTTAATTTATAATGAGAAGTTTCCTGGTGTTATTTTTCACAGAGGGTGCCATTAATATTTTAGCAATTGCAGCACTGGTGCAGGATGACAACCAGGAAATGGCCTTAGTTGGGTTCGTGTGGAGCCCAGCAGGAAGGGAGACAAACCGTGCAGACTGGCTCACTCAGTAGCCACATCCCTGGCAGCAACAAAGAACTGGTAGGAGGATGGGATATGAGGGTGAGAGGCCTATGGCTGGAGGAGCTGTCAGGAGACTGTGAAAAGCACAAGTCAAGGAAAGAACAGAAGGCCATCCAGTAAGAGGAGACCGTGCCAGATGAAATAAAAGGGGCTTTTACAAAAAGAAAAAAGTACCCTTTGTGTGCAAGCCAAGGACCATGACAGGAAAGACATCTTCAGCTTGGTTTGGTTATGGATCATTTACATTTTATATTATCTGTCAATCATCACAAGAGCTGAGCCTCCAAGTAAGGAACAAGTTCCAGACCTGATGATGAGTCTTGGGTCTCATTGCTCCGTTCTTTCTACTAACCTTCTCTACTGTCTTGGACACGAAACTAACATTTTCTAGGCCAGCTGTCTAAAATGAAGTCATTTATTTAGGTCAGTGGTTCTCAGTCTTCTTAATGCTGTGACTCTTTGATACAGTTCTTCATGTTGTAGTGACCCCCAACCATAACATTATTTTCATTGCTACTTCATGAATGATAATGTAAATATCTGTGATTTCCAGTGGCCTTAGATGGCCCCTGTGAAAGGACTATTAGACTCCCAAAAGAAGATCCACTGATCCAGGTAACTGTTACATTTTTTGCAGCTTTAAAATCATCTGCACTCTTTCCCAAATGGTTGATAATGGGATTCCTGAGGTAATTTCTCCTGAGTAAACAGCCAAGCACTGTGACAGAAGACCTAGGCCCTACCCCAGAATCTGGCAGAATAGAGTTATACATCTCCAAACCCATGTTTTCCTGTGTCCAATGAACAAAAAAAAATCCCTTTCCCAGGAACCTCACAAGATGCTGCCATTTAAAGCACAGTGAATAGCAGATGAGACAGGAGATTCCCACTTGACAGGACATGTGTGTACTGGGAAAATAGAGTCAAAGCAGGCCAGTGAGGCAGAAAGGGGAAACTGGGGAAGCTGAGTCCAGATCTGGCATTGCTGAATGAACAGAAATGCTATGGGCTATGGATATCAGCCCTGACTCTGTCAGTTCCCAACATCATAATCTTGGCCAAGTTAGCCACCTTTCTTGATTCTATTTATTTACCCAGAGAGACAATAATATCTCCAATATGGACTTGTTATGAAATTAAACGCAATCACATAATGATTGACGTGTAAGACCACAGTAAATGCAGTACAAGAAGGAAAGAATGTGCATATTCATGGAGGTATAATTTCTCAGAAAACAGGGTCTTAAAAGAAATCATATCAATCTTTCCAATGACAGGAAAACCGAGTGGGACTTAGGTTTGTCTCTCATTCATTCATTTGGTTAGTTACTGAAACAATGAATTATTATATACTTATTATAAGCCAGCTGCTGAATAAGGTTCCCATAGTTTAGACTCTAAAATATTGAGGATGATGAACAAAAATTGAGAGAAACAGCCTTGTGGTATAGTGGTGAGCATAGTCACCTTCTAAGAGTCAAGAAAACAAATAAAACTCTATAGTACAGTTTCATTCATGATGATGAGTGTAAAGCAATCTATGAACTTAAAGAGAATTTCCTAAGGAATGGGCCTCGGCAACAAGGTCTTGGAGTTTCATAGTATAGCCCTAAAGCTATGAGCAAGAACTGATAGCTCTTGACAACACCATAAAGCATGCCATTATTTGTGCATGTTATTGAAATTTATTATTTTTCCTGAACTCTTGGATATTTAAGGAAATGGACACACACACACACACTCAAGAAACATCACACACATGTATGTGCACAATTTCTCTGTGTGCTCCCTTCATCCTGCCTCTTGGTCCACACACAATTGTCTTTAGGTTCCACTTCTTTGACTCAGACATAATTTTGACAGAATGAAACAGGGAGGACGGTAGGGGCAGGGAGAAACTATAATAAAGTATGATATATACATATGAAAATGTCATGATACCCTTGTATTGTGTTCCAACCTCAAATATCGTGTGGTATATTTTAAAAAAGATGTCTGTGATGGCTGAGAGAAGAGGTAATCAGTCTTCCTCAAGTGTGAGCCCCCTAATTAGCTCTCCAAGACTAAGTGCTGAGCCCTAATCACATATCCATACAAGCAACACTAGTGGACTCATTGCAGCGGATTGTATTTATATATTTATGTGTGTGTATATAAATGTAACAATAATAATTTAAGAAAAAAGAAAACAACAGTAATAATAAAAGTAGGGGGACTTGGAGATACAGGAAGGGGAACAGAGGGACAGGGAGCAGGGTCTGCTAATAGGGGATTGAATGAGATCAAGTATTCTATACGCGTGCATGGAATGTCACAAGGTAGGTAACTTATTTGTGCAACTTTAAAATGCTAGTAAAGGTAGAAAAACAGATACTGAGACTCGACCTTAATGCCTCCAGAAGAATTACAAAAAGAAGTAAAAGAAAGTAAGAGAGACTTAGACTACTAGACACGTCTGTCTTCTGCATACATTCTTACTCCAGGACCTTTCCTGGGGCCTCTCTAACTCCAAGCCTACAAAGTCTCTCCTCCTATTCACCTAACAAAATATTGTTCTGTGAAGTCCACACTGAAGTGATTATTTACATCATGGCGGTCCACAGAAGAAACCAACAGCATTCGCTTTCTTTATAAAGTCTCTCTGTTTTAATTAAATCAGATCAGCTTAGTTCTGTTTATTGAAACCGCACTGTTAGGGACTTGAACCTGAGTACCTTCCTGGAAGTCAGTGAGGAGGGGGAAGGGGAAGTTTTTGCAGAACCTGTGTATACTGGCTAGGTTTTACATCAACTTGACCCAAGCTGAGGGGGCCTCAATTGAGAAAATGCCTCCATAAGATTAATCTGTAAGGCATTTTCTTAATTAGTGATTGATGGGGAAAGGCCCAGTCCATTGTGGGTAGGGACAACTGCTGGAATGGTGGTACTGGGTTCTATAGGAAAGCAGTCTGAGCAAGCCGGGAAGCAGCACCCCTCCATGGCCTCTGCCTCAGCTCCTGACTCCAGGTACCAGCACTGACAGAGTTCAAGTCATTGTAAGGAATGATCATCTATTCACACACAGCCATGACTGTCATGAGACGTGTGGCTTTTCACAAGCTTAAATCTGAAAGCCAAGCAAAATGCTATTGATTGTAAAATGTACCTAAGAGATGCCACGGGGCTTGCCAACTCTTCACACCCTCTGCTCTGTGGGCTCTTTGCTCTCCTTACTTTACATACCTGTGAGCTCAGTTCAGTAAGTTATAGGAAATGCTGAATAGAAAGTCTGCAAAATGCAGGGCTGTGTGGCTCTGTGGATGAAGGGCTTATCCAGCAAGTAGGAAGACAAAAGCTCAGATTCCTAGAACCCATGGAAATGTTGGGCAGGCATGGCTGCATACCTCTAATCCCAGCACTTAGGTGGCAGAAACAGGGGATAACTGGAACAAACTAAGTTAGCTACAGAAGCTGGTATTGGAAAGATCCAGGGTCAGTAAGAGACCCTGTCTCAGTGCAGTGGAGAGGAGCTGAAGAAGACATAGAACACCTACTTAAGGCCTCCACACACACGTGAGCCTACCCACATGCATACACACCATACATAAAACACCGAAACTGCAAATTATGATATTCTTTGGAATGTAGCAATACTGTGTTGCTGTGATTTGTACATAGCTTTCTTCCTTCTCCAGTTAAAACAATTAACATCATGTTTACCATCAAAATAAGAGTAATTCTAAATCTTATGAGACAAAAGCTGTTACTGGCTGCCGAGCAGTTCAGCCCTAGGCCAGCGTTCCAGCTGAAAGGCGACTGAAGGCTTTACCTCATGGAAAGAATGAGATTATAGAAACCCAGACCCTTTCATCTTACCAGCCGCCTAGTGTGCTGTAATTTAAGATGCAGAATTACCTGCCTCTTCCAGTGTTTCTCACCATCCCCAGAGAGAGCAGCAGATGTGCTCAGCCTGTTGTTTGGCCAGTGAGAAACATTGTCCCTCGGTCTGCTGGCAACATTTAAGGCAGTAACTAGAAACCCTTTCTCTGCTTCACCCAAGTTCAATTTCTGAGGACAGACTCTGACTCCTTATACCACTTTTCTATACCTTACAAATCTCAAGTTCTTCCCTGGCGCTTTGGTCTGCTGTCCTTGCCTTCTCTTCATCTGGAGAAGGCACAGAGGAGATTTCACAGAACATACATCCTTTCACAAGATAAAAACAGCCCTACCCCAACTGCAAACCAACTGAAAAGTCTTGATAACTTTAAATTGTGCCACGGAACCCTGCTAAGCACCTGACTTTATCACAAGCAACCTCTTTCCTCTTCTACCGCACTGTAAGCCTACACACACAGAAGGAACCTAGCAACATGACCACTGTGAATAATAACAGTCAAAACGTGAGTCTAGATTGTTTTTACTGGGACGATCTATCAGTGTTCTAAACAATTTTCATTGAAAATTGAAGTCTAAACATTCTTGGCCATTATGCGGTTTTATTAAGAGACAAGGCATTGCAGGGGTACTACGGTTCTGGGGGTCCGATGCCCATCTCTTACTCCCTTCCAGCATCATTAAGTAATGATAATCATTCATTTTTACCCCTTTATAAACTAATCACTAATGATAGGTGAGTTGGAAAACATGACAGTCTCTCTGTCACACACTTGGAAAGCATATGCCACTGTCCTAAGTAATTGAATGGCATATTTTTTTTAAAAAAAAGAATGAATTAAAAGTCATATTGAAATGAGCATCTGAGCAGCTTTTGGTGAAGATGAGATCAAACCTCACTGACTAATCCCCCAGTAGACTGCAGACCGAGGGACGATGGGGATCAGGCTGACAGATGGTTGATACACAGTGAAAAGATGTCTGAAATTAACTGGACGTGTCTGTATGTTAGGGAAAGTTGGAGATAATGCCATAGAAGTATAAACAAGTGTATCAGGATACTGGAGGAAGGGACAGGGAAACCTCAACAGGATTCTTGCAGAAAATGGTGTGATACTGGTTCTGGCTGGTCTTGGCTGGTCTTGGCTGGTCCTGGCTGGTTCTGGTTGCCTCTGTGGAGGGAAAGGGATCTTTTTCTCTGTTTGTTTTCTTGTTATACTGTTTAGTTTCACGTATGTGTGTGTGTGTGTGTGTGTGTGTGTGTGTGTGTGTGTGTGATTTCTCTGCTCCCATGTTTTGATGGCTGGAGTGACAGGGGTGTGCCTGGTGGTAGCCTGGAATTTCTTACACAGAGAAAAAAGGAAAAATTTCCCAGTCACAAGTGTTACCCAAATCACCAACACTCGGAGGCACCATTGCTACCTGTGTTCTGTATTTCCAGTGCTTTTAGGCACACCGCACACATGGATTTATGCAACGTTGCTAACTCAAAGGAAATACTCGCTTTACTTCACCCAATTAAAGAGTAAACTCCTTGAAAGTGAAGTGTTTGGCTAGGTGTCTGGGTTCTCTGAGGCATCTCTGGCTCAAAACCACAAATCATCCTACAATCAAGCAACATATTCATGAAATATCTGAGGTGTGCTTCATGGCCAGAGACTCCAGCATTATACAAGAGCCACATTAATCAATCCATTAATGTTTTGTGTCTGTGGGACTCTTTGTTGGCAGACTCACAGGTGAGTTCATTAGCCAGTACCCTGTGGAGAGATGTTCTGTGTCACACCTGTTTCCCCCCTCCCCCCACAACAATGTCATGCAGATTGGTTCCACTCACAGGCTTCCAGGAGGAAGAACCTGGAACTCTTTCACAGTGTAAAAACAGTATAGCCTGTGCTGGAGAAGTCACAAGGGGTAGGCAGGTTCTCATGGGCGAACCTTGAGAAAAATTCACTACAAAGACAGAGGGATTAAAGAATTGGAAAACACAGGTGGAACTGTGCATTCAACCCTTCCCACACTGACCCTGTTCTAAACTGACAACTGAACATGAGTGTGCCCTCATATAACGAATCACAGCAAGATGTCACTCATTAATCATGTCTGTGTCTCCTGGTTCAAACTGAAAGAGGCCAGAAAGCACACAGCACACTTTTTTATTTCTTGCAGAAAAAAATTAAATTCTAAACAAAGGGAACAAGGATTAAAACCCAGAAAGGCTATAGAATGACAGAAGGCTCTAGGCCACTAAGCATGTAGGAATGAAATATGGGTGACTCCTGGTGTTTCAGAGGTGGGAGGGTCTCTACAAGCTCATGGAACAAGCTCATGGACAGATGACAACAGCCCAAAGGGTGAAGGAAGAAGGGTTGTGCCAGGAGCTGAGTTGCTTCAGCAAGCTAGGGGAGGGAGGGAATGCTTCAAGCTTGTGAGGGGACCCTCTTGCCTCCTGCTGCCAGCTCTTAGGTGGAAGACAAGTGAGGGAAATGATTTATTCAAAATGTAGGGACAGATCTAGCAGGCAAATGCTCCATACATACTGCAGGGGTGTGAACACACATGTGTAACCTAGAACTTAGGAGGCTGAGAGAAGTATATTACAAGTTTGAAGACAGCCTAGGCTATATACCTAGATCCTATATCAAAAATAAAAATATTCCATCTACTCATACATAGGAAAATGTATTTATATACAAATACATAATATATACATCTATTAAAGGACAATATAACCTGCCAAGTCCCTATCTGGTGGTTTAGTTAGTGGCAGGAGAAGGAAGCACATGCATTTTAGGTGTTTGTGCCCTATGACCTAGCTGCCCTTCCATCTAATATAGCATCTACAGAAAGGTAGGCATTTATAAAAACAGATCCCCAAATCCTTGAAGTGGGAGGTAACCTGCCCAAACTCACACATCAGTGTGAATGGACTTGAATTCAAGACAAGTGGTTCTCAAAACTCATCTGTTTCTACAGCACCAGTTTGGAGTTGAGGGAACAAAGAGAGAGATACTGTTTCAAACTACTTTGTAGTTCCATGGCCCAACACACAATAGGAAAAAATGATTGGCATGCTTATTTTAATACTGTAAATGTTTTCCCTGGAGAGGGAGAGAGAGAGAGAGAGAGAGAGAGAGAGAGAGAGAGAGAGAGAGAGAGAGAGAGAGAGAGAGATCTGGTGTGGTGAGATTATCAGGAGAATGTTGCTGAGAACAGAGCCAGCTGGGTAGTCTGCAAATCGGAGGTATACTCCCCTGGTGTTTCACATTCCCAGAAACCTTACCTAGCACAACAACACTGGAGCGATTGAACATCTTTGGTGGCAGTCCTCTGACTGTCTGCCTTCTAAGATGATTTCTGATAAGAAATGAGAAACTTACTGTGACCCTGACAAGCATAATTCAACGAATCCCATGAGTGCCTCAATAATTGCCTTTGCTTGGCTCCTGGGCCCTCTGCACAGACTCATGGCCGTGTTCAGCTTTGCAGCATGGGCTCTGAGAATCTTTCTGCCTAGAGAATCTGTGTGCTCAGTAGACTCCGCTGTCTTCATAGCTGATGAGACCTTAGGATATTTAGTCCTTTAGCAGAAATGTGCTGTTCTGTCGATCAAAGCTCCAACCAACCCTTCTGGCTCCATGATGTGCTCTCAAGCTTATCTTGAGTGCACAGGCTACCTAGACCATAAACCACATCGATGGCTTGTATTTGGTAGTTATAATAGATTCTAGACATGGAAGTTAATTTATTACCTTTCATTTTCAGCAAAAGAACCTAAAGAAGGGAAATAGCACACTCCTGTTCTATTAGACACTGTGAGCAATTCTCTTACTCCATATGAGAAGGTAAGGAAAGTTACAATAGTGTAACCTTAAGGTCCTTTCCCATGGGACCATTCTCTGTGGTCATTGTAGTTACCCTGAGGTCATAGGCAGCTTTGCCCACACTGGCCTCAATGAAATCAGAGCAGGTCTTTCCTATGGCTCTGGAAATATGTAACAAATGAGAATGATGACAGTAACTAATTGCTTTGGCACCTACAGGAATCTCACCTGGATGCTCATAGTAGACTTTAAAGATAGCTCCCATCGCTCTGTTTTATAACGAGGAAATTGAGAGTCAGCTTCTTTCTCAGGAATATATACCGTACACATTGGAACAGAACTCAAACTCAGGCTTGGATGAATATAAGGCACAACATGATAGTGTTTCCTTTACTGTTCTCAGACTCTAGTATAGACCGTGTCATGCTTCCTTCTTTAGGTCATGCCATAGGCTCCTTGGGTTACTGTATCTCTCCTCACTTCTGACACAGTCACGTGAGCATCAAATCAATTCAGCTTCAAAGCTCATCTAAAACTTAAGAGCCAGTAGTCTTTCTCTGGACATGGACACACACACACACACACACACACACACACACACACACGCTCATATTAAGGAATGAATCACTTTAGTTGATTGGATGCTGGAGTATAGACACTTTATTAACCTACTATCTCTCATCCTCTTTCTTTGTCTTCTTTCCCTCTATAACCTTACACTGTTGTTTTTATCATCCTATTCCCAAACACTTATACCTTCTGTGCCTTTATAGCTTTTATAAGCTATAGCAGAGATCAAAGGGAAACAAGTAGCTATTCATCTTCCACCTTTTCACAGACCCACACTTAACCTCCTCACTCTACCTGGACCCTGCCTTGCCCTGGAATCCTCTCGAGTACACTTTGTATGCATCTGTGTACATCTGGATACTGCGGGGTCAGTAGTTACTGCCTTTACCTGCTAAGGAATTCCTGCATGGAGCTTTTTATTGTCTTTCATTGCATCTCCTGACTCCTTCGCATCTCCAAGAAATCTACCCACATGCTGGGGGAGAAGCCACACTTCCCCAGTGCTAATCTCCATGCCTGGGGGCCTCTCCGTTCACACTTTTCCAGCATGAGTCTCAGAGCTACATTTCCTGGTTCCCGAGGCAAATTAATAGTCCCTCGCCTGTGCCACCAAACATCTGGTTATATCAGCTTTGTCACGCCTCTTCATTTTCCTGTTTAGAGAGGTATTAAATGTTCTCTTTGTTGGTCCCTTTGTACCCAGTACACATAATATAGTGGGTATTCATTAACTAACAAATGTTTAAAGAATGAGCAATAAGAGTCTGTAGAATTGTGGAAAATAACAAGTGGAGCCCATTCATGGTTTTGTCCCAGACTATGACAACAACTTTCTGTCTAGTCTTCTATCTCCATTCTTGCTTATGCCTTTCAAATCTAATCACCAGACGGTGAGTTTCCTGTGGTGAAATATTGTGTCAGGCTTACATTTGCACCCCTGATAGTCTACACGGTTCCCAATATGTGCTCCTTAAGACGCATTGAACTAATAGTACCTAAAAAATATAATACTGGGTAGGCATGAAACAATACTTCAAAGTGTCGTGAAGGAAAGCAAACCTTCAAATAAAACTTGAGCCTTTCAGCAAACTGTAGATTCGATGTACTCCTGAATATTAAACAACTTAACATTATATTTATATTATATAATTATTTATCTTTATTCATTTTACATTATGTATGTGTGCATGTGTGTGTTCACCATGGTGTGTAATAGGGACCAGAGGACAACTTGTGGGAGTTGGTTCTCTTCTTCCACCATGAAGATCCTGAGGATCAAACCCAGGCCATTGTGCTTGGCAGCAGTTGCCTTTACTTGCTGAGCTAGCTCATTAGCTCTTAACACTTCTTATTAGAAGCTCTCAACCGAAGACAATATTCAACTGTTTGGTACAACCCAAAAGCTGATATCATGAAAGATAATTTTAAAAATGCAAAGATTTTATAATGCAGATAATTTTACAAAGCAACTTCCAGTGTCCATTTCCCAAACTTATGAGACAGCATTGACATCATTGTATTTATCCATCTAGCACACAGCAACATATTGCATTCCACCATATCGGCTACCATGCAATGCTTCCTACTGAAAGGCAAAGTTTCAGCCACCTGATAAATACATATTTATTGAAAATCTCTTGGGAGGACACCATAATATTGTCTGCAGTAGGGAAATCATGAAATGAGTTTTTTTTTTTTTTTTAAACTCAAACAGCTCACAATCTATTTAGGAAGACCAAAGAGGCAATCAAGGGCACTAAAAGATAATTCTTCAACACCTCAGGAACTAATCACAAACATCTGATGAGAGGAAGGTGAAATGGAGGGAGTGAGACTCAGGAAAGAAACTGGATAGCTGGCAATAAATAATTCTTATTGAATTGTGTTAATACATACGTTTTGTTCACTTGTGACTTTATTCATTTACCAAATATGCGTTAAAACTGAGATTCCAATGCAAATTTCTCTCTCCCTTCCCAAATGCTAATTTGCTTCCTGTACAACCTGCCTTGTGCATGATTATTACCAGTGAGCTGAACACAAGAGTTACATAATTCTTCCAGAGACTTGTGTGTTCTAACTGCTGTCAACTTACTTTATGAATAAATTGGATACCCAGAAATTATGGTGTTCAAATATACAAAGCTGAATGAAATGTGACCAAGACTCAAAACCTCAAGCCTTCTGAAACCAAAATCCAAGCTTTCTGGTGCCTTTGAAAAAGCAATGCCATTTTGCTAAAAATTAATAATCCTTCCTAATTCCCACTACCATGAATTTACAGACTACATCAGTTAAGGCACATTTAGTTGGACACATTGAGTAGAAAATCTACAACAGTTCTTGTAATATGAAAAGAGCACCCTCTCTAGTCTCCACTGGCACCACCAATTCAGCCATGGCTGCCTTATTCCATCAAGAACAGATCCGGGCAATGAAGATACAAAGGATGCAAATTGCATATTTAATCAGGGGACTTAAGCACATTAGCTGTGCTACCAAGAGTGAGACAAGGCCAGAGGCCTTGTTTAGCTTACATTATCTCATCCTTAGAGTTATCATTTTTAAAACACTGGATTCCTGATTGTAAACATCATATCCTCATTAAAACTGTATTTTGCCCATCAGATATCTTAATTAAATTTGTTTACATGACTCAAAAACATTCATGAGTCTCTTCTTGCTTCCTGTATATGTCTATACTCATATACAATATTTTTCTCAATTATATTAAATTACTGAATGTAGTGGGTTTTTTTATTTATGCATCATGCACATTAAATCTCCATAGAATTCCCCACTTTCTTGTAACACTAATTGCATGTTAGGCTATTAACCTGAATCATTAAGATGAGAATATTCAAAGGCAGGCCCCTTGATGCTATTGTAGCCAAAACTTTACTTGTCACCCAGTCCCCTAAAGTTCTTCTGATATCCTTAAAATACAGGGATTGTAGCTGAGTTTACCAAAGTACTGTTCATGAGAATAATTTAAAAGTGTTACAGCAAGAGACCTCCTATGATGTTCTGGGTGCCATCTTGTTATTTGGGCTTAAGTCATTCCTGGGCTGTAGTTACCATAAAGTTCACTTCTATCTGCCAGCTGCTTCCAACCTTGATCTGACTTTTAAGTCTTGGCTTGTGATATAATCACTACAACAGCGCACAAGTATCTCTTATGAAAAACAACACGGTATTTTCAAATGCAAACATTTTACCCCTAATCAGGATTACAAGTCATATGAATTAATTTAATGATTCAAAGAAGGCAAAAGAAAGAAAGAAAGAAAGAGAGAGAGAGAGAGAGAGAGAGAGAGAGAGAGAGAGAGAGAGAGAAAGAAAGAAAGAAAGAAAGAAAGAAAGAAAGAAAGAAAGAAAGAAAGAAAGAAAGAAAGAAAGAGAAAGGAAGGAAAGGAAAGGGAAGGAAAGGGAAGGGAAGGGAAGGGAAGGGAAGGGAAGGGAAGGGAAGGGAAGGGAAGGGAAGGGAAGGGAAGGGAAGGGAAGGGAAGGGAAGGGAAGGAAAGGAAAGGAAAGGAAAGGAAAGGAAAAGAAACAATAAAGTAATCCATTGAAAAATTTGTCCCTGGATATTTGTCTTAAAACATACTAACACTTAAAATCAAAATTCCTATTAATTAACAGGAAACTGCTTTACTATGTGCAGAGTAAAGAAATGTAAGGTGCTGTCCAATATGAGTCCAGAGTGTCACAATGGACTCCTCCCAGGCTCTTTCTTGTTGCTTCCGGTTTGTTCCAATAGTCAAATATGTTTGGAGTATGCATACCAAGAAGTGACATGAAGTCACCAATAGGATCTGTCTTAGTTAGGGTTTCCATTGCTGTGAAGAAACACCATGACTAAAGAACTCTTATAAAAGACAACATTTAATTGGGGTTGGCTTACAGGTTCAAAGATTCAGCCCATATGAGCAAGGCAGGAACATGGCAGCATCCAGGCAGGAATAGTGCTTGAAGAGCCAAGAACTCTATATCTTGATCTGAAGGCAGCCAGAAAGAGACTGTCTTCTTCAGGCAGCAAGAAGAAGTGTCTCTTCTTCTATCCTGGGCAGGGCTTGAGCACTAGGAGACCCCAAAGCCCACCTACATAGTGACACACTTGCTCAAATAAGGCCACACCTATTCCATCAAGGCCACATCTCCTAATGGTGCCACTCCCTGGGCCAAGCATATTCAAACCATGACATTCCACTCCATGGCCCCCATAGGCTTGTTCAAATACATGAGTCTATGGGTGCCATACCTAGCCATAGAATAATGCTAAAACCTTTAGTTCAACTTCAAAAGTCCCCAGAGTCTATAACAGTTTCAATAATATTAAAAGTCCAAAGTTCAAAGCCTATTCTGATGTTCATCCAATTGCTTAACTGTAATCCCCCTATAAAATCAAAATAAAAAGCAGACCACATACCTCCCACATCACAGAATATACACTACCCTTCCAAAATGTTATAGTGAGGAATTTCTAGACCAAAGCAAGACCAGAAAACCAGCTGGACAAACTCCAACTCTGCATCTCCCTGTCTGATGTAAAAGCAGTCTTCATATCTCCAACTC
The DNA here is from genome assembly GCF_978045245.1 of Mus caroli. Lineage (NCBI taxonomy): Eukaryota > Metazoa > Chordata > Mammalia > Rodentia > Muridae > Mus > Mus caroli. Next base: position 162,531,991 of record NW_028227256.1, read on the forward strand.
CTTTCATCTTTGATGACTGCAACAGACTTCTTTCTCCTGGGCTGGTTCCACTACCTATTAGCAGTTTTCCTTGGCAGATATCCCATGTCTCTAGCAATTTTAATATCATGGGATACTTAAGTCAACTTCAATGTTACAGCTTCTTAGCTCAATATCTGAGATCCACACTTGATCATCTGGGCTTCTTTAAAGGGCTGTCCTCACTTCTTCAGCTCTGCCCCCTGTAGCACTCTAGGTTCTGGTTGACTTCACTCCACTGCTGCTGCCGTTCTTGGTGGTCACCCCATGATACTGGCATCTCCAATGTGCTGGAGTCTTCCACTGCAACTAGGTTTCACCAATAGCCTCTCATAGGCTCCCTTCATGGTGCCAAGCCTCAACTTCTTTGCATGAACCTTCCAGTCCTGGGCCATAAATTGCAATTGAGGCCTTCCCTAGCCTCTCATAATGCCAGCCTCAGCAGTTCATGACCCCTTCATGTCTTCAAAAAAACAGTACCACCTGCGTGATTATTACATATTACAAGTCCACCTGAAGCATAGGATACAACCTTGGCTATCTCTGGAATACAGCCTTTTTGTACTTTCAGGAAACACTTCCCAGAAGATTTCACCTCAGTGATGCTGGTCTCTTCTTAATTACCACTAATCTCTTAGTTTCAGTAACCAGCATCAATTGTCCCAGTAATGCTTTCTACTCTTGACTCTAAAGCCAGAGCCACATGGGCAAAGCTGCTGAGTTCTACTGCATACTAGAGCTGGAACATGGCCCCCTTATTCTATTACGTTATCAGTAGCTTTCTGTTTTCCAGTTCCTTCACTGCCTAAACTTGGCTGTCCTGGAACTTGCTCTGTAGATTGACTTGAACTCAGAGATCTGCATGGCTCCATCTCCTGAATGCTGGGATTAAAGGCATGTACAACCACACCTGGACCTAAGCTTTTTTACTTGGAACTTGTTCTGTACCAGGCTGAACTTGAACTCAGAGATTTGCTTGCCTCTGTCTCCTGGGATTAAAGATGTGTAACACCATGTCTGAACTTGCTTCAAGGTCACCACTCCCTTAATCTGTTTAGCTCCTAGAACCTAGGATTCAGCTCTGTTCTACTTCCTTGTGCCCCTTTAATACTTGAATCATATACTTTGTATTTTTTCTTTTCAAGATTGCTAAGCTTTATCAAGACGTTCTTCATAAGACTAGACCACAGCACAAAGTACACACTGGGTTGTTTTGTGACTTCCTTTGTAAATGCAATTAATCTGAGTATCTTCCCCTTAGCCTCAGACAGACACTTCAGACAAGGGCAAAAAGCAGCCACATTCTTCACCAAAATATCACAAGAACAGTCTCTTGGCCACATGCTAAAGGTCTCTGAAACCTCTACAGGCAGGCTTCCACAGTTCAAATCACCCTCAGCAATAAAGTCCTCCATATTCCTACTAGGAGACTCATCAAGGAACACTTAAAGCATGCCACTGCTTTCCAAAGTCCCCAAATCTACAGCCCACCAAACAAAAGCATAGTCAGGTCTAGCCCAGCAACACCCCAGTCCCTGGTACCAACTTCTGTGTTACTTAGGGTTTCCATTGCTGTGAACAGACACTATGACCAAGACAACTCTTATAAAGGACAACATTTAATTGGGGCTGGCTTACAGGTTCAGAGGTCCAGTCCATTATCATCAAGGCAGGAGCACGGCAGCATCCAGGCAGGCACGGTGCAGGAGAAGCTGAGTGTTCTACATCTTCATCTAAAGGAAGACAGGAGCAGACTCTTTTCAGGCAAGTAGGAAGAGGGTCTCAAAGCCCACCCCCACATTGACACACTTCCTCCAACAAGGCTATACCTCCTCATAGTGCCATTCCTTGAGTTAAGCACCCATAGGTTCACTGTAGTTCATTTGAGCATATCAGAAACCAAAGGGCTGACTGTTGAAACATGTAGCCTTTGAGTGAATGGTAGAACCATACTGAACTGTATATTGAAAAACAGGTAGCAAGGTGTTGGGAGAACGGCAGCCTGTGATTGACAAGTAACCAGGACCTCATGCATGCTTCAGATTAGAAACCGAGGACATTCATCACAGTATATGTGAACTTTCTGCAACTGTAATAACGGCTTCTGCTGTGGTTCCGAAAGGCTTTAAGAACACAGGAAGCCACTCTTTCAGATAAATATTGTAGTTTGTAAAAGAAGAGTGTCTTTTCAAAGAGGGCTGCAGTGATTTTCTCAGAAATAAACCACTTGAAAAATTAAAAAAAAAAAAGAACTCTAACTATAGGGATTTATTGCAATTGAAAAATTTTAACCTGTAGACACATATTAGTTAATTTATCCAAATCTTCTTCCTAATTTGTGTGATGGACTTGCATACATGAGTGTATTATACTCTATACCTTTATATCTATATGAATTTGGATAATAGTTTCACCTGACTGGCCCCAAAACATTTATATTGGTCAGAATTTCCCCCAAACTTGATTAACTTGCACCGACATAGTCTCTGTGCCTAGATTATGATGTCTCAAAAGTTAGAACCACTGCATATATGTTTTCCTTATTTGTAGTTAACCCTCAAAGCTCCTGGCAAAGTATAGGACTCCTATTCAGTACCCAGTGAACACTTTCTTACAAATTCCTCAGCAATCAAAGCTGCAGGAACTCAAGCTTTACTGAGTCAATACAAAATGGCAAGTAAGACCGTGGACTTAATATTTTAACACCACATCAGCGGATGACACTGGTTGAGTGTTTTGTCAGTCATTTGAGCCTCAGCAGCTCAGTGCAGTATGAAGAGATGGCCATTGATACCTTCATTCCTCAGACAGCCTCATGAAGCCTGAGTCACTTGCTCAGGCCTACACTGACTGAACATGCAAGGCAGAAAAACATTGCCTCCCACATACCCAGCATTGTGCTGCTGCACACAACTGCCTCTCAATTCAAAGCTTTGGGCTCTGCATTAAGTCTTTGATACATTTTGTGTATGGAGCGGAGGTTGGGGGGTGGGGGGTGGGGGGTAAGTGACAGGAATCTAATGTTTCTCTTCTACATATAGATACCTCGTTTTCACAGCACCATTTATGAAATAGTCTGCTTTTTTGTGCAGATTTTTTGCCCCTTTTGATGAAAATCAAATTGCTATGACTAAAAGCCAGCAGCTTTTCTATGTACTCTTAGGAGATGTCCCAAGAAAGAAATCACGCAAAAAGTCTCACTCATAATAGCCATAAACTAAAACTAAAACCAAGAAAACAAAACACCACAATAGAAATCTAACAAAGGGGGTGAAGGATCTCTACAATGAAGGACCTCTACATAGAAAGACTTGCTATGCTCATGGAGTTCCTCAATATGTCTGTTTTTCTATCAGTATCATGATGCTTTTGTTAATAAAGATAGGCAGTATAATTTGAAATTAGGTATTGTGATATCTCCAATATGGGCTTTTCATTGGTTGGTTGATTGGTTGGTTGGTTGGTTGGTTGGTTGGTTGGTTGATGTGGTGGTTTGAATACACTTGGCCCAAGGAGTGGCACTATCAGGAGGTGTGGCCTTGTTGGAGGAAGTGTGTCACTGTGAAGGTGGGCAGTGAGACCCCCCTCCTAACCACTTGGGAGTCAGTATTCTAGCTGCCTTTGGAACAAAAGGTAGAACTCTCAGCTCCTCCTGCACCATGACTGCCTGAATGCTGCAATGCTCACACCTTGATGATAATGGACTGAACCTCTGAACCTGTATGCCAACCTCAATTAAATGGTGTCCTTATAAGAGTTGCCTTGGTCATGGTGTCTGTTCATAGCAGTAAAACCTTGACTAAGACAGTGGTTGGTTGGTTGGCTGGTTGGTTGGTTGGCTCTTTTGCTCCAGATAGATTTGGTTATTTGGAGTTTTTGGTGCTTCTATGTGAACTTTAGGATTGATTCTCTATTTCTATGAAAAATGCTTTTGGAACTTTACTGAGGAATAGGCATTTTGCAATATTAATTCTGCTGTTCTATGACTAAAGCAAGTCTTTCTATGTAGAGGCCCTCCATTGTAGAGATCCTTCACCTCGTTTGTTAGATTTCTTTGGTGGAGTTTTGTTTCCTTGCTTGTTTTACTTTGCGAGACTTTTCCCATGATTTTTTTCTCAGCACATCTGTTAACAGTATGTAGAAAAGCTACAGGCTTTTAAAATTACCATTGTGTTTATTTGTTTGTGTGTTTGTCTGTTTATGGGGCAGTGCCAGGTACATGTGAAGATCAGAGGATAACTTCCAGGAGCTAATTCTTTCCTTTCTCTTTATGGGAACAGGAACCAAGCTCAGGTTATGCTTGGTGGCAAGCACCCCTACCCACTAAGCAATTTTGCTGGCCCACTACTGAATTTTGTGTGCTGAATGTATTTATCAGAACTAAGAGTTTCTTCATGAATTAGAACCTTAAGTACAGTATTATTTGCCTGTAAACAGGTAATTAACTCTTTCCTATTTGAATTCCTATGCCCCTAAATTTTGTATTTGTATTGTTTAAAACAATGTAATATTTTTGAGTGTGTAGCATATACAAATTACTACTAAAATATTTTCTAAATTATATTATTTAATAAAACTACTCAATGCTAAGTACTTTTACATGCACATTTCATGAATGATAAAGATGAAGCCAGACAGTAATGGATTGAATTGCCCACATAAGTGGCAGTTTTAGCTAAGAGGCATATTTTTTAATCATCTTAATTAATATTTCCTGGTTTTGTTTTTATGAGTTAATTATTCATTTGGATGTTGAAAGGCTGCAAACATGGATGGAAGCATCTCTTATAGGTTCAATTATGTTTTCTCTGCAAACTGAAACATAACTTTATTCTGGTTTAGTGGCAGAACACATAAGCACATAACCACTAGTTATGGAGCATGGACCATTGATTTCTCTGTAGAACTTGTTTTGCAAACCACTGCTAAGCAAATTAAAGACTGTGAAGAGTGGAGGGTGCAAAGATCCTTCAAGGCAGAACATTCAAGGCAGGAACTGAACATTTTTCTCCAGCATTCTGCAATGCCAGCAGCACCAAGTAAGGGACTGTTGGCTTTGTAAGATACAGTCACCATCTAGACAGCTGGATAAAATGTGACTTTAACAATCCTAAACCTAACACCAACAACAAACATTACCCAAAGTTCCAGCTGGCAGCTCAAGGTATTGCTGTTTCTGTTTTTCCCACCAAACTGAAAGTCTCCCAAGGGCTTTCCACAGCAGCCTCAGTCTCTTCCGGAAGGCTATGTAGACTGCATTAGCTGGGAAGCCTGTATTACAGAGGGTGTCATGTTTGTGACCCACAACCTGCTACACAGTCTTTTCTCTCTACTTGACCCCCAAACTCTTTCTTATTCCTGCAAATACTACTGTCCATAGCTTGTGGACACTGGAGTATGGCTGCAGTGTAATTCAAAAAATGTGAGCATGATGGTTAGGTTTGCTCTCTATTCATGGAAGTATCTGAAACTTTGCAGAATCTTTTTGGTTTGACTGACAAAAACAATTACAAATGAGCAATGAGTGCATACACTTAGGTCCTAAAGAAAATTAGCATCCTTGCAAGTCTTCACTTAGGCTTCTCGTTTCTGTTTTGGAAGGCAGGGCCTGTCTGGTGGAAAATGAGCCTATTAGGACAAATTTAACCTCCTACTCAACTAGGTGGAAAGATGTCATGCTCTACTGTCACCTAAGGTTATCCACCTGTGACAAGTGGGGATGCTCAGTAGTAGAGAAGGATGCCTAATCACCATGGGTAAAAATAAGCATCTGTAGAGCAGGGAAAGGTGGGAGAAGCTTGTGAGATCTGCACTGTGACAAATTAGACAAGCCATAAGTCATGCACAAGCAGCTGTGCTGCTCTACCTCTGGCTCCAGGGGAGAGAGGGCTTGTGACCTGCTAGCGACAAAGTAAAGGGGACATCAGGTATAGATGGGCACTCATAGGGAGATCTTTGAGGAATAAAGACCAATCCTTAACAAATTTAAAATTGCAAATAAAGATGGTTCTTAGAGATCTAGCCAAGGGACCATTCAGATCCTTCCAAGGAAGACAGCTGGATTTGGAGAAATGTCCTGTCTTCCTTGTTGGACCCAACTGGTGCACTTTATAGAGTCCTGGGGCTCACAAGATCATCACTTTTTGCACAGATATCTTCATGTGCATAAGGAAGTGACTATTATCCATGACCCACACATATTTCTATTACATTCAAATTGACAGTGACAGTGGGCATCTTTACCTAGACTATTCAGATGGCATTCACGTTCTTCCTCTCTGCTGTGAAACTGGGAATCATTAAAAAATATTCATGCTTACATATTTCCCAGTAAGAGGGAAAGGAAAGGCTATAGTGAGGTAAAAGAGGGAGAAAGGATGTATTATCATTGCTCCCCTGACTTCCCCATGAAATCAAGACAGTTGTGCTCAGAAGGCACAGCTAAATACCTATCAGAGAATTAAGGGGTAAATTCTGCTAACAGATATACTGAGCTCCTGCAGTGTAGAATTGGTCCTGTCTAAGCTGACCAATAAACATGGCTTCTGGACTTTATCAATATACAAGCAAAAAAATAAAAAAAATAAAAACAAGCAACAAAATGATTTGCCTTCAGATCTTCTGTACTTTGATTTCAAATTTTGGATCATCTCAAATTCTATGACTATTTTAATTTTTATAGTGTGTGTGCACATGCATGTGTGTGTGTGTGTGTGTGTGTGTGTGTGTGTGTGTGTGTGTGTAGTTCAGAGGTCAGCTGTGGAAATCAGTTCTCTTCTCCTGCCATATGTGTTCTGGGAATCAAACTCAGGTATTTAGCCTTGGCAGCAAGCTCTCTTACCCACTGACCATCCCTCTAGCTCTGAATTACACTGATTTTTAATGGACCCACAGGACACAAACCACAATAGATGCTTCATCCACATGCAGATTAGACTTTGTTCCTCTATTTGCATATTTAGCAGATGAGGCAAATATAAATTTTGGACAATTAATCTCATGTGTGCACTTAAAGACTCCATAAGAGGTGTGTTTAAATGGTGGGCATCATTATTATAGATCAGACAAAACTATTTTATGGTTGTCCACCATTTCAACATTTGGCACATCCTCCAAAACTAGTGTGGCCAGTACACTTTGGTGTTCTTCTTTCAAGAGAGGGAGATTATTCATTTCCCCTTGTGTATAAACTATACTTACTTTTCATTACTTAAATATAACGGCAGCAGTGGTAGACATCGTTTGTTATGTAAATTCTGTCCTTCTCATTCCTTGCCCATATTATAGTCTCTCTCTCTCTCTCTCTCTCTCTCTCTCTCTCTCTCTCTCTCTCTCCTCCCTTACTCTGGATGAAGTCAGCTGCCTGTTGTAAAGACTCTAGGATGATTATACAAAGGTCCACATATTGAGAAACTGAGCCCAAGGCACAGCCAGATGAAGGACTCTGGGTGCAGATCCTCCTTCAGATGGATGCTGAGATGAGTAGCCTGTGAGAGACACTGAAGCACAGGCACCGACTGGAGTATTGCATGGAGTAACATAGAAACTGAAGCCCTTGTGTGTATCCTTCTGAGCTGCTAAGTTTAAGCGAATGTAACACATAGTGACAAATAATGGATGCAATGTGCTTCCTTCTCTAATTCTTCCTGTCACTCAACCTTCTCAGTTGCAGTAAGTACTTCAGCCCATCCTTTCCCTCCTTGTTCTTGTCACACATGATAGATGTGCCAGCTGGCCAAAGCCATAATTGCTCAGAATCCATCTCCTTCTGTGTAGTGAAGATTTGGGTTTCTTTAAAACCCCATTTATATTGTGTGAACATGTTTTCGTTTTAATCTCAGGTATGGGATATCAGGCTGCTTCAGATTGTCCAGAGCACTTATCATGATTGTCTCTAGCTCTTGGAGGGGCATGATTTTTGCTAGCTGTAGATAGCTTATGTTTGGAATTCTGGGGAGTCTTGAGAGGGTATAAATGCCAGAGCACCCAAAGGCCCTGTGGCCAGCTGCTGCTCCTCTGCTGTGGTTCCTGCTGCCACTGATTCCTGTTTCTGCTTTTCCCATTAGTGGATTGCTGGATTACTGGATTACTGGATATGCTGATGACTAAGATAGTACTTGCCCCAAGGAATAAAATGCCCCTAATCAGCAGGAAGTAGTCTAAAGGGTCTATGCCTCCACTCTCCCCATAACCTTCATTCTCTCCTACCTAGTGTTGGAGGGTTGGAAGGGGTTAGGGTGGAATAAGGCTTAGAAGGGTGATAAATATAATAACCCAATAAAATAGCCCCCAAATACTCCTATACTTTGGCTTCTGCATGGACCTCACCTGCTAATTAGTTGTTGCCTGTTATAATGACAACAGAGGTTATTGTCATCTCCTTCTTTGTCTTTATGGTTACATAAAGGTTAAAAAGGTTGTTTAAAATGTTTCTGTAATTAACCCATCCTTAAAGGACACTGCAGTGCAGTGGTTCTCAACCTGTGGGTCCTGACCCCTTTGAGGGGTAGCATATAGATATCCTGCATATCAGATATTTACATTACAATTCATAACAATAATAAAATTACAGTTATGAAGTAGTAACAAAATAGTTTTATGGTTGGGGGGTCACCACAACATGAGGAACTCAAGGGTTGCCGCATCAGGAGGAACTGCATTAAAAGGTCACAGTGACAGGAAGGCTGAGAACCACTGCTCTGGAGACTTCTCTACTCTGCATCTCTTCTTCTTCTTCAGAGTGAAGCTTTTTAAAATAATTCTCTGTTTCCTCCACTTCAACTTAAAGCCATCAAACCACCTCAGTTCGAATAAAATGAATTCTGTGTTACCTGAACCACATGACCTTAACCCCAACATACCTCATCCATCACACCTGAGATGTTTTCTCTTTATTGCAAACTCAAAATATTAAACATTACATTTTCTGTGTTTCTCTCTATCTCAGGAAGGGCTCCACCAGTTTCTGTGTCTGAACTCCTCTTGTAACTGTCAATCTTATAACTGTCTCTGTCAATCTGTCCTTGCCTGGCTAAAATCATTCTCTCTGTGTCACTATGTCTGCCGTGCCTAGCTGAATATCAGTAAGCTAGACCCCATTTTCCTCCTCTCTGTCTAATGCTTCTAGCCAGCATACAGCATTCCAGCCATATGGAGCCTTGAAAAACCTCTGTATTCTCCTGGTTCTAAAGTGTATGCTCTCCCTTTCCCAGACAGCTCCCAATACCCTAACAGATCTTCTCTGAGCAACCCAGAAAGTTGCAGACTTGCCCTTCAGTCCCACATCTTCAATTTATTCTTATCAACAAGCATATGCTGAATAGTAGCTATTTTATGGCCCTGGAATGTGTTTCATTTGTAGATATCTACCTAGTACCTAGGGCAGCAACATGATCACTGTTGTTTATATTAAATACAAAGTTGAGTACAAACTGGTAAACATGTGCACTATAAGGTTATGCATTTAGGGCTACCTGTGATAGTTTGAATATGCTTGGCTCGTGGAAGTGGCACTATTAGGAGGTGTGACCTTGTTGAAGGAAGTGTGTCACTGTGTAGGCAGGAATTGAGGATTCCTAGTGCTCAAGCTCCACCCAGTGCAGAAGAGACCCTCCTCCTCACTGTCTGCCAAAGACAGTCTCTTCCTGGCTGCATTCAGATCAATATATAGAGCTCTCAGCTCTTCTAATTCCATGTCTGCCTGCAGGTTGCCATGCTTCCTGCCATGATGATAATGGACTGAACCTCTGAAACTGTAAGCCAGCCCCAATTAAATGTTTTCTTTTCTAAGACTTGCCTTGGTCATGGTGTCTCTTCACAGCAATAAAACCCTACGTAAGAAACCACCTTATCAAATTGTCTTTAGTCTGATGGCTTAAAACAGCAGAAGTGTACTCATTCATAGTCCTAAAGGCTGGAAATGCCAATAGAACTACTCTTTTTTTGAAGAGTACAGAGGAACAATGTTTGTTCTGAGTGGACACTGGTCAACTCACTATATTTTGTCCTCTTACCTCCTAACTCATATCTGTCCCCATGAAAAATGTATTCTATCACACCATCCCTGTCTTAGCAAGGATTTATTGCTGTGATGAAACACCGTGACCAAAAGCAAAGTGAGGAGGGAAAGATAATTTGGCTTCCATTTCCATATCAGAGTCTACCACTGAAAGAAGTCAGGACAGGAACCAGAAGTCAGGAGCTGATGCAGAGGCCATGGAGAAGTGCTGCTTCCGAGCTTGTCTATCATGGCTTACTCAGCCTGCTTTTTTATAGAGCCCAGAACCCCAGCCTAAGGATGACTCGAAAAGGGCTGGACCCTCCTCAGTTGATCACTAATTAAGAAAATGCCCTACAGATGGATCTTTCAGAGGCATTTTTTCAATTGAGGTTTCCTCCTTTTAGACGACTCCAGTTTGTATCAAGTTAATGCCAAACTAGCCAGTGCAATCCCCAAACTTTTTAATCCTCTACAAATCTAAATACATTTTTTTTCCAAATAACCTCTCAAAAGCCCTCACTCTAACCACCTAGATCACCTAAGTCACATATAGATGGCACTCTGAGTACAATCCACCTTGAATGTAGGGAGAATTTTCCTATGATGGACTGATGAACCAGAAAACAAGTTTCCTGCTTCTAAAACACACAGGTAAAACATACATATTTTCATCCCAGAAGGGAGAAAATAGAAGGAATTAAGGAGCCTCTGGTCTCACACACATTCAAGACTAAGCAAGAAAAAAAAATCCCTTTGGGTTTCAGTGTCTGTGAGCGCTCTTCTTTGGCTCTCAGATCCATCCACTGGCTCACAGCTCCTGTGCCTGTGCTCTCAGCAGCTGCTTTATCATCCTTAGCCCTAGTTCCATGGCTCTATCCAGTGAGTCACTCCTGATCCTGAAGGCAGGCACATGTGTGCAGCTGCATAATTTATCATTTCGTTTCCTGCCTATATAATTAAGAGAATCCAAAAATACCTTTTTATTTTGTCCATCCTCTGTTCAATCTCAGACTGAAATGTTTCTCGGGAATAATAGTCCTCCAAGAGAGCATAGGCTGTCTGTGTACACCAAGGGGAGTCACTCAGACAGACAATAGTTTCCCATATATATTCTTTGATAGGACAGCCCTTCACTATTTCTGGCTGCTTCCAACATGAGGGAGTGTATCCATGAGTTGAATGCCTAATCTTTCCAAAGACTGTCCTCATGTGCCCTTGGCCATCTCTCCAGAGTACGTTTGCTTAACAGTGCATTTCTTCTTTTCAGCATTCTTTGCAATCTAGATAACATGAAAATCTCTTAAACCATCAAAGGCTGATATTTAAGAGTTTCTTCTTTACTCTCTTCTGCCTCTCTTGCTTTCTCTATCTAGCAAAGAGAAACGAAACGGTCCTTTCCACACTCTGCTTGAAAATCTTTTCTGCTAGATGTCCAACTTCATCATTTGTAGCTTCCACCTAGCAAGACACGCTTTAGCCAAATTTTCTACTACTTTATAAAGAATGCCCTTCTGTACTTTCCAGTATGACTTCATTTGTTTCTGGGACCTGACCTAAGATTCCCTTGCATTTCTAGATCTTCAAGACAATATTAGATATTTCTTTGTCCTTTAAGTTTTCACTAATTCTTTGAGAATTGAAATAAAATTGAATGAAAATACATGTGTTTTGATCATAATCATCTGCCTCCTCACTCTAAATCCATCCAGATCCATGCCTACATCCCTATGACCCCAACATCTTGTCCTCTTTTAAAATATTAACTCAGTGAGTTTAGTCTTGCTGCTCATATACTCACAGATTTGAGGACATTCATTGAAATGCAATCAACCTTCCGGGGACCATTATCATAAAGAAAACTTACTTCCTCTGGAAAGAATCAACTGTCTGTGGTTCCTGAGCTATGAGCAGAGGCTCATGAACTCTTCCCAACTCCATGCTAAAATGCTGACTGGCTTAATCTCATGCAGATATTCTGCAGACAACCATGGGTGCTATGAGTTCATGCAACTATTGTACCCATGGGCAAATCTCATGCAGATATTCTGCAGACAACCATGAGTGCTATGAGTTCATGCAACTATTGTACCCATGGGCAAATCTTTCCAAACTAATCATTACAGTAGCTCATAGGATTCACAGCTGGGTAAGGCTGATGCTGCTGCCCCTCTCTTAGCAATTCAATAACACATTCACATTTACTATGAAAGCTCAATATCAGACTTTTCTATCATGCCTCTACCTATTACCTAATTCCAAAGCTACTTCTGAAGTTTTTGATGTCTATTATAACAACATTTTGCTTCCTGGTATTAATAATATAATCCATGCCATTTCTACAAAGGGAAACAATAGTTTCCATGTGACATGGAAATTTGTTTTAAGAGATTATCTTATGTGATTGTAGGGACAACCAAAGATGCGGAAAACCTTTGAATGGGAGCTGAAGCGCTAGTCCTCAGGCAAATGTCTTCTGCTATGAGAAGATTCATTTTTCCTTTAAGTCCTTCCCATTGATTAGATGAGTCCAACTCAGATTATTGTGGAGAATATTGACTTAAAGTGAACTAATTGTTCTCTCTGGCTTGAACATTTGTATAATAATATAAAATTATTGGCTCATGAAAACAATTTGTTTGACTACTGTCTTAGTCACCTTTCTATTTCTGACAAAACACCATGATCATGGCAACATATAAAGGAAGTGTTTAATTGTTCAATTGGTCTTACAGCTTCAGAGGATTAGAGTCCATGATGGTGGAGTGAAGGCATGGTGGCAGGAACAGCTCAGGGTCAACACCTCATCTGATGTAAGCAGGAGGCAGAGAGAAGCACACTAAAAGAATGGTTCTGATATTTATTTATTTATTTATTTATTTATTTATTTATTTATTTATTTTTATTAGATATTTTCTTTATATACATTTCAAATGCTAGCCTGAAAGTTCCCTATACCCACCCTCCTCCCTGCTCCCCTACTCACCCATTCCTGCTTCTTGGCCCTGGCCATTCCCCTGTACTGGGGCATATAAAGTTTGCAATACCAAGGGGCCTCTCTTCCCAGTGATGGCCGACTAGGCCATCTTCTGCTACATATGCAGCTAGAGATATGAGCTCTGAGGGTACTAGTTAGTTCATATTGTTGTTCCACCTACAGGATTGCAGATCTCTTCAGCTCCTTGGGTGTGTTCTCTAGCTTCTCCATTGGAAGCCCTGTGTTCCATCTTATAGATGACTGTGAGCATCCACTTCTGTATTTGCCAGGCACTGGCATAGCCTCAACCTATAACAAGGTCCCTTCAGCAAAATCTTTTTGGCATATGCAATAGTGTCTGGGTTTGGTGGCTGATTATGGGATGGATCCCCGGGTGGGGTAGTCTCTGAATAGTCCATCCTTTCATCTTAGCTCCAAACTTTGTCTATGTAACTCCTTTCATGGATATTTTGTTCCCTGTTCTAAGGAGGAATGAAGTATCCACCCATTGGTCTTCCCTCTTCTTGATTTTCTTGTATTTTGCAAATTGTATCTTGGGTGTTCTGTTTCTGGGCTAATATCCACTTATCAGTGAGTGCATATCTAATGACTTCTTCTGTGATTGGGTTACCTCACTAAGGATGATATCCTCCAGATACATCCATTTGTCCAAGAATTTCATAAATCCATTGTTTTTAATAGCTGAGTAGTACTCCATTGTATAAATGTACCACATTTTCTATATCCATTCTTCTGTTGAGGGACATCTGGGTTCCTTCCAGCTTCTGGCTATTATAAATAAGGCTGCTATGAACATAGTGGACCATGTGTTCTTATTACCAGTTGGAACTTCTTCAGGGTATATGCCCAGGAGAGGTATTGCTGGATCTTCCGGTAGTACTATGTCCAATTTTCTGAGGAACCTCCAGACTGATTTCCAGAGTGGTTGTACAAGCTTGTAATCCCACCAGCAGTGGAGAAGTGTTCCTCTTTCTCCACATCCTCGCCAGCATCTGATGTCACCTGAATTTTTGATCTTAGCCATTCTGACTGGTGTGAGGTGGAATCTCAGGGTTGCTTTAATTTGCATTTCCCTGATGATTAAGAATGGTGAACATTTTTTCAGGTGCTTCTTAGCCATTCGGTATTCCTCAGTTGAGAATACTTTGTTTATCTCTGAACCCCATTAAAAATGGGGTTATTTGAATTTCTGGAGTCCAGCTTCTTAAGATCTTTGTATATATTGGATATTAGTCCCCTATCACATTTAGGATTGGTAAAAATCCTTTCCCAATCTGTTGGTGGCCTTTTTGTCTTATTGACAGTGTCATTTGCCTTACAGAAGTTGTGCAATTTTTTTATTTATTAGGAATTTTCTTCATTTACATTTCCAATGCTATCCCAAATGTCCCCCATACCCTCCCCTATCCACCCAGTCCCACTTCTTGGCCTGGCATTCCCCTGTACTGAGGCATATAAAGTTTGCAAGACCAAGGAGCCTCTCTTTCCAATGATGGCCGACTAGGCCATCTTCTGATACATATGCAGCTAGAGACACAAGCTCCGGAGGGTACTGGTTAGCTCATATTGTTGTTCCACATATAGGGTTGCAGACCCCTTTAGCTCCTTGGGTACTTTCTCTAGCTCCTCCATTGGGGGTCCTGTGATCCATCCAATAGCTGACTGTGAGCATCCACTTCTGTGTTTGCTAGGCCCCGGCATAGACTCACAAGAGACAACTATATCAGGGTCCTTTCAGCAAAATCTTGCTAGTGAATGCAATAGTGTCAGCATTTAGAGGCTGAGTATGGAATGGATCCCCGGGTATAGCAGTCTTGCAAACTTGTTCAACCACTCTGGAAATCAGTCTGGCAGTTCCTCAGAAAATTGGACATAGTACTACCGGAAGATCCAGCAATACCTCTCCTGGGCATATATCCAAAAGATGTTCCAACTGGTAAGAAGGACACATGGTCCACTATGTTCATAGCAGCCTTATTTATAATAGCCAGAAGCTGGAAAGAACCCAGATGTCCCTCAACAGAGGAATGGATACAGAAAATGTGGTACATTTACACAATGGAGTACTACTCAGCTATTAAAAAGAATGAATTTTGAAATTCCTAGGCAAATGGATGGACCTGGAGGGCATCATCCTGAGTGAAGTAACACAATCACAAAAGAACTCACACAATATGTACTCACTGATAAGTGGATATTAGCCCAAAACTTAGGATACCCAAGATATAAGATACAATTTGCTAAACGCATGAAACTCAAGAAGAAAGAAGACCAAAGTGTGGACACTTTGCCTCTTCTTAGAATTGGGAACAAAACACCCAGGGAAAGAGTTACAGAGACACAGTTTGGAGCTGAAGCTTTGCAATTTTATGAGGTCCCATTTGTCAATTCTTGATCTTACAGCGCAAGCCATTGCTGTTCTGTTTAGGAATTTTTCCCCTGTGCCCATATATTCGAGGCTTTTCCCCATTTTCTCCTCCATTAATTTCAATGTCTCTGGTCTTATGTGGAGGTCTTTGATACACTTAGACTTGAGCTTTGTTCAAGGAGATAATAATGGATCAATTCACATTCTTCTACATGATAACCACCAGTTGTGCCAGCACCATTTGTTGAAAATGCTGTCTTTTTCCACTAGATGATTTTAGTTCCCTTGTCAAAGATCAAGTGACCATAGCTGTGTGGTTTCATTTCTGGTTCTTCAATTCTATTCCATTGGTTTTCCTGTCTGTCACTGTACCAGTACCATGCAGTTTTTATCACAATTGCTCTGTAGTACAGCTTAATGTCAGGCATGGTGATTCCACCAGAGGTTCTTTTATTGTTGAGAATAGGTTTTGCTATCCTAGGTTTTTTATTTTTCCAGATGAATTTGCAAATTGCCCTTTCTATCTCAGTGAAGAATTGAGTTGGAATTATGATGGGGATTGCATTGAATCTGTAGATTGCTTTCGGCAGGATAGCCATTTTTACTATATTAATCCTGCCGATCCATGAGCATGGGAGCTCTTTCCATCTTCTGAGATCTTTTTTAATTTCTTTCTTCAGAGACTTGAAGTTCTTATCATACAGATCTTTCATTTCCTTAGTTAGAGTCAGACCAAGGTATTTTATATTATTTGTGACTATTGTGAAGGATTTTGTTTCCCTAATTTCGTTCTCAGTCTGTTTATCATTTGTGTAGAGAAAGACCATTGATTTATTTGAGTTAATTTTATATCCAGCTACTGCACTGAAGCTGTTTATCAGGTTTAGGAGTCTCTGGTGGAATTTTTGGGGTCACTTATATATGCTATCATATCATCTGCAAATAGTGATATTTTGACTTCTTCCTTTCCAATTTGTATCCCCTTGATCTCCTTTTGTTGAGTTAATTTTATATCCAGCTACTGCACTGAAGCTGTTTATCAGGTTTAGGAGTCTCTGGTGGAATTTTTGGGGTCACTTATATATACTATCATATCATCTGCAAATAGTGATATTTTGACTTCTTCCTTTCCAATTTGTATCCCCTTGATCTCCTTTTGTTGTCGAATTGCTCTGGCTAGAACTTCAAGTACTATATTGAATAGGTAGGGAGATAGTAGGCAGCCTTGTTTAGTCCTTGATTTTAGTGGCATTGCTTCAGGTTTCTCTCCATTTAGTTTGATGTTGGCTACTGGTTTGCTGTATATTGCTTTTATTATGTTTAGATATGGGCCTTGAATTCCTGATCTTTCCAAGACTTTTATCATGAAGGGGTGTTGGATTTTGTCAAATACTTTCTCAGCATCTAACGAGATGAACATGTGGTTTTTGTCTTTGAGTTTGTTTATATAGTGGATTACATTGATGGATTTCCATATGTTAAACCATCCTTGCATCTCTGAGATGAAGCCTACTTGGTAATGATGGATAATCATTTTGATGTGTTCTTGGATTCGGTTTGCAAAGATTTTATTGAGTATTTTTGCATTGATATTCATAAGGGAAATTGGTCTGAAGTTCTCTATCTTTGTTAGATCTTTTTGTGGTTTAGGTATCAGAGTAATTGTGGCTTCATAGAATGAATTGGATAGAGTACCTTCTGTTTCTATTTTGTGGAATAGTTGGAGAAGAGTTGGAATTAGGTCTTCTTTGAAGGTCTGATAGAACTCTGCACTAAACCCAACTGGTCCTGGGCTTTTTTGTTGGTTGGGATACTATTGATGACTGCTTCTATTTCTTCAGGGGAAATGGGACTCTTTAGATCATTAATCTGATCCTGATTTAACTTTGTTACCTGGTATCTGTCTAGGAAGTTGTCCATTTCATCAAGTTTTTCTACTTTTGTTGATTATACCCTTTTGTAGTAGGATCTGATGATATTTTGAATTTCCTCAGTTTCTGTTGTTATGTCTCCTTTTTCATTTTTTATTTTGTTAATTAGGTTACTGTCCCTGTGCCCTCTAGTTAGTCTGGCTAAGGGTTTATCTATCTAGTTGATTTTCTCAAAGAACCAGCTCCTGGTTTTGTTGATTCTTTGAATAGTTCTTTTTGTTTCCACTTGGTTGATTTCAGCCCTGAGTTTGATTATTTCCTGCCATCTACTCCTCTTGGGTGAATTTGCTTCCTTTAGTTCTAGAGCTTCTAGGTGTGCTGTCAGGCTGCTAGTGTGTGCTCTCTCTAGTTTCTTTTTGGAGGCACTCAGGGCTATGAGTTTTCCTCTTATGACTTCCTTCATTGTGTCCCATAAGTTTGGGTATGTTGTGGGTTCATTTTCATTAAACTCTAAAAAGTCTTTAATTTCTTTCTTTATTTCATCCTTGACCAAGGAATCATTGAGTAGAGTGTTTCCACGTGAATGTTGGCTTTCTATTATTTATGTTGTTATTGAAGATCAGCCTTAGTCCATGGTGATCAGATAGGATGCATGGGATAATTTCAATATTTTTGTATCTGTTGAGTCCTGTTTTGTGACCAATTATATAGTCAAATTTGGAGGAGGTACCATGTGGTGCTGAGAAGAAGGTATATCCTTTTGTTTTAGGATAAAATGTTCTGTAGATATCAATTAAATCCATTTGTTTCATAACTTCTGTTAGTGTCCATGTCTCTCTGTTTATTTTCTGTTTCCAGGATCTGTCCATTGGTGAGAGTGGGGTGTTTAAGTCTCCCACTATTATTGTGTGAGGTGCAATGTGTGCTTTGAGCTTTACTAACGTTTCTTTAATGAATGTGGCTGCCCTTGTATTTGGAGCATAGATATTCAGAATTGAGAGTTCATCTTGGTAGATTTTACCTTTGATGAGCATGAAGTGCTCCTCCTTGTCTTTTTTGATAACTTTGGGTTGGAAGTTATTCGATATAAGAATGGCTACTCCAGGTTGTTTCTTCAGACCATTTGCTTGGAAAATTGTTTTCCCGCCTTTCACTCTGAGGTAGTGTCTGTCCTTTTCCCTGAGGTGGGTTTCCTGTAAGCAGCAAAATGTTGGGTCCTGTTTGTGTAGCCATTCTATTAGTCTATGTCTTTTTATTGGGGAATTGAGTCCATTGATGTTAAGAGAAATTAAAGAAAATTAATTATTGCTTCCTGTTATTTTTGTTTTTAAAGTTGGGATTCTGTTCTTGGGGCTGTCTTCTTTTAGGTTTATTGAAGGATTACTTTCTTGCTTTTTCTAGGGTGTAGTTTCCGTCCTTGTGTTGGTGTTTTCCCTTTATTATCCTTTGAAGGGCTGGATTCGTGGAAAGATATTGTGTGAATTTGGTTTTATCATGGAATACTTTGGTTACTCCATCTATGATAAATGAGAGTTTTGCTGGGTATAGTAGCCTGGGCTGGCATTTGTGTTCTCTTAGGGCCTGCATAACATCTGTCCAGGATCTTCTGGCTTTCATAGTCTCTGGTGAGAAGTCTGGTGTAATTCTAATAGGCCTGCCTTTATATGATACTTGACCTTTTTCCCTTACTGCTTTTAATATTCTATCTCTATTTAGTGCATTTGTTGTTCTGATTATTATGTGTCAGGAGAAATTTCTTTTCTGGTCCAGTCTATTTGGAGTTCTGTAGGCTTCTTGTATGTTCATGGGCATCTCTTTCTTTAGGTTGGGGAAATTTTCTTCTATAATTTTGTTGAAGATATTTGCTGGCCCTTTAAGTTTAGAATTTTCATTCTCATCTACTCCTATGATCTATAGGTTTGGTCTTCTCATTGTGTCCTGGATTTCCTGGATGTTTTGAGTTAGGATCTTTTTGCATTTTGCATTTATTTTGATTGTTGTGGCCATGTTCTCTATGGAATCTTCTGCACCTGAGATTCTCTCTTCCATCTCTTGTATTCTGTTGCTGATGCTCACATCTATGGTTCCAGATTTCTTTCCTAGGGTTTCTATCTCCAGCGTTGTCTCACTTTGGGTTTTCTTTGTCTACTTCCCTTTTTAGGTCTTGTATGGTTTTGTTCAATTCCATCACTTGTTTAGTTGTGTTTTCTTGTATTTCTTTAAGGACGTCTACCTTTTTAGCAGTGTTCTCCTGTATTTCTTTAAGTGAGTTATTAAAGTCCTTCTTGATGTCCTCTACCAGCATCAAGAGATATGAATTTCAATCTGAATCTTGCTTTTCAGGTGTGTTGGGGTATCCAGGACTAGCTAAGGTGGGAGTGCTGGGTTCTGATGATGGTGAGTGGTGTTGGTTTCTGTTAGTAAGATTCTTACATTTGCCTTTCACCATCTGGTAATCTCTGGAGTTAGTTGTTATAGTTGTCTGTGCTTGGAGCTTGTTCCTCCTGTGATTCTGTTGGCCTCTGTCAGCAGACCTGGGAGTGTAGCTCTCTCCCGAGTTTCAGCGGTCAGAGTACTCTCTGGAGGCAAACTCTCCTCTTGCAGGGAATGTGCACAGATATCTGGAGTTCTGACCTGCCTCTTGGCTGAATATGAAGGCCCAAAACAGAGCCTTTCCCAGAAGCTGTGTCGCTTCTGCCTGTCCCAGAAGCTGTGTAGCTTCTGTAGTCTGCAGCCTCACCTGCACAGCTAGTCTCTGAGGGATCTGGGACCTAAGATGGCTCCCCCAGGTGCTCCGAGGCAGAGCCCTCCCAGGCAGGGTGGACACCTCTCCTCTGGAGCCCAAAACGGGGTCTGCCTCAGAAGCTGTGTTGCTTCCACCTGTCCCAGAAGCTGTGTAGCTTCTGTAGTCTGCACTCTCACCTGTGCAGACTAGTCACTGAGGGATCCAGGACCTAAGATGGCTCCCCAAGTTCTCTGCAGCAGAGCCCTCCTGGGCAGGGTGGTTCAGATTTTTTTGAAACCTCAAAGGCTTCCCCTAGTGACATACCTCCTCGAACAAACAACACCTCCTAATCCTTCCCAAACAATTCCATCATTTGTGTGCTAAGTATCCAAACATATGAGCCTGTGGACTCATCCAAACCATCACAACTACCACATCCAATAGAAAATATACCAACAATTACACATGGAGGTGAATATTTTATGACTTTGTCCATAAATAATATAGTGCATTGTAAGGATTTATTAGCTATAGTATCACCTTTCACTGCTTCTTTAAATAACCAATAATTAATTGAAAGAAGTTGGAGTTAGGGATAGGCTCATATTTTTGCCCTTCAGTTCCTTGAGTTGGCTTCTAAGCTGGAATGAAATAACACTGACATTGGTTCCTAGAATATTATAACATTCCTTCACATTGAAATACACAACACAGAGGGAACAAGTCTGCATATCTCAAGTTATGCTTAGGAGGAGTGAGGAGATGGCTGTACTTATGGATTGGTCTAGAACATTTTCTGGATTGTTCTGTGAGGAAGGAAGAGTTAAAGAATTGAGTTTACATTTGTACATAATACATAATTTTCTTTAGATAGTTCTATTTGAGTCTGCCTACTAAATCTAATTTTTAATTTTCTTATCAACTCAACATAGAATATATTGGCTACATACAGGCTCTTGTTATTCTTAAGAAGGCAATGTTCAAGACTATATAGAAAACTCACATTTAAAAGGGCCATCTATCACATAGCTAGCTTTCTTTGATGACAAATCTGAAAAAACAACAACAACAGTCCTCCCTTTGGTAAATCATCTAAGCTTCAGAATGGACTTAAAGTGAATTGGTTCAAAGATGCCACCATCTCTTCAGTGTGCTAGAACTTTTTCAACTTTGGAGGCTAGTTCAAACTGAATACGCTCATACAAAATCAATATCCAAAACCAGAATATCCAAGCACCAAAATAAAGCCATAGTAGAAGAAGTATTTATTATGGTGTGCTTCTGGCCATCCATTTATCTGTAGAGAAGTCTTATTTAATTCTGCTGTGAAGGATGACATCACCTAGTGACCATAGGATCCAGAGGGCAACCGAGCCCAGTGTCATCTCCTGTGGATACACTTAGGTGACCCATCAGCACCACGACCTTCACATGCACTTTAACTGGCATTTTCTTCAGATGTGTTAACTTTTTCTGTCTGGCTATAATAAATAATGACATTGGCCTTTGGGCCAATTATTTCCTTTAAAAATCAAAGTAGCCATTACAGTGCCTCCTTCTGGGCATATAACCCAATTACTTTTTAATAACTTCTTTTAGTAGGGTGTGGCATGGTGACTATTCCTGGCCAATAATTTTCAAGTACTGACTGTCACTTCTGGACAGGACTAGTTGCCTATGAATGTAAGTCCCCCTTTAGTTACTATCTGCCAAAAACATAGCCAAGTCCCAAATGGGAGTTCACTTTCAGTCCCAAAGTACAAACCACGTGGAACACAGGCAGCCACCAAATTTGTGAAAGTCACATCCATAAGCAAAAATCCAAGTCTGACAATTAAGCTCTGGAGATGTTGGGCTTGCTTATCACTATAGTAAAACCATTTCTTTTTTTTTTTTTTTTTTTTTTTTTTGAGACAGGGTTTCTCTGTGTAGTCCTGGCTGTCCTGGAACTCACTCTGTAGACCAGGCTGGCCTTGAACTCAGAAATCCGCCTGCCTCTGCCTCCCGAGTGCTGGGATCAAAGGCGTGTGCCACCACGCCCGGCTTAGTAAAACCATTTCTATCCTAACTAGGATAATGACACTGCATAAATCTGTGAGATTTAGTTTATGACTCCTGACAATTTTATTTCCCTTTTTCCAAGTCTTTGGAAAACTCATCACTGATGCGTGTTCCTATATACCATCTGTAGAGTCATAAATACATCATACATGTATACTGTTTATTAAGGGAAGTAATTTTTATGCACCTGACCCTAACTCTGCATATATACACAAATAGTGTTACCATGTTAATATAGGTAATTAATTAAAATTTTTCAAAACAGCTTTATTATCCATGAGATTTTACCAAAAGAACCAGGAAGAAGCTGGGGCATACATCAAATCTGTGCTTTGTTTTTATCTAGTTTTGTTGTTAGTTGTTGGATTTGCTTATAAAGACCTATAAAAAATCAGGTTGGTTCCTGCTATACTGTGTATAATTAACTTCTCTAACCATCAGATGTGAGCATCAATCCACAGCCTCTAATAAGAAGGGTGTGTCACATTAAAAATTGAACTTATTGTGAGAAAATTCAATGTACATGAAAGACAGTTAAGGAAGGGTACTCAAAGCTCTTCATGCGCTTTCTTCTGATAGAAGTTCATCATCATCATCACTATCATCATCATCATCATCATCATCTCTTTCTCTTCTGTCTCCATTTGAGAGAGAAAAAGGACTATTAAAGACACGTTAAAGGGTACTATATGCATAAGAACAATTAATCAAGTTGCTAGCCTTGTTGGTAAAGTCAGTTCCTTACACATAAGGAGAGAAAATTTGTAAACATTTTGATACCCCACGGAATGCTATTTCTTATTTTTAGAATGTGACAATTCATTATTCAGAAATGTGATGAGGGTACACCCCACTTTTGATGCAGAATTTTGAAGCAGTTTTGTTCAAACTCACATGTCTAACTGTTCCACTGACAAACATTACCTTAGGGCTTCATACTTTGAGGTGAATTACTCAGAAGCCCCAGAAATTAGGGCTATTAATAACCATCACTCAGAACAGGCAAATGCAGAGCTGAAAGCCTTGGGAAAGTAGCTGTCAACCCATCCAGTCCTTCACCTCACGTCCTGGCAGCTGGCCAACTTCAGCAGCTTGCAAAAGACACAACTTCTCTACTGTTAACATGCTGTGGCCTTGAAAGATGAGTCAGGGGTTATTTTAACGTTTGCCAGTAATTTACACTTTCAGCACGACTGTTTCATGACTATCTTACAAAGCTAAACTCGGAAGGACCAAAGGTCTTAAAAATCTTAAATTATAAGGTAATTTTCAAGGCATGTAGAGGGTCTCTTAGCCAGCAAGATATCCATTTCCCTGAAAAATGACGTACAGAAAGAATCGGGTCCTATAAGCAATATTTTATAGAGATAATGACTGTCAGTTACTCATTACTTATTAGAAACTTGGAAACGTGCCCTTGTCAAATTCTTACTCAGGAAGTGAGTTCCACATCTCCATATCATCCACAGAGCCTGCCAGGATGGGAAGGGGTAAAGAATTTCTCTGACACCTCAAAACATTTGAACCATTTCTCCTAATTTATGATCATAAATCCTAACTTACGTTGCTCCTAGCAGGGAAACTATGTAAGATTGTGAGGTTGTAGAATGACCCAGTGAGCCTTCTTTCTTGGGGAAGAAAATGGTTTTAATAACCAAAGGCAAAGTATTAATGTCAACATTTCCAAAAGGGAGGAGAAAGAGGATTGTGCCCGTACAGCATGTGGGGATGAGCAAAGACTGGGAAAAGAGATACCTTCTTCAGGTTAGAGA
The DNA here is from genome assembly GCF_978045245.1 of Mus caroli. Taxonomy (NCBI): domain Eukaryota; kingdom Metazoa; phylum Chordata; class Mammalia; order Rodentia; family Muridae; genus Mus; species Mus caroli. The sequence continues at coordinate 162,555,801 of NW_028227256.1, forward strand.
TCAAAGTAAACAAAGAGACACATCTGAATAATAAAATTGATTTTTATAATTTTTATATCTGTGTATTTCCTTTTCACTTCACTTTCCTTTGCCTAGTGTAATCAGGAACATCTGATGGGTTTGTTTCTTGTTTCTTTGTTTGTTTATTATTTTTACAAGCTCCTGTGCCCCTTAAGGCAGGGGTGTGACCTCCCTTGGCCCACTTATCCTTTTACTCTCCATGTCTGGCACACCTGAGTGAGATGAACAACTGGTCAACCAACCAAACGGCATGTGATTCACTGTTTTGTTTTGTTTTTTTTCCTAATGTTTAACTTTTTAAACAAACCATTAGCTCAATTGCCACGTCCCTCTTGACCAGCAACGCAACCACAGGTTCTTCTTAAAGCAGTTTACTCAGGCAGCTACTCTTTACAAAATCCCCTTCCAATTCCCCCGAGCCTCTCTGGGTATATCCACTTTGTTTTTCCCCACTCAAGCCACAACCACGCCCCCACCAATCACCACAGGTCACAGCACCTTACCAGGCAGGTTTGCTCAGCCAATCAGGGATTAGGGGTGTGCCATCCACCAAATATGGGCTTGTTTACTACCTGGAATAGACTTCCATCTGTCGCTGGCCAGGGAGTCCAGAATGGCTCCCCACACTCAATTACTTCAAAGAACTCTACATCTAAGTCTTCCATTAGCAAATACTACCCTTCTCTATTGTTCTTAAATGGCGCTTAGGGTATTTTAATCTCATAGTTGCCAACATTGCTTTTCTGAGGATAAAACCCACATTTTTATCCTTTCCATGATGATACAGTGAACACAGTAAGGACAATGAACACAGTAGGGACATTGACAAAGACAAGAAAACACCAAACACTCCCCATTCAAACCTGTTGACAGTCTTATATCCTCTCAAAGACTAGGTCACTTTATTCTTGTAAGACACCTATTGTTGCTCATCAGAAACAATGCTCTCTCAAATATATTAACAAAGTGGAATATACATTAATCCTTAGTTAGGTCAAGAAAACCACCCATAAGTTAGAAAACACAATTCGTGGATATATTCTTTTGACCAGGAGTTGATCCCTTTAGTCCACTTTCTGTTACTATAACAAAATATCTGAGGTAAAATAGTAGTTTAAAAAAATAAAAGCTCATTTGGCTTGTGATTTTGGAGGCTAGGAAGTCCAAGCATTCATTAAGTGCTTACTTGCTATGACATCACAGAAGGCACTGCCTGGCAGGGCATAGCTCGGGTATCTTTGTATCTTCCTAAAGTTCCTAATGCATGACCAACACCATCAATATGGTGGTATCAGCTTTAGAGACGTGAATATGGTGAGCATAGATCTTTGCTATGATACATGATGTATCTGTGGCAGTGACTGTTCCTGAAGCTAACACCCTCTCTATCAGAACAAGGACTGGAGAATCATAAACCTGAAGTTTCTGGAATCAAGAAGTTGTGAGCAATTCATTTGATCTCTAAACAATCATGCTGATGTCACAGACTGTTGTGTGAGCATTCAAACCAGAAAGAAAAATAAAAAGTCATTCCTCTACAGGGGCATAAAAAATTTAGAGATGATAGGGTTGTGTGTAATAGCTCATAACCTTTAGAACTTTGTGGCCCAAGAAAGAAATGCTTCTCCAATTCTCTTTCTATTTGTAAGCAGGTGATACTGTGGGACTATGTTAGTTCAGCTAAAAATACATTTGGCCTTGTCCTTATGAAGTGCCATCCTACTGATTTCATGTTTTAATGGGAACAGTGGTTCTCCTTAAGTGACCCCCAAAACTAAGTGGTTGATTTTCCCCTACCTATTAAAATAACAGGCAGATTTAGTAATGGACCCCAACACAGTGCCTTGGATAAGTGCCCCCAATGGTCCATACATTGAAGACTTTGGGTCTATTCCAGTGATGTGTAGAACCTTCCAGAGGTGGAACCTCGTTAGAGGACTTGGGGTCATAAGGGATTTGCCATTAGATGGGATTGTGAGATCCTGGTCTCTTCTTGTTTTTCCCATGAGGCTTTACTCTAAACATGCTCTTATCACATGTTCTGCCTTGCCAGTTGACTAACACAACAAACCAAGTAACAATGGACTGAGGCCCCAAGGCCTTTCCTCTTTACAAGTTGATTATGTGGCATACTTTAAAATAGGATGTATGTGGGTGTTTTTCATGTTTGTCTGTATACCACACCTGTGCCCAGTACTTGTGGAAGCCAGAAAAAAAGGCATTAGATGGCCCTGGAACTGGAGTTACCAACAGTATCAAGTGAGCTGCTTTATTGATGCTGGGAATCAAATCTTGATCCTCTGGAAGAGGAGCCAGTGCTCTTAACTGCTGAGCCATCTGTCCAACCCCATTCCTTATTAATAAATAGACACACGAACCAACACGTGTTTGTACCACAGTTTATTCAACCAAGCTCACAGATATTTGTGCCTTTTCTCTTACACTATTACATAACTACAATCAAAATAGTGAATGTAGCTCATTGGTAGCCTGCTGAAAGTACCTGTACTAAGGTAAAGCACAATTCAGAGTCAGTTTGCCAGTCCATCCTTGGAAACGATTTCTGAGAGGCACACTTGCTGAGGCAATGGGAATTTGTGTGCATAATATTGCCAGCAATTGAGAAGTCCACTCCATGCAGCTATTTTGCATGATCACAATCATCGTGTCACAGAGTCTTCTCTCACCAACCACGGTGCCATCTTGCCTCTGACAGATAAGAAGTGATATTCCATTGTAATTATGGTATCTATCTCTTGTTTGGAATGAGGATGAATATTTTTTTCATATGTTTAAAAGTAATTTAAATAAATTTCAACTCAAAGATAAACAAATAAAATAAATAAATAAAAGCAATAATCGAAAATGAATAAAATTTATTCATTAAAATTTATTCATTTAAAATAGGATGTATGTGGGTGTTTTTCATGTTTGTCTGTATACCACACCTGTGCCCAGTGCTTGTGGAAGCCAGAAAAAAAAGGCATTAGATGGCCCTGGAACTGGAGTTACCAACAGTATCAAGTGAGCTGCTTTATGGATGCTGGGAATCAAATAAATAAAAGCAATAATCGAAAATGCTAACTCACAAGGCAGGAGTGTCAGAAGAACATTAGATCTCTCATCAATAGTCAGAGAAGCAAGGAGAGTGAAAACTGATAAACTTCAAATGCTGAAGGTCAAAGGCCAACCAAGATTGCTGTTTCCAGCCAAGCTGTACTGTGAAAGAAATGGGGCCATTCAAGGCACACATAACTGAAACAGCTCATGACCACTAAGACAGCGCTTCAGAAGGAATACAGCACTCAGAGGAAGAGGAAAGACAGGCTCAACCCCAAAAGCACAGCACAGACTCAGTGTCCAGACTGAACCAGAGTAAGTAAAAACAACCCAGGAAAGAACCCTCATGTCCCATAGAGTAAGCCAACCAACAGTTGGTATGTACAAGGAAGGAATAAAAAAACAGCTCAATCAACCAGATACATGACTAACAAAATTTTATCAGAGTGAAATAGGTTTTTTTGCAGAACAAAATAGAGAAATTTCAGAGTCCATGGTAGAGGGATTGGTGCTATTTGGGGAGTGAGAGGGTCTGGGACAGCAGACAGTATGAGAGCCATAGCTCACAGCCTCAGGAAGTCCTCAGTGGACTTTCAGGAGCAGAGGAGAGACCAGCATGACAGGCAGCGACACTGGCAGAGGAGAAGGGGGTGGTCAGTTTGGTGACTCTGGACCCTCCCTGGATCATATTCCCAGAGCTCAAAGCATGTGTCATAGGACTACACTGAAGACTGGCCTGCGAAAGTCAGTTTAGATGGGAGGGAAGAAACTGAGTCAGAAGCGTCGAGTAAATCAAAGAGTGATCTGAGTCACAGCCCGCTGAGGAACGGACATGGGTTCTAAACATGTGCCCGCCATTGGGAAGGACTGTCCAGGAGCGTGAGTGGCATTGTCAGCCAGAGCCAGGGAAAGGTTCTGGCAGAGAGCAGGAGAGACAGCATCTTCCCATGAGCTGCAAAAGATTGCCCAGGGCTGGGGCTAGCATCAGCAGCTCAGCAAAGGAATAAAGATAAAGAGGAAACCAGTACCCACGCGGAGAGAGAGCACGCTCAGACTCCGCCCTCCAGCCATGCCCTTTACTTATCCTCCATCCTCCCTATTTGATACTCAGTAAGCTTAGTAGGCCAGCCTGGCCCTGCTCTGCTCTCATTCTATTCCCCCCGTTTTGCTTCTAATCTTTTCATTTCCCTTTTGATGCGCTTTCCTAAAGAAAACAGTCTGGTCTGGCTGCTGTGGTCTCCCAGCCTTGCTCTCCTGAGAACCCCGGGTTGTTTTAGGGCCTCTGACAGCATTCTTTACCTGGCTCTCTTCATTCTGACGTTGGCCACAGCTGCCTCATCTCCTGCCCTTCGGCCCTTGTGCACACACTTCTATCTTTCTCCTTGTCTGACTTTTTTCCTGTCATCTGAATGCTAACCAGTAGTCCTTCTTTTTGCTTTTCCGCTCACACCACCCATAACTAAGAGCTTAGTGTGCACAGTACGGTCAGTGCTCCCCTACATCTTAAATCTATCCACATCGGAGGAACCTTTGCATTGGTGGTGACTAGATCTCCAGAAAGGGCCAACATGGGGATCGTGATTGTCCCTGCAGACAGTGTTCTGCTTTTAAGGTAGAGATGGAGACTGAGACTGGCTCCTGGGAGTGTGACTGAAGGTCCAGCCACAACTCCATAACCTCTCCAAAGCCCTTCCCTTGAAGATTGCAAACATATACGATGAAAGAATAATGGTAATTAGAAAACATCTAATCAATATCCAGATGACTAAATTCCAATACACACTATGCACACACACACACCATACCACACACCATACACAACACAGACACACATATACACACACCACACAATACATACACATATCACACACCACACCACATACCATACACCACACATACAACACACATATACACATACTATATACATACCACACACCACACACACACTACACACACCACACAAACAGACAGCACTCTCATGCACACATCACACACATATACACACACATGCATACACATAGGCATACATACACACCACACACAGGCCATTCATGCCATACACACACCACAGAGACACACACCACAGAGACACACACCACACGCATCATACACATACCACACATACCACAAACACTACACACACATACCACATAAACACACACCACACACACACACATAACACACAAACACATACCACACTCACACACACATACCACACAAACACAGCACACACTCATACACATCACACACACATGTACCATACAAACACACCACACACACATACACATGCACACAAATATCCATTCACCCATACACAAAAAAATTTTTAAATTAAAAAATGTGTTCAAAGAAATCAGAGGATGCTTTTAAACTCCTAGACGGATTCAAAAGGATTATGAACAAAGGGCTGAATGAAATAAATTCAATATAAAATTTGAAAATGAGATTCAGTAAAGAGAGCTAGCTGGCCAGATGACTCAGTAGGGAAGGGCGCCTGCTGCCAAGCAAGATGACCTGGTTTCAACCTCTGAAACTCACACAGTGGAGGAAAGAACTGACTCCTGCACTGTCTTCTGATTCCTCCCCTCCAGCCATGACACCCACTGCATCTCCCGACAAGCACAGAATAGAAAACAAAAGCCAAGTCGGTCTGAAATCCTGGAAATGAAAAGTTCATAACGAAAGCCCCATGGAAACCTTCAGCAACAGAACGGATTTAGGAGTTGACAGAATGTCAGACACTGTATCTTGTTAGTTCCCATGTGTGTGTGTGTGTGTGTGTGTGTGTGTGTGTGTGTGTGTGTGTGTCTATGTGTCTGTGTGTGTGTGTGTGTATCTGTGAGTATGTATGTGTGGGTGTGCATGTGTGTATTTATGTAGAAGTGCACATATGTGTGCAGGTATGCATACCTACACACTTACATAGGTGCTGGGGATTTGAACTTGAGTCCTTATGCCTGGACAGCAGGCACTTTACCCACTGAGCCCCCTCTCGAGTCCCTTCTGCAGCTATTTTATCCATGTATTAACAGTAAGGAAAATTAATTGACAGTAATGGTGTTGAACACACTATAAATTTATTTCTACAACATATAAAACCCACTTACCAGGAGAATTGGTTGCACAGCTACTTAAAACACTCAGGTAGAAATTGATGCTAATGAAGCCCCTGCCACCATCAAGATGGTCTTCGAGGCTTTGCTGGGGGCCTCCATCCAGAGAGTGGAATGTTAAAGAGAGCATGAAGAACATATGGGAGTTCCTTTGGGTGGGGGAGGCTTTCCAATGGCAGACCACACCTCTATCCAGCTTTCATTAGATACAGGGCTGCATCCAGGAGCAGGGGGGACTGAGAAATGGAGCCCAGTAGCCAGGACTGCTTCCTTTCCATGTCTGCTCTGGGGTCCAAATGGCTGGTAGATAGCTAATTGTCTCTGCTATGAACATCTGCATCCATGGCACTCGAGACAGTTAGGAGGCAGAGATGAGGATTCAGAATAAAAAAATTGGTTCCACATTGAAAAATACTGTTTCCAAAAGACTAATACTGTAGCCTAACTCCTGGAATCTACTAATATTACAGAGGGCAAAGAAGACAGAAAGATTGGAAGGAAGTGGGCTTGTATCTGTGGTGTACAGCCTTTCTCTGCTTCTTCCTTTTAAAGCTACACATGGTTGTATTTTGGGGTTGCCTCAGATAACCTGGTGTTACTACCAACCTCAAGCTCCCTTCTTACCTTCCCCCATCTCTTTCTTTTCCTCTCTTTTCCTTCCCCCTTCCTCCCCCCTGGAAAAAAACTATAAACACAAAATTTTTAAAAAATGTGTCTTCTCTTTGCAGTGTCCTTTCTGTGTTTAGAGTGATGGAGTTTGTATTTGATACTAATGGTCTGACAGTGGGTGTGAAGACAGAAGAGGCTTTAAGATGGGTATATTAGAAACTTCATTCTAGTGTTCCTAGTCCACCAGTGTAAATAAATGTTTGATAGCTTCCAGGACCCAAATTTCATGGGAGGAGAGCAGGGTTTCCAGGGCACTGAACTGGCATCCACATCTCTAGCCAGGTGCATGAGTCAGCTCGAAGCAGTGGCAATTGCAGCTAAGAATGCAGAACAAGCAAGCTCCTTGGGTCTTGCCTTTTTTTCTGCTTCAGATTTGCAGGTATAGTATAGCAGCATATTTTTTTTTCAACCGAAAAAGACTCTGGAATTTGGCAGGCAAAATCTATAGAGATTGATGGCCCTTTTAAACCGGGAACCTAATTAATTGGCGAAGATGATGAATGCGGCTGAGGGTTCTGCTCTGCTGCACCCGGGCTCTCCATGCACACCCAGATCAGGTCATCTTCATCAAGGCATCGACTCATCTGCCAGTGAGAAGATTGCCCCTGCACTTGCTGATTCACAAGGGTAAGAGGATGCATTCTGTTAACCAGCTCTGAATCAAAGAGGAACCTCTGGGAATTAGGACCTTCCTATCCCCAGGGGAGTCTGAGAAAATGAGAAATCATTAGGCTGGCTCCTAATAACATGGTGCATAAAAAGGAGGGAACTGAATTTCCCAGCTCCCAGTTTGTCTTGTCTCTCTCCATGCAGGTCTCAGTTCCACACACAGGATCTAGTTACACCATGTGACTCTCCAAAGACCAAAGAGCATTGCGTTTGTCGTCAAGGGGTCTGGTTCAAGTCCAACTCTATTAAAACAGATTTGGAGACTTATGTAACACTTGTGCTTCAGTTTTCTTGCCTGTAGAAATGGGAGCCCCTAAGCTCTCCCCCACTCTGCCGTCTAGGATCCTGAGTCTAGGCAATTCACTATATCGGAAGGGTATCTGGACACAGGGAAACATCTACGTGCCCGACTGTATCCTTCAGGCCTGATAAGTAGAAGGGGGATGGGGTCTGGTTATCCCCATATACGTGACTGGAGCACACTGACACAGAGTATCTCTGCCCTGCAGGCATCTCTAAGCTATGTTATCAACTTCATAGATGCACATCTACCTCTTGCTCCTCAGCAGAGCCAGTGCTGTGACCATCCCCAGCGGGTGACTGCACAAGTATGGATCTGTTCTGGTGGAAGAGTGGTCACTATTAAATGAAAGCTTTAATTACCATATCATGAAACATCACTATAGTGACTGCTTATCTTGGTGTCAGTTTGACTGGATCTTGGATCACGTAGGAGTACTGCTCTGCGTGGGACTATGAAGCATTTCCTAGAAGCATTGACAGAGGGGGAAAGGTATGCCCAAGAACAGGCAACATCCTCTGTAGCAGCACATATAGAAAGAAGTTGAAGAAAACCAGTGTAGCTTTTTGCCTTTTCTCCTTTACTTCTTGCTAGTGTGTGCATCCACCCTGCTAGTACCATACTGTTGTCATTCTTTGCTAACATCAGAACCCAGGTTCTTCAGCCTTCTGGGATGAACTTATCAAATGGCTCTTCAAATCCTCTAAACCTTCAACTCCAGATTTGAACTGTGGAGACATCCAGCGTTATGAGCTGAGCAGCTATCGGTTTCTCAACCCCTCCAGCATCTAGACAAACACCGTTGGATAACCCAGGTCATCTATGTGAGTCAATCTAATCAACCCTCTTTGTAGTATACATTCATTCTGTAGGGTCTGTTCCTCAAGAGCAGTGGTTCTCAACCTGTGGGTTGTAAAACCTCTATCTCCAAAAGTTTTTGCATTATGATTCATAAGAGTAGCAAAATCATAGTTATGAAGTGGCAATAAAATTTTTATGGTTGGGGGTCACCACAACATGAGGAGCCACGTTAAAGGCTCGCAGCATTAGGAAGGTTGAGAATCACTGTTCTAGAGAACTGCACCTCACAGAACCGTTAAGACAGCCTTGTTTTCTTTTTGGTTAGTTTGTGGCACCAGAGATTGATAGTCGGGCCTCATGCATAGCAGACAAGTGCTCAACCACAAAGCAGCATTCCTAGGCCACTATTTACCCTTTTTTTTTTTTTTTTTTTTTTGAGACAAGGTCTGACCAGATTGCCTAGGCTTCCTGTACCTGCCTTCTTCTTCCCACCTCAGTCCACTGTCTCTGGGATTATAAGCTGTGTCACTGGGCCTGGCTAGGCCTTGGTATTCATGACTTTTGCTGCTATGACTGAATGCATGACAAGAAGCAGCCTAAGAAAGCAAGAGCTTATTTTCGCTTACAATTCAGGAGAAAACGGTCCATCCTGGCAGAGAGCGTGGCAGCAGGAATGTGAGTAATTAGGCCATATTGCATCTGGAGTTAGGAAGTGGACAGAAAGTGAATCCAGGCTATAAAATCCTCAAGGACTCTTTCCAATGACCCATCTCTTCTAATGAGACTTGGCCTCCTAAAGTTCCCACAGCTTTCCAAAGCAGTACCTCCAATTCGGGATGACATGTTTAAGCATGTGTCCCTGTGAGGCACACTTACATTTAACCCACAGCAGCCTTACTTCTAGAGAAGATTAAAAATTATCTTCCCAGCCAGGCGTGGTGGCACACGCCTTTAATCCCAGCACTTGAGGGGCAGGCAGATCTCTGAGTTTGAGGCCAGCCTGGTCTACAGAGTGAGTTCCAGGACAGCCAAGGCTATACAGAGAAACCCTGTCTCGAAAAACAAAAAATAAAAAATATATATTATCTTCCCCTAGATAGTATAGGGGAAATGTAGCTTGGTATAGAAAAAATAGATGAATTAACAGCCTATGTCCTACTATAGAAATCTAATGAAGGTATATGCTCAAATTACAAAGCCTCCTGTTTACCAAGTCAGCAAATGGACCAGTTTCCTGGTAAGCAGCCTTATGTGTCAGTAGAATAAAATCTGTTTCCAGTTTGAACTTCGCTTTTCTGTGTACTTGGACAAGGGGAAACTTATGTTTTCTCATATTAAGCTCCTTTCTTTATGGTATGAGGATAATGACTGCAAGAAAATTTTGTCAGGATTTGAAGAAGCTAAATAAACCTTCTGTTGAGCCAGGAATATCTGCTCCCAAGAACCAATTTTGTCAAAGAGGGAGGAAAGGCTGGGGGATGAATAAAAATGGAGAGAAACCATAAGTGACTGTTGCAACTAGCTTGACTAGAAAGGAGAGCAAAGAAGAGAGATGGTGGGCTGAGTGGAAACAGACCTCTTTTTTTCCCTATTGGGGGGGGGGGGTGACATGTCATTTGTTTTTGTGATGCTAGGAGTTGGAACTCAGACCCTTGCACATACTAGACAAACGCTCTACCGCTGAGCCACACCCCCAGCAATCTTCCTTTCTTGTTTCTTTCTTCCTGGTCCTACTGGTAAGTTGTGATTTGATTAAAGGTAACAGATCAAGCTCCCAAAGAGGCATAAGAAGTGGAACCCAGAGCAGGGCAGTGGTGGCGAATGCCTTTAATCCCAGCCCTTGGGAGGCAGGCAGATCTCTGAGTTCAAGGCCAGCCTGGTCTACAAAGTGAGTTCCAGGACAGCCAGGGCTACACAGAGAAACCCTGTCTCAGAAAAAAGAAAAGAAGAGAAGAGAAAAGAAGAGAAGAGAAGAGAAGAGAAGAGAAGAGAAGAGAAGAGAAGAGAAGAGAAGAGAAGAGAAGAGAAGAGAAGAGAAGAGAAGAGAAGAGAAGAGGAAAGGCGCCCAGTAAGTATAGAACCCAGTAAGTTTAGTGGGAAACCTGAATAGAGTGAGCACAACTGTGGACTTGAGGAGAGGGACTCCAATGCCGAAGGAGGGCAGCTAAGGCCTGTAGCTCAGGCAGTGACTGTGTCCTCAGAAGTGCCTTTGCCTGAGGACTATAGTGTACTCTAAAGTTAGGACTGAAGCAACGTGGGGGAAGAAAGGGCTGGGTGTTCAGAGTTATAAATATTCAAAATTTAGTGATGGTGTTAGATTATATTACCTGTCCCTTAGAGTTCATCTAAGACACATAGAAGAACTGTTGACGAAGACCAAGGGCTCCGTGGGAGGTGAAAACTGTGAACTTGTTAGGCTACCATCATAGGCAGTTAAATACTTCTTTCCACAACGTCTCAGAGGAAAAGCTAGGGGATACAATGCATGCACCACACAGATGCTTAGGGAACGGAGTGCAGCACAGTCTGACTCGGAGAGCAGGAGCACTAATAACACAGGCTGCTTACTCTGTGGTGGGGTGATCTGCTTGACTCAAGCTTCGGAACATGTAGAAGTAAGTATTCCTCAGACGAAGGTAGTAGTGTATGCTAACAAGACTCATTGTGTTCATCATTACTATGGCTTGACTGTGGCTTGCCCCCACCAAGGGGCTCAAATGTTGAAGGCTTGATCCCCAGCTAGTAGATCGAATCACTGAGAGGGAGTTGAATTGTGAGGACACTACATTCATCAACTGGCATTCATCAACTAATCCATCAATGAGTGCATACTGAATGAACTACTCAAGAGGTAGGGCCTGTTTGGAGTTAAGTATGCTCCCAAGGGTATATGCCTGCCTTCTTCCTATAAGTGCCCTCTTCACAGCCTGGCTACCTCATGTGAGCAGCCTTCCCAGCCACTTGTTACGTCTGCCATCATTGCCTGCCTCCCCACAGGCTCATAGACATAGAGCTAGTGAACCATGGACTGAAAACTCTAGCACTGTGAGTCAGAACAGATCTTTCCTATTTCAAGTTGTCAATGAAATGCTTGACTCAAAACTGTTATTACCAATTTACCAGCTAAAAGTTAATTAGAATTTAAATATGCAATTTCTTTTCCAGGCTTATTAAAAAGAGTTTGAAGTGGCATTTCAAATGACCCACATCAACAACTGATCTCTCTGCCTTTCCTGCCTCAGTCAATGACGTCAGTATTTAGCCAGTTGTTCAAGCAGAATGTACCGACCCTTGGGCTCACTCTCCCTTCCTCCTCCAACCTCCAACCCATCAACCAGTCTCACTACTTGGACAAAGGAAATATTTTTCTGAATCTAATCACTTTGTACGTGTGTCAGCTCCTGCTCCAGTCCAAACTTTTTCACCTCTCGCCCTTACCATTTGCATACTCTCTTAAAAGTAGATTCCCTTACCTTATCCTTTGTTGTCCGAAGGGACATTTTTTTTCTCACTGCAGCCCCTTTGAAACAACAATCAAATTCTGTTGCTTATTATCCTAAAAACATGGCATACCATTAAAATCAGAACAGGCACAGCTCCTGGCTTTCCAGTGACCTGTGACCTTGTCTCAACTGTCATCTCTCACTTCATTTCGTACCAAGATCTCTTTCTTCACTAGCCACTCTGTTCACGGTGACCACTTTGCAATCCTTTGAATTCTTAAGTTTTCCATCTCTTCAAGTCCTGGCTATTATGGTTCTTTCTTGAAATTACCCTATCATGGTAGATGTGCCCTTGTTTCTACCACTGCTACAGAGGAGTCAGTTCTGATCTAACCAATAGAAACACTCCTTTATATCACCATTCATCCCAACTCTCTGCATCCCTTCAGCTTAGGTAATGTTCCTAGCACAATGTCAAAAACCATTTCACTTACTGCTTTACGTTGGAAAGACTTCTCTCTGTCTATAAATATTCGAAGGGGAAAGACTTGGTCTCATTTGTTGATGTGTCTATAATGACTCTAACAGTTCTGGTAGGTACTCCAAACAATATTTGTCAATGAACCACGGAATGGTTTTACTGCTGTGAACAGACACCATGACCAAGGCAAGTCTTATAAAAAAACAACATTTAACAGGGCCTGGCTTACAGGTTCAGAGGTTTAGTCCATTATCATCAAGGTGGGAGCATGGCAGTATCGAGGCAGGCATGGCACAGGAGGAGCTGAGAGTTCTATGTCTTCATTCAAAGGCTGCTAGTGGAAGACTGACTTCCAGGCAACTAGGGTGAGGATCTTATGCCCACACCCACAGTGACACACCCATTCCAACCAGGTCACACCTATTCCAACAAGGCCACACCTCCAGATGGTGCCACTCTGTGGTCCAAGGATATACAAACCATCACAGGTGGGATGGATAAAAATGATCAAGGGTAATGATTTGAGGATAAGACCCAATTCCAAAGGCCTCTCTATCCTCTTATAATTCTTCTGTACTTGGTTGTCAATAAATCCTTGAAAGCCTTCTTGAATATATGTGAGGCAACATTGAACACTGTAAAGTTTTAATCAAGAAAAATGACTCTTGCTAATAACATAAATGTTTGTTCCCTTTCTCTGCAGCAGCATTAGCATATCATAATTCAGCAAAGAACTGCTTCTGACTTGGAGAAGGTCTACACTGGATGAGGTCAAAAGGCTGGGCTTTTTTTCCTTATCATGAGGATTCCTCAGAGTCAAGAGTACAACCAGGTCAGAAGGACCTAGAGTTAGAGTAGCTTTAAGTCCTGATTGGTTACTTCCTATATATAGTGACCTTAGACAAAACACTGAAGCTCTCTTAGACTGCAGTTTATCATTTATAGACTCTGGTAAAGAGAACATGACTGTACAGTTTGAATAAAAAATTAATAGTTTTCTATGTGCAAAAGATTCATCTCTAAAGATATAGATTTTGCAAGTGATTTTTTTCCCACTTTACCCAGAACAATCTGGCTTCTAACCTTTAAATTTAACATTATACTTACGTACCTATGGAAATACACCAGAGATATACTTTCAAACCCAGACCCTATTCAAGCACAAACTCTGCCTAAATTTGAGAAGCAGGAAAAGGCTCACCCAAGCATTCACATTACTTGGAAAGTTACACTTTTTTTTTTTTTTTTTTTTTACCAGATCTGATGTTCCTAATGTTCTCCGAGGATTCTCTTAATTCAACTGGAGGCTGCTGCCGAGTAATTCAATTAGCTTCTCGTTGACAGAGCTCTTTTTCTTTGATCTCCTGTGTTCATTCTTCCAAAAGCAACTCAATTGCTTCTCCTGATGAATTTCTCACTGTATATATACTTAATAGAATTGAAAACCAGCAGGTCGCCATATAAGGAGACATCAGATGAGCTATTAAAATAACATTCTTTTTCAAAGACAGGATTTGGTCTACCTAAGCCAACCTTATCTGAGTGCAAAATAGGAAGGAAGAAGTGAACAAACAGAAGTGAACTGTCCTCAAAGGCCCTGCATAGAACATTGCCACTACTGATGACTAGTGTCCTGAATCCAGGTAGAATATTTACTTAGTTTTACCTAGAGGAGCTCGAGAGCTGACAATTGGTCAGTGGGCAAGGTAGAAGACAAATCCTAGAAGCAGACTCCACTGAGAAAGGTGGATTCTATGCATCTCTAGATGCTAGTGAGGGAAGAAAAGGGTATGTGTGCTCACTGGGATGAAGCACTTCAGCATCTTTACCTCCCATATTCTCTCCCACAGAAACTACTCAGGCTGTTTCTTATAAAAGTATCTTCATCTCTCCCTCATCGTGGCTCAACTTGACACCAAGAGTCATAGATGACGGATTCATTGCCAGAGATGCAACATTGGAGGCATCTTACAAACGAAAAGCAGTTGCAGTTTAGCTTTTCTACGTCTGTGTTCAAATCCAAAGATATCCTCATAGGCTCACGTTTGGAAGTTAATTGTACCACTGAGCAGCAGGCTCCAGTTAAATTAAGAAAATTCTTGGAGGACCGTTGGAATATCAGATAATATTTTCCAGCAGGTGGGGCTGTTCTGAGATGCTGTGCCACTTTAGCGGTTGAGGTCCACGCTGGCAGAAGTAGGAAAGCAGAACTGGGACTTGGAAAGGGTTATTCCTGGCCTACTTCCTCTTTCACACCTGACTCCTTGGTCAACCAAGATGTAAACAGCCTCCACCACACTATCCAGCTGCCCTGAACTGGGTAGTCATGAATTCTTCATGATGGAGTGAACTGTAAAAGTAATCTTATAGACTGTTTCTGTCTGCCATTGTGGTCATCGAACACTAACGTATCTAGGTATGGCTACATTGCTGTCAATTACAGGAAATTAGCCAAACTCTGTCTCTCTGTCAGAAGCCTATATGTTGTGTTAGTTGACAACAGGAAAGCACAGGAACATCCAGACCATCAACAAGCTGTCATTCCTTGATTCAAGGCTGCATCAATCTCTTTTACATCTTTGCTGTCAAATTTCAGAGATGTAAAACTGTGGGAGTTTCTTTATAGAGCTGAGATTTATTTCATTTTCTTCATTTTTAAAATGGCCACACTCATCCGGCCGGACCAGCACCGGAGTAGCTAGAGCGCAGGGTTGGCTGACACCCGCCAGCTACCTACGACCCCTGCCACAGGATTTTGAGACTGCTGGTGAGTGGAACACAGCTTCTGCTCCAATCTTTAAACAGTGACAACGACAACAACTAACCCCAGAGATTACCAGATGGCAAAAGGTAAACGTAATAATCTTACTAACAGAAACCAAGACCACTCACCATCATCAGAACCCAGCACTCCCACTTCGCCCAGTCCAGGGCACCCCAACACACCGGAAAAGATAGACACGGATCTAAAAGCATATCTCCTGATGATGGTAGAGGACTTCAAGAAGGACTTTAATAACACACTTAAAGAAATACAGGAGAACACTGCTAAACAGGTAGAAGACATTAAAGAGGAAGCACAAAAATCCCTTAAAGAATTGCAGGAGAACACTGCTAAAGAGTTACAAATCCTTGAAGAAAAACATGATAACATAATCAAACAGGTAGAAGTCCTTAATGAAAAACAGGAAAACACATCCAAACAGATGATGGAAATGAACAAAACCATACTAGACCTAAAAAGGGAAGTAGACACAATAAAGAAAACCCAAACTGAGGCAACACTGGAGATAGAAACCCTAGGAAAGAAATCTGGAGCCATAGACACCAGCATCAGCAACTGAATACAAGAGATGGAAGAGAGAATCTCAGGTGCAGAAGACTCCATAGAGAACATCGGCAAAACAATCAAGGAAAATGTAAAATGCAAAAAGATCCTAACTCAAAACATCCAAGAAATACAGGACACAATGAGAAGACCAAACCTACGGATAATAGGAGTGGATGAGAATGAAGATTTTCAACTCAAAGGACCAGCAAACATCTTCAACAAAATTATAGAAGAAAACTTCCCAAATCTAAAGAAAGAGATGCCCATGAACATACAAGAAGCCTACAGAACTCCAAATAGACTGGACCAGAAAAGAAATACCTCCTGACACATAATAATCAGAACAACAAATGCTCTAAATAAAGATAGAATACTAAAAGCAGTAAGAGAAAAAGCCCAAGTAACATATAAAGGCAAGCCTATCAGAATTACACCAGATTTTTCACCAGAGACTATGAAAGCCAGAAGATCCTGGATGGATGTTATACAGACACTAAAAGAACACAAATTCCAGCCCAGGCTACTATACCCAGCCAAACTCTCAATTAACATAGATGGAGAAACCAAAGTATTCCACGACAAAACCAAATTCACACATTATCTCTCCACGAATCCAGCCCTTCAAAGTACCTTCTCCAAAATTGACCACATAATTGGTCACAAAACAGGCCTCAACAGATACAAAAATATTGAAATTGTCCCATGCATCCTATCAGATCACCATGGACTAAGGCTGATCTTCAATGACAAAATAAATAATAGAAAGCCAACCTTCACATGGAAACTGAACAACACTCTTCTCAATGATACCTTGGTCAAGGAAGGAATAAAGAAAGAAATTAAGGACTTTTTAGAGTTTAATGAAAATGAAGCCACAACATACCCAAACTTATGGGACGCAATGAAAGCATTTCTAAGAGGAAAACTCATAGCTCTGAGTGCCTCCAAAAGGAAACTAGAGAGAGCACACATTAGCAGCTTGACAACATACCTAAAAGCACTAGAACAAAAGGAAGCAAATTCACCCAAGAGGAGTAGACGGCAGGAAATAATCAAACTCAGGGGCGAAATCAACCAAGTGGAAACAAGAAGAACTATTCAAAGAATCAACCAATCAAGGAGCTGGTTCTTTGAGAAAATCAACAAGATAGATAAACCCTTAGCCAGACTCACTAGAGGGCACAGGGAAAGCATCCTAATTAACAAAATCAGAAATGAAAAAGGAGACATAACAACAGATCCTGAAGACATCCAAAACACCATCAGATCCTTCTACCAAAGGCTATACTCAACAAAACTGGAGAACCTGGATGAAATGGAGAAGTTCCTAGACAGATACCAGGTACCAAAGTTGAATCAAGATCAGGTTAATGATCTAAACAGCCCTATATCCCCCAAAGAAATAGAAGCAGTCATTAATAGTCTCCCAACTAAAAAAAGCCCAGGACCAGATGGGTTTAGTGCAGAGTTCTATCAGACCTTCAAAGAAGATCTAATCCCAGTTCTTCACAAACTATTCCACAAAATAGAAACAGAAGGTACTCTACCCAGCTCATTCTATGAAGCCACAATTACTCTGATACCTAAATCACAAAAAGACCCAACAAAGATAGAAAACTTCAGACCAATATCCCTTATGAATATTGATGCAAAAATCCTCAATAAAGTTCTTGCTAACCGAATCCAAGAACACATCAAAAAAATCATCCATCCTGACCAAGTAGGTTTCATCCCAGGGATGCAGGGATGGTTCAATATACGGAAATCCATCAATGTAATCCAGTATATAAACAAACTCAAAAGACAAACCACATGGTCATCTCGTCAGATGCGGAAAAAGCATTTGACAAGATCCAACACCCATTCATGATAAAAGACTTGGAAAGATCAGGAATTCAAGGCCCATACCTAAACATGATAAAAGCAATCTACAGCAAACCAGGAGCCAACATCAAAGTAAATGGTGAGAAGCTTGAAGCAATCCCTCTAAAATCAGGGACTAGACAAGGCTGTCCACTTTCTCCATACCTATTCAACATTGTACTTGAAGTCCTAGCCAGAGCAATTCGACAACAAAAGGAGATCAAAGGGATACAAATTGGAAAAGATGAAGTCAAAATATCACTTTTTGCAGATGATATGATAGTATATATAAGTGACCCTAAAAATTCCACCAGAGAACTCCTAAGCCTGATAAACAGCTTTGGTGAAGTAGCTGGATATAAAATTAACTCAAACAAATCAATGGCCTTTCTCTACACAAAGAATAAACAGGCTGAGAAAGAAATTAGGGAAACAACACCCTTCTCAATAGTCACAAATAATATAAAATATCTTGGCGTGACTCTAACTAAGGAGGTGAAAGATCTGTATAATAAAAACTTCAAGTCTCTGAAGAAAGAAATTATAGAAGATCTCAGAAGATGGAAAGATCTCCCATGCTCATGGATTGGCAGGATCAACATTGTAAAAATGGCTATCTTGCCAAAAGCAATCTACAGATTCTATGCAATCCCCATCAAAATTCCAAATCAATTCTTCAACGAATTAGAAAGTGCAATCTGCAAATTCATCTGGAATAACAAAAAACCTAGGATAGCAAAAACTCTTCTCAAGGATAAAAGAACCTCTGGTGGAATCACCATGCCGGACCTAAAGCTTTACTACAGAGCAATTGTGATAAAAACTGCATGGTACTGGTATAGTGACAGACAAATAGACCAATGGAATAGAATTGAAGACCCAGAAATGAACCCACACACCTACGGTCACTTGATCTTCGACAAGGGAGCTAAAACCATCCAGTGGAAGAAAGACAGCATTTTCAACAAATGGTGCTGGCACAACTGGTTGGTAACATGTAGAAGAATGCGAATCGATCCATTCCTATCTCCTTGTACTAAGGTCAAGTCTAAGTGGATCAAGGAACTACACATAAAACCAGAGACACTGAAACTTATAGAGGAGAAAGTGGGGAAAAGCCTTGAAGATATGGGCACAGGGGAAAAATTCCTGAATAGAACAGTAATGGCTTGTGCTGTAAGATTGAGAATTGACAAGTGGGACCTCATGAAACTGCAAAGCTTCTGCAAGGCTAAAGACACCATCAATAAGACAAAAAAACCACCAACAGATTGGGAAAGGATCTTCACCTATCCTAAATCAGATAAGGGACTAATATCCAATATATATAAAGAACTCAAGAAGGTGGACTCCAGAAAGTCAAATAACCCCATTAAAAAATGGGGCTCAGAACTGAACAAAGAATTCTCACCTGAGGAATATCGAATGGCAGAGAAGCACCTGAAAAAATGTTCAACATCCTTAATCATCAGGGAAATGCAAATCAAAACAACCCTGAGATTCCACCTCACACCAGTCAGAATGGCTAAGATCAAAAATTCAGGTGACAGCAGATGCTGGCGAGGATGTGGAGAAAGAGGAACACTCCTCCATTGTTGGTGGGATTGCAAGCTTGTACAACCACTCTGGAAATCAGTCTGGCGGTTCCTCAGAAAATTGGACATAGTACTACCGGAGGATCCAGCAATACCTCTCCTGGGCATATATCCAGAAGATGTCCCAACCGGTAAAAAAGACACATGCTCCACTATGTTCATAGCAGCCCTATTTATAATAGCCAGAAGCTGGAAAGAACCCAGATGTCCCTCAACAGAGGAATGGATACAGAAATTATGGTACATTTACACAATGGAGTACTACTCAGCTATTAAAAAGAATGAATTTATGAAATTCCTAGCCAAATGGATGGACCTGGAGGGCATCATCTTGAGTGAAGTAACACAATCACAAAAGAACTCACACAATATGTATTCACTGATAAGTGGATATTAGCCCAAAACTTAGGATACCCAAGATATAAGATACAATTTGCTAAACGCATGAAACTCAAGAAGAATGAAGACCAAAGTGTGGACACTGTGCCCCTTCTTAGAATTGGGAACAAAACACCCAGGGAAGGAGTTACAGAGACAAAGTCCGTAGCTGTGATGAAAGGATGGGCCATTTAGAGACTGCCGTATCCAGGGATCCATCCCCTAATCAGCTTCTAAACGCTGACACCATTGCATACACTAGCAAGATTTTGCTGAAAGGACCCAAATATAGCTGTCTCTTGTGAGACGATGCAGGGGCCTAGCAAACACAGGAGTGGATGTTCACAGTCAGCTATTGGATGTATCCCAGGGCTCCCAATGGAGAAGCTAGAGAAAGTACCCAAGGAGCTAAAGGGATCTGCAACCCTATTGTTGGAACAACATGATGTACTAACCAGAACCCCGGAGCTCTTGTCTCTAGCTGCATATGTATCGAAAGATGGCCTAGTTGTCCATCAATGGAAAGAGAGGCCCATTGGACTTGCAAACTTTATATGCCCCAATATAGGGGAATGCCAGGGCCAAAAGAATGGGAATGGGTGGGTAGGGAAGTGGGGGGCGCTATGGGGGACTTTTGGGATAGCATTGGAAATGTAATTGAGGAAAATATGTAATAAAAATATTAAAAATTTAAAATAAAAAAAAACAAAAAAAGAGATATTAAGGATAAGTAAAAAAATAAATAAATAAATAAAATAAAATGGCCACAAGTTACCAATTTTAAAGGAACCAATGAAAGAATATGAAAATAAAACCTAATGCATAAAGAAATACTGAGCCAGGCAGTGGTTGTGTGTGCCTTTACTCCTACATAACACTTGGGAGGCAGAGGCAGGCAGATTTCTGAGTTTGAGGCCACCCTGGTCTACAGAGTGAGTTCCAGGACAGCCAGAGCTATACAGAGAAACCCTGTCTTGAAAAACCAAAAAATAAAAAATAAAAAGGAGGAGGAGGAAGAGAAAAAGGAGGAGGAGGAGGAGGAGGAGGAGGAGGAGGAGAAGGAGAAGGAGAAGGAGAAGGAGAAGGAGAAGGAGAAGGAGAAGGAGAAGGAGAAGGAGAAGGAGACAGAGACGGAGACGGAGGAGAAGGAGAAGGAGAAAGAAGAAGAAGAAGAAGAAGAAGAAGAAGAAGAAGAAGAAGAAGAAGAAGAAGAAGAAGAAGAAGAAGGAAGAAGAAGAAGAAGAAGAAGAAGAAGAAGAAGAAGAAGAAGGAGGAGGAGGAGGAGGAGGAGGAGGAGGAGGAGGAGGAGGAGGAGGAGGAAGAAGAAGAAGAAGAAGAAGAAGAAGAAGAAGAAGAAGAAGAAGAAGAAGAAGAAGAAGAAGAAGAAGAAGAAAAGAAAAGAGGAGGAGGAAGAGGAGGAGGAGGATGACGATAACGACGATGACAACAAAATACTGTTAGCATAAGGTGTTGAGTGCCTACGGTGTGACAATAACAACTTAATTCTACATGTACACAACCAAATGAAAACAGTAATAAAGGTAATGGTGAGCAGCATACACAGTAACTCTAGAGGGACCTCAGTGTTAGAAACTAACTCCCCCTCATTCATAAGAACAAACTGTCTCTTAAAATGAAGAAACAACAACTGATAAAGAGAATTGTTCCAGAGTCCAGTAGCTGGTGATGATTAAACACTGATCAAGTATTAAGTGTCTATCATCTAACTTAGACTATTTTCTCACCTTCTATGATCTCTAAAATCTAATCATTAAAGATTGTCGAGTTTAGATGAATGACTCACAGGTACCATCAAGTCAGAGGTACTCCAGTGTTCGCTGAGTCACACTGTGCTGGAAATGGCTCCAGGCATAGAAGAAGACTGTTATTGCAGACAGTAGCTTACTCTCAGGGGAAGACTAACTCTTTCATTCAGGCCTGTGTCCCTGAATGTTTGTCCCACCGAAGAAAATAATACCCTGACCCTACTATTACTTAAACTTCTCCTGACCATTGCAAACATATCCACAGAAAGAAGAAAGACAACTGGAACACAAAAGGGAGAACAAAACAAAACACCGCAAAAGGCTCAACCAATTAGCAAACTCCAGATGTCCGAGTACCAGAGCAGAAAGAACAACATGAAAAGCCAGGACACAACTCCTCTGAAGTTACCAATCCCTCAGCAATGCCCCTAGAATGACTTAGAAAACGTCTAGACAAAACACTCAAAAGAATAATTGTAAACATGCCCCGACAACTCAAAGAAGACATAAATATACTCCAAGAGAACAAATCATTAATGATTGCTGTTATAAAATGTGATAATTATTAATAAGGTTGAGCATCAAAATAAGCTACTCACTTATCCATTTAGAACAGGTGGTAGTCAACAAGTGGTTGATAACATGTTTCCTTCACTCTACTTTCAAATTGAGTAATTGCTCTTCCCTTAAGTGGGAAAGGCAGAGCCTGTTTATTTACAACCCAGGTGACTCTTTCAACTCTTAGTCCCCTAAGCCTCTTACCAAGATGGAGGATATGATGATAGAAGACCTGGTATCTCCCTAACATGACCCTAAAAGTAAAAATGTTGGACATTTTGTGGCTGGAGAATTGTCTCAGCAGTTAAGAGTGTGTACTGATCTTCTGCCCTTACAGAGGGTCTGAGTTTAGGTCTCAAACCCACCATGGTTGGATTACAGAGGCTGGGAACTGAAGCCCTAAGGTTTCAACTTATCTGAAGGCCTCCACTGGCACCTGTGCCCACATGAAAGCACAAGAACTCTAACTGTTCAAAACAACTGTAAGAACAAGAAGGCTTATGTTCACTGCCTGTGCAGTTGAAGCACATCTCCTTGTTCCCCTTCAAATACTGGTAGAAAAACGGCAGGCTGTAAAAGTGTGTATCCCATCTAAGAAGAGGTATGGTGTCTGCATTACTAGTTTTGAAGTATGTGTTTGAGAATATTACAATTTAACAAGACAATTATGAAAAACAAATCATCTTATTCATATCCTATCAACATAAGAGGTTCCCAAATACCAGTTGCTAAGCCATAGGGCATGGTGGGCGATTATAACTACCATAATAGTTGTTAGACTTGCTGTTATGTAGACTGTATATAGGTATTTGACCATGTTAGCTTCAGACAATATGGCAGATGATCCCTAGATGAAGATCAATGAGATATCATTATAAGTTGGTCAAATGTCACAAAGATAGAACATGATTTCTCTTCATCAAAAGCTAGAGATGGCTCTTTTCTTCATTTCTTTTCTGTTCCTTTCCTTTCCTCTTTTCTTTTTTATTCTCCTCTGAAAATAAAAACAGAGATGGAATATCTGATTCATTTTAAATGATGGCTGAGAAGGCCAGAGTAAAAAATAGTTGTGAATAACAACTTTCCAATTTAAGTTCTTTCCCATGACTATTTGTGTCTTTGTTCACTTAATCATATTACATTAACCAGAGAGTATAGGCTTTAAGGGAGAATGTGCCGCAATCTGCAGGGCTCACTAAAATTGCTTCATTTATATTACAGATTCTTAGTTTATTCAAGAAATGCTTATTCTGGGCCTTTCCTATAGCAAAATTATACTCTAATTATTCTGGGAATCACAAAGAAGAGAACCCAGACATTGATGAACTCCCTCAGGGGACCTGATAAATGAGACTCTACTAAAAAGTGCAAGTCTATCTGGACTGTGACCAATTTGCTGATAAAAAAGATATATAGACCTACTTGCTACAGTAACTAACCAGTGGCCAACATGTAAATAATAATAAGTGTCCTGGAATAAATATAGATGGAAAGTGATGGGAGTGTAGGAGAAGAAAAGGCTGGAGCAATAAAAAGGTTATTAAAGAGTAAACACATTAAACTTTTTAATGTTGAGTTAAAAAAAAAAAGATATATAGAAACTCTGACTAGGACAGATTTTATTTTAGCCTAAGTTTTAATATAAACTCCTTCCTGCATGTGAGCATTTTGTGGTTTCATCTTATCTAGATATCATCAGAGACAGTCATGTAAGAGGCTTTTAACGAATGCTTATTGGAGGAGAGAGAAAAAATGAAGAAACTAAATTTCTGTCACTTTTTTCATAATGCTATTATGGAAGCATCCTTCATTTGTACGTTTCTTATAAAATAAATGAGCATTTCCCTGAGGCATAGGGCCATGCCTGTTTCAATTTAAATCCTTTGTAGATCCTGCCTGGCATAATTAATGCACAATAAATGTTTTCTGAACAAAATGAATAACTTATCTGGGACCTGCTTTAGCAATGCATAACAAGTAAACAACTCAACCACACTTGTCAAAACTCCTAGAACTCTACATACTTTATTTATTTAATCTATTGAGTTTGAGACAGAGGCTATCTAGGTAGCATATGCTGGCCTTTAAATCACTAGGTAACCTGACCACTAACTCATACTTTTCCTGCTTCAACCTCTTAAGTGCTGGAATGATAGATGTTCTCTACTTAGCCCAAGTGGATATATTTGAATACATAGACATGTACCTCAATAAGCATAGTTAACAATATTATATCATTGAACTGTACTAAGATCTGTGGTAGACCTATGCTCTTAGCCGAAAGAAAAAGATAATAGTGTGGATAATGGATGTTATTTAGCTTGGTCCTCATGATCAGTTCACGGTGTATATACATATTACAAAATACAAAACTATGCACCTTAAATGCATGGAAAATTTATTTACCAATTACACCTCTCTAATGTTGCAATACAAAGATAGTTTGTTACTACAAAGAAGAAGCCAGGGAGCAAGCTGACTACAGCGTCAACTGATTTATTAGCCAACTCCAGAACTAAGAATCTAGGTTATTCTCTCTGTGTCTGTCCTACCATTTCAGAGGTGACTGATTTTGCCTTCAGGTTAGTTCTCCATGTGGCTGCAGGATTCCACAGCAGTTCCAAATGGCATGTTTAAAGGAAGATGAGACCATCACTTCTATGTATTCTTGTATTTTTAAATTTTTATTAAAATGTTTTTTACACATAGCATTTTGATCATATTTTCCCCTTCTTCCATCTCCTCCCCACCTCCCATATCTACAAAGTATTATGTTCTCTTTCTCAAAAAAATAAGCCCACCAAATGAAATCAAAACAGACAAACAACAAAAGAGAAAAAAACAGAAGAAAATCAGAAAGAAAGAAAGAAAGAAAGAAAGAAAGAAAGAAGAAAGAAAGAAAAGAGAAGAGTGCGTGTGTACATACACACACACACACACACACACACACACACACCCCATATTGCACTGGCCAACTAATCCTGAGCATGGGACCTGCCCTGGAGTTTGGTTGATATGCAGTGACTCCCCACTGGAGAAAAATGTTGCTCCTTTTCCTAGATGGTATCAATTGCAAATAGATTCTTGGCTAGATTAATGTTGTGTCCATTTCCCCTTCTCAATGCTGGAATTATGCCTGGTTTGAACCTGTACAGGTCCTATGTATAGTGCTGAAGTCTCTCTGAGTTCATATGTTCATCAGTCCTACTGAGGTGTGGAAGACACTATTTCCTTGGAAAAATCTATCACCTCTGCTAGGATGTTCTCTCCATCTCCTCTTCTGCATAGATCCCTGACCTTGAGGGTTTAATAAAGACATCCCATTTAAGACTAAGTGCTGCAAAGTAGACCATGACTTTTAAACCAACTGCCATTATTGGATGATTAAAAGAAGCAATACACACACACAGAGAGAGAGAGAGAGAGAGAGAGAGAGAGAGAGAGAGAGCAACTAGATATTTTTAATCATAGTAGATACATTTCAATTTCATTAAAGTTATAAAGATTTGGTCAAATAATAGATAGATAGATAGATAGATAGATAGATAGATAGATAGATAGATAGATAGATAGATCTTCATTCTGAACATGAATGAATACCGTACTTGGTTCTGAGTTAATTTTGCTAACTAAACTTACACAGACTTTCAATATACTATGCCCATCTTCTTGGGAAAGCTACCTACCAGCTGACAACACTGTATACTATAGATCGAGAGACAACAGATCACTGGTTTTACACATTTGCAGAGAATTTGCCAAAACTTCTAACCAGGACAAATGGCAAAACACCATCAGTTTACATTCCATCAAAGAGCCGCCCAGAGGTTAAATGCAGAGAGGAAAATAAGATAGATAGAAACCATGCCTTCAGAAGGCTAGAAATTCTTGCTGTAAAAATGATCTAGAAGAAAAATGAAGAGTGATGCTGTGTGGTGCTTCGAGAATATACATCCTTTGCTGATGTGCAATCTAATCAATACTAGTGCTGCATGCTTGGTGACATTAAGTGTCAGAGGAATGACATGGCTCTTCACTGCTTTCCAGTGACTAGCATCATGTTAGAAACAACCTGACCTTTGGCCTAACTGATGTGAGCTCAGCTCTCTTTGTAGATGTTTGGAGACATGAGCATCAGCCAGCCTTGCATTGCTGTAAGAAGTAGCCAAAGTAAATGTATTCCATGCAAACAATAGGGAGGCATCAAGGAAGGACTTAGCTCAAGTCTCATCCTTGCAGCAGCCAGCAGAACACACATATTTGGAACCTTAGTACTCTGATTATGAATCAAGTCAGCGATTCACGATGGGCAAAGGTTCTGTATCAGGTTACCTACTCTCTGCGTCATCTGGCTTCTGAGAATGGGGACAGTGATTTTTTTTTCAGAGATAGATGTCTGAAATAGCTGCTGAACTCTTTGGGTATGGAAGCTACCAGTACAATAAATGAACTTGAAATAGAACTGAGGCAGAAAAGAGATTGTGGCAGAGCCTGGAAACGGAGATGGGGCTCACACAGGGGTGCCCTCATAGAATAGCTACACTAAAGACTGAGGTGGCTCACACAGCAACTTCCCCCCAGTTAACAGCACATGGAAAGAAAGAAACCACTCACTCAGAGACTTATCTGTGAAATGGGAATTACGTCCTGACTCTCCCATGTGGATTATTTTTAAGCCCCAGTGGGTAGCGTGTCTGAAAGTCTTTTGTGAATCATAAGAGTTACAGGCAGTTGATATTTTCCATCTCGGTAATCAACCTGTTCTATGAAGTGATGGTTCAAGCCCAAATCTGAAAGGTTCCCTGAATCCCAACTTTTCCCCCATCACCTACCCATCCAATCCTTTGTCAAGCCTACTCTACTCTACCTCCTAAACACATCAGTCCGCCTCTTTTCCCCATGTCTTCTACTGATGCTCTGATTGAGGCACCTCATGTATCTCGACCAACCTTCCAATAGCAGTAGCCTCCTAACTAAAAACATTCTATGCTTTTACCTCACTAGACTTCCCTCCCTAAATAATAAGAAGCCAGTTTAAAAAAACAAATCCAAATCAAGACAGAACCAAAAATCATGTTCTGACTTGACTCAGAACTATTGGATAATCTCATGAAATATTCTTGATAAATAAATTATAGCATACATGGCCAACCCTGCCCACTCCTTCATCCCATCCAGGTCTGTACTATCCCTCACTCTCTGGCCCCAGCCTTCTTGGCCTAATCCAAGGCATTAGATTTTATTCTAAAGGTTTTTGTGGATTTAGATCTTATGTTTTTTAAACTGTAAAGATCCACATGGAATTCAGTTTTACAGGCACCAGGTCATTTTTTTCTTCATGTGGATATCAATACTTCCCTTCTGTCTACTCAGGACAAAGTTGAACCTGAAGCAGCAAGGTGATTAAGCATCATGATTACTGTTTATTCTTCAGCTGACATCTTTGGTTTCAGGTATGAACTAGGTCTACACAGCTCAAGGTAGATTGGTCAGCTAGAAAGTATTCAAGTGATGTGGGAACAAGACCCATCTCTCCTGGGTTCATTGACCTATATTGACTAACCTTCACTGTTTGAAAAACCTAAAAAGGAAATAGGACTCGTCCCATATTACAGGAAAACCTCCTAACTCTTCAAAGGAAACATGACTTCCACTACTAAACATTAATAAACTACACAGGCCAGCTTGCATCACAGAGGAGAAAAGGTAGCATTTGAAAAGAGATGAAGCCAGGCGTGGTGGCGCACATCTTTGATCCCAGCACCTGGGAGGCAGAGGCAGGCAGATTTCTGAGTTCGAAGCCAGCCTGGTGTACAGAGTGAGTTCCAGGACAGCCAGGGCTACACAGAGAAATCCTGTCTTGAGAAACAAAAAAAAAAAAAAAAAAGAAAAGAAAAAGAAAGAAAGAAAGAAAGAAAGAGAGAGAGAGAGAGAGAGAGGGAGGGAAGGAGGAAGGAAGGAAGGAAGGAAGGAAGGAAGGAAGGAAGGAAGGAAGGAAGGAAGGAAGGAAGGAAGGAAAGGAAAGGAAGGAAGGAAGGAAGGAAGGAAGGAAGAAAGAAAGAAAGAAAGAAAGAAAGAAAGAAAGAAAGAAAGAAAGAAAGAAAGAGAGAGAGAGAAAGGAGATGGATCCAGACCCCTGGCAAGCCAGTAGCCACCACAACTCTGCTTGCACTCAGCCTTGCAAGAAGAACATAGAATACATAGAATGCTGCAGGGCAGGGACCACGCTTCAGCGCATATCCAGCACAGAGAGACCCCAGGACGCGGCTAAGAATCATCTCCATTTCCTCCACAAAAGACCACACATTGAAATCCCAATACACAAAAACGGGAGACTTTAACTCTCCATTGCCCTGCTTCCTTGACTCCCAGTTGTAAACTGCTGGTTTAACACATCCTGCTACCTGCTTTCTCTGGCAGAGGAGGGGTAGCTGAGAGAACAGGAAGATGACACCCAATAAATGATGCCACTAAAACAAGCAACAACACAAACAAGTCACTTAGAGCCATTTTCAGAAAGGACTAGCAAGTGCAGTGCCCTGGAAGAAAAGCTGCAAGGAGAGTACATGTGACACAGAAAATGGGCGTTTCACGTTGAAAACAGAGCCCGAAGGGCAGTCCCAGAGTGCAGCACTCTGTTCACAAGGCAGTATCAACTATTGGCACTCAGGGCAGACAGAAAAAATTTCTGCCTCTTCCTCTCGTGCTACAAGATGAAAGAAAGGCATTTCCCCTCAAATGTACCCAAAGGAGAGTGTTATAAGAGAGAGAGAGAGAGAGAGAGAGAGAGAGAGAGAGAGAGAGAGAGAGAGAGAGAGAGAGAACAGCACCAACCTTCAGGTGTTGGTCCTGTGTGTGCTTAAGCACAGCTGTGGATCGGAGCTGGCTATTTCAGAAAGCCCATTGGCTTGTAGGCAGCTCTTCCAGGAAAACGATGTTTCACTGTGCACCAACATCTACCTCTTGCAACTCCCACAGTTCCATTCTTAGGACAGTATAAAATTAACTCTATTCTTGCTCTTTACTTATCATGATGTTTTAAACATTTAGGTAACATGTAGCCCCATTTTGGTGCACCCTAATTCAGTCTATCTTTCTCTCCAAATAAGTCTCCTATGACTGGCCATTAACATCTTAATCAGTATCATTTATTCTGAATAGCTCAGAACCTAGGCACCTGTATGGGGGGGGGGGGGGTGAAGTCACTTCTTGCTGGTGACATGTTTGACTGTCCATGTGAAAGCTGGGGTGACAGGAAGCACCTGCCAAGCAGTGCTCTTTAGAAGCCTAAAAAGCATCTCTACTCAGAAAGCAAAAGCAAATAGCTTGACCTTTTGAGACTGATCCAGACAGAAACTGCCTTAGGTTATTGTGGAAAGACAAATGGCATAAAATTTAATATTTACCGGTCACGTTTAGAAACAGCTACATCCTGTCCCTCATGCTTACGTCTGCAGGAAGGGGCGGGAAGACTGTACCCATCTACAGCCTGTGCACAACATAGTGTGTGTGTGTGTGTGTGTGTGTGTGTGTGTTTTCTCTACTAATGTTTGGAAAAGGAGTCAATACTTACAGACCATCTGTCTCTAAGTACCTAAGGGATAACCTAGTAAACACTCAGAAAAAGACCCCCATCTCCCTAGGGACACCTGGAACATGGAGGGGACAACTAATATAAAAGTCCAGATACTTCTCAATTAAAATAAATAGGATTTTTACAAAATAGGATAGACTATGTGTCAATGGTTGGTGTAACACCCTTCCTTGACTGCATGGCTTAGATGGCATATCCTTGGTCCTCTGATTAAACTTTAATCTTATTTCAGAGATTGAAGACAGACTTGTGGGAGGGGTTCCCTAGATCTCTTTGTCCCTCTTTCCAGTTTAGCCATAAGAAATAAATCTCCTTTTCTTCTTTCCATTATTAATTTGGCTCTTTTAATTGGTTTACTAGGGACAGGTGACTAAACGAGCCACTTGTAGGGCCACAGACTGTGACCACCCCCCCCAAATTGAATGACATTAGGGCACAGTACATGAGAAGGTAGCATGGATGAGATCTCACATGGTAGTCCAGTATGGTAAGTGATACAGACAGGATGGACAAGGAACATGGAGGGGCTGAAAGAAGACAGAGTGAGACAGACCAGTATGTAGAATGGCATCTCTGATGGCTAATAGGGATGGCACTTCTAAGACTGAAGGGTTACCAACTTTCAAGTGTTCTCTCTAGAATATCAGCTTGGCCCTTTCTCCTGAACTCCCAGCATGCACCCTCACCTCCCACATCCCACATGGCTAGCTCTCAATTGCCTACACTTAGGAAGAACATTGGACAGCCGTAAAGAAACGGGTTTTTAAACTCATATCACGGGAGCTAGAAAAACTCCTAAGCCATGGAGAATGTTAGAAAGGATCCTCTAGAAATACCAAGTGTAAGACTTGCCTTTGGGAAGCTTCAAAAGTGGAAAAGATAGAACAGACAAATCCCAGTCTTGAAGAGGGCAGTGATAAAATCAAACCCTTCGCTATGTCTACCCATTAACCAAGACTTGGCCAATCACGTGGCAGATGCTGTATTTAGAGTAAGACCTCAATTGGAAAAATATGTGAACATTAATCATCAAAAGCTCTTCCCTTAAGTTAAACAAAATAATACTCAGTTGGAACATGA
Source organism: Mus caroli (assembly GCF_978045245.1). Lineage (NCBI taxonomy): Eukaryota > Metazoa > Chordata > Mammalia > Rodentia > Muridae > Mus > Mus caroli. The sequence continues at coordinate 162,586,524 of NW_028227256.1, forward strand.
TTTCATAAGGTACGAATAGCTGAGCTATCATGGTGAGATGCTTAGCACAATTGCAGCCTCTCCAGTCTCCCTCAAACCATTTATTTTTATTTGTGAAGATGAGACCTACCGGAAGTTTTACAACTCCCTGCTTGCCATGTATTCCCTCATGCAGCAACGTGAAGAACAATGAGAGCATCACTGAGCCAGATGGCCACCCCTACAATGGGTCAGAGTGTAAATTTTAATTGACAAAATGAAGATGCCACTAGTACTGCTGACATTTCAAGCAGTACTGCTTTTTAATAGGTGGGGAATTCAAGGAGAAATGAACCCCAACACAGCGCCTGCTGACAGATGTTCAGTGAATTCTTTCCGATGTAAGAGACTCAAGTATTAAGGGTTTTTTCTTTTTGCTTCAAATTTTAAAAGGAATGATTGGCTCTAAGGGATTCATATTAATTTTGTATAATGCCAACAATGAAAGTCTATCAGAGACAAAATTTTGTTTTGAGCAAATGGCTCCCCAGTTTAATTTGTTTTGTTCTAGAAGAAAGGAGTCCAAAAATCAGCCTACCTGTATGCCTGTTCTTCAGGTACTATACCGTGATAAGCCTCTGCAGTTGCCTCTAAAAAATTAAAATTGCCTTATTTCTTCTGGAACATCTATGAAGGTGGTATCTGGAACAGTCCATCTCTTTCCTTTCCTGGTGTCATTCAGGCTAGTTTCCTCCAACTGTGTGGTTTCTGTACCCCAGGGCTGTGACATGATTGATGCTTGAGTCTGACTTAGATGTGACAGGATAGACATGATAAAAGCTCCAGGGTCATGTATGCCCCAGCCTCTCCATGAGTTCAGAGATGTAGGGCCAGCCTGGTTCTTCAGAGCCCAGCTCAGACTAACGGAGGTGTACCAATAATCATTGGTAACTGAATTGAAACTCCCCTGTCTCCTGGAGTCAGTTGTACACAGGGTTTGATCAACTGAATTCATGGCCTGGGCACCTGTGCCCTTTACCAAAGGAGTTGCTATGTATATTTTTTTTCTTCCTCTGCTGTGCTTCCCAGGAATGGCCCTAACCACAAGTGCACAAACAAGTACATACACACACACACACACATTTTCATCTTCCAAAATAGTCATTTCACTTCCAGGGCACGTCTCAAATTCTTCCTGCTTAATCCCATACTGTCTTCTGAAGTGACTCTTGGGATCAGAAGACCTGGATTTAAGGTGTACTATCTTTGAAATGATCTGGGATGATACCCAGATTTTCCCAAATTGTCCACTCTGGATCTTTGAGTCTAAATTGCCCTGTATAAAATGGGCATGGTGATAACATTCATAGGATTGGTAAAGGGATCAAGAGATAACAATGTACAGGCAAGGAAGATGGCCCCATTGGTAAAGTGCTTGCTGTTCAAGCGTGAGGTTCAGATCCTGAGTTCAGATCCCCAGTCGGGCATGATGACATGTACCTGCAATACCGGTGCCCAGTGCAGGGGAGGCAGCAACAGATGTATCCCTGGAGTTCACCTACCAGCCAGCCCAATGAGGTCAGGAAGCTACAGATTTAAGAGAGACTGTCTTTTGAAATCAAAGGTAGAGATGGGGCCGGCTGTATGGCTTGGCGGGTACAAACACTTGCTGACAACCTTTCTGTGATCCCTGGAATTCAGTAGAAGATAGAAGGAGAAAAGTGACTCCACAAAGTTGTTCTCTGATCTGCACGTGTGCCGAGGCATGCATGTGCCCACACATATCATACAGAGCTCATGGCAATAATTAACAAAAAATATATATCTTTTAAATGTTAGAGATTAATGTGGAAGAAACCCAGCATCAACCTTTGACCTCTACACATGCACACACAAGCATAGACACTCAAGCACATAAACACAAATACACACACACACACACAGAGAGAGACACACACACACACACCCAAAAGAATACAATATACACAGACACAATGTAGGTGAGGTCAAGCTCTGTAAATCTTTCAGGTCCAATATGTGTCACAGAGAAGAAACTGACAAGGTCTGATGTCACCTACATGACAGACACAAAGGCTGACTAGGGATGGACAGGGGTCTCAGGGGCAGCCACTTATGAAAGTGTTAAGTGACAGAATCTGTGAAGGAGAAAGATGGAAGCCTCGAGGGTGACAAGCAGTGTCATGGAGACCCACAGGGGGACAGGAGAGGAACCAACAGATGCCTGCTGCTGTGGGGACACAGGAAGCTAGGTGGCCTGAGCTGGTAAATGTCCCGGTTCCTAGCAGCCTGGGGAGCTTGGCTCTTCTGACACATCGCCTCTTTCATGGAAACCCTGGGGAATACACCTTTTACTTTCCTCAATTTCCAGGGTGTGCTTGAAAAACCTAACGCAGTCCCCAAAGGAGATTCCAGGAGATCACTGCTACCCACCCTGGAGGTGCCTAACACCAAAATAATAAGGTTTTTCCTTGTATGTTGGTGTGTGTGTGTGTGTGTGTGTGTGTGTGTGTGTGTGTGTGTGTGCGTGCATGCTTATTTGTGCAAGTGTTTGTACTTGTGTTTATGTGTGTGTTTATTATGTGTATGCAATTGTGTTTGTGTACTAGTATGTCCTTTTTTGGTGGTCTTCATGTGTGTTTGTGCTTATGACTGTATTGGACATTTATTGTTTATGCTTTTTATGTATGCAGTGTATGTATTTGTTCATGCATTTCTGTGTGTATGCATTTGTGTGCCTTTGTGTGTGGTTATGTGTATGTGTTTGTGTGTTCATGTGTGTGTTTGTGTGTATGTATGAAAGTATTGTGTGTATGCACATGTATATTTGTATGTGCAGGATTTCAGAGAGTGTTTGTTTTGAGACACCATCTTACTGTGTAGCTCTGGATGACTCACTATGCAGACCAGAGACTGGCCTTGAATTCCCAAGTGCTGGAATTAAAAGCATGCTAGTCATGTGTTTCACACTAGTTATGTGTTTTTGTGCATGCCTGCATTCGTGTGCATGTTTATATTTGTTATATATGTTTGTACTCCCAACAATAATTCCCTGATATCAAAAAAGTCAGGGTATCATCCAAATTAACACTACCTCAGTCAGACTTTTAAAATGGCATCCATGTAATGGAGAAGATGTGTAGATAGATTCTTTGCATCTCAAACCCACCAGAAAAGGTACAATAATCTGCTCAAAGCTCTCTCAGATGAATACCTATGCCTGCACAAAGCAAGGCTTCCTAAGACAAGATCCATAGATCAATCTTAGGTGACCTATGCAGAACAGTTGGAATTTAAACTTATCCTTTTTTTTAAACCATGGATTTCACCAGATTTACAAAACATCTCATCCCTAAAACAGATATTCCTAACCATCTTCCTTCTGGGACCACTCTGATCAGAAGATATACTTAGCAATTTTAACTTCCTTTAATTGGTCAGTAAAGTTATTGGAAGGAGCTCAGGTTTCGATCATATAATGACGCATGATGACTTGTAATGACATCTTTCCTCTTTTCCCCCCAGTCACGTTTTCTTTTCTCGTTTAATGTCCACACCACTGCCCCCTCTCTGAAGAGATCTCCTTGCTTTCCCTTGCTCTTGTCTAGCTCTCATTCAGTCCCTCTCTCTCCTACCTTCAGCATGGCTGACCTCTGTGTTTCTCTCTCAGAGCCACTGCCCCATTTAATATGCTTTCTGTCTCAGTCGCTGTCACCTCTCTGTATATTCTTGTTCATCTGTTCCTATACTTATCCTCTAGCAAATGCCTGGAGAGTCATACAGTGTGAGTCACTGAGACATTAATAAGTTATTCTCTGTGAAGGCAGATGACATCACTAACCCACTGTCTGGGACATATGCCCTTGATTAGTTTGTTGCACAGCAGAAAGGAGTGGATAATGCAGTCTTCCCAGGTCTCAGCTCTTCCCCTAAGGATGAGTTCCAGAACCTTCTAAAGTAAGGTTTGAGATAACAGTCAGCAGACTTAGAACTAAAAGGCAGCAAAGTTACTAGTTCATAAGATTTGGTGCAAGCAAAGAATCGTCCTGGGAGGCCAATGCTCAAAACTAGATATGACTGGGACATTTTAACCAAAAGTGTCCTGGTTAAGGTTTAGTTATTTTTTATTGTGGTCCGAAAGAATGAGTTTGTATGGCTGTGTGGTGCTTAATGGTGTTGCCAGTCAATAAATAGGTAATCAGTATGTCATCTCCGGTCCTACCCACCATCATTAAGAAATGGTCACAGAGATAAACTGGGAAAAGCCACAGAGATGGTCTGTTTAAGAGCCTGGGCTTGAACACACTCTTCTTTCCATTACAGCATGATACCACATATATTCCCCAGCTTCCATTCCTCTCTTATTGGACATGGATAACAAGAGTCTCATGTGATAGCAAAGAAAAACCCAAGAACAGCCAAAGTGCCAGAGGCTGACTCCTCCTGTCACAGTCATTTCCTGCACCAAGTCTGAGATGCAGGGGACACAAGGAAGCTAGGTGGCCTGAGCTGGTAAATGTCCCGGTTCCAGTGACTGACACTTGTCCTCATAGTTTCAGAAACAGTTTCCTAGCACTCTACCCTGTCCCAGGAAGGAAGCAGTAGTCATTGTTTTCATCCCTTTGTGGGGCGCTTAGCCGCTCCTTACTTTGATCACCTGGCACAGGAAATAGTGTAAGGCTGCTTAGGCTCAGCCAACTCACTTTCATCATGCCCAGACAATGTTCTGACTTTTTTTTTTTTTTTTTGTGGTTTTTCGAGACAGGGTTTCTCTGTGTAGCTCTGGCTGTCCTGGAACTCACTTTGTAGACCAAGCTGGCCTCGAACTCAGAAATCCGACTGCCTCTGCCTCCCGAGTGCTGGGATTAAAGGCGTGCGCCACCACGCCCGGCTGTTCTGACGTTTTTGTTGGATCTGAATATGCCAACCTTGTGCTGTGAAACTAAGTGAAGGTTGCTAAATATCATCAGTCTTGAAAAATCAGTTGTCACTTTCTGTGTGTGTTTCTTGTCTCCCTAGACTGAGCAGGGGAAACAGGGTCTCTATGTTAATGATGATAGCGAGATCTTCAGAGACAATAATGGATAAGTTCATCTTAGATGCTTCTGATATATTCTATGCCATGTGCAGAAACAGGAATCTAGCAGAGCTCTACCCACAACAGAGTCTCTTCTGTATATTATCCCAGCATCCTAATAGATAAAATTGAGGGGACAAGATAAATGAGACCCTTCCAAATGTTGGCTGCTTTCTCTGCTGTGAAAATTGGAAAGAGTTTTCAATTCTAAAAACATTAGTGGGGTGCTTCACCACATCTTTCTATGAGAATAATAGATGTATTAAAACCTTAACTCTAGCTCAAGACACAGACATGCAAGAAAAACAGTTCCACAGTTAATTGAGGCAGAACAGAAGCATAAACAAAGTGTCCCAGGCATGGAGAAGAAGGAACTGGAATGATCTGGAATGGGGGCCTGCAAAGGCTATGGGAAAACTGGTCTTACCCAGATAAAGAGGACTTCAAAACATGAAGAACAGCGAAGATGCCTCCACTTTCAGAATCAAAAGAATCTATTACAGTCAGCCTTCTGGCAAGCATACTACCTACTAAACACCATTCAAGGTGCACAGCATACATTGCTCTATTGAACCTCAGCTACAATGTCAAGGATAAGATATTATTTTATTTATTTCCTACATCAAAAAAGCAAGTTCTAGCTAAGCATGGTAGCATGTGCCTGTAATTTTAGCTCTCGAAAGCCTGAGATAAGGGGATCCAGTGTTCAAAGCCAACTTGGGCTATATAGCAAGGCCATGTCTTGATTATCTTTTTTAAAAAATGAAAAATAAGTAAGGTTCTTTGAAATAAAGTGTGGCTTGGCTAGGTGCTGGGTTGGCTGAGGGATCTCCTGGGACATCTCATGTGACATCATATGTGACTCTCATGTGACATCACATGTCCTTCTGTTACCTGCCATCTCCACATCACTTCTGTGATATGCTCATGAGCACAGATGCCACCTCTGCAAAACAGCCACATTAATTACTCTGTTAAATTTTGTTCTTTACTTATATGTCATTTACATTTTGATAAAAGAACAATAATTATAGTTCAGCCCTAGTCACATAATGAAAATAATTCATCACAATCACATTTTCTAGTATGTATGAAGCTTTGCTATCTGACATGCTATTTCAGGCATGTCCAGGTATTAATGCCACACTGAACAACCATTAACACTATCATTGCTGCTCCAAGAGATGAAGTCATCAGCCCATCCAGATCAGAGATCATAAACGGTTTAAGTATTTTATGAGATTTGAGGGGAGAGAGAACAATCTTTACCTTAAGCCTATTTTACATGGTAAATGTAGAGTCTGCTTTTTCTTCATATGCTTCCTTGATATGATTCTTTTTCATCTGAAAAAGCTCCAGATCTATCTACCTCCGGCAAACAGAAGTAGTGCTACTCACACTGGGCTCTGCTGGGCTGAGAATCCCGAGGGTCCGAAAGTCCTTTATGGTATAACCCAACCTGGTCATCTTGCACAGAGTAACTGCTGAGCTGACTTAGGACACATTTGAATGCTTAAAATGACAGTATGGTCAAAGGTCAGTCTTCCAAATGCATGCTGACTGGCAGAAAGGGCAGACATTCTGAAGAAAACGCTGTGTGCTGTGGAACCTCAGACCTCACACAGGATTGAGTGAGAGTGAACAGTCAAGAATCTCAAGAATTTTATATGCTGCAAAAAGAAGTAAGAAAGGGAAGAGACCTGAGAAAGCAGTCTCCTCTCCACCCCCCTCACCTCCCCTACCTCAGCCTGTGCCTCTGGCTCTTCAGGAGAAAACACACAGCAGGCTAACTGCAGTCACTGTCCATGAGTGGGGCCCCTCCATCTCAACTCAGATCCCTCCCTCTCCCTCTGTCCTGACAGCACTTTCTGCTTCAAGTCTCTGCGATGCCTAGCTCATAGTCAGCTCTTGACCCAGCTTCTGGTTCCCCTAGAAATTAGAAACCATCAAGAAAGTAGCTTCCCTGCACTCCCACTTACCAGTCTTCCCACAGCTCCATCTACATGAGCAGGCTGATCTTCATACTACAGTGTATGACCCTCTATACTTCTAGCTAAAGCCAACCTATATTTGTATTGAGGTAACCATCTCCCGTTGCCTCCTCGGAGACATTGTTCCATCTGATGGTTGATCTCTTTCCTATGAGCAAACAAGCATACTGTTTATCAGGGTGCAAACTCCATGCCTTAACTTCATTGCTACCTCTGGCTCCTCCGCCATGTCTTTGTTCTCCAATAAAGACTATCAGAAGGTGTCTCTCTTCGATATCTTCTGTTCCTTCTCTTTCCCTCCACCTGCACATGCACACATTACAAGACAAATCCTCATACTTTATCTTGCTTGATCTAGACTTGTCATTTGACCCTGGGGGTTATGGTTTTAGTCCTTAAGTGGCTGGGTTTGTTTCCTGGACCATCATTCTTGCTCGGTTCTCTACCTACTCTGTTAGCTGCTCTTTCCCAGTCTCTATTGATTCCTATTTATATCATCATCATCTAAATGTAGACAAGGCCAGGACTTGTTGTCTGGGTCTTCAGCGTGTAAGCTTACTCCCTTCATGGTCTTCTTTTCTCGTGGATTTAAACACTACATTTGTTCTAATAAGGTTCTGATTTATAGCTCAGTTCTAATCATTCATCCAGCCACATCTTGATGAATAAACTATCAATGACTACACCTGAACTTGTAAAGGTGTATCAGAATTACCATACCAAAAATCATGAATTCTTAATCTGTGGCCCTCAAACCTGCTCATCTTATAGATACTTATAGATACCAGTGAGTTGTAGCTCCATTCTTCCAGATGCTCAAGTTAAAATTTTGGAGTAATTTATGACTTCTCATCTCCCCCTTTTTTCCATAGCAGCAAAGATTCTCTCTCCAACATCCAGAGCATGACTACATCTTGCTATTTCACTCCTACCAACCTAGTTCCACCCACCACTATCTCTTTCCTATGTTACTTTAAGGCTGTCGATCTCACCTCTTTCTTTCTAACCATGTTCACAGACCATTTACTGGACAGCAGTCAGAATGATCTTCTAAAATGTAAGTTGGACCATGTTATTCCTCTGCCCAGAAACCCTTGTTCATCACATGCCACACAGAGTAAAATCCAATATTCTTACTATTTGTGATAGGTCAGCAACATAATCTCAGGGCTTCGGGGTTTCAGTTTTGTTTTTGTTTTTTGTTTTCTATGTGATGGCCTGGCACAAAAAAAATGGCACACATTACTTTTCTCCCTTCGTTCAGATTTAGCCATCACCCTTGTATCCTCTTTCATACTCAAACTCTACTCCACTTGCAAATCTCATCAACTGATCTTCAAAACATCCCACAAACCTAATCACTTCTCACCACCTTCATCACCTCAGTCTGAGCAGCCATAATCCCATCAATACTATTTTAGAGCATCCTTGCTGGCCTCGTGTTTGTACCCACTCTCAGCTTCCAGAGTAACCTTAAAGAAATGTAAGTAACATCCTAGCATTCCTGTTTTTAAGCCCTCACTAACTTCCCATCTCAGAGAAAATTCCAAGTTCTTCACTACATGTGAACAGGCAAAAGTGGTTATCCCCATAACAAGCATAAATGGGAGAGGTGGTGCGACCAGGAGTCTTAATGTTAGAAGAGTTAATCTGAGGTCATTAAAGGGAGGCAGAAATGTGGCCATGGGCAGAAATTTAAGAACAGGGTAGCTATGACTGTGGCTTAGAGCTGACTGGGGATCCATTCACAAGATACAAAGCAAGCGAGAATTCTTCCTGTGAAAGATAAACTGAGAGGTGGAGGATAGAGGATAGGCAGTTATTGTTCAACCTCAGGAAGTAGAAGACCATGGAGGCTCTGCTGAAATAGCTTCAGACAGAAACAGGGCATGTATTTGAATAAGCCAGAAAGGAAGAAAGGTTTCAGGGACTATGGGTAATTCATCATAGAGAAAGATGTTAAAGATAACAAATAGTTATGATTTGAAAGTTTCTCTGATATAGATTGTATCTGTTGAATAACCTAATGTCTTTAAAATCCATAGTGAGCTCTCAGCAAACATTATTGCAATCAAAACATAATTCAATTCTAGATATATTTTCTTTTATTAAATATATTTTTCAATATCATGACTATGAAGTATGCATTCTAATTTAGTATGGGATCTCCAGTACAGTAAGAATTATCAACATTTCCCAAAGAGTGATTTTTCAAAACCTAGAGGACCATTTTATTGAGAATTACGGGGCCATGTTTACAACGTTATACTGAAAAATGAGGAACAAAATAATCAATATTTTCAGCTGTGAGCATGCCCAGTACTAAAGAAACTAGAGAACAATAGAATTCAAATGAGTGTTCTGCACACTCCGTGCATAAGGCTAAATCAGGGAGCTTTCACCATTATATAGATTGACGTATTCTTAGTCATATGCAGATAATCAGCCCACACCCATACCTAACCATCACAGAGCCTCTAACATCTTTCCTGTTGTTTCAAAGACAAAAGACTGACCTCCTTCCTTCCATCCTTGCTCATTTATCACATTAGCTACACTTTAGCCATAGCGATCTTCCGAGGTATCAATAGGTTGCATATACTCCTCTACTCCAAGACACACATGTTTTCCATGTCACTGGGAGGACAATCCAATGGAAATCTAACACAGCATAAGGAGCCATAAGCAGGTGAATGGTTTCCCCAAGATGCTCTTCATCAGGTACATGGTACAAGTACATGTCCAAAATCCTAATAAGACAGTCTTGGCAAATTGAGTACTCCTCATCCAGTCTCTCAGAATCCAAAGCCTTGCCTTTGAGATTTTCATTGCTCATTCTCTCACAACTGTCATGTCTAATTGAGCAGTCATATCATCAAGATCTGTGGATTCTTCTTCCTTTATTTCTCTTGCTCACACCCCAGCCCCATGTGGTCTCTGAGTTTTTCGCCACTGGATCACTAATATCTCCCCCAGGGTTCAGTTTCCAGTGCAATCCTCTATCTTCCCATGACTGCTCTGCTTCTGGTGCTCTGATTTAGGTCCTTGCCAGCTTCTTACGGTCTTTGGGATAAACCTCAAACTCCCAAGGAAGATTAACCCACAAGCAAGGGTCTGTCTGGTATGACTATGACTGATTTTATCTCATGCTACTACGCTTTATCCCATCTCTATCTTACCTGACACTTACTTTGTACTGCATAGCACAATTAATGCACGAGCATGTGCTGTCCTTTTTACTGAGTTCATCCCTCCTTCCTTGAAGAATCCCTAATTCTTCAAGGAAGAATTCAGAGTTTGATATGTGCTTTAGGGCACTTTTTGTTGGGTCAATATTTTTAAATGAGCAACAGTGAGGTCCTTTTTTAGACAGGAAAAGTGAGATCTAAAGAATTAGAGTGAGAAGATGCAGTCACATCGACCTCCAAAAGGGAAGGCTGGATGCATTGTATGTCCTGATCTTCATGTCTGTGCCAAGCTATGTGCCATATACACATAGTCTGTGTCTATGTTTGAATGTTGCAACCTGACAGTTTAAGTTTATCTCATAAAAGTAAGTTAATAGAAGTATACGCATTTTTTGTAAATAACCATCTTGATGATAAGAAACAAAATAATCTTGTTCTGGCCACTCCGAAGATTTGAGAAGCTGCATCGTGTAATACCAGGTTATAGGCACTCCAAAATCCTGGCTGCTGGGTGGTACTTAGGTACTAGAGTCACATGTCATAAATTCTCTAGGACAATAATTCTGTCCCTAATTGGGGGAGGGGCAGGGGGCGCCCTCTTGGAGACAGTGGGGAGGGGGACTAGGATGAGGAACTGTGGGAGGGCAGACTGGGAGGGAGGCAATGACTGGACTGTAAAATTATGAAAGTATTAAAAAAATTCACATGTATTTTCTGAATTGTATTTAGTACTCATCATCAAGAATATTTATTTTTTAAAAAATTCTCTCATCTTACTTTTTAAAAGATTTCATTTTTTTAAAAAAATATTGTTTTAAATGGAATCTTTATCCATAATTCTTATAAAGCAATATAAATAAGAGTGGTAGGTTGTAGATGTAAAAGTAGATATATTTTTAATCAGTATTACTGGAAAAATAAAATATAACAAAAACATATGAATAATACATTATTTTTATTTACCTGTTAAATATTGGAAGATATTCATATTTTAAAGTAAACTTTAAAACTATTTCTTCATTGAAAAAATACTTATTTTATTTTATGTATATGAACATTTTGACTGTATGTATGTCTGGAAACAACTGTATGTGTCTGGTACCCAAGAAGATCAGAAGAAAGTGTCAGATTCCCTGGAATTATGGAATTATAAATGGAAATGGAATTCCCTGGAAATGGAATTATAGACAGTTGTGAGCTTCTGCGTGGGTGCTGGGATTCAAACCGAGGTCGTCTGGAAGAGCAGCAGCTGCACTTAACCACTGAGTCATCTCTCCTGGCCCAATATTTTATTTTATTTTATTTTATTTTATTATTTTATTTTTAATTCTATCTATCTATCTGTCTATCTATCTATACATCCATCTAACTCAATCTGTGTGTGTGTGTGTGTGTGTGTGTGTGTGTGTACGCACATGTGTGTCTACACATAATTGTAGGCACCCAAAGTGGCCAAAAGAAGGCATCAGATTCCCTAGATCTGGAGTTGCAGGCTGTTGTGAGCTGGGTGCTTGGAACAGCAAAGGTGAAGAAATCCTATGATCCTGTCTGTTATCCTCAGAAATCCCCCTAGTCTTTCATGTTCCCACTTAGCCAACCCAAAGGAGACCCTGGCCTCTGGTGGCCTAGATAGTCAAAGACAGCTATGTTCCCCATGACTTCTCTCAATGGCAGTCACACCTCCTGCTTAGTGGAATGGCGAGTTCCTCTTTGGCCCAGTTTATTGTTAATGTGCTATTACATTTACTCTTTCATAGACTCAGTAAGCTTTCTCCTGAGCTTTTCCAGAGGTGTAGGAAAATGTGGGCCTCCACACACCGCCTCCCATAAAAGGAGTAATGAGCAATGACCAGTTTTCTGCAATATCAGTGGGGACCAAATGAGCACGGTAGAATCTGCTGTCCACTCCCGAGCTTCCGTCCTCCTGCCTTCGATCCTCCCTCTGCCCTCTGGAGCCACACCCATGCCCTGGCTCTCCACTCAGGGTCTGGCATTCTCAAGCACGCACAGCATGCCAGAGACAGCAGGAAACCCCCTCTGGCATATGGGTTCAATCCTTCATTCTTAGAATGGCTTCCAGCGGCCTTCACCCTCCACCCCGTAGTGGAGAGCAAGACTGTCTCTTGGAAGGATTTTTCTACATGTGTGAATGGAATGGAAGATGACTGATGGCTTGGTGAATTGTGCACTGAACTCTGACTTTTAGGCACTAAATATAGACAGCGCACATGCTGGACGAGCTAAATATAGTAGCAGTGTTGGCAAGAAGGGGTGAGGGAGACTCCCAGGACAGACTGGATGGAGACTGAGCGGTAAACCCACAGCCGCTTCCAGCTGTGGTTAATTTATCACCCCTGCTGGGAAGGGGTACGCATCCGTTTCATCCAGGCATGATTTGTTTGTCAGAGTGTTTGTTGGGAACCATTTTCTGTCTAGAAAACAAACAAGCAGGCAACTCAGGACGCCTCTGTCTGCCTCCAGCAAGTTAGCCTTCTCCACTGAGCTACAGCTCAGTGCCATCCCCATTGGGGGTGACTTTGGATCTCCTAGTGGGTTATTTCTAATTCCATCCCACACTGCCCCAGATCTTTCTTGCTTAGTTAGATAAGATGACTCTAATTATTGAGGCTGAAGGTCAGAATGAGAATGGATCGCTAGGGCTGCCAAACTGTACGCCCTGAAGCGCACTTTCTGGTTCAAGAACACAACCTCTCCCCCCCCCACCCCCTCCCCCCCGCTGCCCGCAGGCTATACTCTGAAAAAAGCCACATAGCTCTTCATCTTTGCCCAAGTTAGGGCCAATGGCTAGAGAAAGGGTCCTCCGCCCCCTGCCTCTCTCCCAGCAGCATGAGAAGACAGCATTAGGGCAGCATTAGAACTCTCTTGGAAGAAGGCACCGGTTCAGAACACAAAATGTCTGTCAGACCTCTCTACCAGTATTGCCATCCCCAAGAAGCCACCGCGGACAGGGAAGGCCTGATAGGCATTCATTTACAATTTTCCCTTCATTAGCAAGAAGCCTGCTTCTCTCCTGGGGTGAGACAGAGATAGCTCATCTGCATTTTGATTGCTGCGTTAGGATAATGACAACCGAAAATAGGCTCTGAGCTCCCTCTATGACCAGTTTCCATTAATTAGATTTAATTGTGTGACCCAAGCAGGGAAAAGAGATCTCCTTGCCTGTCCATGCATAAATCATATCTGATTTATCCCACTGTGTTTTCCTTTATGTCTCCCTGGTCTCCCTCAATCTCATCACACCTCCCAGTGCTGGAACCCAGGAGCCCGCCTGCCCTCCCCCATCCCTCCCCTCCAGTCCTCCCAGTGGTGACTGAGAAACTAGCCTGCCTTATCTCAAAACAAGGAAGTTTGCTCACCGATTAAGCAAAGCTATCATGCCCAGGAGTCTGTAAGTGACACTCTCGGTTGGCTATGGGTTGGTTTTTCTTAAAGCTAGGAGAAAACTTTGCCAATGGTCTTAATTGGTCTAATTCTCAGCAGTCATAACTATGGTCAAAGCAGAATGCAAAGTCACAATTTTCTGCCGTTCCGTGACAGAGACAGAAGATGTGACTATAAATACAAGATGGAGAGAATACATTGGCATGAGTACAGCTCAGAATCTTCATGATGGAGACTGGATATGTTAGATGCGTTAGGATAAATATGACTCAGGGGTCTAAGGCAGTCAGGAGTCAGAGGCAAGCCAATGCATCTCTGAGTTCGAAGCCAGCATGAGTTCCAAGACAGCCAGAGTTACAGAGAAATCCTGTCTTTAAAAAAAATAAAAAATAAAATAATGACAAAATAAATGGTGTTTGTCTGTCTCTTTGTCTGGTACAGATTTGATTTTACCTTGTGAAAATAGAAATGCAATCTCATTGTGTTTTATTCCACTATAGAGTAGTGTGTATGTATGTGTGTGTGCAATCTTCATAATTCTGCTTTGAATTTGAACTCATTTGGCCTCCTACTTATTCTCTAATTATTTAATGGGTTATGTAAAATCTCTGTCATGTAGTCATGTTGTATTTGTATGTGAGTCATGATTTTACCTTGTTGAAAATTGTGTTTCAGCATAGAATTTCCACTTACTATTGGCAGCTGCTATATGAGTAGCTATTTGCTATAGCGACTTCAGCTCCATTTTCTTAACAGAAAGTGCCAGAAAAAGATAAAGGTCATTTGGCAGACTAGGCAGTGGGTGGTAAATCAAGCCCCCTGCCCAATACCAAGGCCAGGGCTATGCGAATTATCATAGGCAAGGCAGAGAGAGAGAGAGAGAGAGAGAGAGAGAGAGAGAGAGAGAGAGAGAGAGAGAGAGAGAGAGAGAGAGAGAGAGAACGCAACTATATTAATTTGGATAAATACGGAGGTGTATGGATAGATAGCCTTTGCCCTACTGAGAACGTCATCAGATTTGCGGAGACCAGGTGAAATAATCCGCACATTGATCCTCTCCAACAGAAAAGCAGAGTCAGGGGAAGAGGTGATAGGTGTGCGAATTTACAGAAAAAACGCAAACACACACCGCTTTGCAGTTCCCCCTAAAGGGCTTCAGGTACCCTGTTCAACTGAAGCTTTATTATCCGGACTTGTCCTATTTCTTGTCGCTATACTCAAAACCCTAGAGGGCAGCAGCGCGCCCAGAAGGACCTAGCCCAGTTCCTCCTGCAGAATGAACTCAGCGAGTCCTCAATCATCTCGCTCCCTGTACACCCAACTCATTGTCAAGCAAACCCCAATAAGGTAATCGCCCACCTACCCCACCCCACCCCTATTCTCATGCCTCGGCACTGCGGGATCAGGGCTCTGGGCTCCATCACTGTCCTGGTGGACGCCTGCAGCAGGCTCCCCTAGACTCTGCACTGTAGCATTGCAGCGCCTGCAGCTCCTTGTGCTGGGTGGGAGCTCTGCACTGCGCCGCCGCCACCCCTGCAGCTCTGCGCAGCCTCTGAGCCGCAGTTTACATAAGCCTGGCACTCACAGCAGTGAGCTCACCTTCTCTGGGATCTGGATGCAAACTCCCTGAGAGACAGTAAAAGCCAAACCGCTACTAGATTGCTCCTCACCCCCAAACCCCAGGAACTGTCAAATGGTCATACCCTTAGTGGCGAAACCGGAGCCAGGAAATGCCCCCAGATAGGACAGAAAACATCTCACCATGGACAGCGAACTCTTCTTCTTTTAAAACAAAAACAAAAAACAAAAAAACAGCCACACTTGGCAAGGTACGTGACTTTGACCTCTGGTAATACAGTTTCCTCTAACCCGCTGTGACCGGCAGGGTTAAAGCCAGCCAAGGGCATCAAAGCCAGTTTGCCAAGAAAAATAAAGGGCGAACTGGTTTGTGCTGGATCCTCTTAATTGCTTCACTTCACTTACTGACTGACCTTGTAGGTAATTTTTCTATCCTTCTCTCCTGGCTTTTCTAGAATGTTCAGTGGAAACACGAAGCGTTTTCCCCTAGGGGCAATAGGCCAGTCCTAATTTCACGCTGACAAAAATAAGTGGCACTATGCATTTTCTCTCTTCTCCAGCCAGTCTCAGCTGCTTTCTTCCGCCCCTGAGAAACTTGGAGTCTCACTCCGAAAAGCCCCGGGCCCTAAGATCCTCTGCCTCTCACCTCCATCCTAGCCCTTCAGAGCAAAAAGATGTAAATCAAACCACAGATGTGCGACTCCTCCCCTCCACAGAGAAGGAAAGAACTGTAATCAACACTATCGTGCCTAGGCAGGGAGCAGCATAAAAATGCTGAGACTGCTCTGCGGTGAACATGCGTGCTGCAAAGCTTGATGACCTGAGTTCTATTCCTGGGACCCCCATGGAGAGAACTGATTCCCACAATTGTCCCCTGATTCACACACACACACAGAGAGAGAGAGAGAGAGAGAGAGAGAGAGAGAGAGAGAGAGAGACAGACAGACAGACAGACAGACAGACAGACAGACAGACAACATAGGTAAATAAACCATTAACTGATTAAAACTTGTAATTGCCATAGGCCTCTGCTAAGAACTAGGACTGCTGTTTGCTATCATCGAGCGTTCTACTCCAGCAGGGTCAAATAGGGAGAACTTGGACCTGATACAGAAAATCAGGGCTGCCCAGTGTACCCTGGATTAAGGAGAGGACATGGAACCTTCAGCCTGGAATGTCATGGGCAGACTTAGACAAGCTGGTCACCCAAGACAGGGATAGGATGCTAAAGGGATTTTTTTTTTCTTTTCTTGGAAACCTGAGCTCTGGATTGAAAAAAAGATTTTCTTTTCTTTCCCAAAATATATGAGAGTATTTTCTCTCTGAGGAATTACAGCTAAGACAAAAGATAATGCCCAGTAAGCATTTCAGAAACCTGACCAGCAGGACTTAAAGAGAGCAGTAAACAGGGCAGGATTCTAGAAGTAGGTGTCAAGACATCTAACGGACTAATAATGTTCAGGACATTTAATCTTCAGCTATGCCCTGCTTATGCCAGTTGGAGTGGCACAGGCATAAAAAAGAACGCCAAATCCAGGATGGCATCCCTACACATGCCCCTGGCTGCCGCTACCCCCACCTGAGACCTAGAATAGCAACAAACATCCTCTGTGTGGCATTTACTGGGCATCGTCAGATGCCGTCTCTTAGAAGCGCCAGATGCACCATCATGGAACGAGCCCTGGCCTACAGTCAGACACCTGAGTCCTATTTTCAGGCTGGTCCTTCTGTCTGGGGACCTTAGTCAAGCTCTTAACCTTCTCAAGTGATCTATAAATGTGAGGGATGTTTTCCATCCCTTCTTTGCTTCTTATTGTGAGGATTAAATGAAATAAAATTGACTTCCAATAATGTGCAGTGCCACATAGACCATCACCAACAATCCCCAGATTGTCTTTAAGCCCTTGTTTTCCTAGATATCCCGGATATCTTGGCTATTTTGTCCCTGTTTGGGAGTCATCGATCTACTGTAGATAAATCCTTGGCTGTTCTGAGCACTTTTCTTTTTGTACATCTTCTTCTTAAATAAGAAATCTTATGGCCTGTTATTAAGTCTTTCCCTGTGCTTCTGTGCATCGAGTTCATACCTTACACAATGTTCAGCCAGACTGACAAGTACCATAATAAGAGGTGAGGTAGTGGCCATTCATAACCAGATGCCCTAAAGCTACATACAGCAGGGCACCTGTAGAGATCAGTTGGCCTTGGTAGATTTTTTCAGGGCCTTGAATCTCTAAAGCAATCAGCATTCAAAGGTTGAATATGGAATGTAAGGGATTTGTAGTCTGGCTCTTCAATTTAGGGTGTGAACTCCCTAAACAGGTTCATCAGCATCAGAACAAGATTGGATGGGCTGTCTTGTTCAAGTATTCTGTCTAGTTCAAGAGGCTGCCAGGATTAAATAAGATAGTGTCACAATTCACGATTCATTGTAATTTGCTCAGCGCAATCCAATTTACATGTGAAAGCTCAATGGAGAATAGAGAGACCGCTCAGTGGCTAAGAAAACTTGTACTTGCTACAAATGTGTAAGGACCAGAGTTCGAATCCTAGTACCTATGCTAAAGCTCAGACAGCTCATACAAACTTGCAACCCCAGCTTTGAAGGGAGTTGGAGCAGAGACAGGAGAATTCCTGGCTCCAGATGGCTTTCACTCTAGCTGGGAAATCCAGAGTCCTCCGTTTTTAAGAGACCTTACCTCAAAAATAGACAGAAGGTGATAGAGGAGGCCACCCGGTGCCTCCTTCTGACTTCCACAGGTGTTCTCACAGGCTTGCACACATGTACACACAAGCACATATAACTCACCCGCATATAAACATAAATGAATATTTTAAATGTCAAGGTACATAATTTTTGTGGTTATATATGTATTGCATAACAAATTTATAACTATTGTATAAATTAGTGTCATTAATTATATTCAAATATTATGCAAATGACACCACAATCTTTTCCCTTAACTTTTTCACTATCATCCCAAGCAACAACTACCAACTCATTGCATTTAAACCACCGAGTCCCTCCTGCCTGTAAGCCCAGATCCTTCTAATCTACTTTCCATTTCTGTGAACTTGCTTATTCTAGCTCTCCCATGGCAACAAACTAATAAGATCTGTCACTTTCTGTCAGGATTATTATGCTTGGCATAATGTTCCCATTGTCTCTTCATTCTCCATTGGCTGCTGAGTATTTGAGTTGTTTTTACTTTGGGATTTTAATAAATAGACTATGGTAAACATTGGCATGTGAGCATCAGCTTGGATGGTAATTCTGTGTTTGGCTTTTTATGAAACAGCAAACTATTTCCCATGGGGGTTAAAAAATTTTCATTCCCACCAGCA
This sequence comes from Mus caroli, assembly GCF_978045245.1. Lineage (NCBI taxonomy): Eukaryota > Metazoa > Chordata > Mammalia > Rodentia > Muridae > Mus > Mus caroli. The sequence goes on from NW_028227256.1 coordinate 162,605,081, forward strand.
ATGGGAGCTTCCATTTTCCGTACTCCCTTGCCAACACCTATTCTTTTCTGCTTTTGCTTTGTAAGGTGACAAATGGTATACAGATTTTAAAGGCACACTAATATGTGTAATCAAGTAGGCAAACGTTATCAATCAATAGATGCATGCCAGTTAAGAATCAACTATACACTGGGTAGTTCATTAAAAAAAAATACTTCTGAGGAAGGCATGTTGTATGTCTATGCAGCTGGGCTCAGGTAAGAGTTGAGAAAGCTGGAGACGGAGATGGGTGTGGAATTTGACAGGAAAGTTTGACCCAACTATGTGTGCAGCAGAGACCTTGCCAAGTAACTACGGCTGTTGAACAAGGACTCAAATGATCTAAAACTGCTCTTTGCTTACGGTGCTAATCTCTCTGTGTTGGAGGAAGACTGCACTATGGTCTGGGTTGGAGGCAGGTGCCTTGCTGCCTGCCATTCCCTCTTCTCAATTCCGTTCCCACCCTCTTATAATCTCTTTCTTTATGAAAGCCAACTCCCGGGGTAGGAGGATGCCTTCTGGTCAGTAACTTGGAAAACTGTAGTATAGTAATTGTTTGCTAGTTATGCACTTGAGGTTGAAATCCTGAGTCTATAGATCCACGGGTGTGTGTCTTTCCACTGAAGCCCATACCCGGGGCTGTCCACATTAGCTTCTGTGCTTTGAAGGATGAGAGTTAGATTACTGTATCTGACACACTTATCACGGACACCTCGTGCCCTCCATCCCCCATCTCTAGGTTTCTTTCTTTGCTTCCTGAGATTTGGGTGAGTTTTTTATTCTTTTTTCATCACAGAAAAGTGGTGACGCAAACTCCCAGGCTCACAACTCACCTGCTATCTCAGTGTTGACTCTCAGATCAAGTGATTCCCCACACAGAGGCACGTGGCTGGAAAAGAAAGTAATGTGTGGGAACTTACAGCCATGTGAAGTCCAAGATGAATTTTTAAGCATCTTGAAACTGTAATCTATGTCAAAGAGAAAGCAGACTATGTAATTAAAGGGAAGGGGGAAATAGCCCGCATCCACACCACTGTGTTTACTACATAATGGGCACTCCAGGAAAAAAGGAAACCAAGAGTCATTTGAGAACAGATACCACATCTTGCACGCCCATGATTCTAGAATAGATACTTCTATTCTTTCCTTTCTATCTGTTCTTTATTTAACTTTTCTCATTTTTAGTTGAAAAAAAAATGATCACTTGGGATGAAGACCGCCTTCCTCAACCTTCTGTGAAGCTGCGTCTAGCAAGAAGAAGACTACACTTGGAGATTGCATGTGCGACTTCTGAAAAATGCCCTTTGGGATAGAAAATGAAAACCCTGGGTTCCAAGGATTTCTCAGCAGCCTTGGTCTGAATGACCCCTAATTTACACTGCTAGGGAGAAAAACAGAAAACTCAACTCTCAGCTTGAGTCACTAGTACTTTGGACTTACAAATAAGCCTATCCCTCAGTGATAGACCTCTTCAGTATCTAGGGGGAAAAAACGTTCATTCATTCAACACTTGCAGTTATGATAACACAACCCACTAAGCAAATATTCAGACATATTGTCTTTTTCATATTTTTTGGAAGGTCAGGTGGTTCTGATTCTCAAACATATGCCCACACATATGTAAGGACAGACATTATTCATACTAGTATGGTTAGCAAAGCAGAATGAGGAACACACACACACACACACACACACACACACAGTGCTGTCTATATAGATGAGTAAGGTTTAGGCAGTCCAGAATATACCTATCCAAGGAACAAGTTCAAGAATTGTCATTGATTGCTAAAGGATGAATCACTGCATCCTTTGGGATCAACTTGCTAAGAATACACATCACGATTTTAAAATGATTCCTCCTTGTTATACAGTATTTTTCAGAGATCGGCTCTAATGAAATCATGTGGGGCAAAGAGTGGTACTCAAAACTTTCATTGAAGGACTAGGTAGGGAGATAGTTTCTGCACTTAAGGATTCAGTCAATACACACATCCGTCAGAAGTGTGGGACTGGCAGCTAGCTGGCATCCTCCTTCCCCAGGAGTTGGCTTTCATGAAGAAAGAAAGAAGAGGATGGGAACGGAATTGAAAAGAGAAGATGGCAGGCAGCAAGGCACCTGCCTCCAACCCAGACCATAGTGCAGTCTTCCTACAACAGAGAGAGAATTACCCAGAGTCCAAAGAATTTAGTCCCTATAATAAGGTAGTGTTGCCCCATGCTCGGGGATGAAAGAAAGGCAGTGTAAAGAAGTCTTCATCTGGGGAATGAAGCTCAGTTTGGTTTAACACTGCTGGATGGAGATATGCATTGGCAACCCTGAGATCTGCAGCTAAGAGAAGATGAAGAGGCCCTATAGGGAGACAAGCCACAGAGGTGGGCCGCAGTTGCAGTGGGAGTGAGCAGGTGCTGCCCCCAAGTGGTTCTGCAGACAGCGGGCATGCTTACAGGGCCAGAGACCTCAACAGGTCACTCCAAAACTGGCTTGGACTTCCTGGTATATAAATCAAAAGGGATGTACTGCTAAGGCATATACAGATGGGGCAAGGCAACTAAATGTGTTGCAACAGATGCTCTAACCTAGGTGTACTATGGGGGCGCGGGGTCGAGGGCTGCTCTGTGAATCACGATTGGCCTCATAATCTGTGCGCCATTTTCCTTCCCTAGTCTCCTCAGCATTCTCCTGTGCCATCATTTCTCACATTTCCAGGGCACAAGTGTCCCTTTGAGTGTAATCAAAAGGTGGTACGTTGTGAGGTTCACGAGGCAGAAGGACCGCAGGCCGCTGTTGCTCTCATAGGAAAATCTACTCATGTGTATGCGTGTCAGTGCAGGACTGCTGTGGGCTTCGACCAGAAGCTCGCAGGTCCAGCAGTCCGCTGTGCTCAGCTAGAGAGGAAGCACCTGCAGTATTTGTGTGTCTTAATTTAAGCTCTTCCTGATCATTGCTCCCCTCTTTGTTTATTGTTTGAGAATCTCATATGTGTTTTCTGGTCAAATCCACACTGCCTCCCCTCCCTTCCAGTTCCTCCTCAGTCCCTCAGTTCTGTTCCGTCTCAGCTCCGCACGCTCTTTTCTTAAGCCCACTAAGTCTTCAGTGATACACGGATGTGCACGCGTGTGGATGGAACATGTGTTGCCCCTCCGGGGCTGCATCCCTAAAGAAAACTGACTCTCCCTCGACTTCCCCCAGCAGCCACTTAGCCAATAAGCTCCTCAGTAAGTCTAGGGTGAGAGACCTCAAGAGCTCCTGCCAATGCGTGCCGGGAGTTCAGCCATCTTGGTCTTGGCAGGTCTTCTGCATGCAGCCACAGTTGATATGAGTTCTTGCTCTCAATGGCACTATCATGTCCTGCAACTACTGTTTTGCTATAGGTCCCATTACCTCTGGTTCTTATCATCTTTATACACACACACCCTTGTGACATAGCTATTAAATTTGGAGATGAATACTCCATAGTCTCTGTATTTATTCCCTGTGGGCTGACAAGTTCTCCGTATAGTCAACATGTACTGAATAAAGAGCTCTGAGAGTCTCTATGTCCATACCGTTAAGAACTTAGGGAGTAGTTTATTATTATGTCTACCTCAGAGAATAGTATGGGAGGCCAATACAGCTATTGCATAAACGCCCCATCTCTATGTGAATTCATGACTTAAAACATAAATGCATGGAGTCTGATTTTGTAACCAGAGGCAGACAACACTGGCTAACGTTTATGCACCTGAGCCACTGTGATTCAAATGCTGTGTGTGTTTATGAATAATGAAATATTAAACAAGGCCCCATAAAATCTTCCTTATCCCAGTTTCTTCATATGTAAAATGGATTAAAATAAATGAGCCTATTTCACAGGACATAGTTCAAATCAATGATATATGTGAGTGTATGTCTGTCTGTAACATATATGTGTGTATATATAAAACCACAAATAAACAAATATAAGGTGCCAGAATTGAATATTACAAAATTAAAATATGACATTAGATACAAGAAAGAAAAATACATATGCATCCTAATCTTAGCTATCTTGTGTAAGTATATCAATATCTTGGGATATATATATATATATATATATATATACATATATATATATATCCAACACAACATCTTCAGCAATACATTTTCTCACTAAGTAATGAGTTTCCAGACAATCTCATTTTCTTTAGTACATTCTTTTGTATTTTTCTAATTATCTACAATGAGCATTAAAGTGCTACTATACAGAAAGCAAAAATGTAATGTTCTAAAATGGCTTACAGGAAGTCACATAAGTATAAAATTCAATGCCAGGATGCATTCACAAATCCAAAGCCTCCTGAAAAGAAACACACCCAACCAATTCTGTTTCCTCATCATGGAGATTTTACCATCTCCATAAAACACTTTCCCCAGCAAGTATTGTTGTTCCAGGTCTAAGAATGACAAAGCCCCAACTCAGGGAATTTACAAAAGTTGAAGTCGAGAGGGACAGATGAGTTTCCGGGATGAACCTGGAGAGAGTGTTTTACTCACCGCAGATACGAAGAATGAAGCTGATGTTTAATATCTTCATTCAGGAGAGACATTATTTTATATTAGCCTGTAACTACTTTCTAACCCCTCTAGTGGTCCTGAAAGAGTAAGGTGGCCTATGTCCAGGTTCATAGTTTGCTTTGCTACACCATAATTATGACCAGTGCTTTTGTTCTCAAAGGGTCTTTGTTTGGACAGCTATGTGTGCATATGTGTGCCTTATTCAAACAACACTGTGCCATTAGCTCTTAATGGACGTCTGTACGTTGTTGCTCCCTGACAACCGAAGAACAGCCACTGATTTGTTTTTGTCTCTGTGGTTGAGTTTACTGGCTTGAATTACTAAGCTTATTTCTAGACCAATTAACCGGACGGTAGCATGTTATTTTCTTCTTCCAACTGGGCTATTTTCTCAAACACCTCCTTCGTAAGGTAGTATTTGAGAAAATGATGGTTCTTTTTGTCCCGTCTGTCTAACCAGCATGTATGCCTGATAAGAAATTCTAAGACCTACAAGTGGTACCTCATAGAGGTCTTGCTGTTCTTTCTGTCTTCAGGGCTGTGCCGCATACACTGTAGAAATGCTGTGAACTTCTAGTGAGGCAAGTTGAGCTCATCATGGATTTCTAACCAAGAATACACTCTTGGAACTCCCTGTACATTGCTTCTGTGGAATTGTTTTCTGGTCACATCTTCGGGAGAGATGGTGCATAGTTGTTTGTTTAGTTTTTTTTTTAATTTTCCTGTTCATGCCTTCATTGTATTGCAATTAGGTCAGGATACAACAGAGGTGTCATCTATAAGATCAGCCATTTGACTCTATGTTGGTAGAAATATATGGAAGATTCCTTCAACAATTGCCTTTGAACTTACAATGCTATGGGTGAAATTGTGTGTGTGTGTGTGTGTGTGTGTGTAAAGCATGCTTTCATATCATCTTGATAACATATAATGCAGTTGTCAAATGACGAACTCACCAGCTGTATGTGCTGCAGACGTGAGGAGAGGACAGGGGTGGCATTGTCTTCAGGGCCTTGGTCCGCCTGTGACTTACAAGGGCTTGGCTTGTGAGAAGTCTGGGGGTTGGCAGGGAAAGGAAAATGCAAGGGAAGGTTCCAGTCCCAAGAAGAGCTACTCCAGCCCCAACACATTCCTTTTATTACCAAAGTGAACTTGGTACAAACTTGACCCAATCCAATTTGAGCTGCAGAACTGGGCAGTAAATCTCAGAAGGGCAGTGCCTCTACCTGTCAGACTGTCAAGGCACCATTTCCCTCAGCTCCTGCAGAGCCAAATGATTAATTGTACCTGTGCGGCTTGGTTTGACATTTCTATTCAATCTGAGTACACGGGAGTTGCTAAAATAGCAAACTGTCAAGGGCCAATGGGACCATGGGCATTCAACAAATCAGTATACCAGATGCCTTATTAATAAACCCAATGGCATTAGTACATAACTTTCAAAAGTAAATATATAAGCTTTTAAAAAGAAAATCCTCATTAATGGTTTCTTATTGCAGCAGAATATTATGCCTAAATCTCTTGCCAAAATACAGCTGGTTGGTTACTTGCTTCCAGGAAGGGATCCTGACACATGGAAGGCAAAGGCCTGCCAGTGGAAAGAAGAGCAACCAACTTCCTGCTCTCAAAAACACTCTGTGAACATCAACCTGGAAAACAGGTAGATGGTGTCCTCATAAGTCCCTTTCTCAACTGTCTTGAAATAGGAGTTGGACGCCCCAGTTCAGGTTAGCCATGAATCATGTTGTAGACTTCTCTGGATAGAGATAGAAATCTCAGTAAAATCAGAATTATTGAGTGATGTTTGTGATTTGTTCCCTTTCCCAACATCCCAGGGTCAACGGGAATCTACCAATCATGGCAACAGGCCACTCACTCACAAGGAGTGATGGCAAAGGGCTTCCATTGCATTGCAGAAGGACAGAAATTGAAAGACTTCAAGTCACACTTTTGTTTTATTGTTTTGTTGATTTTTTTTCTCCCTCATGGCTGTAGGTAAGGCTGTGCACTAGGCAGGAATCAGTCTCTGAAGGAGATTTCCAGGGTTCTCACAAAGAGAAGAAAACTGATTGTAGCTGCTCTGTGTTACCTATAGTAGAATCTTGCAATTCTTCAATCAAAATAATGATAAGACCTTAAGGAAATATGTGGTTATAATTTACTATTTTTAGAATACATTTAAAAAATACAGTAGTTCCTTTTTTCTTTCTGCAGGTTCAATTACTTTCTGCAAACCATAATTTAAAATACTAAATGGAAAAGTTCTGAAAATAAAGAATTCACAAGTTTTAAGTTACATATCATTCTGAGTATCTTGCTGGAACTCATACTGCTGCATCCTGCCTGAGTCATGAGTTATGCTTTTGTCCTGTGAATTCACACCGTATACACTACTCACCCATGGGGCACTTAGGAAGCATGGTTATCAGCCATGATGGTAATGGCTGTGTACAGCATTCAGAACTATCTGAGATTTGGGCATTTACTAGTAAGCTGTCTTGGAACATCTCTCCTTGGATAAGGGGGCACTATTATAGTACGATCCTAATTCTATTTTTAAGAAACCCCAAAGCCATAGTAGGATGGCAGTACAGAAATAGTAGTAAGGGTTATATCTATACATAGTAGGGAGGTAGGGTTTTTGTTTTGGGGTTTTTTGTTTGTTTGTTTGTTTGTTTTTCTTGCTGTTTTCATGCTCTCTAGGTTTGCTATTACAATGATACTTTTAACTTTTGTGCTTTAAGAAAAGAAAGAAATCTGTAGGTATCTATAAGGGCAAAAAATGTGTTTTAAAACATAACTTCGTGGGCTGGAAAGGTGACTCCATGAAGAAAAGCACTCATTGCACAAGCAGAAGGGCCTGAGTTGGAAGTTTCAAGACTTACACAGAGTCTAAGGTAGCAGCATGTTCCAGGCGACAGAGATGGGGACATCCCAAGGGGTAGCCAAACAGTCTACTTAAAAGGTGGCCTCAAATTCAGTGTGAGAACCTGGCTCAAAAATAGAGAGTGACAAGAAAGCATTAGTGTTGACCTCTGACCTCCAGATGCACATGCATGTGCTTGCACGCATGTGCTTGTGCGCACACACACACACACACACACACACACACACATATTTTTAAGTACTATAGCATGTTGGGATATACAGAACTACCAAGACATGTGATCAATAAGAACTAATAGTGTAAGGAATTTATCATAGGTTTATATCAGACTGAATAACTTACCCCAGTTCAATCAAATGAAATACCCCTAGTCTCTACCCATTCCCTGTGAAGGTTGTCATGCAAGTATTGTGAGCATTTGTGTTGGTTTGTGGGTTTATACTTGGGTCAAATGCGATCATCTGCTCTTAGGTCACAGAGGCAAAATGGTATATCTGGCAAATGCATTTTGTGGAGGTGGCATTCTCATGTGTTCCCCCGATTTTTGGGACAGTGCCATCAAACTCACAGTGTCCCTCAGTGGCACTGCACAGAGACACAGAACTTGCTAACAGGCTGCCTTTACTCATTTGCTTTGGAGTTGGTGACATTGGCACTGAAGCCAGCTCACAGCAAGAGGTAGCAGTCACCATACAGAATCTGAAACTGAAGCAAAGGACTCAATCAAAGACTCTACAGCAGAGTCTCAGAGTGGAAAGGGACTTGTGGCTTCCATATGTCTTATGAGAGCTGACACTTGGTACTTGTATTGACTCCACTGCCCTGTTACACATCTAGTAGGAAAGGGGCTAATTTTGATTGTTGGCTTGATTGGTTAAAAAGTTCCTAAGGTGTTAGTGAAGGCTCTGGAGTTAGTGATATCATTTCTAGAGACAACAGATAATGAGGCCTCTGTCTGGTCAGTGGATTAACCCCTTGAAGGAGTCCTATGATTATGGCATTACTAGGAGGTAGCAGAAGCTAGGAGGTGGGATCTTGCAGAAGACCATGGGCCACTAGCACAATTTCCTTGTAACTGTATCTCAAATTGTCCTCTATCTATATTTCCTTTATTCTGTCTGCTGCCATCCTCAAAATAGTTAAGATCACCTCTGCCACGTGCTTCTGCCACCTTGATGCTCTGCCCAAGTGCATGAAGCTAAGTGCCCACAGACTGAGCCATGAACCAAAGCAAACCCGTCCTCATTTTAATCGTTTCTGTCAGGCATTTGGTCACAGCAGTGAGAAAAGTTATTAGTCTTGGCTATATATGAGCATACTGTCCAGTGGGCCTCACTTGAACATTTCAGGACATAAGTATACCCAAGAGATGTGAATATTCTTATTTCCAGGCCCCAAGACATGGCAGGCCCAGGCACATCACCATTAGAGTATACCAGGAGATGACAGGGCTAGCAGGAAGAAGCAGCCCTCAGGCCAGAGCTCACTGCATGGAGCAATTGGAATCATCATTTGAACTGGCCACAGGACAGCTGAGTTGCTGCAGAACCAAGGCTACATGCTGGCCTCTCCACGGTGCTGTGGAGGGTCCCTGGAGAGCTACAGACATCTTGGGGAAAGGCCTTTGCCACAGTCCCAGGTGCTGCATTCATGGGTGGGATCAAGAGTCAGCCTCCATCTACTGAAGCAGTATTAAAACGAAACACTGGAGTCTGTCAGAGGTGCCAGAGAAGGCAGCATCAGAAAAGCGATTAGTTATCCGTGGTTTTTCACCCCTCTTCTGCCATGTGATATTATAGACGAAAGGAAGTTCAAAGTCGCAGAAAGAGAATCCTGAGGGGAAATGTTAACTTGTAAGTCACTTTGTGAGTACTTTGAATGATCCCATTTTTAAGTATGTGAGTGTTTGTAAGTGTGTGTGCACTCACGCACGCATGTAGGTTTCACATGTTCAGAGAGACACCGAGTATCATTAAAAACATATAAATCACTGATAAATAAATCTTCTAGAGGATTTGGAGAAAGGCAAATGCCAAGTCACAGCAAGAATACTCAAGTTTTGAGACCTCTACTGATGGCCATGAAAAGGTCATACTACACTACACACAGAGTAAGAGAACCCAAATGCTGTCATTGGTGAATGGCTAAATAAATTCAGTATATCCATGCAATTGAATACTACTCAGACACAAGCAAACGTAGACTATAATATGCTACAACTTGGATGAGCCTTGAAGATGTGATGCTAAGTGAAAAGGCAAGACTCAACAGGCATCTCTATGTAACACCCCGAAAAGGCAAATGTGGAGGTCAGTGCCTGTCTGGGACAGGAAGCTGAGACAGGAATTAGATGCATACTGGAATGAATGGTGCATGATGAAAATGTTCCAAAACAATTGTGATGCTTACTGCTAACCTTATAAACTTGCTGAACACACTATTCTACATTTAAAATGGATGAATCTTATGGTCTACAAATCATATTTTAGTTAAGTATATTTTAAACTATGAACAAAAATAGTTAAGAATATGATCATTTCTGGGTCTGTCTATTGCTAGCCACTCCATCCATAATCATTTCTTATGTAGGTTATTTTAACAGTCCAACTGGAATCGCTGCTTCCGCCAGCCTCTACACACACAACACACACACACACACACAAACACACACACATACAGAGAGAGAGAGAGAGAGAGAGAGAGAGAGAGAGACGCAGACACATAGACACACATACACACAGAGAGAAATACATACACACACAGATACACAGGTATACACAGGCAGACACAGATACACACATATACACACACAAGCACACATACACACACACATATCTTTCAATAAAAATGTTTCAGATGATGAATACTGTATAGACAAGTGAGAGAGCAGGGGGTAAGAGAGAGATGTTGTATGGGAGTGGGAAGCCAGGTGCAGAATTAGCAGAAGGATTCATTGAAAATATAAAACCTTTGTGATGGTCTCTTGTTCCACTGCCAATGAACCTCAAAGTCTCCCTGTGGCCAGCAAGGCCGTGAATGCTCTGCCCATGAAGGCCCTAATTGGACCCTTATAGACTCTGCCTAGGAAGTTTTTGTTGTGGTTGTTGTTTTTGGTTTGTTTGTTTGTTTGTTTGTTTGTTTTTCATTAACTACCCCTTTTCCCTTTGGAAAATTACTTTTTGAGGCAAAGTCTTATTCTGTAGCCCAGGTTAGCCTGAAACTCACTATATTTCCTAATCCTGCCTCACCTTCCTGAGTAGTAAGTAGACTTACAGGTGTCTGAGACAACAATTGGCTTCTAGAAAAATCTTTATGATCACTCTCACTGCCTTCTACTATCCTGCTTATCCCCCCAGAGAATGCAATTCTGATTCTGCTCTACTTAAAACAGAATTCTGCACCTTGCTTCCAGCCCCATATAGCTCTATCCAACTCTACTACTCTCTCATTTTCTATATAGCATTTGCCACCTTCTGAAACATTTTTATTGAGAAGTGTGTGTGTGTGTGTGTGTGTCTGTGTGTGTGTGTGTCTATATGTATCTGTGTATGTATGCATGTATGTTTGTGTCTGTGTGTGTCTATATATGAGTGTCTGTGTGTGCATCTATAGGTGTGTATGTATGTGTCTGTATCTCTATGTGTGTCTATATATGAGTGTCTGTGTGTATCTATATGTGAGTGTCTCTGTGTGTGTTTGTGTGTATATGTGTGTCTCTGTCTCTGTGTGTATGTGTGTTTCCCACTACCCATCTAGAAAGGAAGTCCCATGAAAACAAAGGTCTTACCTGTTACTGATTTTGTCCCAACCCATACCTCATTTGATGCAACATGGAAGTTAGGTCATCTTATCTATAGAAGACAATGGGGCCCAGAGAGATAAAGTTGTTTATTAATAGTGGTTTTAGTAGCCAGTGATGATCCAGACTAGGCTTAGAGGCTGGGGCTGGTGGACTCCACAAGTTACATCACTCCATCAAGTGCTATGAGCACCACACCAAGACAACAGCCAAGGAAAAGCAGCCAAACACTTTCCTTAACTAACCGAAGTTCTGTTGCTCTGTGCCCGCTAAATCACAGTTAATCGTTTTCCTGATTCTGAATTCCTTGATTTATTGCATGCTTTCAGGATCTGTGTAGAACATAAAGGAGCTATAATGGCTTAGCTTCTTCTCATCCATCCCTTGCCAGAAGCCAGGCCTATCATCCTTTAACCTGACATAAGCACACCTCAGAAGAACTAAAATTCCACACTCACAAGTCCAATTTAACTTCAAGATCCTATGGGTAGGAATAAGAAGATGGATGGTCCTAGTTTTCCGCAATTTTTTATTCCTTCACAAGCTAATACATTACATATCTCCGTAGCAATCTGTGTGATTTATTTGTGTAATCAGAAGAGAACCACACTTTTCTTTTTTTTTTTAATTCTCATATAACACATCCCAACCAAGCCTCTCCTCCCTCCCTCCCTCCCTCCCTCCCTCCCTCCCTCCCTCCCTCCCTCCCTCTTTCCCTCCCTCCTTCCCTCCCGTCTCCCACCTTTTCTCCTTCCATTCCTCCCAGTTCCCTCCCCATCTCTTCTCACCCTCCAGATCCACTCTTCCATTTCCCTTTAGAAAAGAGCAGGCCTCCCAGTGATACCGACCTAGCACAAGATGCAAGGCTGGATGAGACAATCCAGTAGGAGGAAAATGGTCCCAAGAGCAGGCAAAAGAGACACAGCCCCCACTCGCACTGTTCAGACTCCCATAAAAACACCAAGCTAAACCCCCACAACATGTATGCAGAAGACCTAGTGCAGACCCACTTGCTGCTTCAGTATCTGTGAGCCCCTATGAGCCCTGCTTAGTTGACTCTGTGGGCTGTGTAGAGAACTACCCTTTTAATATTACATCTTTGCTTAAATCTGTAAACATAAAATGTAATAAAAAGTTATAATTTAGTCTGCTCTCATTACATGTGGAGGTACTCTGTTCTTCAGTGTCTTCCTACTTACATGTTATTCATGTGTGTGTGCATGTGTGTGCGTGTGTGTATATATGTGTTGGCCAGAGGGAATTCCTCAGGAACGACACATCTTTACTGAGACAGGTTCTCCTATTAGTCTGGTGCTAACTGAGTATGCTAAGGTGTCTAGCCAGCAAGCCTTAAAGACCCTCCTGCCTGTTTCTCTTCTGTGCTGGGACTCCAAGGCCATTCCCCATCAAGTGGCTTTTTGCGATGGGCTCTGAGCTCTAACTAAGATCTTCTTGTCTGCACTGTAAGCTGCCTTCCCAGTCCCTTCATATATTCAATAGCTACAACATATAGATATTCCACAGACACAGTGATCCTAAGACATCCCAACCATGGAGAAAAAAAAGAAAAAGAAAGGACACCTCCCATAATAATGAGAGCATGTGTGGTCCACCTCCCCAAAACTTAGGAAGCCACAAGTAGGTTTCCATGGGAAGGCTGTCCTTGTACTAAGTCTTGAATCTACAAAGAGAGTCCGATATGGAAGATGACCTCCATGATCTACTAATTCCATAGATACATAGGAAAAATCATTTTTCTTTATCTCCTCACCTGGGTTCTAGAAAATGAAGGATAAGATAATGGAGCTGAAGCTGAAAGTCATCACTATAGTTACCACTGGGCCAAGAGTGAGCATCCTTCAACCAGCCAACCCCAGCCCTAAGTAGGAGCTTGGCATAAATCTAACATGAGGATATATATATATATATATATATATATCCTCATAATCATAGCTGATAAAGAAAAGATGATTATATACTTCAGTGTTACTGTATTCTCTGCCAAAAGAGATCATTTTCCTGTTCTTAACCTACAACCATCTTTATAAAATAGTTTAGTTCTTTGCAGAATATTCATGAGGCATCTCAAGGGTTCCTCTCCCAGGATACCTCTCAGAGTCTCCCTGCTATTTAAGGCTAAGGTTGACATCATGCACTCTTTCTCAACAAGAGAACAAAAGAAACTACATTCTGACAGAGAGTAAGAAGTCAGCCTTGGCAGTAGCTGTTATCAGAACTCACTGCAGCTTCGTGCGCCCTGGGTCAGCTCTACTCTCCCCACAGCCCTGGCTCTGCTGTCTAAGAGGGATTTACTTCCCCATTGTTGTACATGACCTTCTGGGTCTTAGGTCCTCAAAGCTTCAAACACAGAATCTTTTCTGGTGTCTCAAGAGAAAATACAATGTAAGAGCTGCTGCAGTTCTTCTGAAGGTGAGCAAAACCTATCCCACCCCAGTTTCTGAGAAAGACAGAGGAGGAGGTCCCAAATCAGTGGGAAGGGTTTACTGACTATCTCCGCGGTCCAAGGTACCTGGCATTCTGCTTTGTAAACAGTGGGGACTCAATATAGGCATGTGGTGGCTTATGTTAGGAAACTCCCATTTACATCTTTTCTGCTTATAAACATGATAAATACAGAGCTAGAGACAGCTCAGCAGTTACGAGTGCTTGCTGTTCTCACCGAAGGCCTGAGTTTGGTTTCCAAAACTCAAATGGCAGTACGGCCAGTTCCAAAAGATCCAGTGCCCAACTCTGGACTCGATGAGCACCAGACACATGGGTAGTCTGCATTACCTATATGCAATCAAAGCACTGCTACACATAAAAATACATAAACCTTCAAACTACAGTAAATACTTAATGCAGCATAATGGGGAAACTATGGGCCAGCAAGATGGCTGTGGGCAAAGGTTCTTGTGGCTTGCAAGCTTAATGACTTGAGTTCAATGCCCCACACTGCTGTAAAGGTGGCAAGAGATGTTGAGTCCCAAGAGCTGCCTCCTGACCTGGCCTGCATGGTGCAGCACGCATGTCCAAACAGACATCATGACTGAATCTTTATCTTGACTGTAGCTCAGGACAAGCTGCTTATGTCCTTTTGTCTTTATCTGCAAGCATTACCATCTCTGCTCTTCCTGACTCATCTCTCCTGCCTTTTGCCGCGAAACTTCAGTGGATTAATCTACATCCAACAGACACGTGTAGACAAGCACACTCGGTATTTCTTACTTTCAGGACATCAAGATAATGTACCTGTGGGGTGTGCTGGGACCTTTTCAGTTGTGTGCAATTTTCTTGTGTTTGCTGACCTTGATCTGTACTGACAAGACAAATGGAGAAACACATCGGCGAGTAAAAAGAAAAAGACTGTTTAATCCTTCATCTTTACCCACAATTCAATGGTTTACCTGAACACACAGGAGACTATGATTAATAGCATGCTAATGTCATGGTATTTTTTTCAAAGTAAATACGACTCAAAATGAGCTCTCTATATTTCTAACTACCCTAAACCTTGATGAATTCCAGTCTTGAGCATAGTGAAACCACAGTGAGTAAAGCGACAATCTTTTTTGAGTCTTTGGAAAAATACCATATGCATGTTAGAAAGCATACATGTGTCAGAAATAGATAAACTGTATGACCTAAGCAGCCCTGTGCAACTGGTTTCTGATCAGCCACAGCATGCAGATTGCTGGAGACTCTGACATCCACCGCCTCCTGTGTCAGCCAATGCCAATCTATCACAGAAAACCCGGGCCTTTGTAGTTCTACCGGTCAGTTTCCTGTCACTATGACACAGAATCTGAGAAAATCAACATAAAGAAGAGAGTTTCATTTGCCCCATAGCTTCAGAGGCTACTGGGCCCATGGCTACTGGGCCTCCTTTTCTGGATTGCGATATGGCAAAATGTCAAGGTAAGGAGTGCTCGGTGGAACAAAGCTGTCTATCTCACAGCAACAAAAAGCCAAAAAGGCAGAAAACTGGGATCAAATACACCCTTCAAATGCAATTACTTACTCCTTCCATCTAGCTCCTACCTACCATGTTTCAATCACCTTCCAATTTGATTATTTATTGTGAACTAAGCTACTAATGGGATCAGAGCTCTCAGGACCCTTCTCCCTCTGAAAGGTTTCATCTCTGAGCACAGCTCCATGAGGGGCCAGGATTTTATCACTCCCTTTAGCAACCCCAAAGTGAGCTTTGGGGGCCATTTCAGTTTCAAAACAGAACAATATATTCCTTTTTGATACAAATGTAAGCATACAGAATACAAATAAGCACAGCTTCACTGACAAATATGAAAAGATTGCTGGTCTGAATTGCAGCTATGAGAAACATCTGCTGCTAACCATCAATTTTTTATTAATTCTGATTCCTTGAGACTCAACACAGCTTCTTCCAAACACACATGACATAAAGTGTGAGCATTATCAAATGCTAGTAACTTAGGGAAATATCAGTCAAAGAAGAATAGTTTTTTTTTGTCTTTTTTGTTTTTGTTTTGTTTTGTTTTTTCAAGACAGGGTTTCTATGTATAGTCCTGGCTGTCCTGGAACTCACTCTGTAGACCAGGCTAGCCTCGAACTCAGAAATTCGTCTGCCTCTGCCTCCCAAGTGCTGGGATTAAAGGCGTGCGCCACCATGCCCGGCTATCAAAGAAGAATAGTAAGAAGAACCACAAAAATAATTCAGATAATTGTGACATTATACTAATAATCAACTTTCTGATCCCATAAGTTAAGTAACAACATCAGGGATTTTATCGACTCCAGATGTCAAGTTAATGGCACCAATGTATAAACAAACACTTTCTCCTTTCTGTCCATTTAGTAATTGTGCTGGCTAGTTTTATGTTAACTTGACACAAGCTAAAGTCATATGAGATGAAGGACTCTCAATTAAGAAAATGCCTCCATAAGATCAATCTGTAAGCAAGCCTGTAGGGCATTGCCTTAAGTAGTGATTGATGGAGGAGGGCCCAGCCCATTGTGGGTGGTGTCATCCCTGGACTGGTAGATCTGAGTTCTATATGAAAACAGGCTGAGCAAGCCATGAGGAGCAAGCCAGTAAACAGCATCCATCAAAGGCCTCTGCATCAGCTCCTGCCTCTAGGATCCTGCCCTGTTTGTGTTCCTGTCTAGCTTCCTTAAGTGATATACTACAACATGGAAATAAACCCTTTCTTTTTGTCATGCTTTTTCACGGTAGCAACAGCAATCCTAACTAGTACAAGTGATATATACCTCAAAGCCCAACACTATAGGTCTTGTATGAAGTTGCCCTTCATTGCAACATGAATCTTCCCAAACTAGAGAGCAGCATCTCTGTCAGAGTCTTTTAAAAAATGTACAATCGCCCTTACTCCACTCCACTTACTCTATGGTTATCAGTGTCCTTTGTCTTTTCTGCTCTTAGGTCTGTGTCCATACACAGCTACTATCTAAAGGACTCCTTGGAGGCCATGCCAGCAGTCCTGTGTGTATCTCTAATGTAACAACAGAGTTGAGCAGAGACCACGGGAAGGCCTTGTTGTAAGTATAGATTACTAAACCAAGAACTTCCAGTAACATCTACAATTCAGGGCAGGATAAAACATGTGCTACACAATAGCACACAGAAGTCGAGAGAAGTCTGATATAGTTTGTCCAGTTCTCTTTTCACCTCTCCTTTACCCACACCCCCCATTCAATCTATTCAGAGAAAGGGCTCCACTCTTCCTTCCCACCACATTTAGTAAGACTAGCACCTCACTCTGGCCATGGAATCTTTATTTCTTCATGTTACAATGTGAAACTTCTCTTCGCCATCTTGACAAAAACCCAAACTTCCTGAGCAACGCCCCAAACTTCAGGAATATGCTACTTTTATTTATGTTTTAATCCTGAAGACCAACTATTTGAAATAACTTAAAGTAAGAAGAGCATTTTTTGTTTCATAGTTGCAGTACATGGCTCATCGGCTCCATTACCTGGCATCTGAGGTGGGACAGTTATTATGGAATAGAGTGTAGTGACAGCCGATCATGTCGTGGTGACCCAGAAGGAAGCAGAAATGAGGGTCAGGTCACAAGATGCATCTTTCTAATTTTAAACACCTCCCAATGTCACAGTAGGATGAGTTCATCAAGAGGTTAACCCATTCATTAGGTCAGAACCCTATGAATGCAATCACGTCCCCAAAACCTACCAGCTGGCAACCAAGTCTTCCATAATGAGCCCGTGGAGGGCAGATCAGAATCAAAGAGAAGGATGATTATTCAGTATGAGCAACACGGTTTGCCACATTTGACACATCTCCTGCCTTTCACCCTCAGGTCTCCCAGTCTCCGTTCTAATGTATACTAGCTCCCACCAAAGGGAGGGATTCAAGTCCTGGGGCCCCTCCTTCCCATCCTCCTCCTCCCTACAATCCCCCCACCCGCCTGCATCCCAGATGCCCATCCCAAGCCTTTGCCTTCACCTCATTTGTCTTTTCTCTCATTACAGATTCATCTCTTGGCTCCTGTCTGCCTCCCACTGCTGTGTGACAAATCCCTTCTAAAATAGTGCCGGTGACTCACCAGTGGATACTTTTTTCATTTGTATGTCCCTGTCTCCCAACCCCCAAAGGGCATCAAGAGTTTCACAGATATTCAGTCTTTTTTTTTTTTTTTTTTTTTTTAGCCCGTTCATCTAAAAAAGGATTGCCTGTCATAGGGAAATTAAAAAAAAAATGTAGCTTGGGCTTTGTCTGGATTGCGTGCATATCAAGCTGATACAGTGTAGCTGGTCTTCGCCTACTTTATGGGTTCTTCTTTTTCCCAGCCTTTATCTACTCCCCTCCATTTTACTCCCTAACACTAGATATGAAAGAAACAAGGATAGAGGGGAGGGAGGAACTAGGAAAATCCTTGAATCTGATTTCTTTCCTTTTGCTTCTTCTTTAACCACAGCTACTAACAAACTGCAACCAACCTCCCTAAATGACCAAGAACCACCGCCTCCCGGGGCCATACCATTTAAACACCCTCTGAAAAGTCCCCAGAATTCCACTTGTCACGCTATCACAGAAACTCTCTGCAGCTGGCAAAACCACACCTCTGCTCGAGCACAAGGTAAATCACAGTCAGCTGCGGACAGTCCAAAGCAGCCCTGCATCCCTACATCTGGGATTAAAATGAAAGCACAGTCTCATAATACTTCGGTGGTTTTTAAAGAAATCAAAATTCCAAAATTGTCACTACAATACACAGTGCTTTTCTCCACAGCACTCTCCTTTCTTGTCTCCCTCTTCCTGGTGATTATAGTTTCCAAGGGGCTCACCAGAACCCAAGCAGAAATTAGACCAAAATCTTACCAATCAGCTGTGCTGTTTCTTAACCACTCACCCGAGCTGCAAACCTCAAAAGAGCCTCAGTTTATCAAGCTCACTGCCCGGCCAGTAGGTAGCCAGACCATCGCCGCCTTGCACATATCCCTAACCTCTCCCTGACTCCAGCGCAGACCAATGCACTATCAGTTCCCATTGTTCTCAACCATTTCCTACCTTCTTCTAAGTCAGTAGTTCGCAACTCCTAATGCTGCGAACCTTTAATACAGTTCTTTATCTTGTGGTGACCCTGCAACCAGAAAATATTAAGAAAAGAAAAAAAAAGCCTTCATGACTGCAAATGTTGCTACTGTTATGAATCAAATTGTAAATATCTGTGTTTTCCGATGGTCTTGGGTGACTCCCATGAAAGGGTTGTTGGGGTCGCGACCCATAGGTTGAGAACTACTACTCTAAGTGACTATTCTAAACTTGGATGCATCATGTTGTCCTCTGAGCCCCTTTCCCCCTACCCCTGCCCCCCGCCCCCGCCCCCACCCCTAACCCCACCCTGTCCCTCAGGACCTTTGAAATCTGACTTCAACCTACTCTTCCTCTCTGTGCTTTCTACCCCTCTCACCCAGAAGCAGTTTCCCTCAGGTGCCTCCACAATTTTTTTACTGCAGTTCTTCTGGCAAAGATATCCACCCCGCCATTTATTCCTGGCAAATTCCCTTTCTGGCTTAAAGGCACAATTCTTATGTCATCTCTTCTGCACAGAACCTTAAAAAAAAATCCAACATTCTGTAAATTCTTATTCTATAGATCTTACCTATGTCATTTTCTCAGTTATAAAATCTGAGTCATATCCCAAGATTAAGCTCGTTCCTTTGTGGGTTTTCAACCATTAAGCATTGAGCACTTATTAGACAGGTGTGTGTGTGTGTGTGCATGTGAGTTTATATTCATAAAAGTTTATAGTCATAGAAACTTACTGGAAACCTAGCATGATCAGATATTATACTATATATTAGGTAGATATCAAGTACACAGCCCCAACTTCAACTCCTAAGACAAATCAAATAGAATGATATTTCAGGGAAATGTAAGCAATAATAGAGATAAGCCCAGGAACTGACTAGGCCCTTGGGGGAAGCTAATCTGGACAAATACCATCAGATGAGAGAAGTCTTGAGTTTGGTTGTCTGAGATACCCAACTAAGAATGACTTTGGTGACTGTCACAGTCCTTTGTTGTCACTGTCCAGCTGAGTAGATCCTATTCCCACACACTCTGCAGGAGCTCAACAAACACTCTGGAACTTAATAAATCAAAGTAGGCTGTGTTAGGATTCTCTATAAGTGCACTAACGTGGCAAGTATTCTTTCTCATTCTTAATTGCTACTTCAGATAGGTAATTAGCTCCCGTTTTTGTCTACAGTTCTGATATTAGCCTAGCCAGCAAATAATGCAAACCCTAAGATAAACCCCATAAGTGTGATTTTCTTGTGCCCTGGTCCTGGTTCTCAGCAGCAGAGAAAACTGGAGAGGAGTTGTTTACTTGGGCACTTGGCGTAGAGCACAGCTGAGCCCACCAGGTCAAGCTCAAAGGTCGCTAAGTCCAGAGTCACCTGCTTTTGTCTTCTTAGCTCTTGTCTTGCTCTTGATAATCTGCTTTCCACCAATCAACCAGTAGAATCTCACCCCCCCACACACACACACCATAGACTTTAAATGAAGTGGTCTCAGAGACAGGGCCTTCCTGGGTGTTCACTGTCTCTCTGACTTCCCTTTGCCCCTGTGAATTGCTGTGTAGCCTCCATTTTGTTTCTTGGGTATAGCAAATGCCTCAACCTCCCTAGCACATCAAGATCTTTCTCCCCATTAGTCTTTCATGCGTGCTATTTGTTTGCCTCGCCAGGAATGTACTGGAGCCTGACAATTGTCTCATCCCTCTGGTCTTGGGTTATTTCCAGGATAAAAGCTGCTCTGATCTTCCCTATATGCTAAGATCTTAACAAATTTGCTCCAGTGCACCCAAGGCTCTTGCTCTGGATATGTTTTTGTTATCACACTACAAGCTTCCTATAGTTGTGGGACCAGAGACAGATGTCTGGTTTTACCTCTGCACTGCTATGATCTGCAAAGGCCTGGGGATGCAGAGGCTCGAGGAGTAGGGGAAGGAAGGCCCCAGTTCCCGAGTAAGGGAAAGGGGAGAAATTATCAAAATGAAGAGGGACTTTTTCTGCTTGCTGCTAGATTTTCAGCTCTGGGACATATAAGCCCCTCAGTAAGTGGTAATTTAATAAACTAATTATGAAGTAAGTAAGGGGGTAACATAAGAATAAATAAGAATACTGTGTCTACTTAAGTCATCTGGTCATTATGCCTTCTTGTATAGTAAGGTCTCAGGGGAACTGACTTCTGAAGAGAATGCAGAACAACAGTTCAAACACAGAGCCTCATTTCCAACTGTTCAATCTGAATTCTGCCTAGCAATGATCAAAGACCCTTAGGAAAGCTAATGAATCTTTTTTTTTATGTCTGTTGTTTTGTGATTAAGTGAACCATCATTAGCTAAGCAAGAAAGTGTTCTTCATTACTTATTAAAACCAAAATATCTGGTAAGCAAAAATCTTTAAAACTGAGAAATCAAACAATATTTATTTCAGTTGTTAATCTCGTTACTATTATGATCCTCTAGGGACTAGGAGTCATTCAGAAAGCATAATATATAATTCAAGCAGAAAATCAGAGATCAAGAGATGGTGCAGTTGTAAGGCACTTGCTGGTTTTCCAGAGGGTCCGGGTTCATTTACCAGCATCAGGCATCACTGTAACTTCAATTCTAGGGGGTCTGATGCTCTCTTGTCTTCCTAGACATCTGTATACATGTGGTCCACATAACCTCACCAAGGCACATACACACATAAATTAAAAATGAATTAATAAACTATTTTTAAAAGTAAAGAAATCACTCTGTCCATCTTCTGTGACCTTGTTAGTTTTCTATCTCCTAAGAAAGGTGTTGCTACTTGTTACGCTCTTGTCTTCTTGAACACATCTTTGAAAAACTGCAACCCTATAGGTGGAACAACAATATGAACTAACCAGTACCCCGGAGCTCTTGTCTCTAGGTGCATATGTATCAAAAGATGGCCTAGTCGGCCATCACTGCAAAGAAAGGCCCATTGGACTTGCAAACTTTATATGCCCCAGTACAGGGGAACCCCAGGGCCAAAAAGGGGGAGTGGGTGGGTAGGGGATTGGGAGGGTGGGTATGGGGGACTTTTGGGATAGCATTGAAAATGTAAACGAGGAAAATACCTAATAAGAAAAATAAATTAAAAAAAAAAGAAAATACAAACAAAAAAAAAATAAGAAAAAATCACAGTGGACCAATGACAAGCGAAAAGAATAGATGACCAGACCTTTTGCTGAGAGGTGACAGTTTATGGTTTCTACTCTGGATCTCTGGTCTACTCTGTCTAAAGGCTCTTAGTATTTATCGCTCAGTGTCTCCTCCAGAATTCTTCTTCAACTCAACTACAAGGATAAGGCCAGTTTTTGTTCTTCATCGGCTTCTTGGATACTAGAACCATAAAATGGAGCCAGATCATTGAGAGAGGCTCCATGTGACAATGTTTGGGAGTATTAGGAGCCCATAGGTAGTAACGTGGAGTTTAGACAATGGTAACCGGAGGTTATTGCCTAATTCACAAAGCATTGACTTTTACGTGAACAGCCTACCAAGAGGTAAGAGAATCTGCCTGAAGTCAAGCCTGAGCAGAGCCTCTTTCTGAGCTTTTATCTCTCAAAGTGGGAACTGGGGACAGCTGGATGATTTCTCAACACTTTTATAAATAATACTCTACTAGGAAACTGAAATAGATCGAGAGTTGTCACTGGCACAGCAAAACCCTGTAACTTGTTTTTGGAGACTGTTACAAGCTGAACTTAAGAACGATGGAGGCAGCTTCCGTCTCTAACAAACACTGATCCAAATGTTTTTCATTGTGGAGACCAGAGATCTGAGAGAGAGAGAGAAACATACAGAGAGAGACAGAGAGATAGAGACAAGGAGAGAGAGAAGAGACAGAGAGATCAATGAGAGAGAAATAAAACAAATGATAAATAAGACCTTTCCCTTTATATAATAAATCAAATATAGGGCCATCATCAATAATAAATATTTATTACTTATAACATTTGAAATGAATGTGAATGTCATTAAAAATAAAAATATTCGTGCAATGGGTTTGGGAACTGAGATGAGCTGCTTAATGAGTGAGGAAACATTGTCCTGGAGGCTGTTACCCAGTCAGGGTTATCGCTGTGCTGGTGGACCTCTGGGCTCCTGTGGGAACAGTTTCAGCCATGTTCTTTCTGGTACTGGCCCTGCCATCCACAGTCTTGATCGCTGTTTTCACCCATTTGGCTTCTGGATCAGCACAAATTTTTAGTCCTCGTTTGGTGACAAAACTATAATGTAAAGAAAAGATAATGTTAGCCATATTGTCCAATGAAAGAGGATTTGTGCATAAATTTGGCAGAAGAAGCCATCTTTCACAACCATCCATGAGCGCCCTCATTCTGCTGTCTGCTTTAGGAAGGAAGACAGATCTTCAGGTGACAGCCAGAGCTTGGTAACTGTAATTCAAATACTGGAGGGAAACTGAACTCTTAGGACCATCTAGTTCCATGTTCCAGCCTTGCTTCCTTCTCCCATCTAGAACGACTCAGCTCTGGGGGAGAATTGGAGATGGTTTATGTGCATCTCTAAGAGTGAAACTCGGTAAGTGTGCATTGGAGAGAGATTTTCCTTCTGCAGACAGGATTCTGGAGGACAGGGGTACCACGTAAGCAAATTCTGAATGTGTTCCTATGAGGTACAGCCACATATAAGGTGTGACACTCTACATAATAAGTATCCTACATTTGTGTGGCTATTTGGGTAAGTCCTAGCCTGGGGTGGCCATCAGAACTGGATGCTATGTTCATCTGTGTTGTATGTAGACTCATAGATTGAGCAAAAGAAGAAAAGGGAGTCCTATTCTTTTCCTTTTCTCAATAATTGTCATTAGGGGGCTGGAGAGATGGCTCAAGAGAGATGACTGTTCTTCCAAAGGTCCTGAGTTCGAATCCCAGCAACTATATGGTGGCTCACAACCATCCATAATGAGATCTGACACCCTCTTCCCATGTGTCTGAAGACAGCTACAGTCTACTTACATATAACAATAAATAAATCTTAAAAAAAAATAATTGTCATTAGCTAGGACAGTAAGAAGACAAGATAAAGAGGATGAGCTACTGACTAAGCTAAGATTTCCTCCACGCTGACCCATTTTCCTAGAGGAGAGGCGCACTTTAGCTTCGAGTAGACACTCACATTACAGCTCTCATGGCTCCCTCCTTGATGGTATAGGTCTTGATTCTTTGAACTGGCAGCCGCTGGGTTTGTAAGCTCACACAGATCCTCTCCTCTAGGACTTCAGTCCCCACACCTAGGGAAGGCAAAGGAAAACACACATAAAGCTTTAACTCAACAAGTGACAGGGTCTGAGCCATTTATTAAATCACTCTAACACATGATCAGAGTATACCACCACTTGCTTCTTTGGGGAAACAATTCATATTGGCACCCGAGTCGCTTGTGCATTATAGATTATGATAAATGGCTGGCTAAGTTAGATCAGTAGTGTTGTTTGAGGAATTTCATAGTAAATGTAACAAGGTGGACAGGCATGGGGGTACTGCTTTAATCCCAACACTGGGGGTCAGAGGCAGATGGCTCTCTAAGAGTTCTGGGCCAGCCTGGCCTACATAGTGAGTTTGGGGCTTGGCGGGACTGTGTAGATGAAACATTGTGTCAAAAACAAATACACAGTAACAAGTTGGTATTGGTCTTGGTATATTTTCATTAAGACAATTATGACAGCAGACTTCCCAGGGACACACTCAACAGCTACTTACTTAGGGTGTCATTTTTGTGTCCCAAATGTCAAAGGCACTGATTCAGATGGGCACTGGCCCTGTTTTATGGGGTACATGCCACAGTGAGGGAGCCAGGAAAGTAGAGAAGCACAAATCATTTCAGATACTAACTGTGCTGTGAATTAGGTAAAAAATTGCCATGGTGCAGAGTGAACCGGGGAAGCTAACATTCAAGGCAGAATACAGTTCACATCTGACTGAACAAATAGATATGTTCCCATTTTATAAGGCAGATATGAAACGCAGTATGGAAGGGTTTCCTCAGGATTTCTTCTCAGAGGGATGGACCAAGACGGCCAGTTAAGTTCTTAAGTTCATAACTCCACTTTCCATTGCACAAGGAAAGATCATAGGAGAGCCCACGAGACTTAGGAATTGGTTAAAACCCAAATAAGCAAAGTATCTACGTGTTAATGCCCTCCCTAGCTGGAGCTGCTGCTATGTGCTTCACAGTTGCAGAAGGATCTCAAGTCATCATTGATAACAATCAAGGATGAACTCTGCTGTTGCCGCCACAGGAAGCCATTTGTCCATGATGAGCAACTAGAGACTGTTTGCTTGCGCCGCTTTTCTTACGGCTCCTCTCCTTCATTCTCAACGCCAACCTGAACATTCTTTACCCAGCCAATATCATCCTATGCTGAACTACTCTGGACTCAATAGAAAAAGGAATTCTGGTCTCTTTCCGGTTTCCATCACTATTAAGAACGGTATTTCTATGTGTCAAGTGCACACGGCTGCCCAATAGGGCAAACTTGCTGTTTCTCAGCAATGTTAGGTGGTCCATTTGCAGAATTAAGTCAAAGCAAATTTACTTTTGTCCCATTTGGCATACACTAAAAACCACCAAAGCTTTCCAAACCTCCTTCGAGTAGAAAACTTGCAAAACTGAGAGCAAGACCACCCTTCCCCCAGTTCTCACAGACCACCTCCAGGCCTGCCATATCCTGAGTCTAGCCGGCCAGGACACCTGTCAACTCAAAATGCCATTCCTTTAGCAGCATGTAACCTAACAGAATATCCTTGAAGGTTTTTTCTTTGTCAATATTCCTGCTTTCACCCAATGTCAAGGATTTCCAGCCTGTTTCCTTTACTCCCTTTATGCCCATGTAGAATCTCTGATAAAGTTATAATATTATAGTCTAAGTGTGCAGAACAGAATACAAATAGATCTGTAAGTCAACTCCAGCCAGTAGGAAAAGGTGACCTTTTAGGAAACATCAGCCGAACAATGAGCTCAGCGCTTTTGTGTCTTACCTGGGAATATCTTTCAGGTTTGTCATTTGTCAATGTGAATTATCTGTTACTCTCAGTATCAAAGGCTGTCTTACAAACTCAAGAACTCTATCATAAGTTATAATATTCTCAACAATATTGGCAGACTCCTCTATTTAGTTGAGAATAATATTGGTTTTCTTGATATGAAGTTATGAACTTCTGGTCACCTTTTTCTTGTCTTTTGCAAGTAGAAAGCATTGATTTGCTTCTGAACATATGCCTTTGAGCGCATTCCCCGCTGTGAAGAAACTCTAAGAGTCTGATAATTTATCAAATCAATTTTAAGTAAACGAAAGCAAGACTCATTTGCAATCATTGCCAGAATTAATAAAAATATCATTCTAAGGATATTTAATGTGCTTAAGTAATCATCAGTTTAAAAAAATCAGATTATCCCATTTTAATTTCAGCTCACAGTGTTGAGATATATAGACAGGATATAATATTCAACTTTAAATAAATAAACATGAGTCCAAACTATCTGAGTTGAAATTAGCACTTCCCATTCTGTATATGAAGTATGAGGCTTACCTGGAGAAAGCAGTTATTCTAATCAAAACCCAAGTCAAACCTAGCATATGAGCCCACCTCTTCTTTATCCCATTAATATCTGCTCAGCTTACCTTCCACAACCCATGGGGTGAGGCAGCAGACTCCCAGGAAAGTCAGGAGGAGAGGTCTCATGGCTGAGGTCTCGCTGAGCTGTGCAGGAAGAATGTGGAGCAGACTCCCCAGGAGCCCCTTTTATTAGCCTCAATGGTCAGCACACTTCCTGGGTTGCGAGGGGCTTTCGGGGTGGGTGTGGAATCACGGAAAGTCTTTGCAATGATGATGATATTTTCTTTCTCTCTCTCTCTTTTTTTTTTTTAAATTTAAACCCAAGTTCCTTTGCCTTGTTCACACCAACATGAGACCTTGTGGCCTTTTCTTCTCCCTGTGTGGTTAATGTGTCAGTGAAACTAAATGTGTGCATGAGATGAAGTGTAGTTGTCTTTTTTTTTTTTTTTTTTTTTTTTTTTTTTTTTTACAGTTGTGAGGCTAAGGTCGGATCTTCCATCCTGAAGCCAGTCCGTGTCATGGCTCAGTGTGATAACTGGGCAACGGAAATGAGGTGGTGTGGTCACGGTGGTCCATCCCACCTGCTGCCTGGGACTGAAGGCGTCAACAACCACAAATCAGCCCCCGGTGGCCCTGCCTGACTCCACAGGAAAGCAAAGAGCTCACTGCTGTTCTGGCTTCTCCTTCTTCATCTCCTCCTTCCTTAGCCTTGCTCAGGTTGCACCCATTTCTTCAACAGGAGGAGGAACAACAGCATGTCTCTATGCATGCTTGCTGTTTGGGGGAAACAGAAATACACAGGTCTGGTTAAGCTTATTGAAAAGCTGTTCTACAATCTTATCTTAGAAAAAAAAAAAAAAAAAAGAGTTCCATCCCCAGCACCTGCATCTGTGCACTTCACAGTCACTTATCACTCCTGCTCCAGGGAATCTGATGGCCTCCTCTGATCTCCATGAGCACCTGACTACAGGCTCAGGTAGACTCAAATACATACAAGTAAATAAATAAAATAAAAGTTCCAGAAATCTCCCTTCTAAGGGTGTTCATGTACACAATCATGATCATGACAATTGCTGTTTCAGCAAATTAAAAAGTTAAATAGCTGCTCCTGTTTCTTCTGTCTTTGCTCTTGTACTTTGAGTAAGCTTACATGCATTAAATAGCCTCCTCTGCTACTACGACACAGATACAGCTACAAGGTTATTTTTTTCAATAGTATAATCTGGCCTGATTCCATTAATAATTTGGAAGATGGATAGTGGGAGAAGGCATACTGCTGTGCTTGTAGCTCTTGCTACCTTTATATAATCTTCCCAAAATATAGTTTTCATTTGCAATGTCTCCAACAGAGTTTAAGTATATCGATTATACCAACCTTTCTGATATTCCATTTTAGTTTTGTTTCTTAGTTTATATAGTTATCAATAAAGTATGTTTACTGATACTCTATATTCTATAAGATTTTTCATTAATATTAGAGATATAAAATAAATTTATATTTCCATGAGGATCATAAATTAATCTCTAAAAAATTTTGATTAATGCCAGTTAAGCCAAGCAGACTTCACCTGCACTCTCAGAATGTATTTTAAGCTCTTTCTACAACTGTACCACTTAAACCTTGAACACATTTGCTATTCAAATGACTGTTCCTGCCTCATATGGACTAATCAGTGTGTTGTCCCGATTCTAAAATACAAATATGACATCTTAGACTAGCTCGAGAAAGTCTTGGGCACTGTTAATAGGAATGCTGGTTAGTATAACCCTTATAGAGAACTGTATGGAGCCCTCAGAAAACTTAAAACTATTGAGCCGAGTGGTGTGGTAAATACCTTTAATCCTAGCATCTGGAGGCAGGTGGATCTCTGAGTATGAGTTCAGCCTGGTCTACAGAGAGAGTTCTAGGACAGCCAGGGCTACAGAAAGAAATCCTGTCTCACAAAAATAAAATAAATAGATAAATAGATAAATAAATAAATAAATAAATAAATAAATAAATAAATAAATAAATAAGCAAACTACTGTATAACCAATATGGAGAATGGGGTGGCAGGGCTCAGGAAACCTAAAAAATAAAACTGCCATGTGATCCTGCAATCCCACCTCTCTCAAAAGAACGAAAAACAGGGTTGTAGGAGGATCTGCACTTCAACATTTCTTTTGGCATTATCAGCAATAACTGCTCCTATAGAAAGAGAGAGTAGAGTGATGGTCAACAAGTGCTGAGAGAGACAGGGGTGGCACTCGTCACAGGACACTCATTGTCAGTTGACAGAAGAAATAATTGCAGGCAATCTTGTACAATGCTATGAGTACAGTAACAATATCATGCATTCTTTAATAAGAGGGAATATAAAATGTTCTAGCTTAAAAGTAACCGTGTGGAGCCGGAGGACAGTGACCTGCCCTGCAGGGAGCGCCATCTTGGCTCTGGGACTCCGCTGAACTTAGTCTGTACAGGTTAGAGTGAGGACCACAGAGGCAGACAGCTTCTGGGACAGGCGGGAGCCACAGAGCCGCTGAGGCAGCACCCTTTTGGGGCCGCAGACATCCAGCACCCTCCCAGCTGGAGGACAGTGACCTGCCCTGCAGGGAGCACCATCTTGGCTCCGGGACTCCGCCGAACTTAGTCTGTACAGGTCAGAGTGAGGACCACAGAGGCAGACAGCTTCTGGGACAGGCGGGAGCCACAGAGCCGCTGAGGCAGCACCCTTTTGGGGCCACAGACATCCGGCACCCTCCTAGCTGGAAGACAGTGGTCTGCCCTGCACAGGAGCCCTCTGCCTCAGGAGCAGGGAGCACATCTTGGATCCAGGACTCCACTGAACTTAGGAACTTAGTCTGCACAGCTGAGAGTGTGCACCACAGAAGCCTACAGCTTCTGTGACCTGCCAAAGCAACACAGCATCTGGGAAAGGTCCTGTTTTCCGCCTTCTTCTTCGGCCAGGAGGAGGTCCAAACGCCAGATATCTGTACACCTTCCCTTTAAGAGGAAAGCTTGTCAGCAGGGAGTGCTCTAACCACTGAAACTCAGAGGAGAGAGCCTGTCTCCCAGGTCTGCTGACAGAGGATACTCAGAATCACCAGAAGAACAACCTCTGAACAGAGACAACTATAACAACTCCAGAGATTACCAGATGGCGAGAGGTAAAGGTAAGAATCTTACTAACAGACCAAGACCACTCACCATCATCAGGACCCAGCACTCCCACTTTGCCCAGACCAGGGCACCCCAACACACCTGAAAAACTAGACCTGGATTTAAAAGCATATCTCATGATGATGGTAGAGGACATCAAGAAGGACTTTAAAAAACTACAGGAGAACATGGCTAAAGAGTTACAAGTCCTTAAAGAAAAACAGGAAAACACAACCAAACTGGTAGAAGTCCTTAAAGAGAAACATGAAAACACATCCAATCAGATGATGGAAATGAACAAAACCATACTAGACCTAAAAAGGGAAGTAGACACAATAAAGAAAACCCAAAATGAGGCAACACTGGAGATAGAAACCCTAGGAAAGAAATCTGGAACCATAGATGCAAGCATCAGCAACAGAATACAAGAGATGGAAGAGAGAATCTCAGGTGCAGAAGATTCCATACAGAACATCGGCACAACAATCAAGGAAAATGGAAAATGCAAAAAGATCCTAACTCAAAACATCCAGGAAATACAGGACACAATGAGAAGACCAAACCTACGGATAATAGGAGTGGATGAGAATGAAGATTTTCAACTCAAAGGACCAGCAAACATCTTCAACAAAATTATAGAAGAAAACTTCCCAAATCTAAAGAAAGAGATGCCCATGAACATACAAGAAGCCTACAGAACTCCAAATAGGCTGGACCAGAAAAGAAATACCTCCCGACACATAATAATCAGAACAACAAATGCACTAAATAAAGATAGAATACTAAAAGCAGTAAGAGAAAAAGGCCAAGTAACATATAAAGGCAAGCCTATCAGAATTACACCAGATTTTTCACCAGAGACTATGAAAGCCAGAAGGTCCTGGACAGATGTTATACAGACACTAAAAGAACACAAATTCCAGCCCAGGCTACTATACCCAGCCAAACTCTCAATTAACATAGATGGAGAAACCAAAGTATTCCACGACAAAACCAAATTCACACATTATCTCTCCACGAATCCAGCCCTTCAAAGGATAATAACAGAAAAAAACCAATACAAGGACAGGAACCACACCCTAGAAACAACAAGAAGGTAATCCCTCAACAAACCTAAAAGAAGACAGCCACAAGAACAGAATGCCAACTTTAACAACAAAAATAACAGGAAACAACAATTACTTTTCCTTAATATCTCTTAATATCAATGGACTCAACTCCCCGATAAAAAGACATAGACTAACAAACTGGCTACACAAACAAGACCCAACATTTTGCTGCTTACAAGAAACTCATCTCAGAGAAAAAGATAGACACTACCTCAGAATGAAAGGCTGGAAAACAATTTTCCAAGCAAATGGTCTGAAGAAACAAGCTGGAGTAGCCATTCTAATATCAGATAAAATTGACTTCCAACCCAAAGTCATCAAAAAAGACAGGGAGGGGCACTTCATACTCATCAAAGGTAAAATCCTCCAAGAGGAACTATCAATCCTGAATATCTATGCTCCAAATACAAAGGCAGCCTCATTCATTAAAGAAACTTTAGTAAATCTCAAAGCACACATTGCACCTCATACAATAATAGTGGGAGACTTCAACACACCACTTTCACCAATGGACAGATCATGGAAACAGAAACTAAACAGGGACACAGTGAAACTAACAGAAGTTATGGATCAAATGGATCTGGCAGATATCTACAGAACATTTTACCCTAAAACAAAAGGATACACCTTGTTCTCAGCACCTCATGGTACCTTCTCCAAAATTGACCACGTAATTGGGCACAAAACAGGACTCAACAGATACAAAAACATTGAAATTGTCCCATGCATCCTATCAGATCACCATGGACTAAGGCTGATCATCAATAACAAAATAAATAATAGAAACCCAACATTCACGTGGAAACTGAACAACACTCTTCTCAATGATACCTTGGTCAAGGAAGGAATAAAGAAAGAAATCAAGGACTTTTTAGAGTTCAATGAAAATGAAGCCACAACATACCCAAACTTATGGGACGCAATGAAAGCATTTCTAAGAGGAAAACTCATAGCTCTGAGTGCCTCCAAAAAGAAACTAGAAAGAGCACACATTAGCAGCTTGACAACACACCTAAAAGCACTAGAACAAAAGGAAGCAAATTCACCCAAGAGGAGTAGACGGCAGGAAATAATCAAACTCAGGGGTGAAATCAATCAAGTGGAAACAGGAAGAACTATTCAAAGAATCAACCAATCAAGGAGCTGGTTCTTTGAGAAAATCAACAAGATAGATAAACCCTTAGCCAGACTAACTAGAGGGCACAGGGAAAGTATTCTAATTAACAAAATCAGAAATGAAAAAGGAGACATAACAACAGGTCCTGAAGACATCCAAAACACCATCAGATCCTTCTACCAAAGGCTATACTCAACAAAACTGGAGAACCTGGATGAAATGGAGAAGTTCCTAGACAGATACCAGGTACCAAAGTTGAACCAAGATCAGGTTAATGATCTAAACAACCCTATATCCCCCAAAGAAATAGAAGGAGTCATTAATAGTCTCCCAACCAAAAAAAGCCCAGGACCAGATGGGTTTAGTGCAGAGTTCTATCAGACCTTCAAAGAAGATCTAATCCCAGTTCTTCACAAACTATTCCACAAAATAGAAACAGAAGGTACTCTACCCAACTCATTCTATGAAGCCACAATTACTCTGATACCTAAACCACAAAAAGACCCAACAAAGATAGAAAACTTCAGACCAATATCCCTTATGAATATTGATGCAAAAATCCTCAATAAAGTTCTTGCTAACCGAATCCAAGAACACATCAAAACAATCATCCATCCTGACCAAGTAGGTTTCATCCCAGGGATGCAGGGATGGTTCAATATACGGAAATCCATCAACGTAATCCAGTATATAAACAAACTCAAAGACAAAAACCACATGGTCATCTCGTTAGATGCGGAAAAAGCATTTGACAAGATCCAACACCCATTCATGATAAAAGTCTTGGAAAGATCAGGAATTCAAGGCCCATACCTAAACATGATAAAAGCAATATACAGCAAACCAGTAGCCAACATCAAAGTAAATGGTGAGAAGCTTGAAGCAATCCCTCTAAAATCAGGGACTAGACAAGGCTGTCCACTTTCTCCATACCTATTCAACATAGTACTTGAAGTCCTAGCCAGAGCAATTCGACAACAAAAGGAGATCAAATGGATACAAATTGGAAAAGATGAAGTCAAAATATCACTTTTTGCAGATGATATGATAGTATATATAAGTGACCCTAAAAATTCCACCAGAGAACTCCTAAACCTGATAAACAGCTTCGGTGAAGTAGCTGGATATAAAATTAACTCAAACAAATCAATGGCCTTTCTCTACACAAAGAATAAACAGGCTGAGAAAGAAATTAGGGAAACAACACCCTTCTCAATAGTCACAAATAATATAAAATATCTTGGCGTGACTCTAACTAAGGAAGTGAAAGATCTGTATAATAAGAACTTCAAGCCTCTGAAGAAAGAAATTCTAGAAGATCTCAGAAGATGGAAAGATCTTCCATGCTCATGGATTGGCAGGATCAACATTGTAAAAATGGCTATCTTGCCAAAAGCAATCTACAGATTCAATGCAATCCCCATCAAAATTCCAACTCAATTCTTCAACGAATTAGAAAGTGCAATCTGCAAATTCATCTGGAATAACAAAAAACCTAGGATAGCAAAAACTCTTCTCAAGGATAAAAGAACCTCTGGTGGAATCACCATGCCAGACCTAAAGCTTTACTACAGAGCAATTGTGATAAAAACTGCATGGTACTGGTATAGTGACAGACAAATAGACCAATGGAATAGAATTGAAGACCCAGAAATGAACCCACACACCTACGGTCACTTGATCTTCGACAAGGGAGCTAAAAACATCCAGTGGAAGAAAGACAGCATTTTCAACAAATGGTGCTGGCACAACTGGTTGTTATCATGTAGAAGAATGAGAATCGATCCATTCCTATCTCCTTGTACTAAGGTCAAGTCTAAGTGGATCAAGGAACTTCACATAAAACCAGAGACACTGAAACTTATAGAGGAGAAAGTGGGGAAAAGCCTTGAAGATATGGGCACAGGGGAAAAATTCTTGAATAGAACAGCAATGGCTTGTGCTGTAAGATCGAGAATTGACAAGTGGGACCTCATGAAACTGCAAAGCTTCTGCAAGGCAAAAGACACCATCAATAAGACAAAAAAAAAACACCAACAGATTGGGAAAGGATCTTTACCTATCCTAAATCAGATAAGGGTCTAATATCCAATATATATAAGGAACTCAAGAAGGTGGACTCCAGAAAGTCAAATAACCCCATTAAAAAATGGGGCTCAGAATTGAACAAAGAATTCTCACCTGAAGAATACCAAATGGCAGAGAAGCACCTGAAAAAATGTTCAACATCCTTAATCATCAGGGAAATGCAAATCAAAACAACCCTGAGATTCCCCCTCACACCAGTCAGAATGGCTAAGATCAAAAATTCAGGTGACAGCAGATGCTGGCGGGGATGTGGAGAAAGAGGAACACTCCTCCATTGTTGTTGGGATTGCAAGCTTGTACAACCACTCTGGAAATCAGTCTGGCAGTTCCTCAGAAAATTGGACATAGTACTACCGGAGGATCCAGCAATACCTCTTCTGGGCATATATCCAGAAGATGTCCCAACCGGTAAGAAGGACACATGCTCCACTATGTTCATAGCAGCCCTATTTATAATAGCCAGAAGCTGGAAAGAACCCAGATGTCCCTCAACAGAGGAATGGATACAGAAATTATGGTACATTTACACAATGGAGTACTACTCAGCTATTAAAAAGAATGAATTTATGAAATTCCTAGCCAAATGGATGGACCTGGAGAGCATCATCTTGAGTGAGGTAACACAATCACAAAGGAACTCACACAATATGTATTCACTGATAAGTGGATATTAGCCCAGAAACTTAGGATACCCAAGATATAAGATACAATTTGCTAAACGCATGAAACTCAAGAAGAATGAAGACCAAAATGTGGACACTGTGCCCCTTCTTAGAATTGGGAACAAAACACCCAGGGAAGGAGTTACAGAGACAAAGTTCGGAGCTGTGATGAAAGGATGGACCATCTAGAGACTGCCGTATCCAGGGATCCATCCCATAATCAGCTTCTAAACGCTGACACCATTGCATACACTAGCAAGGTTTTGCTGAAAGGACCCAAAGATAGCTGTCTCTTGTGAGACGATGCCGGGGCCTAGCAAACACAGGAGTGGATGCTCACAGCTATTGGATGGATCACAGGGCTCCTAATGGAGAAGCTAGAGAAAGTACCCAAGGAGCTAAAGGGATCTGCAACCCTATAGTTGGAACAACATGATGAACTAACCAGTACCCCCGAGCTCTTGTCTCTAGCTGCATATGTATCGAAAGATGGCCTAGTCGGCCATCACTGGAAAGAGAGGCCCATTGGACCTGCAAACTTTATATGCCCCAATATAGGGGAATGCCAGGGCCAAAAGAATGGGAATGGGAGGGTAGGGAAGTGGGGGGCGGTATGGGGGACTTTTGGGATAGCATTGGAAATGTAATTGAGGAAAATATGTAATAAAAAAAAACAGTGAAAAAAAGGAAAAAAAAAAAAGAAATGTAAAAGGATTCTAGTCATTATGGAAAATCATTCATGGAGCAAGACCTAGAGACCAGTAGAGATACATTACAGGAGCTAAAATCTGAATTATATAGAATCAAGACAGGGTCAGCAGGATTCACCGAATTAACATCCTGGGTCATGGAAGCAGGTCATGTTAGGTTTCTCACTGTGACTAGTAGTAGACACTTTCCATAATTTCCCATTAAAAAGTGAAAATGAAAAGTCCAAAAAAAAAAAAAAAAAAGTAACCGTGTGAGGTAATACCTAATACATATCTTAGTTAACCGATGCAGTCAGTTCATAAGAAGGGAAATAGACTTCAAAACCATGTTGCATATGACAAATACATATAACTATGATTCTAATTTTAAAACACAAATTAAAAAGCATATAAAAATGGAAACAAAGTACAGAAATCATTGTGTAGCCTTACATGTTTTTAATAAATATAGACAATGTCATTGATGGCTGACCTTTTCCTTAATATATCAAGATGGAATTTCTTAAGTTCTCAGTGTGATCTTTCACTTTGTGTTGGCCAAATCATGTGGCAGACAGAGAAACAAGGCAAGAGTCACCTATGGCAAGCGAGCATCAAAGTTAAGAAGCATCTTATCGGTAACAATTATGAAAATGGAAACCAAGGTGACCGTGGAACGCCCATATTTTCCTAGGCAAGTGATAAAAATTGGTAAGTCTGATACTGATACTATGATGCCAAAGATACAAAGTGTCAGATCACTTACAGTGTTAGAAATTGATACACATTTCCATAACACACTGGGAAGAAAAGAAACTGATATACTAGTTGAAGATAAATTCACCATTGTCTTACAAAGCCAAAAAATATTTATGTGTTGCAAGATACAGAAACTCTGCTTCTAGTTCCAAACTTGAAACACACCAAAATATCGTTGAGTCTTCAAGTGCTCTAATTGAAAATACATTAATCAGTGGTACATTGTGCAATATAATTAATTGAATGTAATAAATAAGGTCACACATAGGCCCCTGTTGATGATGTACATAGATTTGTATAATTTGGATTAGCCTGAAATAAAAATAAATGCAAATACCCCTAATCAGTTGTCTGCCTTGGAGGCTCTCCCACAAAAAGTGGCTCAGGACGCTAGGCTACTTCTACTCTTAACTAATGGCATCTCTTGCTGCCTGAAAGGACAAAACAGCATAGAAACACAATATCTTAACCACCAGGAAGTGACGTGTATTGTTTGGTTGAATTTCATTAGTGAGAAGCCCTGACCTGGTGCCATCTTTTAAGGACAGAAGGGAGAGATGGATAATATAGGTATGGGGATAGCTGGGAAATGCAATCAAGATTTGTGTCCAGAACAAAGAGCAAATAAAGTCTGCCATTCCTGCCAAAACTGCTTATTATGACTAACAGCTACTTAAATCTTATTTTTTTAAAGGAAAATGAAAGGACAATGACTGAGGTATTTTCTTTGAAGCATATTCCTATGCCTTAGCTCTTAAGTCATAGTTAGTTTCACCCCTAAAAAATTAGGTTATGTCTTTTCTGATAAATGTAGTATGATTACTATGAAGAAAGGTTAGACCCTATAGAAATTGGTGTGTATTGGTGTGTATTGGTGTGTGTGTGTGTGTGTGTGTGTGTGTGTGTGTGTGTGTGTGTGTGTGTAAGTGACTGCAGAGGCCATGTATCAGATTCCCTGAAGCTGGAATTACGAATGGTGTGAACGACCAAACCTGGGTACTGGGAATCAACTCAGGACTTTTGAAAGGGCCACTAGTACTCTAAACCACTGAACTATCCTCCCATCCCGTAGAAAAGTTGTTTTGGGTGTTTTGTTTTGTTTTGTTTTGTTTTGTTTTTAAGTACTACTGGTCAAAACCCCCTTACCGAGTTGTAACCCCTTGATCACTATGGATAGACCTTCCTTTCTCTTAGGTAAGTATGCCCAATGTATACATGTACCATTCTACGCTCTCTCTACAACATTCAATGACTCTAGATTTCTTATATCATATGTAAGGGCCATACAGTGTGTGGAACTTTTTGGTAAACCCTAAAGGGTATTAGCCAGTTTCATTCTTCAAGAAATATGATGCATTAAGTTGAATTCTTCTCTACATTTTATAGATAAGAAGCTGTAGCTTGTAGGAGTTGAGAGGTTAAGTCACCCACTTGCTCTTGACAAGCTCAAGGGGATAAAGGAGGGAAGATTCGACCCCACGATTGCCAGACTCCAGTGCCAAGCTACTAAGTCATACTGTATTCTCAGGTAACCTTGGACACAGTGCAGGCATGCCCTTTTGAAGGGTCTTCCCATTGTTCCTTCTTAACCCACAACCACACATCAACTAGAATGCATGAGTTTTAAAGCTTTCTGTGCTTATCATGAAAGATCTCCTTAGTATTCCTCCTGGAAATTTGCTTAAGTCTCCCTTTAATCTGAGATAGGCTTCTGTGGAAAGGTTAAATGTTGTAAAAGTAACATTGCCCGGAAGACGGCTGTCAATGCTCAAGGCTTCTCTACTGATCTATAGAGACAAATCTGTGATATGAAAGCCCTCTCCCCTCAGGACTCAGGGAACCCCATAGAACTGAAGACAGAAAGAGTGTAAGAGCCAAACAGGATAGAGGACCCCAAGAAAACAAGGCCTTCTAAATCAACATGATCAAAGCTCATGTGAATTCACGGAGACTGAGGCAGCGTGCACAGGGCCTGCGCAGGTCTGCATCATGTCTTCTGCATAATATTATGGCTTCCAGCTTAGCATTTCTCTGGGGTTCCTGAATGTGTGAATTCTCTAATCCTTGGGCTTTTCTCTTGGGTTACTTTCCTTCTGTTTGTTTGTCTCGTCCTAGTCCAATGTGTTAGATTTGTTTTACCTTATTTTATTTTATTATTATCCCTTCAAAAAATAAAATCAATTTATATATTCTGACATTATCATGAAACTCGGGCTTTATGTTTAGGTAAAATAGTGTTTAATTCATACCCTTACTGTAATCAGTTATAACAGGATCTGATTCTCTAATCCTTACCAATACAGGATTTCAATAAATCGATTTAGTCATTGCAAACAAATATGTAATAGATAATAGATAATTCCTCATTGCTGGTCGATCTTAGCTGTTCCAACTGTAAAGGTAGTAATCATTTGTGAATATCTTATGAACTCTTCTCCTTACTGTTTATCCATTTCTCTTTATTTCTTTAGGTGAGTGCTTTCATCACAACTATGCTTCTATTGAATTTCAATTGACAGCATGCTAGGAATTCATAAAGAGTTAAGGTCCTATGCATATACCCTGTTTGCAGTGGGAAACTCATACATTGCCAACAAAATTCAATGAATGTTTTAACTGAAAAGATCATCCTTAAGCACATGGACACATTTCCCCTGTGTCTTGCCTGA
The DNA here is from genome assembly GCF_978045245.1 of Mus caroli. NCBI lineage: Eukaryota > Metazoa > Chordata > Mammalia > Rodentia > Muridae > Mus > Mus caroli. The sequence goes on from NW_028227256.1 coordinate 162,643,681, forward strand.
GATCTAGAGTAGGAATTTTTATTAAAGAGAAATCTCTGACATCTGGAGGAAAGAGGTCCTCAAATCTCTGGGGCACAGAGCACTTTGTTTACTCAAAGCTTCTCTACACTCAGTCCCTTGTTAAGAAGGTGACTAATCATGGAGATAGCTCACTGAAAATGGAGAAAAAATGAAAAAGTCTAGGCGATGGCTACCGGTAAAGTTCTACCACACATGGACGTTAAGGAATCCTTCAACCTCTGGGGTTTCAGTGATGTAGTAATCCCATCTTTATATTACAAACTGAGTTTGTCAACATCATGGAATAATTTGGAGTGTTTTTGTATTGTGAATGTATGATGCATAGAACTATATATTAAAGACCCGGAAGTCCTATAGCAAACTATGGCCAGCCTAGCATTTCCTAAAGTCTATCGACTACAACAGCCACTCATGGGAGATGTCAACTAGAAACACATTCATAACACTTATCAGTAGCATGGACTCTGTCTCCTAAAGTCACACTTAAATTTCACATCATGAGTGGATCACTAAACACAGTAGTGATGTCCAGACTACGGCCTGCCCTGCAGCAAGAGAAACTTGAGAGAACTAGGTGGTGATTGCAGCACAGGTGGAGGCAAGAACTTGATATGCATCAGAAGTCGGTTGGATTTTATATGTATCTGTAGAATTTCACAGACTGAGAACAAATCCTACTTTTGTTACAGTTTCCCATGATGGTGGTGGTGATGGTGGCAGTGATGGTGATGATGATGTTATGACTTTGCAATACCAGGTGACATCTAATTGCCTTTCTTGTGTTTCTCAGGGTTTGGCAAAATTCCTAATCTTACTCTGTAACCAGAGGAGCTGCTTGTTCCAGAAACTGTCAAGAGTAAGTGAGCTAAACTGACTTAACAGTCTGATTTCCTTCCTTTTAATTGTACCTGTGATGTTGTGAAAAGAGAAATAATGTTTCTCCAAAGAAATGGAAAGTTTCATAGGAAAAAAAAAATCACTGATGGTCAACCATGTAAAATTATATTGACTAATTTGGATTTGTTTAAATTATAGAATTGCAGTGACATTTTTATGTCACTATGTTAGACATGCCTGTAACCAACAGATACTAACTGCAGTGAGTTCATAGGACAAACATAGCACAAGTAGCAGCCTCCTCCTAATGTTTTTTGTAAAGCAGATTTCATTAGAACCAAGTAGTGCACAGTTGATTACATATCTGCTCTGGATGCCCATGCATTACAATGGTAGTGTTGAGTAATCGCCTGGTCCTTGAAGCCAAAACTATTTTGGACATCTAGTTCCTTACCAAAAATGAAAAAGTTTTCTAACTTATGCTGATTTGTATTTATTATTATATCCAGCTACTTTTAACAAGATTTTAACTCTGTGAAATGTATAGAAAGAAGGAAGGGGGTAAGGAAAATCGAGAGGGCATTCACAGCTGAGTTCTCTGAAAGTTCGTGGCTGGGCTGGGAGGGTGATTGGGAGATTCAAGTGAGAGCCAGGACTCACATTTCAAGCCTTTAATTAGCTCTCACTTATCTGTATATTTATTCCCACTCATTTGCTTGAAATTATCAAATATTTGTGATATTAACATGCAAGCCACTAGCTCATTGGATGGGTTCCCATTCAGCTTGATTTCTTAATAGAAAGATACACGGCCCCCAAAAATACCATGTAAGTTTCTGGAGTGCCTCATGGTTATAAAGATATCCAAACAATGTTCTGCCTTGTATAGGCAAGAATTATCAGCCCCAGGAACCATCAAGTTCTGGAGAACAGAGGAAACACTGTATCCACCACCACCCAGAAACTGCCTAAAGCATCATTGGTTACATTGTCTGTTGTTCACAGGTCACTAGAGAGTCTGGACAGAAATGCTGACAAATATAATCAATGTAACTGTCTCTGGGGAAAATTAGGTTTGGAGGAAGAAAGACAGCTTGTCTCTATCTTGTCAAGCCAACCAACCATGTGTCAAGAAATTAATATTAAGCAGACAAGCAGGGTTTCTTTTAGATTTCCTTATTTATTCTTCATAACATGTATATGTCTGTGTCTATATACATGTGTACAGGTGCTCATAGAAGCCAGAAGTATAAGCCTCCCCTGAACCTGGAGTTACACAGTCTGTAGCCACCACATATAGCTGCTTGGAAAGGGTCCTTCGAAAATGCAGCATGCATGCTTAACAACTTAGCCAGCCTCTAAATTTTCATTGTCTAACATATAAAATGCCACAGACACAAAATCTACTGTGGAACATTACTAATGGCATTTCTAGATTTCCTAATCTGGGTATCAAACAGATTCAGTCTGTCTGTGACAAAGCACACCAGGCAGGACCTGATTATTGGTTAATGCCACAGTGTGCTCAATACCCTTCTTTGCTTGAGAAGCTGTGCAGTCTCATGACTCCTAAGTTGTGAAACCAGAGGTCTGCATCCTTCTGGCTCAGCCATCAAAATTGGTAGCCAGAAGAGAATCAAAACCGTCCAACTCCACAGCCATCACAGTTAGGAACAGAGCATGCAAGATGTCTCATTTCTAGGACGGGCTCAATAAACAACAGGGATTAAAACCAAAAGACAGACACTGAAGCCATTAGATTTGAAACTGAAACATCAGCGGCAAGGGACTGATGTGTGGCTGTCATTGGAAGTTATGGTTTTATTTTATTGAATAATCATGGTTGACAGTTTGATCTCAGCCAGCACTGTGATTTTCTAACTCCCCGTACATGATTTCCTTCTCATATCTGAAATACCAGGAGGACTTGCGTGTCACTCACTGGACACCTTTGACCCCAAGCTTGGGGACATTTCCATCTTCCCAGTGAAAGGATCAGTCACAAAGACAGGATTTTTCGACAGTAGAATAATGAGGCCATGAAATATCGTGAATTACCCAACTTTCAGATTAATTAAATGACCTTCCTCTATATTTGTATAAAATTTCAGAATTTTCACTAGAATATAATAAAGGTATTAAATAATAATGGCAGATGTTTTCTTAGTTGCCCCCAGGCCAATAACTTGTTACATAGAGCCTAGGATTCTGAGAGCGCATACATTAACTTAAAGGGTACATGATATTGGAATGAATCTGAATGGGAACCCGAGATAATCCAGTCCGAAGCCCACCCTCCCAGGGCCTCAGGCAACTGTAGTCCCTGTGCCATTCCTAAGGTTGCTCATCTACTTGGTTGTCATTTGTAGATTTTACCATCATGTCTGACAGTTTTATCCTAAGTTTGGTATATGTTTTTTGTTCTCTCTATGTATAAGTTTGAAGACTATGAGAAGCAAGACATTGTTCATTACAAATCCTCACATTCTTCATGTGTAGGAATACAGTAAAGATTGACTGAGTAAATGCAAGTGAACCGATTTTCCTGTCATTTTCTCCTTTCTCCTAAGAACTGATGCAGGCGCACCACCACCATCATTCATACTGTGCGGTTTAACTTGCTGATAATTTACACACATATTTTCCAAGCACAACCAGCGACAAGGGGAGATGGGAAAAGAGCATACGAGCAGCCATAGACCTTGACGTTATCCAGCTAAGTCACTGTCCTTAATAAATGGGTAAACAGAGCAGAGTTATGGGCAATACCCTGACGCAGAGGTCTATCCGGGCACATCCATCAGCAGGGCTCAGTGCAAATCAGGAAACCAACCACTGCCGCCAAACATCTCCAGGAGACAAGAAGACTGAAGCCTCTGTTCTGCCTTCCCAGCCACAGAAGACAGCACCAGCTCTTGAAAGGCTCGAAGTAAGAGCTCGATGAACACGGATCATCTATTTATTTACCACATTCCCTTAGGGTCCAAGACAGGGTAAGCTCCCTAGAAGACTGCTTGTTCGGCATGCACAAAGTCTTAGATTTGATCTCTACAAAAATATTAAACAGAATTAAATTTTAAAAAAGAAAGAAAACCTCTTCAACTCCCTTTTGTCTCGTTGTGTCCATACTTCAATGCATGTGGCTGGGAGAAACCTCAAAATAAGTCAAATGCCGATCTGCAGTGCAGCCTGGGCTATCCAGCCTAGCTACTCCCTGCCAATTGTAAATGACACTATATGAGCAACTTTTTAAATATTCAAAGTATTGGCCACCATCTTCCATCTACCTACCTACCTACCTATCTACCTACCTATCTATCTACCTATCTATCTATCTATCTATCTATCTATCTATCTATCTATCTATCGTCTACCTATTTTGGGACAGGGAACATGCAATTGCACACACATGAAGGTCAGAGGACAACCTGCACACGTTGGTTCTCTTCTCCCACCTTATGGATCCTGACACTTGAACTTACATCACTGGGCTTCACAGCAAGTACTTTGACCTGCTGAGCCGTCTCACCATCCCTGAGGTTGTTTGTTATAAAGCAGCGTAAAACCATGGTAGAAGTGACCATACTGTGAGCACTGTGAGTGTTGCTGAAGCCTGGTTCATCCCGAGAGAACGGCACTAACCCCACTGACAGCACACAGAGGCAGCTCATACCACTTCTGTGTATCAGTTTCAATTCTCTGACTTCCTGGTTCTGTCTCTCTGTCTCTGTTTCTGTTTCTCTCTGTGTCTGCCTGTCTGTGTCTGTTTCTCTCTGTGTGTCTCTGTATGTTTCTCCCCCCACCCCACACACACACATGCAGCCTCTGTTACAAAGTCTTGCTGATACACACTGTCTTAAGAGTTAAACAAATCACATTAGTGGAATCCACAGTGTGTCTGTGTGGTTTACTGAGAGTAACCAAAGCTTCAGTGAAATGTCATCACTGGTGGTGATGAATACTTTCTAAACCATTGGTTCTTCAGCTCAGACCTCCATCAGACCTTCCGCTGAGGCTGAACTTAGTCACATGTGCCAAACTTTCTCCAGCTGCCTCTTGCTGTCTCTCCCATCAGTGATCGATAAGGGCAGGTTGCTTGTCTTCATGTGTCTGTTGCCTCCATTGGTTTTTGTGAGTTCTGATGCCAGGCTATACAAGTAGAAATTAAAACAACCTATTCATATACAAAGGCTTACTCTTGAGGCAGAAAATTTTTAAAAGGGGAAAATATTCAAGAATATATTTTCATTTAGCTAAGAATCAGTAAGGTAGGGAAATACAATTTATTTTCGTAATAAAATCCTTACATGGACTGGGAGGGAAATAACAACTGGACTGTAAAAATATATTAAAAATAATGTTTAAAAATCCTACAACTTAAATCTTCAACAACAACACAAAAATAGCAGGCATTTTTTTTTACCTTTTACTGCCAAGAAATTGTGTGTAAAGAACAGTATACACAGAATCACCACAGAAAGCTACAAATATTCTCCATTCCAAGGACCCAGGTGAGAAAGTACTCTTGCTGCTATCCTGTAAGCTGCCCGGTTTATTTTTCAGCTGCACATGCGCTGAAGTTCTGCTATGGGAAATTTCCACAGGCAGGTGTTATGCCCAAGGAGACAGCTTCGACACACAGTCACAGAACATAAACATGATGAAAATATGGGCTGGAGAGATGGCTCAGCACTTAAGACCACTGACTGCTCTTCCAAAGGTCCTGAGTTCAATTACCATCAATAACATGGTGGCTCACAACCATCTGTAATGGGATCCAATGCCCTCTTCTAGTGTGTCTGAAGACAGTGACAGTGTACTCACATACATGAGATAAATAAATAAATCTTTTAAAAGGAAAAAAAAGAAAGGAAGGGAGGGAGGGAGGGAGGGAGGAAGGAAGGAAGGAAGGAAGGAAGGAAGGAAGGAAGGAAGGAAGGAAGGAAGGAAGGAAGGAAGGAAGGAAGGAAAAAAAAAGAAAATATTCCGGAGAGCTAGAGGGATAGGGTGGAAGAAGAGAAGGGTTAGACAAAAGCAATGGTCACCTCAGAATGGAGTCTAATCTCCCAGTGCTGGGAAGGGGTTATCCATTGTTTACACACTTCACTAGGTCAGTTTAGGGTGAATGAAGGAAAGTGACAGCAAACAATCTAGAAACCTGATTTATCTACTTCCTAGATGTATGACGTAGAAAGTAACAAACAGTTAAAACCAAGAAGTCCATTGAATCGTAAAAAAACCCAGAATGCCCAGTTTACACTGTAATTTATTTAATTATTTAGTACTATGTTGCTTATTTACGAAATCCCTATCTCTAAGAGGTGACCTACCGCAGCACTTAAGAGCTCAGGTTCCAGAACAAGACCGTGATGTTCATATCTGGTTTGATAATTTTATAACTGTGTAGCCTTTCTGTGAGTCACCTGATGCCTTAAAATCTCTGTGTCTCAGTTTCTCTGTCTGTGTAATTACAAGTAATATTGCTAAATATCATCTGGTGCTACCACAAGAACTAAATGAGGTAAAATACTTCACATATAAACTACTTAAAATGGTTCTTGGTGTGTTTTCAGGCCTCAATCTACATTGGTTAGTGTTATTTCATAATTTTCATTACATTTTATTTATGGAGGCACATGTCCCCCCCAACATGCGTGTTTAGGTCAGAGGACAACTTACAGGAGTAAGTTCTCTTCTCCAAACGTGGACCCCAGGAATCAAATGCAGGTTGTCAGGCTTAGAAGCAACCATCCGTATCTACCAAGCCATCCCTTCATAGTATTAATTTTATGCAAAATTATAATGTATCTGAGAAAGAAATTTCTTGAATGAGTACTTTCTATGAATCATGCTATGTGAAGAAAATCACCAACTTGATTCAGTGAAGGAAAGACAGCGCACTGCTCGTCTTCAATGACTGATCAAAAATAGCAGTTCTCCCTGATTGCCTAGTCTTCCTTTCTTCTCGTTTTCACTTTCTGAATAACATCAAAGCACAAAAACTTGACCATGCATCTCTATAAAGAAAGCTAAAAAAAAAAAAAAAAAAAATCAGCCCATCATTTCCCTCCCAACTCTCTGGATTCAAGGCAGACTTCATCAAGTGGCTGCTTCTTTTTAAAATACTAAACCTACTGGGAATGGAATCGTGGTTGGGAAAGTCAGAGACTGTTCATGGTTACTGTGCCTACCTTCAAGATATTGTGCCACCATCAAGATAGCTGTTGCCGAGGGCCAGTGGCATTCAGTGTTGCTGGACCAGTGTTCAGTGGTGGCTGCTTGCTTTCTTAGGCTAGTTCTCCAGAACTTCTGGCAATGCAGTGAATTACTCAACAGACTTCTTTTAGTATTCACAACTCCTTCCTCTCTTCTTCCCATCTTCAATTCTTTCTTCCCCTTTGAAGAGAACATTTGCCAAGCTGTTGCCCTTCCATACCTGAACAAATCAGGTCCAAGCCATGACTGCTCTTCCTGTCCTGTGCTCCTCGTAACTCCTGGCAAATCTCCTCCTATGGAAGAAGTTCTAAGTAAAACCCAATTCCTCCCTGACAGGATGTGAAGCAGCCTTGATTTCCATAATACATCTAAGACCCAATGACGCTGCTCTAGGCATTATGTTTGGGTCTAGTAACTGAAAATTTGAATTTGTGCCAGTTTGTAAATATGGATGGATCCACTAGACCAGTGAAACTTGACCATCTTCTTTCTTCTTTCTTATATATGTGGGCCTTTGAGATGCCTCAAGAACACTTGCCCCTCTGTTGAGCTGTTATTGTTGCTATATGAATCTAATATGAGCTAAAAAATCATAGAAAGGAAATGAAAAGCATTGAATATTATTTCTATTTTTAAATGTATGGTAGGTTCCAGAACGTCATGGTACTCAGTTTGATCCAGCTCCTAGGAAAGATTAGTAAATAAGTTATTTGTGAGTCTTTAGAAAAATGAGCTCTGATTAGCATAAATAGATTAGAGTCGCTAAAATATGTCACATCAACCTAATTATATACTTCAAAGATTTTCATTATAAGGCATGAACATGGTTTTCAAAATGTCAAATAGTTCTCTAAAGCAAGAATCTATAAGGAAAATAGGACTGTTTGGTTCATCTAGTTCCTTAGTTACACTTTTAGGTTGCTGTGATAAAATTTCCTGACAAAAGATTTTTGAGGAGAAACATCTTTGTTTTGGAAGGTAGTTTCAGGGTACAGTCCTTCACAGAGGGGCATCATAGGGGTAGCAGTTTGAGGAAGCAGCTGACCACCACATCTATAGTCAAAAGGCAGAGCAAACAGCTAATGCTTGTGTGTAGCCCGCTTTATGCTTTTTATACAGTCAAGGAGCGAAGGGAATGCTACCGCCCACAGTGGACAGGTCTTCCCATCTTAATTAACCTAAGTCTGGTAGTCTCTCACAGGTAAGCCCAGAGACACAGACGGCCCAGCTAATTCTAGATCTCATCAAGTTGAAAATTGAGATTATCACACTGCTTCTCAGCTCCAAAGAAAGTACTGCATTCAACTCTTCCAGCTATTTATTCTGTAATTACAATCATCTTTTCTTTCAGAGTCTTATATTTATATTGTTGTTTAATGAATTTAAGATAGCTATTGACTTGATTCAATATTTTTTCCGTAATTTTTCCTCATGCATTTTATCTTTTTAACAGAGAACTAAAGACTGATTTGAACACTGCTTATGTTATTATGAATATAGGCATTGGTGGTGGGAAGAGTAAAGTAATGAGTAACTATCACATTTTTTTCTCTGGGTTTTATTTTCATTTTCATTTTGTTTTGTTATACTGCAGTTTTGTTTGGGGTTTCTTTTTTCATCTTGAGACAGCCTCTCATTATGTAACTCAAGCTGTCCTTGAACTTGCAACCATCCCTCCACAGCCTTCCAGATTCCAGGATGGCAGATATGACTCCCATGCTTGACAACTTGGAGTGATCTCTTTTTTGTAGTTTAAAGTTTTTATTAAGCCTAAAATCCTATTTTTTTTTCATTAAGAATTTCACCAAGCTTCTCGGCCTTTTGGCTAAGATCAAGTGTGAAGAATTTCACCAAGCATATAAAGTATCTTGATCAAATCCATCCCTATTTCCACGCCCCCTCTGATCCTCCACTAACCCCCTACCACTTTTGTCTCTAAATTTCAAGTGCTCTCTCTTTAAAAAAAAAAATCCACTGAGTCCATTAGTGCCTGTGTGCATGGGTATAGAATCAGTTCAGCCGATTTCGTTACTGGTGCTGAGCCAGGACTTCTACAGTCTGATACCAGATGATTGCTTTCGCAATATTTAAGCACAGCACAATTTTGTAGAAAAAGAGTTTTCTGATAACAATGAACTCCGTGAGTATAGCAGAGCTTAAGACATGTTTGTGCTGAAATTTGCTGGCTTTTCCATTGTTGATCTGTGTGCACAAAGGAGGGTACTGTTGACTCTGAGCTAGTGCCCAAGATTCAAGGTCTAGGGAGAGTGAGTGACTGAGGTAAACATAATGTCTGTGGATGTCGAGATTGGCCTGGCCCTAAGATAACACAGAAGTCACTTAGTCTAGTGTATAGGACAAGTAACATCATCCATATAAGGATGAGTTTTATAGCATGGAAGTTATGCTCAATATTTATAGGGAAACGATCTAGCATAAGTAAAACATACATTCTGGAAGCTATGGGTGGAGCCTAGTTCATCTGACAGCAAAAGATCCCAGGTCATAAAATATACCTATTCCCAAAATTTCAGGAGGGCAACAGGTTAAATATCTCTTTCCTTTGTAGAATGCTTCAGAAGTTAGCTTTCCTGGCTTTTCCATTGCTTATCTCTGTGCACAAGGACTTTTTGCCCTCCAATTACTGAGATATTCTTGTTCTGAGAGTCCTTTTCCCAGGTTATTTTAAGATTTCCATTACTGCTCTCTAGAGTTAAACCTATTATTTCTTGGGGGCCACTTCTTCCTGTTTCTTAATTTATCTCTTTTGTTTTGTTGGAGCTTGTCACCCAAAAGCCTTGTAAGAAACGAGTCATGAGAAGGAAGATGAAAAAGGATGTATGGTAGTTAATTCTGAGTTCTTTTCACAGAGCATCTCTGGACTGATGATGTAATAATTACATGGTGGGTAACAGAGCTCTGTGTGAAAACAGTATAAATATAAAAATAAAAATAAATAAAAGTGAAGTGCCATTTGTCTCTTAAACAGTCTATTCCCATGTATTACACATGGCCACCATTCTAAGATACCCACTTATCACATTTTTAGCATTTCTAAAATTGGAGTTGATTTTATATTTCCATTGAATGAAGGAGCATCCTTTTCTCCTAAAATCTCCTATCAAATAGATTCCATACCGTTGGTTTTAATTCAGAATAGAACAAAGGTGGTGTTTTAATCAGCATCTGGACACTTTGACATGCAAAGGGACTCTGAGATTCTCTTTTCAGATTCCCCCTTAATGTCAGTCTCATAAGTGGCCCACAACAATGCAAACAGAAATCTGAGCAAGAAGGGAGGGAAAGAGGTGGGGAGAGGAAGGAAGGAGGAAAGACAGATAAAGAAGAAAGAAGGAAAGAAAAAAGAGAGAGAGAAAGGGAGGGGAGAGAGAGAGAGAGAGAGAGAGAGAGAGAGAGAGAGAGAGAGAGAATACTTTGCTAAGAACTGATGGTGTTGTGATAGTAGACAACCTTGTAGAACTAGCCAGGCAGGATTATTATGAGTGGGTAAGGTTAGCTCACAGACACCCTGGACATCTGCACCAGGCAGGGAAATAGCAGATAGCAGCTTGAAGCAAGTCAGTGAGTCACGTGTTTTCTTTCTTTATCTTCCTTTCTCTTGCAGCAGAATAGCAGTGGCATCCTTTGGTCACCAAGAAGGACCACGTAGTATATCAGTTTCCATTTTCACTGGTTGAAGGTCCAGCCAAATTGGACTTGAATCTCTTGGATCCACTCAGAAGCTCCTGGGAGACAGAGAGAGACCCTAATCAAATGTCTATTTCTGAGCTAATCTGCTGCTGCCCTCAGAATGGGACTCCATCTCTGCTTCTCTCCTGTGTCACCAGCGGAATGACACTCTGACTCCTAACTGCTTCTCTCCAGATCTTGGTTGCTATCAAATCTGTTTACGATTGCTACCTGGTATGTTCTGCCCCTTACCTGCCCCCTGCAATTGTTGTCCTGCCTGTAGGCAACAAATGAGAATGTCACTCAATAGCCACATTCATGCCCCTTAGAGATGCTGTCCCTTACCCCATTCAACTCATTTTTTAAATTTTTTTATTTTTATTTTTTATTAGATATTTTCTTCATTTACATTTCAAATGCTATCCCCTTTCATAGTTTCCTCTCTGAAAGTCCCCTATATCCTCCCCCCCCCACGCCCTGCTCCCCAACCCACCCACTCCCACTTCCTGGCCCTGGCATTCCCCTGTACTGGGGCATATAATCTTCGAAAGACCAAAGGCTTCTCCTCTCATTGATGGCCAACTAGGCCATCCTCTGCTACATATGCAGCTAGAGCCACAAGCTCTGGGGGATACTGGTAGTTCATACTACTGTTCCTCCTATAGGGTTGCAGACCCCTTTAGCTCCTTGGTTACTTACTCTAGCTCCTTCATTTGGGGCCCTGTGCTCCATCCAATAGATGACTGTGAGCATCCACTTCTGTATTTTCCAGGCACTGGCATAGCCTCACAGGGGATAGCTATATCAGGGTCCTGTCAGCAAAATCTTGCTGGCATATGCAATAGTGTCTGGGTTTGGTGGTTGTTTATGGGATGGATCCCCGGGTGGGGCAGTCTCTGGGTGGTCCTTCCTTCTGTCTCCGCTCCGAACTTTGTCTCTGTAACTCCTTCCATGGGTATTTTGTTCCCCATTCTAAGAAGGAACCCATTCAACTCTTAATTGGGACTTAATGTATCTCCTTCCTACTGTGCAGTTTGTGAACAGTTAAGTATTTCAAAGTTTGTGGCTATCTACAGAAGGCAGCTCAGCATCTCTGTCATTTCTCTCATTCCTTAACAATAAAATTGAAGAGGAGGAAGAGGAAGAGGAAGGGGAAGGGGAGGAGGAAGAGGAGGAAAAGGAGGAGGAGGAAGAGGAGGAGGGGAGAAAGAAAGAGAAGAAGAAGGAGGAGGAGGAGGAGGAAAAGGAGGAGGAGGAAGAGGAGGAGGAGGAAGAGGAGGAGGAGGAAGAGGAGGAGGAGGAGGAGGAGGAGGAGGAGGAGGAGGAGAAGGAGAAGGAGAAGGAGAAGGAGAAGGAGAAGGAGAAGGAGAAGGAGAAGGAGAAGGAGAAGGAGAAGGAGAAGGAGAAGGAGAAGAGTTCCTCTCAACACCTCTCACTACCTAGCAAGTGCCTAGGATCTTTCCGGGGAGTCATCTCATCTGCTCCCCTTCTCTCCTTTGGTGTTATATTCGGGATTTCTGAGTAACCATTAGTGACAGGTTCAGAAATAGAGAACACAAATTGCTTTCTATATTCAAAGAAGCCCAGACAACACCTTCAAATCACTGATACCTCTGTCCCTCCTTTACGTTCAGGTGCATGAGCAGCAGTGTGTTGATTTCAGAGACCCCCTTCCCCCATCCACTTCATTTCCTCCTCATGCTCACCAGCCAAAGAGTAAAGCAAAGAAAAGATGTGTTAAGAGCACTGGCTGCTCTTCCAGTGAACCTGGGTTCAATTCCCAGCACCACGTGGTGGAATACAGTTGTCTGTAACCCCAGTCCCAGGGATCTACTAAGGGCATTAAGAACACAACGCAGATAAAACACCCATATGCATTAAACCAATTAATTAGTAAATTAATCATTTTAAAAGGTCAAAGCAGTACTTTCTTTGGCCTTTCTAGGCTTCCACTTCCTCAGCTTAGTGGGCAGTCTGACAGGAGGGTTGGTGACTCCCCTACTGTCACTCAGAGTGTTTGTGGTAGACCACCTTGCGCTGAGGTTGGGGACAGGGAGTAGGGTGGAAATAGATTCTATTTTGAGTGGAGGAGGACTAAAAGCAGAAGGGGGAAACTCTGACCTGCTGCTTGGCCCCCGAGTTTCTCAGCCTCTGCTGCTCGCTGAGTCTTACTCATTGCACTTTCCATGGTAGACTGCAGGGCTCTCAAGACCCTCTGGGGAACGAGATGTTTCCCCTGGGTGTGGGACCACCAGCGCAGTCACTTAATTCAAGGGCTGGGGATGGGACACCTGCATGGGAGGTTCTATTCAAGAGAAACCAGGGGTCCAAGTGGAAAAGTTGATCTATTTCATACTCTTCCACACAAGGGTCACATTATGAATTTCTCTTCCTGAAGCTTCATTATACAGTGGTGGGCTACAGTATTCTGATTCAATTTGTCTTCCAGGTAATATAGTCTATGGAGAGTGCATAGCAAAAAGAAACGCTTTTCTCTGGTACTTATATGACTTCCTAATAGCTACGTTTTTTTAAATATTATTTTTTATTTTTGAAATTAATGTAATTATATCATTTCTCCATTTCTTTTTCTCTCTCCAACTCTTTTCTCTTTCCTACCACATAACACTTTGTTCTCCCCGCCCCCCAAATCTATGGCCTCTTATTTTACTTATATATACTCCTAAATATCCTAAATGTCTTCATAAATATAGAGAGATAATTGCTTGGACTGTATAATCTTACCTGTATGCATATGGTTTCAGGGCTGGCCACTTGCTGTTAGATAACAAGTTGGCGGGGGGGGGGGGGGAGCTCCTCCATGGGAAAGGTTGTTTCTTCCACTCTCAGAATTCCCTAACCGTCTATAGTTACTTGTTTCGGATTTGGGACTCTTTGTGATCTCCTCTTCCGTGTTAACGTGTCTATTGGTGTAATCCAGTCCAGGTATTGTTTGGGCAGCCATGTTTTTGCGACTTCCCTATCATTTCTAGGAGACTTCTTACCGGAGCTTCCAGTTCTTCTGATACTTGAAATACCATGGCATTTCCATCTGTGATGTACTTTGTGGCTTAGCTGTACAGGGGTGTGACAGATGTAGCAGTGGGGGTCTGACACCACATCATTACTTAGTTTCTGCATTTTGACCCTGTATGGTTTTCTGTCCTAGTCTCTGTCTGTTACACTTACAAAGAGGCATTCCTTGATGAGGGGTGAGGGGTATGTTTGTCTATGGGTATAAGGGTAAATATTTAGAACACAGAAACTATGCTGGCTTAGTCAGGTGACGGTATAGGTTCTCCCCAAGATCTATGGTTTCCAGAACCCGGCATGATTTTTCTCTTGAGGAATAGGCCTTAAGTCTAATGAGAGAGCTGTTGTTACCAAGACAGCTGCTTCTTATGGCCTTGAAACTGTTGTTAAAGCACCTCACAGTTCACGATGCAAATACTCATGGCATCCAGTGAGTTCAGACATCCCTTAAATCATTCAAACCACCCTGTCCATCCCCAAGTGTACAAGAGGCTTGTGGGTCAATTGAAGAGTTGAGCCTGTCTTTCTGGAGCATCTGGATGTTCGCTGCTAGGTTCCAACTTTCATGCCACAGACTGTGTATACAATTAAAAATATTGTGCCAACCATGGTCTCACATCCAAAAATCCACTCGGTCCTCAGAATCAATGTTTTTATTAAGCATTTAACTAATTTAAGCCCTGTGGTATCCCTCAGGACAATGGATGAATCAAAACAGAACTGTTCAATAATTGCACAAAAGCAAAGAGTTTGGAGGGAATTGCAGAGAAGAGACCTCTCCCCTAGTAAGATTGGATGGGAAAGAAAAGATTTTCGAAGGACTGATCACTCAGACTGGTCTCAATGGGTGAGGCAGGATTACCCAGAAAAAGAATGGAACGGAGTTGATTCCAAGGCTCCAGACAAAGACCCAATGACACAGGGGTGATGCGGAGGTGACAGGTGTGGATGTTGGAGGACAATCTAAGAGAACAGAGTTGGAAAGGGCTTGGGTAACAAAATGTTTCATCTTTTAAAGGAAGGAGCAGGAAGCCAGCAATAGCAGTATCTTGACTGCACCCCCAGAACTCAGTAAACTGAAGCAGAAGAATCATGAGTTCAAAACCAATCTGTGCTACATAGTAAGATCCTGACTCAAAAAACAAAAAAACAAACAAACAAACAAACAAACAAAAAACAGAAAGGAAGAGAGGAAGGGAGGGAGGGAGAAAAAGGGAGGTAGATAAAACCAACACATGTGTATTTTGACCTCAAAGGGTTTAGAAGCCACAGCTGAAGTCTGTGAACAGCTGCAGGGAAAGCAGAGTCCTGGGCAGGAGATTCTTGGCAATACTGCCAGTCACCCCACCGAAACCGGGGCTCGTTTAGGTTCCCCTCCTGAGCATCAAGCACAAAGCAGAACCCTGGAGATGACTTGCTGACTTAACTGATTCCTATTTGAAGGTTCAGCTTCTTGGGGCACTCACGAAACTTGAGCATCTTGTCATCTCACTGTGTGTAAGAGACTTTAAAAAGACCTCAGACTTCTCTGTGATCTGTACATCTCAGCTAGTCTCAGAGAACACCTTCACAATGGTAGGAGACAGTGTGTTAGAAGGCGAGGCAGCTTGAACTCAGCCAGGCACACCAGTGTTACAAAGAGTAGAGACAAGATTAAATGGCATGTTAGAAGCTCCCAGCTACAGAAAAGGATAGCTGCTGAGGGATCAGAAATAAAGTGCAGAAGCACTTAAACCTCGCCGCATCGTCTTAGACAAATCACCACAACCGAGTCTCAGCCTCCCCACAAAACGCTCAAAGAATACTGTCAATGCTGGCCACCCAGTGTGATTTAAAAAAAAAAAATCTACCTGAAGAGAGAGCTTTGTATGCAATAAGATATTATAAAAAGCAGATAATGACTGTGGCTGTTTGTGGCTCTGCATCTATAGAGAGTCAATTTAAACTATTCACGCATATTAAAATCATATTCTGCCATCTGTTGCTTCCTTTGGAACTGCTACTCTCATCTTATCCCCCAAGCAGTGATGAATGGACAGCAAATATTCAAAACTGGCAAATAATACAATAGCTAGTCTTCCTAGTGAATTTTATCATTGTCATAGAATCAAAAGTTACACATATTAAATGTTCATACAGGTTCCAACAACTCAGAGGTGTGTGTGATGCTCTCTCCTTTATCAGAAGAGACCGGAGTCCAGAGAGATTTTTGTGACTAGCAGAGTCACAAGGTTTGAGTTAGAACAATTTATCACAGGGTCGATAGTAATAATCCCGTGGATATTTAAATAGGCACTTAGTAAATGGTTGAAATAGACAACTATGATTATTGCTGTTATTTATGACAATTGAAAGCGCTATAGGCTAAAGATTACAATGGTTCTATGGCTATTGAAGGGACTCTGGAAGCTTGAGTATAGTGAGCATGGCTCTGGCAGGCCTTGTCCTCCTCCCCAGTTTCCTCTGACTTGCTAAACAGCATTAGATTACATCGCTAAAGCTAGACATCAAGGTCTATTACCTTATTTGGCCACTTCCTCTTCCTGAGGCTGACTACCAAGGTCCAGCTTTCAAAGTAATCAAGTCCAGCAATCAAAAGTCCCCTTTGGTTCACCGAATTAACATGCCCAGTTAAAAATTAAACACCACATTCTAATATGGGATTTCCCTCTTTACCTTTATAAACCACCATTTTCCTATGGGCCACGTCTGTTGCTTCTCTATCCAGATATAGTCCTTTGCCCCTCTAGGATACATACTCCTGCTTTCTTAATCTTGTTCCCTTCCCCTTCTCCCTCATCCTCTATCTCCTGTCTTTGTCTCTTATTCACTGCCCTCTGTCTCTCTGGGGCAAATAAATCTCATTTGTGCCAAGAACTTGGTCTTGGGGTCCTGAGCCAATACTTTTCCCAACAGCTCTTAATGGCAATATTTATTCAACTTAAAAAGATAGTAGAATGCTTATAAATGTCTATCTTTGGAAATGGCAGGGTGGAATGAAGTTCTGAGACATGGTTCCTGGTTACCTATAACTTTGTTCCACTGATTATTACTACAAATATTAATTGAGACCTACAGCAGGAACAAAATGGCTACATACCTAAATAAAACAAATAAACCCTTTCCTATGTGAGCAAGCATTGTGGTGGGAAGGAAACAGAACAGGCAAGCCTGTATATAGAATATACTGGATGCCACAAAGTAGTTACATATTAGGGAGAAAATTTCATATCTTCAGAATATGAAAGAACACAATATTGAGGCAGGAATAAGTGAGAATTTAGATTGGCTACCTTGGAAAGCAAGCATCAGCTGCAGAGATGGCTTGGCGGTTAAGAGCGCTGACTGGTTTTGGTTTTCTGTTGTTTTGTTTTACTTTGCTTTGCTTTGCTTTGCTTTGCTTTGCTTTGCTTTGCTTTGCTTTGCTTTGCTTTGCTTTGCTTTGCTTTGTTTTGTTTTGTTTCAGAAACAATTCCCAGAACCCACATGGCAGCTCACAACTAATTCCACTTATGGGAGATCTGAGTCCATCTTCTGGCTTCTGTGGGTACTTCAGCAATGTACATAGATATGCACTCAGCCACACACAGATGCACAGGCATGTATAAAGAGAAGAAGCCTCATGGAGAATCCAGCTTTTCAGGGACAAACAACTGAAGAGATAGCCGCACTGTCCATATAGACAGGCAGGGGGAGGGCAATCCAGGAAGATGAAGGAAAGAGCAAGCACTAGGAGCCGCTAGCAGGAGGCACCCCACACAGTGAGCAGGAGGCACCCTGCACACTGAAAGCCGAAATGGCTTGTCTGCGAAATCAGAGAGTGGTAGAAGATAATTCAGAGAGGTGACACGGAGAAAAACTTTTCTGGGCCTTAGAGACTGAGGTCAAGACCCTGGCATTTTCTCTGAGGAAGAAGTCAGATCATGGGAAGAATGGGAAGATCTGACCTAGGTTTCAACAGGTCACTCTGGCTGCTATACAGCTCATGGGTTGCAGGGAAACCAATCTAAACCCAGGAGAGCACAGAGGAGGCTCTGCAGTGATCCATGGGGGAGCTGACTGTGGACTGGACCAGAGTGGTACCAGGGCTTGGTGAGAAAGGGTCAAGAGTTCTCTTTTAAACATGAAACTTAGACAGTTTGTGGGGAAACTGAGGGCATGGTGACATAGATGAGGAGAACAAAGGATGCTGCCCAAGCTATGTTTGGAGCCCCTGGAACAATATTGCTGTTAACTGAGGTAGACAGGGACATGTTGGAGTTTCTCTCTGCAGAGGTGTTAGGAACTCAGTTTAGGACATGTTAAGTTTGAGATGATTAGTAGACACCCAAATGGGAATTTCAAGTAGCTCTCTATAGATCAGGAGTCCAGGGGAAATGTCTGGGTTAGAAATGGTCATTTCATAGTCTTCAGAATATGCACAGCATATAAAGCCATTATATTGGGCAAAACACACAAGCAATGAGAGTTGATTAGAGAGAGAGAGAGAGAGAGAGAGAGAGAGAGAGAGAGAGAGAGAGAGAGAGAGAGAGAAAGAGAGAGAGAGAGAGAATCCCAAAGAGAGAGCTCTGGATTCTCTGAGTCCTTGGGTTGGAAGATGAAGAAGTGGTGAGGGAAAGGAGATGTAGTCAGGAGTGACGGGGAAACCAGCCTGGTGTGGTGGTGTGGTGTCCTGGAGACTGAGATAGGAGAATGCAGGACTGGGGAGAGTAACTCTGTCAAATGATGGTGGATGTCAGAAAACAGGGATGTGAGAGTGACAGCTGACTTAAGCAAGGTGGAGATCATAAATGACACAAGGGAGAGGTCACACCAGATTACGGGGAGCAGAAAACTTAGTGAAGGGGTTCAGAGAGGCCCGGGAGACTTAGTGACAGCACAGACCACACTCATCTTGTAAATGCCATGGCAGAGACTTAAGAGATAAAGGGCTGCAGCTGAAGGCGAAAGTGGGGTCAAGAGGGAGAGCTGTGTTTTGATTTTTGGGTCTGGTCCAATAAGAAGCTTAACATCAACCACACCCACTGATTATCTTTCCAATTATTTGAACTCATGGATGCACATCCCTCAGAAAACTGTTCTGTGTTCTTGGTCCTTAATGCTACCGATCACATTATTTCTACCTAACTATTCATACAATCTGGTTCACAGTCGATCCTTTTCTTTGTATAAACAATGGAAATAAATAATAAATAATATCTTGGGAGCATTCATAATAGTTACTGCCTCTTTAGTTAAAGAATGACTCCATTTGGGGTGCCTCACAAAAACGCAGTGATGAGAATCTTCCACTCATATTTTAACAATTAGAGAAATCATTGTTGATTTCAAAACTGAAAGGAAGTTCACCTCTGGGCCCACACTGAGTCTTCTCTACCCATCTTCTGCTGCTACTGTTTGGTATCTGGCTTGGTCCCGAACATTCATGCAAAGTTCCAGTGTCAGTGTAACTGACTTCTCAACGTCACACACGCAGAATGCTTCTCCTAACGGGAGGGACTTTAGTTTCTAGGCGACTCTACAGTCCTAGCTGCCCTCATCTGCCCTCACTTTCCCCAGCGTTAGCACCGTTGCTTGCTCGCAGTGCTGCCTTAACCAGTTCCTCCGAGTCTTCAAAGTTGTGGTCTCCTGCCCCTTTGCAACACAGACATAATAAACCACTCTTCAATTTTTTACTATTTCTTCTGCCTTTGTCCCAAGCCGAAAGAAGTCAAAACTCTGCCAAGTTTCTGTTACTGAGTTTGTCTCCCAAGTCAGGAGCCCTGCCTTCCCCGCAGGTCTCATTGTTAGGTCACAAAGCTTTTGAGATTCTCACTGCAGAGCTCTTTATTTCCGTCCCAGTGAGTATTGAATAGTTTCTCCTTCATCCTCTTGTCTCATTGTGCCCTTCAATTCCTTTTCTTGATGAGTCTATCTACTCTCCTGTCTGTGATTTAAAAAAAAAAAACTGTTCATTTTGAACAGAGAGTAAAATGAATAATTTGGAACTACAGTTGCCTCACAAGAATAGGGTGCTGTCTGATAAAGAAAAATTTCCTCTCTGCCTTTCACTTACAGATACCAGTACATGCATACACATTTTCACATGCTACACTATAGCAAACATAGCTTCAGATTGCTCGTAACATAGCCTCATTCTCTAAACGCTCACCCTGTATCAGGCAGTCTGATAGCAGCTGGTGTGTATTACCTCACAATTCCTCCACACATCACAACCGAGGATGTGACGGGGTAAGGCACCTGCCCAAGATTACACAGTTAATAAATGACTGACTGAGAGGTTTGAACCCAACTCACTTGACTTCAACACTTACAGAATTGACTACTCAGATAAGAGAGAGCCATCTCGCAGGGAAATATGGAAAAGCAATACTCCACAAACCTCAAGGGCAAGAAGAGTTCCTCCAAAGGCGAGATCTTGATGAAAGTGAGCAATGTCAGTATGCAGTTCTTTGAAATCTCACAATTTACCTTAAAATTCATGACAATTTTGCATCCATTCCATAATATATCCAGATTGCTTTCTATAATAGGGATAGTTAACTCTCCCAAAGGATACAAAAGGCATTTATGAAATGGATGACAAACATTGTAAGGAATATACTTTCCTCCAAATGAATATAAATTCTATGAAAATCTCCAAAGACCTTTGAAAGGAAATGCTCTGCCCCTTTCCTCTACCAGCAATATCTGTTGAAGCAGTATGAGGGGGAGAGGTGAACACTGGATTGTTTTAGCTCTTGTCACTAAAGAAAGCGTGTACATTAAGGCAGCACAGAGAAGGTATTGATTTGTGGGACACAAACAGTCAAACACATACATCCATTCTCCATCCTAAGCATCCATCTCTTCTAAGACCCCGCTCAGATGCTGAAGGACCAGAGAAGACTAAATCACAAAGCCCAGTTTCCCTTGTTCTCTCATGGAGAGGCTTGCTCTTGCACATGTGGACACACTAAGGATTCTACTCTAGTTTATGTATATGTGTGTGTGTGTGTGTATGACATACATGATATATATGATGTATGTGTGTATATATGTATGTGTATGTGTGTGTGTGAGAAAAATCTAGCTCCTGTTGCTTTCCCATTTTATATTTATTTGTTTTAATAGTGAGCCTGTGAGAGAGACTCTGGATTTAAGCTTACATGGTGCTTGGGAGTCCCATTCTTACAGTCCTGAGAGCTGATAGGAAGCTCAAGACACACACACTGCCTCTGCAGCTGACAGGAGCCTCCATACCCATCCCTCTGAATTTCTCACTCAGGTTCTTGGTGCCAGGTATCTCTAGGAGGGCACCTGAACCTTTAGTCAGTCTTCCTCACACCTCCGCTCTGCCCTCTGCCCTCCCATCCCGACAGTTCCCTAGCTACCTGTCTGGGAATGTGCTTACTGCAGAGCCCTTTGGTGCCACAACCCTCCACTCATGTGCTGCCCCCCAAAACCTTGTAATGGAGGATACAGTGGGCATGACTGTGTCCATTTTGTTTATGAAGAGACCTGGATGGAACCAGGATGAAGCGACTTGCCTGAATTAGTCACCCTGTAGCAAATCCGGGCTTCCAACCAGGGCATCCTCACCACCTCACTGATCACCCTCCACAAAAAAATTGTGGATCCTATCAGGCTAGCGGTGTGCTTCCATCCATGTCAAACATGGCTCATTAGATACGTGCAGAAGAGCAGCCTGCTGCAGCGTTCTCTGAAATTCTGTAAGATTGAAAACATGGGGCCTCATGCAGTTGATGTTATTCCTGACACATTTTATACCACTTCAATTCTGTCAGTTGTCTGAGTCTGGACGCACTCCATCACTAGCCATCTGCGAGGTGATCAATACAGCAACACAGAAAGGACAGAAGGATTGGAAGTCTAACCTCCTGGGAAGCTACGCCTGCTACAATGCTGACTTCACCTCGTCAGACTCTGATGTCACCTCTCCAGATGCTGCCGTCCTCACCTACAAGATAAGGAAGACCAACAACATAATCTTAAATGTTCCATGAAGTTCTAAAGTGGCAAGGTCCTGTTTTAGGCATGTGAAATTAGACGGCTAAACATTGTGCTTTCTAAAATCCTCCCTTGTCCTAACATTCCAAAGTTTCATAAACATATTTTCTGAGTCATTTCTCTCTTGGGCTAAACATATGGTCCCTGGTTTTCCAAGAGGTCCTGTGCAGTAAACATAAGCCCTGTGGGTTGCACTGACTTGGGAGAGCGTTTCGGTCAGCAACGCCATCTGCCAGCTTCTGTCATCATCATGTAAAATGTAAAGTGGTGTCCCCTCTGGACAAACTGGAGAAGGGTGCCCTCCCAAGGTCCTGTAAACAGAGAGTGGAAATAGAAACTCTCTGACCGAATGCCAGCTTCGGTTTCTCTCCTCACCTGGATGGAGGTATCAAGTATATGAGCTGACCTACGAAACACAACAGCCCTGCGAAATCAAAAACTAAGAAAGAGTTTTTTCAAGCTAAAGCCAAACTTTCTGAGGAAACTGCTTAAAAGCTGACTCAGGCAGCATACGATCTCTAAGTTACCTGAGTTAGACAAAGACCATGCTAGGAAGTGAAGGACGTCATGCTTGCAGTACATACCTGCTGCTGACAACCTAAAGGATAGTACAGCACCCTCTGCCCCAATCCTAAAACTGTAATCTCTGTGGTCCATGATGCAAACAATGATCTGGCTAATTGACCCCCAGAGGAAATGTTCTCCAGTACAATAAGTTCACCTTTAAAAAGACCATAAACTCCTCCAGAGAGATGGCTGGTTTCTCTTTTCATTTTTATGGTTGCAGAATGGACCACTGCTTAGGACAAATGAGCTATCATATAGAAAATTATTGATGGAAATTGATTTGATTCAGACACCCCCCCCCAAGGCTACATATTATGAGCATAAATGACATGGTGAGATTGGGGTAGAATCGAGGAGAGTCATCCCACAGCCCTGGTTCTCAGCCTGCATTTTTAGTTTCTAGACACTGATGGTTTGTCAGATCTCACCCTACTCTGAGTCTCATCCCCATCACACGAGGCACTTGAAAGGGCTGAACTTTTCTAAACATTAATTCTGAAGGTCTTCCTGCACTTTACAAAAAGCCACATGGTTCTCAACCTGGCAGGGGCACCTGTCAGAACTGTCCCACCACATCCGCCACTCCTCTGGTTGTGGACTTTGATGACAATTTGTAAGAAAAAGAGCCTGGATGATGTGCATTCTGATCAGTGGTTATTTAGTACCATGTCTCTAGTTGGGGATGGGGAGGAGGAAAATGGGGAAATTATATTATTTCTTTACATATCTTTTCCTTTAAAAAAAAAAAAGCAACATTTTCAGCTTAAAGAAAAGCATGGAGAATAGAATATCCTAAGTGTGCTCTCTACTCAGAATTTAAAAATAATACTGCTGTGTTTGATCCACTCAGTATAAAAGCAATCTAGTAGTCAATTTTCTATCCCTGTAACAAAATGCATGGTAGAGGATACTTGTGAAGTAGAAAATTTTACTTAGAAATTAGGAAAAGTTCCAGTCTAAGATCATGGGACCTCATGACTTTGGACCTCTAGTCTAAGTCCCCACTAGCCATGGCAAGGAGATGCTGGAGCAAACTGCTCATTATCTCAGGCCAGGAAGCAGAGGAGACTGAGAGACTAGAGTTCCACAATCCCCTTAAAGACTACACCTCCTGGGACCTAAAGACTTCTCCATAGACCCCTGCCTCTTAAAGGTCCATATTACCTCCAAATATCGCTACTCTTGGCATCATGCCCTTAATATATAGACCTTCAAGGGACCCTATCTATATAAAGGTGATAAAAAGAGACCATAACCCTGCGTTATGAAGTTAAGTTCCATGTTGTAGTGGTTTGAATATGCTTGGCCCAGGGATTGGCACTCTTAGGAGGTGTGGCCTTGTTGGAGGAAGTATGTCACTGTAGGGGTGGGCTTTAAGGTCCTTCTCCTAGCAGTCCAGAAGGCAGTCTTCTCCCAGCTTCCTCTTCCAGCGCCATGCCTACCTGGACACTGCAGTGTTCCCTGACTTGATGATAATGAACTGAACTTCTGAACCTATAAGCCAGCCCCAATTAAATGCTATCCTTTATAAGAGACGGCTTTATCATGGTGTCTCTTCACAGCAGTAAAACCCTAGGGCTTGTGTTATCACAGAGAAAATGTCAAACTTCTCCCCAGAAATTAAATCACTCTCCTGCTGTGGCCTCAAAGTCACTACAGTAGCCTCTTGGCCATCTAACACCCAATTTCACAGCTTTGTCGTTTCAAAATTCTTTCTATAGAGCTAAAAGGCTTTTTCTTGTAGTGTCTCCTGCCTCTAGTCCCTGCCTGTACTTACACAGCTTCTGTGTCAACTCCATGCCAGTGCTCACAATACACTCAGCTCTGCAGACTTCAGGAAAAAATCTCCCATCAACATTCTAAGAGATCAGAGGCTGGCCTAGTGGAACAGACCTATAATCCCAGATATTACCCCTCAAGATACTGAAGCTGGGGGATGACAAGTTCAAGGCCTGACTGTGCCACATAATGAGTTCAAGGCCAACCTACGTAGACCTTGCATCTACACTGAAGAGTTAAAAGGAAAAAAGAAAACAAAAAGAGGTCGGGGAATATAGTGGCAGAGTACTTGTCTAACAAGCTGAAGGTCCTAGGTTCAATTCTCCTCACATCCCTTAAAATGACAAGATCAGTAACCTTACACCCCTAATCCACAGTCTTCCATCAGTCTCCCATAAGCTTTCTTCTCCCATTCGATTCTTTATTTTGGGGCCTAGAAATAAGGGAGAACACTTTTTTTTTCTTTGCTTGAATATGTCCTGAAGTCTTAGCCTCCAATCCAGGCAATTTGTCAAAGCATTTCTTCCAAACAAATGCAGGAAACCCTCTAAAAGAAAATTTGGCCAATGAAATATTTTTCTTCAGTTCATTACATCCATGCTTATGATTAAGGTGGAGGTAGAGTCTGAATATACAATGGGAGAGGTCTTTGATAGGTGATGAACTCAGCCATTAATAATCAGCTGGGTGTCATTTCCTGTCACCCTTTATATCATCATGAAAGGCAGGAGAAATGAGGGAGACTGCCCACGTGGTTATATACAGAAAATCAAGAAGTAGAAAACTTCATAAAAAATGGGTTTCCTTTAAGCGAATATTCAACATGGTTTCCAGCCCTAGTATACACCCCCAGTGTGGAGGGGGTTCATATCCTGCAACATTCATCTTACACCATTAAATAAAAGCCCTGCCCATAAGATGCCCTAAAAGGTCAATGGAAGGGAACGAGGGGGAGGCGGGAGAGAGCATGGTGACATTTAGAAGTCTGGGACGGTATAAGATTAGAAGAGGTTAGGCAGTCTGCGAGGGAAGCCCACCACAGCACGAGTGGTAAGTTACTGCTTTTTTTCCCATTCCACTGAGCTGACACATGAGTACCCATTCACTTGGTCACACCCACAGCTGCTTGCTTGGAAACCACACAGCCCTGCACTGCAGCACCTCCTGACTTCCTATGCAGGCCTCCGAGGTAACAAAAGACTAGGGGGAGCTGTGACAGGCATCTGATGCTGGGCCAGCACAGTAGCATCAGAAAGGGAGAGTTCAGGAGGCAGTGAGAGACACAAGGGAAGGGTCACCATGCAAGATCAGGTCTGTCTCCTGCCTTTCCCACAAGATTTTCATTTGTCTCATTCTTTGGACTTCTGGTATGGTCACCTGATCTGCTTTAACCAAGAAGCAGATAAGGAGAGTGTGCAGCCACAGGAAATTACACCTTGAATGTGTGTTCCTGTTGCAGTCTGGAGGTTGGGAGTTGATTTACAGATGAGCTCAGATATTACATGGGTTGAGATAATAAACCTAACAAGTAAGGAGTTGGATGATAGAGAAGGGACAGTCTTTTGTTCCAGAAATTACTGTTTTCTTTCCTCTAGTACCCCTTGCAATTGTTGTGCCTGGAGTGATTTTTTTTTTTTTCAAACTCTGTAAGACCAAGAGTCATTGGGGAAAGTGACACATTTATCTTTGGTTGCATGACCAGAAATAGCTTAAAACACCTTTCTTTTTTTTTTTTCTGTTTTTTTTGTTTTGTTTTTGTGTGTGTATGTGTGTGTGTGTGTGTGTGTGTGTGTGTGTGTGTGTGTTTGAGACAGGGTTTCTCTGTATAGCCCTGGCTGTCCTGGAACTCACTTTGTAGACCTGGTTGGCCTTGAACTCAGAAATCTGCCTGCCTTTGCCTCCCAAGTGCTGGGATTAAAGGCATGCGCCACCACGCCCAGCATCTGTTTTGTTTTTTTTTTTTAATTAGATATTTTCTTTATTTACATTTCAAATGTTATCCCCTTTCATAATTTCCCCTCCGAAAACACCCTATCGCTTCCCCCCTCCCCCTGTTCCCCAACCCACCCAGTCTGCTTCCTGGCCCAGGCAGTCCCCTACACTGGGGCATAGAACCTTCACAGGACCTAGGGCCTCTCCTCCCCTTGATGGCCAACTAGGCCATCCTCTGCTACATATGCAGCTAGAGCCATGAGTCCCACCATATGTTTTCTTTGGTGGGGGGTTTAGTCCCAGGAAGCTGAAGCTAGTGAGTTAGAAGCCCGGAGAAGAGAAGGACAAATATAAGCTAACCCATAAAGGTAGCTCTTAGCTTCTGAGAACCTTAGATAATGTGACATTGGGGGAACAGGGTATCAGAAGTGCCTAGAAGCACCAGGTGAACCTCCAACCAATGACATCGCTGAGCAGTGGAGAAAGACAGCATAGCATGTCATGCAGGATCCCAGGGCGCTCTCCAATAGTGTCCATACCTAGAATATTACTTCTAGTAACTGAAAGAAGAAAGATTAGAATGGAATCTTAAGAAACCACCATGGTTTTATAAGGCAAAGAAGCAATTTATTGTTGTTCATATGCCTCACAAAATTGGATTAAGATGAGTTCTATGCCTGCCCCTCACCTTCTGCAGCACTCCAGAGAGCGACCTCTGCTCCTTGCCTGGGTAGCACAGCAGAGCTGTCCCTACATGTGGGGCTTGCAGGAAAGCTGGCCCTGGCCCTGCCTCTTGTCTGCTGAGGGAAAAATACCCTCCTCCCTCTCATCTTTGCCAGCTATGTCAGGCAGGAGAGCTGGCCTTGGGATCATGAGAGTGGAGAACTAGTCCTGTCCCTCACTGGCTGCAACACTTGAGACAGGGTAGCAGGGCAGAGCTGGTTCTGGTTGCAGGGGTCTGAGTGGTTCCAGTAAGCGTAAGACAGAGGACATGGGAGTGGGAGAGCAGGAAAGCCAGCAAGCTAACCAGACCCAGATACTTCTCGGGCCAGATCCAAGGCTTCGAATTGATCCACTCCAACCTTTACTCCATCATTGAACTGCTGGAGTACACAAAGGGACTGGGTCCTATAGGATCCAAAACTACAGGCTCTCCATGATAATGAGCAACAACAGGATATCCAAGAGGAGTCCCATTCAGATTCCAGTGTTTATAGAGTAACAGAACCCAGAGGCCGTGTACCAAACCAACGAGTCATTGCAATGAAGATTTGCAAGCAAAGAAGTGGGGACCAAAGGGACACACTGTGACACACTACAGCTTCCACAATGACTTTTTTTTCTCTCTTTTGGGGGAAGCAGGGTGGGGGGGAATGTTGCAAGGGTAGAGGGTGGTACAAGGCATGATCTGAAATTTGCAAAGAGCCAATAAGTTGGGTTTTTTTTAAATAGTCTTATGTATAGCTCATAGCCCACTGTACCTAAAAGTCCACTGTATCAAATACTATGTTAACTGTCCCTTGTTATCATATAAAGACAAGCAGGGTGTTATACCACCCTCGACAGAGTTGATTAGAAGTCAGGATCATCTCTCTACAGGAACTTTGCAAGAGATTTGTTGGC
Organism: Mus caroli; assembly: GCF_978045245.1. Lineage (NCBI taxonomy): Eukaryota > Metazoa > Chordata > Mammalia > Rodentia > Muridae > Mus > Mus caroli. The sequence goes on from NW_028227256.1 coordinate 162,671,389, forward strand.
CATGAATCATCAAACAGATGACTTGAAATCCTGCAGCTGACTGACTCTTCATCATTTAGCTTTGTAATGTAAGCACTTTCCTATATTATTGAGTGCCCTTCAAAAATCACCTTTATGACTATAAATTCTCTATATTATGACTATAATAGTCTCCACAGCGAGGTAGGACAGAATGATAGGAAAAAAATAAGAGGACATTCAAAAGGTATGAAATTCATAACTTCCCTGGAACTAGCTCAGGTCTCTCAACTGTCTGGAAACCTCCCAGACAAAACTCTCATAAGTCATGTTCAGAGTCAAAGCCAAAGTCTTGACCTTGTGAGACCTATGCATGGAAAGAATTCCTTTGTCCAATTTTTGCCTGTGTTGTAATTTTATCAGCTTTCTTTTCCTATCTATACAATGACTGAAACACAGATATAGATTACATCCTTTCAGCAATCTAGCTTCAAAAGCTACAAAATCATATATATATATATATATATATATATATATATACACACACACACACATACATATATACTTTTAATTCTTTTAGACGGGCTCTCTATGCAGTTTAGGCAGGCCTCAGATTTGTGGCAATCCTCTTTACAGATGTGTGCCATATGAGTTTGTCTAACCTACCTTCTCAAACATTTCTGTAGTAGGTGACACTCCATATATAATATAATATATATATATAATGTTTTAACTAGTCTACCTCTCTTGAGAAGCTACATCTGCCCTTTGAGTGTACACTAACTGTCCTTTACATAATAAATCAAAATTTTGCTTCACACCAACTCACCTTGAAGTTATTTTCTGCAGCATAAATCCAGGTCCAAGCTATTCCTGAGTACAGGTCCCTGGGAGGAACGCCTCAGTCTGTAAGCTGGCATTTTTTTTCTTCTGCTGTAGGTGACTCACATAGTGTGATATAAATAAATGTCCCTCCATGTGGGAACATATTGATGGTTTTTTTGGTCACCTTTCTTTATCAAGGAAAGCCTTTATTGTTCTTTCTTTTATCTCTTGTGGCTCATGATTGACATTCAACATTTTTCTTTAGAAAAGATGTCATTGATATAATTGATGAGGCTAGCAATTAATTCATAATCCTTTCATTCAACAAATGACTAATATGTCCTATATTATGTCCTAACTATTTAGGTGTTGAAGATAAAGCTTTAAAGAGGGTAAAACAAGAAACACAGAGGTGGGTGGTGTTAAGGAATAAAGAAAAACAGAATCCGGGAACAGAGGGGCTTACAAGGGATAATAGTAGTGGTGGTCTTGTTGGACTTAGAGAAGGCTATCAAAATATCTTAAAAGTGAAGTTTGAACAGATATATTATAAAGCGACACCATAGGAAGACACAAGAGAAAAAAAATCCCAGGGAGGGGACAGGGCATAGCATATACAGATACAAGAAAAATCAGAAACATATTCTGTGTGCGTTAGGGGACAAGCAGGCCACCGTGGATAGGTGGGCAAAGAATGGTGTGCTAGATGATGACATCAGAGAAGAAACCAGACTGGGTCCTGGATGACCCCACAGGCCAGCACAGGAATAGCTGTGGCCTTTGTGGAATCAATGTGAGGGCATTGTAGGAAGAGGACAGCCAAAATGGAATGCATGAAGCCTTACGGTATCACCTACTACAGAGACGTTAGAGAAGATGCGATAGACAAAGTCATGTGGCACACATCTGTAAAGAGGATTGCCAGTCCTGCTAAGCTGTACAGTGAGAGCCTGTTTAAAAGAAATAGAAAGTAAAGACAAGAAAGCTGATGGTAGCTTTAAACCTGAAAATGAATACCAATGAACGCTGGAGGTCAGCTTTCAAAGATGTGAAAGAAGGAAGGAAGGACATAAGAGAGAGCAAAGCTACCTCCCAGTCATGCCAGGAAAGAAAATGGTGCTCCAGAGACTGGAGAAGGCAGCTTGAGAGGGAGGTTTGCTTGTTGAATGTGCCCAATTAAGGAAAATAAAATTGAGAGTTGACCATAGGGTTTGGAACATGGCGTTTGACAGCATGATAGTATCGTTACCCAAATCAACAGATATTTTTAGTGAAGCCTAACGGTCTTGATTAAAATATGACAGAGAGATGGGTATAAGCTCTGAGTAATCTGATCAAAGAGAAAAAAATCCTTACCCTAGTAACTTCTGGCCTTGACAAAAGCAAGTCTGCTTCCCATCTTGTTTTGCTTTCTGAGTTATGTAGGGAAAAGAAACGATAGCAATGGATGCAGGAGTCAGGGTGATAAAAACAAAGTGGAGATCATTAGAGACACGCCCTTTGAAGAAAATAGGTGCGAAGGAGAGTGGAGAAACAGACCAATAGTCCAGGGGACCTAGGAGTTCAAAGGAGACTTCTTTTGTATAGAAAGCAGCAGTTCCTACTTGGATGCTGATGGGAAGATTCAAAAGAGGAAAAGATGCAGAGGAGGCAGAAACCAAGCTAGAATGGCATTCTTGGTGGTGTTAGGGATGAGTTGTTGTTCTTCCCCGGTGCTCCCGCCAATCACAGCCATGGTAACCTTAGTCCCTGTGCTGACAACGGAGGAGAATTCATCTCAGGTCAATGAGCCCGTATTCAAGCTTCTTCAACAGTCAAGAAAGCAGAGCATGCGTTCACGCTCAAGAGTGGAAGGCACACAGCTCTGAACAGCAAAATCCAAGGGCTGCCTCAACTTTCTCCTCTGGCCTGTGCCTATTTCTGATGGTCAGCGATAGTCTCCTTTCTGGGATTGGCAAAGGCTTTCTTAGAAGTTCTCCTTAACCCGTAATTAAGTGTATTACAATTAGATTAATTAGATACAGAACTTTGAGTTTACCCAATAAAAAGACAGCGGTGCTTTCCGTGTGCTTGGGGAGGGGGTTCTTCACGAGAGCCAGTCAGAACCCGTGAGGGGGAGGGTCTTCACGAAATCCAACCAGAACCCATGAGAACTCACTTCGTTATTTTTCAGAGCTCTGTCCATCTTATCTAGTGGCCTGCCTCTCTCAGGCTCAGCGGCAAGCCCCGATGTCCTTGAGCTTGCCATTTTAACCCTAACGTATTTTGTCTTTTTTTTTTTCTCCAGAGCTGAGGACCGAACCCAGGGCCTTGCGCGTGCTAGTAAGCGCTCTACCACTGAGCTAACTCCCCAACCCCAACGTTCACTTTGTAACTACAATGGAGAGTGTGGGTCCTGCAGAAGCTTGCTTGGGTAACAGGAGGCTTTGCTCCATAAAGAGAGGTCTGGTGGAGAGAAACATCAGTAGAACAGGGGGACATTCTCCTTTGATTGTTTTTTATTTTCTTGGTGACTCCAGAAAGCCAAGTCAAGAATTCAGCCAAGTGGAAATCATCCTGACTCCTGCAATACAGACTCAGGCAACCCAGGCTAAATTGTTTTTTCCACTCCAACTGGCTCAACTCCTAAGTACTCTGTTGCTCAAAACAGCAACAGAGGTCGAACAACTGAAGGGTGAAGAAACCATCCTGAGTGGCTGATTTTGTCAACCAGACATAATTAAGAAACTTGCAGGGGATTGATAGGGGATCTCTCCCCCCCCCGCCACCCTGTGTGTGTGTGTGTGTGTGTGTGTGTGTGTCTGTGTGTCTGTGTGTCTGTGGTCTGTCTGCTCTGTGTGTGTGTCGGTGTGTGTGTCTATGTGTGTCTGTGTAATAGTTTCCAGTGATAGATCATGCAGCTTCTTACCTAATCAATGGATTAAGTTCCCTCATTCAATTCACAATATGAAGGCACTATTCATTATTGAGATGTGGTAAATGGCAAGTAGTGGGTCTAATTAGAGGAAGTGTTCCACTGAGATGCTTTCATAGACTGTCTGCCTTGGCCTCTTCCTGTATTCCCTTCTCTGCTTTCTGGTCCATCATGTTCTAAAAATGCTCTGCTTTGCCATGCCCTTCCTTCCAAGATGGACTGACACCCCGTAAACTGTAAGCCAAATAGGTAATATCCCCCTTATGTTACTTATGTGAGGGTCTATATCCCAGCCATAAAAAGTTACTAATACACAGCCCCTCTAATCAGACCATTATGACAAAAGTAGAAGGCATTTGACTGGCCCATGTAGTGACTCCTGGAAGAACAAACTCTGTGGACATAGGGGAATTTATCTGCCAAAAAGAGAAGAAACAGTGTAGAGTCATGTCCTTGGTCTGACAAGAAGTAGTTAGATGCAGCACTGCAAAGGAAGAGTTCCCTACTCAATGGGCTTCTGGGCATCCTTCTCTGTCTGTATTACATCTGGAAAGCTCAAGAGAAAGACCTAGGTGCCCTGATCTCCCCTGGCTTCCTGGGTGCCTCACATAAGGAGAGAAACAGACAGAAGCTGAAGAGTTACTTGTTTGGTAAGATGAGGAGGCAAACAGGCAAGATTGAGTTAAATGTGAGATGAAAGAAGGACTTCAAAGCAAAGGAAAAACCAGGCTAAGGTTGGGGTCTCTTGGCACTCAGGTCCACACACAGTGCTCCCTTACATTAAGGAGTGAACCTGACAACATCCACTCCTCTCTATGTATAAGACTTTGGCTAGTCTATGACTCTCCATTCTGATCTCTTTCCATGTGATGGGCTATTACACATGGGGACCCTGCCAGCAAAGAGAACCATCACTGGATAAACCACAGTAAACCTTTCTTATTTATAAATTAGCCAGCCTATGGCATTGTATTATCAGCAAGAGAGGACAGAGGAAATTGCTGCTGGCATTCAGAAGTCACAGGTATTATATGACACTGAAAATCCTTCAGCAGCTGGACAGTGATTGGTGGTGCTGGGAGCCTGGGATGGTTTGAATATGTTTGGCTTAGGGAGTGGCACTATTAGGAGGTGTGGCCTTCTTGGCATAGGTGTGTGACTGTGGGTGTGGGCTTTAAGACCCTCATCCTAGCGGCCTGGACATACGTCTTCTAGCGGCCTTCAGATGAAGAAGTTGAACTCTTTGCTCCTTCTGCACTGTGCCTTCCTGGACACTGCCATGCTTCCATGGCACTGGACTGAACTTATCTGTACCTGTAAGCCAGCCCCAATTAAATATTGTCCTTGTGAGAGTTGACTTGGTCATGGTGTCTGTTTACAGCAGTAAAACCCTAACTAAGACAGAGCCTTTATCCCAGAACTTTAACCCTTCAGCAGCTAAAGAGTGATTGCTGTTGGGCGCCCTTATCCCAGGGCTGGAACAGTGTTGTCACTATTGCCTTTGCTCCTTCCTTGACATTTAACTTTCAGGACAATTTGCCTTTCTCTAGTTTCACCTTCTGGAACTTCAATTGGCCACACTTCAGACAGAGGAAATGACTAGAAGGTGCAGGGGCGTGGGTGTGTTTGTATATACCCTGGTAGAATACAAATCTATCAAATGGCACCAGCAAGCTGTGCGGGAGCCCTCTGACATTTCATTGAAATAGAAGCCCACAAGCCAATGACTCTGTTCATGTAAAGTCTGACAGGAGGCAACTTTTAGCTGAAGATGGCAACTGGGAGACAGGCCGAGTCTAAGACTGAGCAGCAGGAAGCTTTGCAGGTATCTAAGACAGTGACAGGATTTCCCATACTCATCTAAGTTTCTAAACTAGAGCAAGAAAGATTCTCAGAACTAAAAATAAGGCCACAGTTTACCATCTCTGGGATAAAAGAAGAGAAGTAATTAAAATGTGGCAACTAAGATCTTTCCCACTTCTTAGTGGAGACGCTAAAGACCCATTAATATTTCCCATGGCCCACCCTGAGCTCTACACTGATAGCTGGCTATGACTGCCCTTGATCACACATGGGATCCATCACTCACTGGTTTTCTAACTGTTGGTGAGTATGCTCAGCTCTTTTTACTTCTAGTTCCCTACCTTTAAGGTGGAAATAACAGCAGCACATATTCTGTACAAGGGTGGAAAGAACACACACAGCGATGTGTGCACAGGCTAGACCTGGATGGATATAGCACAGGGTGTGTGTTAGCTGATGCTCTAACTGCTCCTACGTTCAGAAGATCACAGTGTGCTCAAAATTCAAACTGAGTTTATAATTAAAGCTGACCAAAAGAAAAAAAGAAAACACAATTAAATGAGTTGTGTCCACTCAGAGTGATATTTAAGCATTCCCCTGTAAAGGTTTGAAAATATTTTAATTAAAATAAATAAACAAACTAACAATGCTTTGCTCAGATCAACAGAAATCCTGATGTTCGTAGTGTGACAGAAAATCATTTCCTTGCTTTGTGATTCTGAATCGTGGAATGAAACCCTCTAGCTCCTCGACTGCTTCTGTACTGGGATCCTGACCCTGTGTTTCCTAGCAACAGCTTTCAAAAAACTCTGTGAAAGACCTGGGACGGTCTTCACAGAAAGCACGAAGAACTAGAGCTTTGAGTCATCAAAATCCCAGGATTAAGTCCCAGCTCAGCTCATCAGACACAGTGTGAGTTTAGATAATTGTCCTACCCTTCAAAGGCAGTTGCCCTGACTGCTGATAATCACGGAAACCACTTCCTGGAGTGTTTTGCCATGGGGCTATGGGGCATCCTCAATGTTCTCAGAGACAAGTAGCATGGTCTAACTAATCCCTCTAACATCAACCAGCTCCATGCCTGCCAACAGAGTAGCTATATCCCCAAGAATCTCAGCATCCTTTTTTATGAAGCAAAGAACTTGAATAAGATGTCCCACATCCTCCCTGGCCCTGGAATACTCCAAATTGTGAGCCCAGTCTCAGGATGTTCAGCAGCTATGACTTCAATCACATCACTCTCTCCTCCCTAAACGTTCTTTATTTCCTCCATCCATTTCTGTCTCTAGATATCACCTCAGTCTGTAAGAAAAGGAAAGAATTCACATTCTTCACGATCTGTTCTAAAAGGGTTTTTTTTTAAAACAAAAACAAAACAAACAAACAAACAAGCAAAAACAACCTAATCTGTATTCCAGAGGGAAGAAGATCTCAGACCATCTCTGATTTTGGTTTCCACTCCACAATTAAAAGCAACCATAGCCTTCACCTGCACGCCCTACACAATCTCCTGTTAAAGTGATGAACTGCTTTATTGACCGTCCTTGTCACTGACAGCTGCAAACCAGGCCCGCCATCACCATCTCTCCGTGAGCATCTTGGTTGCTCAATGGGCACATTCTTCATTGTGTCTTACTTTTCTGTACATCGTTCTACTATCGTCTAGTTCATTTTGAAGGGAGGGTCTGTGATCACCTTGCCACATCCCCTCAACTCTCCCAGCCCATGTCCATAGTCAGTATCAAGGAACATTTACTTTTTTTTCAAGGCAGGATATAAATCGTAGTACATTCAGTTTGTCACTTTGGTTTGTGGCCCAGGTCCAAAACTCGTGTGGCTGCTCTGTGACATTGTCCCCTCCCTCAGAACTTAACTATGAGACACTCCTCTCCAGCCACACATCAATTCCCACAGACCAGCTTTTTCCTCTGCCCATCACTCTTCAACACACTGCACAGACATTATGTCACCTCACTCCCAGAGATCATCTCACCACCAATGCCCCCCTGTTTCCCCTGCCCATGTTTCCTTCCTTCTCTTTCTTCAACCACCAGCTCTCATACTTCATACCTCATGTACCTCCTTGACAGTGAGTTTGGACCCCTGTCTCCCCACCCCCACCCCCACCCCCACCCCCACTCCTAGTCAGCACCACCACCATTGTCTTTAGTTTTATTCCCAACCCACATAGTCTTCTGATAAGAGATGGGGCTTTGCAGTGGCTTCCCTGAGTGAGATATGTTAATCTATGGGTAATTCCCTCCAAACCACTCCTATTTCATCACCAATCTTAGAAAGTCCCTTCCTCCTCAGCAGACTCCAAGGCAGGCCTGAGGTCAAGGACTCAACAGGCTGCTGAAGTCAAGCAGGCTTGGCACTGCTGTGGATCCCTATTCTTTTATGGCTCTGCAGAGCACTCACAGACCGCTGAGATACTAGCGCTTTCTGAAAGGATTTGTGGCATTTACACCTTTTGTAACCATAACGACGTCTGAGAAGTGGACTTTCCCTTGCAGTGACTCAGGAGCCTTGTACACTATTTGGGGGAGGATGTGGGTTAAGCTTAAGATTCCACTTTGTTCTGAACTGGACTCTGCAGAAGCTAAAAACTAATAACTAATAGTGTGAAGACTAATGATATTGGGAATGAAAATCTAGAAACCCTGTACAGTTTCACATAGCAAAAATGAACATTTAACATATACTTTCTCAACCCACGTGGTCATAAAGGAGCATAAAGTGTGTCATTAAAACTTTGCTATTGGGGAGAGATATAACTTACAGCAGCCAATACATGCTTACAGAGATGTTGTGGGTTCTTAACAACTCTCACTGGTGAGGTGAAGATATAAGAAATTCTTACAGAAAACTACACCACACACAGGAGTATGCTCTGAAAAAAAATAGACACAAGGAAATATTGGTTGGCGATTGACTGGCCTGTCTGAGACAAGGGGTACACATACCTTCCTCAATCCTCCCTGCTAGTCGAGAGGCCAAGAAAGGGGAGATGAGAGCATCGGTGGTCAGTATGGATATCACCTAAGTAAAAGCGAGAAAGAAATAGCAAGGGGTGGGGGCTCCTGAGCTCCACCATTGGGAATACAAGTGGAGGGAAGCATTTCAGAAGTTACCTAACAATGCAGTGGGAATCCAGACATCCTCCAGAAGTCACCCACTCCAGCTATGAGTGACCAGTGAAATAGAAACCTCACTGATAACTGTCTCACTGCCTTGTTCAGTGCCATTCAGGTTCTGTAGTTGATGGCTCAGGAGTATGCATTATCTGAATATCTGTAACCAATGCCTGATTTGAAGTAGACCCATCTTTAGGGAATTAAGAACCAAGAAGATGAAACCTCAAATGCATGAATAGTGACAACAAAAGAATCAAAAATTAAGTAAGCAGGAAGCAAAGAGAGTCAAGAAACAAGACAGACTGTCCGAAAGTCGATAATGTAAAGACACATTTTAGTGAGTTTCAAGCTGTTTTTACTTCTTGAAGTAAATGCTACACTTATTCTTATCTCTACTGGTCTTTGGTCCTTCAGTAAAATCTGCTAGATCCACAAGGATTATGTGTGAACACATGTGTGAGTGTGTGTGCATGTACATGCCTGAAGTAAGAAAAGACTTAGTTTTTCCTAACCACACTGGCCAGTGGAAGGCAAATGAGTCTGAGGAATGATCTAGAAAATAAACTGTTTACAAATAGCAGAAGCTCATTACTGGAGATTATTACAAAACATAAACCCTTTATAAAAGCACAGAAATCTTAAGAAAGGTTCCTACATAGAATTGTTTTTAAGTGACTCAAATCTAAAAAGCAAGGTGACTCGTGCTAATAATCCCAGCACTTGTGCCCCGAGGCAGGAGGTTTGTCACAGTTTGAGACTGCTCTGGGCTATACAATATGTTCCAGAACAAACTAGGCTATTGTGTAAGACTTCTCTGTGTGTTTAAAAAAAAAAAAACCTTCAAATTATTAGGCAGTCATAGCAGACATTTGAGCCACATGTGTGCTATAAGCACACTAAAAAGGCACATCACATATCCAAAACTTTAGAACAGCTGTCTAGAACCATTTTTCCTCTTGACAGGTTAGGGAAGAAGCAAGAACTGTGGTAGCCATCATGGAGACTGTCATCTTGGCTAGACTGACAAGAAACCCATACTTGTTCAGACTCTTTGACTCCACAATCCTCAAAGCCAATGACAGTGCCATCTGAGTCAGTTAGGATCATGAACATTTGTAATGGTGCATGCAATGGTTAATCTTCATTGTCAACTTGACTGGACTTCCAGTGGTCTAAAGGAAGTATCTCTGGCTGTGTCTATAAAGGCATTTTCAGAGAGATTTAGCTGAAGAAGGAAGACCTACCATGAGTGTAGGCAGCAGCATCCCATTGGCTGGAATCTCAGTTGAAGAAATAAGAAGATGCAAGTGGGGCACCCCCATCCATCCCTCTCAGCTTCCTGACTGAGGACTCAATGTCACCAGTCACCTCCCTCTATTGCTGCCATGCTTTCCCTGTCACGATGGACTCTGGCCCTCTCGACTGTGAGCCAAAATACACTCTTCATTTCTTAAGGTATTTTGGTCCAATCCTTTATCACAGCAAGAAGAAAGAAACTAATTCAATCTGGAATCCAAGAGGAATGAATGATTCCTAATATACCTCACAATCAACTTGTTGGTTTCTGGGCAGCCAGTTTTAGCCTATTTGGCACAGCTCTTAGTGGGAACTTGGACTAGATCATTTGGTGTTGCCCAGGGGAAGGGCTTAGAAAGACACATATTAGTGCTGCGTGCAATGTCTTCCTCTGGAGTAACCTTACACTGCAAAACAAGATCAAACACCACTTACCTCTGCACAAATCTAAATATGATCATGGCTTCTCTGGGGACTAGTTGAGTGGAGTGGAGGAGTTTCTAATCATAAATGACTCACGGGCCTCACAGGCTATGTCTAGTTCACCCTACTCACACAGTCAGTACATCATTTCTGTTTTATAGGAAATTCTTATGTATGGATTAATTTTCACACAGACTAGTTTTATCTTCTCAGACTAAATACCAGGCCCTTCAGAATGGAGATTAAGTATCACTAATGCAATGTTCCAAATGATGAAGTTTCAAGTCAGATTAAATGACTGGAGTTGGCTCTCTCATGCTTAGAACTCGCAGGGAGCTAGGAAACAAGAGAGGTAAGGTAACAGTAAGGACATGCATCCAGGCTTCCAGCTTTGGTACAGAATGAATCGCAACACTCGTCTGACTGCCTGGCTAAGCCTTAGGCCACACACCCAGGCAAAGATGTACAAGCTTAAGCTGATAGAACCTTTAACTTCACTGCCTCAATTTACTCCATTTCAATTTACTGAAACAAATATGATCCAAGTCGAGAAGCACCCCAACCAGGACATCCAGCTCTGACCAAGGCACAAAAACCTTCCTCTGAACTCCTTTGGCCTTTTTCTTGAGCCAAAACCACTGAGTGGAAACAAACATTAAAAAAATAAAAACCCTGCAGCTTTATGGCTGGAAAGAATCTAAGCTAATCTTACCAATCCTTTTGCTTTACAGATTAGGGGACTGAGGTCAAGACTTCGTATTAGATGAAGTGCCCAGAGTTTTAGTCTAATAAAGACAGAATTAGAGTTACTTGCCAGGTCTCTGGATTCAAGACTAAAGACTTAAATTAGATCCACAAACTTACACCCCAGCAATACTGCCAAGCCAAGGACTCTCCACAATGCCAAACAACACATTTAACAAACTACTGCATTTCAAATGAAACGGCTTCCTCAGGTTAGAAGAGAATCCCTTTGCTGGTCCCCATCAGTTCTGAAGCACTAGCTGGATAACACCTATGAATATTTCTTCAGCATGCTCTAGAACTCCATCATTTCATCCGGTCCTTCTCTTAATCTGACGAGGTGGGTACCATAGCTACCCACACTTTACTGAAAAGGAATCTCTGATGTCAAAATATAATTGGACCTTGTTCTTACAGCAAGAGGTCTATGGTAATAAAATACAGATATAGGCCGCCTACCTTCCTGACCCAGCACTTAGTCATTGTTATGCTGACAAAAGACTAACAAGAATATAATCCAAATTTAACCACAATGAGTAAGACTGAGCTCTGGTCTCAATTTTCTTTGTCCTCTGGGCTACTCAACATCTAAAATTCCAGTTCTCTAAACTATATCTGTCACCATAGGAGAGGGTTCTACAGTCTCCTTATCCTCTAAAGCCACCAAGCCAAGATTCTGCTGAAGCTGGGAAATCCTAGCATCTTGAAACCTCGGTCACCATGTGCTTCTGTGTGGCACCTGCTTGGGATCCAGGGCACATCAAGTCTCTAGAATGAAATTAGCATCTGCTCTCCTCCCACGCTCTGTTCTGCTAAATTATGCAAATGAGGGCTTTAGGACATGTGTTCTCTTAGGAAAGGAGAGGGAGGAACACAAACCACGAATCAGGCCTGTGTAGGCCTCAGGATTGGACATACAAAGGAAATGGTATATGTGTATTCCTTGTTTTAAAGCATGTTGGTTTATTTTTGTCTGTTATGGGTAGGATTATAAAAATGCTGTGTGTGTCTAATGGTACTAGGAGCCCCTTTTGCATCCAGTAATATAACAGCCCTTCTGAGGATCTCGGATTCTGCCTTATGTCTCAGAAAAAGCAAGACCCCCTGTGGCCAGGAAATGAGTCTATATTTTCCAATAATCTCCCGTGTGTATTATCATGTTTGTGTATTAACACATACCTGTGTGTTAAAATGCATGTGTTAATATACATCAACTCTCTATGACCCGAGATCTGTTAGTCTCTAATTAAAAGATGATGTTTCTACTGCTGAGATCAACTTCTTTCGAGAACAAGGGAAGGAAGGCTCTAGAAGGAGGGATACAAAAGGGGACATAGGGAGTGCTTTGGAAATGATTCTGTGTTGTCTGTGATGTTCTCCAGTGTGGGCTGAAGAACTTGGGATAAGCAGAAGCAGGGTTGGTGATAGAGCAAGAGGAAAAACGGGTGTGCAGCCTAAGTAGCATGGTTCTTCCCATAACCAGCCCCATAGAGCCTCATGCCAGCCCTGTGAGGAAGGTCCTTTAAGGGCTGCCTGGAATGATCTTGCAGGATGTGCCAGCTGAGGGAGCCAACAAGAGAGTCAAATCAAACCCACATTCAGTTTGCCAAGCTACAGTCACACAGGCCAAAAGTATTGAGTTTCCAGCTCATACAAAAGCGTTATGTGAGCTGAAGTCTGGATATCATTGTCTCATTTACTGATGGAAAACTAAAACTGTAGATGGTGAGCCATTGGCCTAGGGTCACTGCAGTGCATTTTCTGGCAACAAATGAAAATCTATCTGCTCCCCATGTTGTTCCTTCTGCTAGATCATCTTCATGTTTGATGAAATGGGAGAAAAAGACCATCAAGGAAACTCAAATCCAATGCATTGAACATCACCGGAAGTGCCTAGTGAAGTGTCTCTGAAATAAACAGAAAGTTCTGGAACAACACTAATTACAAGAAAGCACAATGGCCGGCAGACACAAACATTCCCCTTTATAGTCATCGAGTAACATTAATCAGCCATGTAACAGTGAAAGATCTTGTCTTCAGCAAAGACTGGAAAAAGAGCTCGTGACTGACAGACCCAACAGTCAGGTGAAAAACTGAAAATCAAGCAGTACACAGTGGAGTCAAATGAGTTGTTTATGTTAAAGAGGAATGGGGAAACTCCACAGAGACACCCTGGGACTTAAACTTGGCCTTTTGAGTTTAAAAAAAAAAAAAAAAATATATATATATATATATATATATATATATATATATATATATATATATGTGGCATTACTTTAAGAAGTTGTAAAACCCAGAGAAGTAAAACTTCAGCGTAGGCTCTGAGAGCCATCTCTGTGCTGAGCAGTACCCTGAGCCATGAGCTGGGGGGAGATGACTGTGCCTCACCTTGGTCTGTGCTGGGCTTTCCAGCTGAAAAGACCCAGGCCACTACACCCCCTCCCTGGCCTGCTACCACCCCCGGCCAAATCTCTCTGCTGCTGAAGGTGTCACATGACAAACAGAAAGGAAAATAGCTAGTAAAGATGCAGTAAGACTTAACAGATTGGGCTTTCCAGGCACTGGGGCACTCTGTCTTCTTTTGTTTTGTGTGTTCTGCTGTTTTTTGTTTGTTTGTTTGTTTGTGATCAGGTTTTTCTGTGTAGCCCTGAGCGTCCTACAACTCATTCTGTAGACCAGGAAGGCCTCAGAGATCCGCCTGCCTCTGCCTCCAGGGTGCTGGGATTAAAGGTGTGCTCACCATGCTGGGCTTTAGCAGTGCACCGAACTGGTCTGGGAGCAAGTGGGTGGAAAGTGCCAGCTCTTCCTCTGAAGTGACTTAGGCATAGCAGTGGTGCTGTGGTAAGGAGCTGGGGCCAGTTCTCTGCTGGATACATTTGAGAAAGTGATTTCTGGTGGAGTTACTGTCTGGATGATAATAACCAGATGGCACACCCAAAGTCAACGATGGGGCTCACAGGGACTGTAGCAAGCCTTGGGATGACCTCTCTTATCCTGCCCTATGTGAAAGGGGGAATGAGAAGCGAGCATGCTGCAATGCATAGTCAGTCTGTCCTTCTGCATGTTCAGGAAGGATTTGCTCACCCTGCTTAAAAGACAATAAATGGAGGCCCAGGCCACTTCTACTCCACTGAGATCACAAGAGCCCTAAGGAACAAAGCCAGAAGTTTAACCCAACTTTTAAAGCTGATGTTCATTTCCTTTAATGAGACAGCTTAGTGAGTTGATAAAGAACACAGACAGGGATCTGACTGCTAGGATTTGAGGCCTGGTCTTGTTGGCTAGGAGACTCTGAGAAGCTCTTTAAACAAATCCTTACCTTCAATTCTTCAAATGTCATGTACAATAAAATAGTAAGGATCGTGTGTGTGTTGCTTGAGAGACCCACATAGTTGTGCCTGACATATAGAAAGTGTTATATAAGAACAATGTTAGAACCTCTAGGGGAATCACCATGCCTGACCTAAAGCTGTACTACAGAGCAATTGTGATAAAAACTGCATGGTACTGGTATAGCGACAGACAAGTAGACCAATGGAATAGAATTGAAGACTCAGAAATAAACCCACACACCTATGGTCACTTGATCTTTGACAAGGGAGCTAAAACCATCCAGTGGAAAAAAAGACAGCATTTTCAGCAAATGGTGCTGGTACAACTGGCGGTTATCATGTAGAAGAGTGTGAATTGATCCATTCCTATCTCCTTGTACAAAGGTCAAATCTAAGTGGATCAAGGAGCTCCACATAAAACCAGGGACAGTGAAACTTATAGAGGAGAAAGTGGGGGAAAGCCTCGAAGATATGGGCACAGGGGAAAAATTCCCGAATAGAACAGCAATGACTTGTGCTGTAAGATCGAGAATAGACAAATAGGACCTCATAAAATTGTAAAGCTTCTGTAAGGCAAAAGACACCATCAATAAGACAAAAAGGCCACCAACAGATTGAGAAAGGATCTTTACCTATCCTAAATCAGATAGGGGACTAATATCCAATATATAAAGAACTCAAGAAGGTGGACTCCAGAAAATCTAATAACCCCATTAAAAAAATGTGGCTCAAAACTGAACAAAGAATTCTCACCTGAGGAATACCGAATGGCAGAGAAACACCTGAAAAAATGTTCAACATCCTTAATCATCAGGGAAATGCAAATCAAAACAACCCTGAGATTCCACCTCACACCAGTCAGAATGGCTAAGATCAAAAATTCAGGTGACAGCAGATGCTGGCGAGGATGTGGAGAAAGAGGAACACTCCTCCACTGTTGGTGGGATTGCAAGCTTGTACAACCACTCTGGAAATCAGTCTGGCGGTTCCTCAGAAAATTGGACATAGTACTACCGGAGGATCCTGCAATACCTCTCCTGGAACATCCAGAAGATGTTCCAACTGGTAAGAAGGACACATGCTCCACTATGTTCATAGCAGCCTTATTTATAATAGCCAGAAGCTGGAAAGAACCCAGATGCCTCTCAACAGAGGAATGGATACAGAAAATGTGGTACATTTACACAATGGAGTACTACTCAGCTATTAAAAAGAATGAATTTATGAAATTCCTAGGCAAATAGATGGACCTGGAGGGCATCATCCTGAGTGAGGTAACCCAATCACAAAAGAACTCAAATGATATGTACTCACTGATAAGTGGATATTAGCCCAGAAACTTAGAATACCCAAGATACAATTTGCAAAACACATGAAACTCAAGAAGAATGAAGACCTAAAGTGTGGACACTTTGCCCCTTCTTAGAATTGGGAACAAAACACCCATGGAAGGAGTTACAGAGACAAAGTTTGGAGCTGAGACAAAAGGATGGACCATCTAGAGACTGCCATATCCAGGGATCTATCCCATAATCAGCCTCCAAACGCTGACACCATTGCACACACTAGCAAGATTTTGCTGAAGGGACCCAGATATAGCTGTCTCTTGTGAGGCTATGCTGGTGCCTGGCAAACACAGAAGTGGATGCTCACAGTCAGCTATTGGATGGATCACAGGGCCCCCAAAGGAGGAGCTAGAGAAAGTACCCAAGGAGCTAAAGGGGTCTGCAACCCTATAGGAGAAACAACAATATGAGCTAACCGCTAACCCCCAGAGCTCGTGTCTCTAGCTGCATATGTATCAGAAGATGGCCTAGTCGGTCATCATTGGAAAGAGAGGCCCATTGGTCTAGCAAACTTTATATGCCTCAGTACAGGGGAACACCAGGGCCAAGAAGTGGGAGTGGGGGGGTTGGGGAGTGGGGGGGAGGGTATGGGGGACTTTTGTGATAGAATTGGAAATGTAAATGAAGAAAATACCTAATAAATAAAAAAGAAGAACAATGTTTTAATTTACTAAAAGAAGATTTATTTTAATTTTTATTTTATTTAATTTTGGTTTTTTGAGACAGGGTTTCTCTGTGTAGCCCTGGCTGTCCTGGAACTCACTCTGTAGACCAGGCTGATCTCAAACTCAGAAATCCACCTGCCTCTGCCTCCCAAGTGCTGAGATTAAAGGTGTGTGCTACCACGCCTGGCTAAAAGAAGATTTTTTTTTTAATCTGAAAACTGGGAAAGAGGGGAATAGGAAGGTTTGGGGCTAGAGAGATGATCAGTCAGTGATGTACTGGGCATGCAAGCATGAGGACCACAGTCTGAGCCTCATCACCCAAAATGTCCTGGATGGTTTTTATTGTCAACTTAATGCAATTTAGAGTCATCTGGAAAGAATTATTTTGTTGAATAATTGTCTCAATTAAACTGACCTGTAGGGGTGTCTGTGAGGTGTTTTCTCAATTGCTAATAGTCATAGTACATATATATGCACAGCCCACCATGGGTGGTATCAAACCCTAGGCAGGCGATGCTAGGCTGTATAGGAAAGGTACCTGAGCATAAGACTAAGCAATGCTTTTCCATGGTTCCTGCTTCAGGTCTATGACTTGGAAGTATAAGCCAAAATAAAAACTTTTCTGTCCTAAATTCCTTTTGGTTAGGTTTTTGTCACAGCAACAGAAAGGAAGCTGGCTAGCTGAATCAGAGATATTGAGGAAAACCCTCAACATCACCTCTGGCCTCCACACATTCAAGCACACACATGCACATACACACTGAACATGTACACACATATACACACAAGAAAGAAAAAGGTAAAGGGAACCTCACTAGAAAACTCATTCACATCTTTAAGCCATGTTTAGAGTCCTGAACTTTACCTATATGAATGTCACTATGGGAAGTAAGCCAGTTTCCTTGAAATGGCTGGAAGCTTCTCTGTGGATGATAGGCAAGTAGTCAGACACACAGACAGGCAGACGGGCAGACGAGATGGTGAAATCTAGATAAAAAGACTTCTCAAACATGTTCTGATCGTGAGTAGAGATTCCCCTACCTACAAAAAGGCCACTGAAGTTGGACATTTATGCCTCCATTGTTCTGCTCTTCCCCAGAGTTCAACTAATGAGGCATCATCACCTTGAAGCTCACATTCAATGTCTGCAAAGCTTGAGTACCTATCATAGAATGGGCATCCCAATCACAAGGCTGCCAATTTCATATTCAGCATCCCTGGGCTCCTCCCCCAGGAGGAGGAACCCTTGATAGCCATGGAGAAGAGTAATCATGGTCATAGAGTCACATGTAGCTACTGAGAGACGGTTGTCAGTTACAATGACAGTGATGACAGGAAGTTACTCTTACTGTTGGGGATCCATCCTGGGGCATTGGAAAGAAATAGAAAGGAGAGGTCAGAGGTCAGGATTGGGGCTCTGCAGCATCACTATATGCCCATGTGACTTACACAAGTCAATTAGCCACCCTAAGTATCATCTACAAAATGAGGATAAAACTCTTATTTCCCACTGTTGTTTAAAATTTACCTGATCTTAACCCACTGGTTGCTGGGAAAGTCTTATAAACTCTTAGACTTGCCTTAAGGTCAAGTTTTCCCAGTAGGCCCCTGAACCACACCCAAGCCCTTGCTGAAAAGATGACTCAGGAAGGGGGTGTTGGCACCAGGGAGGCCAGCCATGTGATTAACTTTGAACTACTGTTATCATTTTGAACTTATGACCTCTAGAATCAAATTCAGCTATGCAGCCAATGAGTCAATGAACTGTGCCGATCTAATGAAACCTTACTAAAAATCCGTACTGGCTAGGTTTGTCTGCCAAGCTGACACAAGCTGGAGTTATCACAGAGGAAGGAGCCTCCCTTGAGGAAATGCCTCCATGAGATCCAGCTGTAAGGCATTTTCTCAATTAGTGATCAAGGGTGGAAGGGTCCATTGTGGGTGGTGCCCATCCCTGGGCTATTAGTCTTGGGTTCTATAAGAAAGCAAGCTGAGCAAGCCAGGGGAAGCAAGTCAGTAACCAACATTCCCCCATGGCCTCTGCATCAGCTCCTGCCTCCAGGATCCTGCCCTGAATGAGTTCCTGTCCTGACTTCCTTTGGTGATGAACAGCAATGTGGAAGTGTAAACTGAATAAACCCCTTCCTCCCCAACTTGCTTCTTGGTGATGATTGTGCAGGAATAGAAACCTTGACTAAAACATAAACTATCACTTTCTAGATGCTTTCATCTCTAAGTCCTATAGACGGATTCATTCCCCAGATTGGTAATTCTATTAGTACCCAGGCAGTGTACATGAATGAAAGGGTTCATAACACCCTATAGGCAAAATCAGACTGGTGAGCAACTTAGAGTGATTCAATGTATAATCTAATGTATGCGCTGTGTGTTAGCCTTCTAGGTCTTGTTGAAAAGATTGCAATCACTGCTCGGCTCCCTCATTTTAGAGATGCAAAGACCTAGAGTGATGTGCCTAAGGGAAACAGTGTGGGTCAGGGTAAGGGGCAGCACACTACAAAGCTCTAACTCTAACTCAGCCCTTCCCACGGATGCTTTCTCTCACTTCAAGCAACAATTTTGAATTCAAGTGAATAAGGGGTTAAAGGCCTGCCTTTCGGGCTGAACAGAATGTGCCGACTCTTTACTCCTGAAACAACAATACATAGGACAACAGCACAAGATGAGAACAAGAGAGGGTGGGGCTGGAGTGCATTGTTTTTGGAGAGAGAACCCGTGGAAAGCCAGCTCACCAGAACTCAGCCCACCATACTGGCCCCACTGCCACCAGCCAGCAGCAGAGTTGAATGATGTCTGCAAAGAGATCCAATGTCTGCTCAGTGTCAGCTAAAAATAGCAACAGGACTGTCACACACACACACTGAGCCACAGCCCCCTGAAACAGCTGGATTGTGTGACAGGTGAAGTCAAACACTGCATTCCTCTGTGGCCAAGGAGAAGCTGAGCCTGTACAGTTAGCTAAATATCCACATCACCCAAACTTACTCTCTCTCTCCCTCTCTCCCTCTTTCCCTGTTTGTCCCTGGCTGGCTGTTTATCTGCTTCTGTGCTTCTCTCTCTGTCTGTCTCTGTCTGTCTCTGTCTGTCTCTGTCTGTCTCTGTCTGTCTCTGTCTGTCTCTGTCTGTCTCTCTCTCTCTCTCTCTCTCTGTCTCTCTCTCTGTCTCTCTCTCTGTCTCTCTCTGTCTCTCTCTCTCTGTCTCTCTCTCTCTCTGTCTCTCTCTCTCTGTCTCTCTCTCTCTGTCTCTCTCTATCTGTCTCTCTCTGTCTCTCTCTGTCTCTCTCTCTGTCTCTCTCTCTGTCTCTCTCTCTGTCTCTCTCTGTCTCTCTCTGTCTCTCTCTGTCTCTCTGTCTCTCTGTCTCTCTCTGTCTCTCTCTGTCTCTCTCTGTCTCTCTCTGTGTCTCTCTCTCTCTGTCTCTGTCTCTCTCTGTCTCTCTCTGTCTCTGTCTCTCTGTGTGTGTCTGTCTCCCCCCTCTCTCCCTCCTTCCCTCTTTTCCTCACTCCTCCTTTCCCTTCCCCTCCCTGTCTTCCTCTTCCTCCTCCTCTCCCCCTCCCTCCATCTCTGCTGTGCTGAACCTCAAACCCAAGCCAGGCAAGCTCTTTGCTATGAACTAAAACCCCAGCCCTTCCTTCCATTACCTCTAGGCTGCACCTCTACTGCACTTTCCCCTACATTTTCTTGGTCTTTCAACAACACCTAAATTCATTAGCCCTGTAGCATTGGAAACTCCAGAAGACCCTTTGACTTGAAGAGGACACCTAGGGAGCAAGGAGCCAGGAGTTTACCTTCCTTCCTCCTTCACCAACACAAAAGACTCACCAGGCAAAAAGGCAAACCCACTCTGGTCACAGTGAGATATTGACCTGGTAATGGCTGGGTTTTATTATCTATTAGCATCACATGACTCTTAAAGTCCCTAAATAACAGGTCAGTGCGTAATTTCATGAAAATAAGGGAAAGGATCCACTCTTACAACCGTGTTCAGTGCAGCCTCAGGACAGAGTCACTAAGTGGCCCACCCTGGTTTGGGAGAAGCAGTTTACTGGCCTGTGGTGAATGCTACAAGCCAGTAGGGGCTGGGAAGCCTTCTTCTAAAAGATTTCAGATTCACAACCTTGCACTCGGTTTAAAGGAGCCTCCCACATTCCCCTCTAAACCACAGCCTGTTTTGTAGCTTATTTTTCTTGCATATCTCTAAACCTATATGGACAGACCAAAAGATTTAACATGGGATACTATGTTAGGGTAAACTAGCTTGTAAGTAAATAGAAGAAACACAATAAAATTAATAATAAAAGTAAATGCATAATCCAAAATCCGGTATCTCATACACAATAATGGCCTGAACTATATCCATCTGACTGCCAGGGCAGCATCAGTACAGATGCTTGAGTGATGAGTTTCAAGGCACCACTTGGTGACAAAACTTTCTAAGTTCATTACAGTCTTACAGAGCATCATTCTATATGTCACATGATCGGCCAAATGTCATTGTGTGGCATGTTGCCAGGGTTACAGCCGACCATTGCAGATTAAGAATGTCCCTTTAAAGATGGCCTAGTCAACCATCACTGGAAAGAGAGGCCCATTGGACATACAAACTTTATATGCCCCAGTACAGGGGAACACCAGGGCCAAAAAGTGGGAGTAGGTGAGTAGGAGAGTGTGGGGGGGAGGGTATGGGGGATTTTTGGGATAGCATTGGAAATGTAATTGAGGAAAATATCTAATAAAAATTATTAAAAAAAAAAAAAAAAGAACATCCCTTTAAGAGTTCTTTGTCTCCTAGTGAGACTCTCGGGGAGAAAACTACATTTTCATATGTGCATGGTTATCAGTTGGAGGCAGCTTCTGGGTTAGAGATGGGCACATGTGTCTACTGTTTCTTTCAGTTCCAGAACCTCATCTGGTATAGATCAGTGCTATAGACCCATGCAGGCTCTGTATGTGCTCCCTCAGCCTCTGCAGCCCTGGTGTGTCTAGAAGACCTTGTTTCTTTGGTGTCCTGAATCCCCTCTGGCTCTTACACTCTTTCTGTCTCTTCCTCCACAGAGTTCCCTGAGTCCTAAGGGGAGGGATTTAATGGAGACATACCATTTAGGGCTGAGTATTCCCATGCCTCTCACCTTCTGAATATTGTGTGGCTGTGGGTCACTGAATTTGTTCCCATATGATATGAGAGGAAGCAAGGCACTGACCTATGAGTATAGCAGGATGTCATTAGGACTCATTGTATTGCTACATTCCTTTAGTAGAACAGTGATATGTTGTTTTCCCATAAGCCCCCGGGGTATCTAATCTCAGGTTCTTAGTCACCAAAGCAGTGTCAGGTACAGGTTCCATCTCATGGAGTGGGCCAACGCTCACATCAGTTATTGGTTGGTTACTCCCATGAGGTTTGTGCCACCATTACATTGGCATACATTACAGGCAGGACACCACCGAAGATCAAAGGGTTCACAGATGGGCTGGTGTTTACCTTTCTCCTTTGATGGTATACGAGTACCTTCTGGTACTGACACTAGTAAACAGTAATCATGGTTCACTAGCCAAGACAGGTGAAGGCTCTGCTCCTGAGGGTATCCACATGCCCGCCTCCTGAGGGTATCCACATGCCCGCCTCCTGAGGGTATCCACATGCCCGCCTCCTGAGGGTATCCACATGCCCGCCTCCTGAGGGTATCCACATGCCCGCCTCCTGAGGGTATCCACATGCCCGCCTCCTGAGGGTATCCACATGCCCGCCTCCTGAGGGTATCCACATGCCTGCCTCCTGAGGGTATCCACATGCCCGGCAGTGGATGCCCAACAGAAAATTAACTCAAAGGCTTCTTTGGAGGTTCCTTGTCTCATAATAATCAGGGCTTCTCTCTCTCTCTCTCTCTCTCTCTCTCTCTCTCTCTCTCTCTCTTAACCCTACGGGTCCTTTGCATACATGCGATGGCTTCTAGTTTTCTGTTTTCATGGGATTCCTGAATGTGTAAATAAGTGAGTCTCTGTCTACATCTATTTCTTGTACCTCTCTTGGGCTATTTTCCTTCTGTTTGTTTGTTTGTTTGTCCTATTGCAATGTGTTTGCTTTTACTTTATCTTATTTCATTTTATTTTCTTATTATCCCTTAGAAACCTATTTGCTTTCTAATGAGATACAGAAAGGGGGTAGATCAGATGGGAGGAGATGTGAGAAGGAACTTGGGGAAGTAGAGGAAGAGGAAATTATTATCAGGATATACTATATTTAAAAAAAAAAAACATACCAAAGAAAACCAAAAGAATGTCTTCTTAGTCCTGGTTGTAGAGAATTTCCCATTGGTTCCTAAAAGATAAACAAGAAGTTGTAATGAGTCTTTTCTCAAGGTTCTCCTATCAGAATTATTTCTATTTATTTGATTTTATCTAATAAAAAGAAGGTAGTCCCTGGGCTTGTACAACATACTACATCCATTTGTGTGCTCAGGAAACATTTATTGTGTCATCTACTGTTTCAGCCACCGGGGATCAAACAGTGAAATCAAGCCCTTCCTGTCCTCAAGCCTGGACATCGAAGAGAAAATCAGTAAAGAGCTCTAGGGAGCACAAGCAGAGAGACATCCATTGTCAAGCAGCAGTGAGTTCCATGGAGAAAGCAAATTAACAGAGACAGTGAGGAATGCGTGCTGGTATTGTCGGGCTTGGGTCCATTGCAGCCTCTCCTAAGGAACGAACTGAGTATATATATAAAATCAAATAAAGCAAGAGCACAGGCCCTCAACAGCTAGGGCTCTTCCTGTCTACAGTGCCACATCTTCAAATAGACAACAGACATTCTGAAAGGAGACAAGTTTTTCACTGCACTGCGATGAACCTACACGGCAGCCTATGAGGATCCAATGGATACTTATCTGCAAGGAAATACTGTGTCAAACACCTACTATGTAACTCTTCATTATTGTCCTTAGCAAATAGCTCTAATCTCTTCAACAGCATGTTCCTCCAGGGAAACAAACACAGCGAAGATAAAAATGCCAAGATGCTCTTTCCATAGTAGCTCTCTGCAAACCTCCACAAAGTTAACTGGAAATATAAGGTGCAGACAGCCTACCTAACCGGGGAGGAGAAATCCATGTCAGAAAACATTGGGATTTTATTTTTATATACATCTATCTGGGAGAAACTACTATATCATGCCATCTACTAGAAATCCAAAGTATTTACATTGAGACATAGACCCAGGGTCTGGCAAGAGAATATAGCAGGTAAGAGCACTTGCTGCCAAACTGACAACCTGAGTCAGATCCCCAGAATCAACACGGCAGAAAGAAAAAACTCCTCAGAGTCGTCTTTTGACCTCAACATGTATGATAAAGCACATGTTACACACACACACACATACACACACGCACGCACACATGTGCATGCACATGTAAATAAATAAATGAATAAATAAATGTTTAAGTTTAAAGAAATAGATAAATAGATAAAAAAGCAACTTGCTCAAGTTTCTTTGCTGTTGTGGGTACGCAGAAACAGTCACTTGGGGTGTGGTGCCTACATGAACAGCCTACTATTGCTCTAACAGAAAGTATTTCTCAAAGAAAATGTTGCTTTTTCAATCAAAGTAACCAAAAAGAGTCTGTTCTAGATTTAGTTCTGAGCACATCATAAGCTCAGGGAATTGGAGACAGAAATCTGCTGCTGTGAAAAATGCTTTCTGGCCAGCATAGTCTTTCTCTCCAGTGTCCTGCAAAGCTGCTCACATTTTCCAGAGCAGAAGTCAAATTCCTCTGTGGACAGCCCTACTACTCTCAAGTTTGGGGAGCTGAGGCAATTTTCTTAATTGAATGCAAAGCCGTGCGCTCTGTGAGCCTGGGTTCTTCTATAATAGGCTTGTAGTAGGAAGAGAAGGATTTATAGCCAGTTCATGACCAGTAAAATTATGACGGGAACTGGATCTACTGGAAACGCTTTACAAGTGCTCCTTTTGGACGGTGGTCACTCTGTGCTTCTGAAAACGGCCTTCTTCAGAGATATGGAAAAACTGCAAGTCACACGTCAGCAATGTTGCCTAAGCCAAAGCACAAAACCTGAACTGTTTTTTTTTAAAGAAGACACAGCAGGTATAATACATATAGACTTCTAAAGGCAATGTCCATGCTGGCTTCCTTCCCTTTTCAAGTAAATTATAAAAATGTGAAGATTTGTAAGGACATGGTGAGCAAAGAATCTTGTCACCCGGGGTATGAATCACTTGTCTTACCACACCGTGACAGAACCACTGATAGAGTCACCTGACTGGGAGGAGCCAGGGATTTTCTCACAGCTTCAGTGATTTCAGTCTACATACCTTAACTATGGATTCTGCCTGGACCCACAGTAAGGCAGAGGAAGAGGAGAATTCTGGCTTCAGCGCCTGAGGAACAGGACGTAGAGGACAACGCAGGGATGGGCAAGGACAAGACACAACCCCAAAGACCCCAAGGACACTTCCAAGCCATTCCTCTACCTAAGCCGGGTTCCTAATGTCTCCACCTCCTCCTGAGAACAGCGCCTCCTGCTGGGGACCGAGGATTCAACACAGCAGCCTGTGCAGAGCATTGCATATTCAACCCTAACACCACGCGCACACGTGGTACAGAGCAGACACAAAAGGAGATAAATGGTTTTTCCCTTCCCTGGGCCATGGGAATTGGAAAGCCCGTTGAGGAAAGCAGGGGGGTTCGCTATTTTTCTGTGGCTGTATAATTTCTCTTGGAAATCAAGAAAGCCAAGATGATTTAGTGTCTGACTTTTACAGACAGGGCTGTTTTCCAGAATCTAAGCTCCCAAAGGCACTAAATCAAGAGAAGACCCACCTGGTTTTAAAAAGCCTGGATGACAAATGCTCTCTGAAAGACACACTTGAGTTATTTGCTCACACATGTAAAAGAGTATGCGGCTTAGTGTCCTAAGCATCCCTAGGGAAACGTTTGCCTTAATGACTAGAAGTCATTTTTAAGTAGTAATTATTATCACGCTACATACTTGAAAGTATGGTGTCACCATTACTCCATTTTGTCTTCCCCACTAATATCTGAAATTATATAACAGTTTAAACATCTATAATTCTTGATCCAAGGAGCTCAATGTATTAGCACTAACATTTTAAATCTCTTCTTCCTGGTCATCAAAGATACACAAAGATAAAATTGTGGTAGGGAAAGGAGTTTGGACAGAGAAGAGGGGAGGGAGAAATGATGGATTTTAATTTTCTTTTTAATGAAAAACAAAAGTCAGAACTATGCCGCCTAATTGACCTCATTTGATGAGTGATCGAATTGGAAAACTTGCTCACCCACTAAGTCAGATCAAAGAAAGAGCCTGATTAACATATAAATAACTTAAATTATCCTTCAGGTACTATGTTAGTCAGAGGTTCTATTCCTGCACAAACATCATGACCAAGAAGCAAGTTGGGGAGGAAAGGGTTTATTTAGCTTACAATTCCATACTGCTGTTCATCACCAAGGAAGTCAGAACTGGAACTCAAGCAGGTCAGGAAGCAGGAGCTGACGCAGAGGCCATGGAGGGATGTTCCTTGCTGGCTTGCTTCTCCTGGCTTGCTCAGCCTTCTCTCTTATAGAACCCAAGACTACCAGCCCAGAGATGGTCCCACCCACAAGGGGCCTTTCCCCCTTGATCACTAATTGAGGAAATGCCTTACAGTTGGATCTCATGGAGGCATTTCCTCAACTGAAGCTCCTTTCTCTGTGATAACTCCAGCTGTGTCAAGTTGACACAAAACTAGCCAGTACAGGTACTATAACAAAACAGTCATAATATCATTTTCCCTCCAGGTTTTTTGTTTGTGTGTTTGTTTATTTGTTTTTTTATTCCAGAAAGTTCTTGACCTCACTTGAACAATTTAGCACTACAGGAACTTCAACATTCATGACCCCTAAACGAAATTTCCACTATCAGTGGCCAAGGGATTTCTGTGATTCTCTTTTTCAGCACTAAATATAGAAAATTAGATTTATGTTACCATTTGGATTATTTTTCAATTTTTCATTTGTTCTAAGCCTTAAAACCACTTTAAATGACTCTTAATATTTTATGAGCAGCCCTGAGTGCCTGAAAGTGCTGTCTTAGGCGTTCAGGCAACAGATCTGACCTATATTTCAGAACTGTTCTAGCATAACTTTCCAAGGGTGTTTTTGCAAATGGCCACCTTGAGTGTTGTTTTAGACTTCTTTGCTTTCTCTGGTTCCATAATGATAGATCAGCTTCAGGATAATTCGTTACCAAGGGAATGGATAAATATTAAAGGGAAGGAAATATCATCCTTGCAAAGTCCTTCGTGTTTACTAAAAAAAAAAATATTCTTCATATGCTTGAATCAATTGAGACTTAGAAAAGCGATTTAGGGTGATAATAAAGCATGTGGTTCGAGGACGTTCTGTATTGGGCTCCTCTTTGATAGTGCGTTTCATTTGTTTTAAATCTGGAAATAGTGTTTGTTGTTCCCCGCCCCCCTGCTTTTATAGAAAAATAATAATACAGATAAAGAAGAAACAACCAACTATGGGAACTGAGGAAAGCATGCGGCATGCATTGGTGTCAGGCTGCATGCATCAGTGTCAAGCTGCATGCACTGGTATCAGGCTGCATTCATTGGTGTGCTGTAGTGCAAACAGCAGCCATTCTCTGTCCACAAGTGATAGAAAGGTTGGCACAGCCTTCACTGGGATGCGTGGAGGGGCGCTGTGTGTGCTGGTGATAGACAAATAACCCCCAAGTCAGGAAACAGGTTATCAAGGCTGCTACCACCTTAGGAACCTGAAGCTCAGGTGCCTCTGTAAACTCACAAGTGCTATAGATTAGAAATAGGACCACAGCCTAGAACCCATTAAATGTTCTCAGATTATTAAAGTAAATATGTTGCAATGTCAGCCCTCAAAAAGACATTAAGGTGGCTGGGGAGATACCCTAGTACTGCTTATCTTACAAGTAAAGGACCTGCATTGGATCCCCATATTTATAAAAGTTGGGTGTGGTGGCAGATTTGAATTCCCAGTGCTTGGAAGGCAGACACAGGTACATCTCTGGGCATCTCTGGCCTAACAGCCCAATCTACTTGGTTGTCTTCAAGCCAGTGAGATGATGTACTAGATATAAAGGTATTACATGACAGATTAAAAAAATATAAAGAGGCAAAGTAAGATTAACATGAGCCCCTGACAGACAAATAACAGGAAAGACTAAAGATCGCTGAACCCAGACTTTGCTCACTAAGTTTGTCATCAGGACAGTCTGCTAGCCCACAAACAACAGCCCATGTCCAGCATAGATGACGGCGTTAAAACATAGGGGCATCTCTTCTGGAGACCTGAAGCTCCTTAGTATTAAGAAGATGCCAGCTACAAGAACAAGGGTTACTTGAGACATTCCAGAAAGGCAGCTTGGAATGGCATGCAGGCCTGGGTTGAAGAAATCCAGAAACCCTGCCTTTGATTCCTTGAGCAAGCCAGTTAGGGCTCAGAGCCCAGCATGCTATGTGTGTGAAGAGGTGTAGCAACCTCAGCGAATCTAGGTATCACTTCAACATGATGACGTTTGATAGATTTATTGACTCTCTACTCTGGAAGCTGTTAAGAATTCTATAATGATCAAGACAATCTTTATGTAACACCTGTTGCATAACTCTTTCCTCCAAAATTAAAACATTCTATCCTTCGGAAAGTTTCTTAAGCAGGAAGATAAACAACTCAAACCTTCAGGAAGTCCCTGAAAATGACCAGACTCATTAAGCTCCTCCCTACCAGAATAAGAAATAAAAACTGAGAGCACCCCACCTGCCCCCCTCCCTAGATGGAAGGAAGACAAGCTGCAAAGAAGACTCTGACAAGACCAGATGCCTGGAATAAGCAGAAACCATTTGAGCTGCCTAGAAGAGGTTTAGACTGACTGAGGCACCTGGAAAGGACATTCTCCAGTCTGTTGAGCGTCCTGTGGTCTGTGCCATGTGCTCCAGGTTCCCAGCTTTAGAAGCTGTCACCTAAACTGGGGTGGAATTTGGTGAAGTAACTGAGTAATTTCTGCTCCTGTAAGGAACCCCTCACCCATATTCCCGTAACCTCAATAGAACACATTGGTTTGGCACATTGGACTTTGCTGCTATCTATAATTTGGTCTATCATGGGTTCCTATCTGGGGTGAGTAAACAAATGTTTTGTGTCTCTGCAGGAAAAGTTTTATCACACAACACTCCTCACCTGACTTTATCTAGAGAGAGAGAGATACAGATTCCTTCAGTATGACATGGTAAGTATTGTCATAAGGATGAACATCAAGACTAGTAAAACTTATACAGAAAATTTTACTGTAAATGCTGATGGAAAGACAGAAATTATAACTAAGATATAGGGCAATGGAAAAGATGGTTATAGGAACACTTACCTAAGAGGGAAGCCAGGTATAATGGTATTTGCCTATAATCTTAGCAGTTGGGATGTGGAGGCAGGAGAATTACGAGTTCAAGATCATACTTGGTATGTAGCAAACTTGAGGCCAGTATGAGCTATGTGAGACACTGCCTAAAGAAATAGAGATAGATAGATAGATAAAATTTGAACATGCACTAGGGCTTGTTACAAGAGTACTTTGTTGAGTTACCCATTATTAGTTATTATATTGTATTAACTACCTAAAAGTGTTGTTTACAACCATTAAAGAGACTAGAAAATAAACACACTAGAGCAATGCATGAAGATCCCAACCAATGAGATTATCTAGTCTTCTGATTGATGCTTATCCAACAATGCTTCATTTAACTTGGCCCCAAAGTGATTTCCAGATTGAACTGAAATCATTTCTGTAAGGCAGAAATGTTCGCAAGGTTTTATGGGAGAAGTGTGTGCATTGTCTGTATATGTGTGTGTCTGTTTGTGTGTGTGTGTGTCAGTATGTTTGTGTCTGGGTTTGTGTCTTTATGTGTCTGTGTGCTTGTGTCTGTGTGTGTCTGTGTGCATGTGTCTCTGTGTGTGTCTGTGTGTGTGTCTGTGTGCATGTGTGTATGTGTGTGTGTGTGTGTGTGTGTTATGTTAAGCAAATGACAGGAAATAGAATAAATTCAGTAAACTTATGCAAAAGTGTGCTGTATTGCAATCATTCTGAGAGAAATGAGATTTCAGTAAACATACCTGTCACCTGACTTATCCAGATGTTTTGTAACCCTGATGCTGGCAGAACCGCATGGAGAAGGAAGCCCGGCATCACTCCCCACTCCACTTGCCGACAGAAGAGAATACTTTTATAATCAGAGGCTCATCCTGTATTTATCAGCATTTTGAAGACCTTCCCTAAACATGTTTGCTATGAAACCTTACAGCTTTTGGATTACTTCTTATGGCAAGCATCGGATTCATTGAGGCAAGGCAGGAAGCAACTATCTGTTACATTATATCTTGAATTACTTCATTTCTGGTTAATAATCAAATTTCCCCCAATTATATTCATTATGATTCAACTTTCTCCATATGTGATTGTTATGCATTTATTTCATTTATTCCAATCAGTCTTGGGAGTTACAGTAAACCTCTATTAGCTGGATCTTTTGAGAATACAATATTTTAGCTAGGAGAGCCTTTTGATTTCCTTAAATGGTATCCTACAGAACATGACCATTCTATGAGAGTCATATTCAACAAATATTCTACTACAAGAGAAGAAAGGGGAAAAATAAGAGATGAAGGGAAGAAGGTTGAGTTGAAGGGCATTTTTCTCACTCTAATAAATTTGAAAAGCATTTTGACTTCAGAACTTTATTAATGGGTTTCTTCAACAAGAATACAGATTGAAATTCTTTGAGAAAATAAATGGCCATTTAAAAAAACTTATATGTTGAACATTTTTTCAGGTGTTTCTCTGCCATTCGGTATTCCTCAGGTGAGAATTCTTTGTTCAGTTCTGAGCCCCATTTTTAATGGGGTTATTTGACTTTCTGGAGTCCACCTTCTTGAGTTCTTTATATATATTGGATATTAGTCCCTTATCTGATTTAGGATAGGTGAAGATCCTTTCCCAATCTGTTGGTGGTTTTTTTGTCTTATTGATGGTGTCTTTAGCCTTGCAGAAGCTTTGTAGTTTCATGAGGTCCCACTTGTCAATTCTCGATCTTACAGCACAAGCCATTACTGTTCTATTCAGGAATTTTTCCCCTGTGCCCATATCTTCAAGGCTTTTCCCCACTTTCTCCTCTATAAGTTTCAGTGTCTCTGGTTTTATGTGAAGTTCCTTGATCCACTTAGACTTGACCTTAGTACAAGGAGATAGGAATGGATCGATTCGCATTCTTCTACATGTTAACAACCAGTTGTGCCAGCACCATTTGTTGAAAATGCTGTCTTTCTTCCACTGGATGTTTTTAGCTCCCTTGTCGAAGATCAAGTGACCATAGGTGTGTGGGTTCATTTCTGGGTCTTCAATTCTATTCCATTGGTCTATTTGTCTGTCACTATACCAGTACCATGCAGTTTTTATCACAATTGCTCTGTAGTAAAGCTTTAGGTCCGGCATGGTGATTCCACCAGAGGTTCTTTTATCCTTGAGAAGAGTTTTTGCTATCCTAGGTTTTTTGTTATTCCAGATGAATTTGCAGATTGCACTTTCTAATTCGTTGAAGAATTGATTTGGAATTTTGATGGGGATTGCATTGAATCTGTAGATTGCTTTTGGCAAGATAGCCATTTTTACAATGTTGATCCTGCCAATCCATGAGCATGGGAGATCTTTCCATCTTCTGAGATCTTCTAGAATTTCTTTCTTCAGAGACTTGAAGTTTTTATTATACAGATCTTTCACTTCCTTAGTTAGAGTCACGCCAAGGTATTTTATATTATTTGTGACTATTGAGAAGGGTGTTGTTTCCCTAATTTCTTTCTCAGCCTGTTTATTCTTTGTGTAGAGAAAGGCCATTGATTTGTTTGAGTTAATTTTATATCCAGCTACTTCACCGAAGCTGTTTATCAGGCTTAGGAGTTCTCTGGTGGAATTTTTAGGGTCACTTATATATACTATCATATCATCTGCAAAAAGTGATATTTTGACTTCATCTTTTCCAATTTGTATCCCTTTGATCTCCTTTTGTTGTCGAATTGCTCTGGCTAGGACTTCAAGTACAATGTTGAATAGGTATGGAGAAAGTGGACAGCCTTGTCTAGTCCCTGATTTTAGAGGGATTGCTTCAAGCTTCTCACCATTTACTTTGATGTTGGCTACTGGTTTGCTGTAGATTGCTTTTATCATGTTTAGGTATGGGCCTTGAATTCCTGATCTTTCCAAGACTTTTATCATGAATGGGTGTTGGATCTTGTCAAATGCTTTTTCCGCATCTAATGAGATGACCATGTGGTTTTTGTCTTTGAGTTTGTTTATATACTGGATTACGTTGATGGATTTCCGTATATTGAACCATCCCTGCATCCCTGGGATGAAACCTACTTGGTCAGGATGGATGATTGTTTTGATGTGTTCTTGGAATCAAAACAACCCTGAGATTCCACCTCACACCAGTCAGAATGGCTAAGATCAAAAATTCAGGTGACAGCAGATGCTGGCGAGGATGTGGAGAAAGAGGAACACTCCTCCATTGTTGGTGGGATTGCAAGCTTGTACAACCACTCTGGAAATCAGTCTGGCGGTTCCTCAGAAAATTGGACATAGTACTACCGGAGGATCCAGCAATACCTCTCCTGGGCATATATCCAGAAGATGTCCCAACCGGTAAAAAGGACACATGCACCACTATGTTCATAGCAGCCCTATTTATAATAGCCAGAAGCTGGAAAGAACCCAGATGTCCCTCAACAGAGGAATGGATACAGAAATTATGGTACATTTACACAATGGAGTACTACTCAGCTATTAAAAAGAATGAAATTATGAAATTCCTAGCCAAATGGATGGACCTGGAGGGCATCATCTTGAGTGAAGTAACACAATCACAAAAGAACTCACACAATATGTATTCATTGATAAGTGGATATTAGCCCAAAACTTAGGATACCCAAGATATAAGATACAATTTGATAAACGCATGAAACTCAAGAAGAATGAAGACCAAAGTGTGGACACTGTGCACCTTCTTAGAATTGGGAACAAAACACCCAGGGAAGGAGTTACAGAGACAAAGTTCGTAGCTGTGATGAAAGGATGGACCATTTAGAGACTGCCGTATCCAGGGATCCATCCCATAATCAGCTTCTAAACGCTGACACCATTGCATACACTAGCAAGATTTTGCTGAAAGGACCCAAATATAGCTGTCTCTTGTGAGACGATGCCGGGGCCTAGCAAACACAGGAGTGGATGTTCACAGTCAGCTATTGGATGTATCACAGGGCTCCCAATGGAGAAGCTAGAGAAAGTACCCAAGGAGCTAAAGGGATCTGCAACCCTATTGTTGGAACAACACGATGTACTAACCAGAACCCCGGAGCTCTTGTCTCTAGCTGCATATGTATCGAAAGATGGCCTAGTCGGCCATCAATGGAAAGAGAGGCCCATTGGACTTGCAAACTTTATATGCCCCAATATAGGGGAATGCCAGGGCCAAAAGAATGGGAATGGGTGGGTAGGGAAGTGGGGGGCGCTATGGGGGACTTTTGGGATAGCATTGGAAATGTAATTGAGAAAATATGTAATAAAAATATTAAAAATCAAAAAAAAAAAAGAATTCAGCCCAAAAAAAAAAAAAAAAACTTATATGGCCAAAGTACTTTCTCCCTGAAGCCACCTAACATTATAAAGGATTATACTCAGTGGACAGTTTTAAGAAATTGCATTGTGGGCTATGTTGTAGTCCAGGAGCAGTGTGCTTCTCTGTGTCCTATATTTGAGCAAATTTCTCTACACTGTGAATTTTTGTTTTTAATTATTTTTGCATGTGTTTCTCATAACTCCTTCTCCTGGGTTAATTTGCTTGAGCAGCTCAAAGAACTTGGGGCAATGCTAACGTTCCCCAGTTGCTTATAACGGACATTGCAAGGAACACATATGGAGCACTACATAGTGCAGGTTGCATGGAAAACAGTTCAGAGCCTCAGAGTCCCCATGGGAGCACCGTCTTCCAGGAACCTGTACAGCTGTCCAGAATCTCCACAACCCTTGACCTTTGGGGTTTTTTATAGACTTTTTATAGATATAGATACAATAGAGACCTAGGGGATGTCTAATCAGACTCTTCCTGGTCTCTATGTGACACTGCTCCATCAGGTTTGTGGCAGGACCCACAAAGAATGCAGAGGGTCTTATGACCAACTGTCAGACCAGCTTAGTTCAAAGAAACCCTGTATGGCCAAGTTGAAGGGAGAAAAGTAAGAGGAAATTAAAGGGTTTATAACCAGCTTTAGAGAGGGTATTATGAGCCAGTCACTGATAATTTCACAGGATGACAAATGTCCTACTTGGTCCCAATAGTGCTAGTGATCTCATTTGTAAAATATAAATAACAGTAAGAACGTTTTGTATCCAGACAACACATCACCAACGTCTCATGATTTATAAGATTTCCTATTACTGTTTTCAGCAGAATGTCTCCTCTAAATGGCTAAGCATCCTCCCTATTAATCATGTCTCCCTAGTAAAGAAATGGGCTGAATACACCAGTGTCCTAATTTCACAAAGGTAAAGAAAAAAGTTGCAGGATCAAAGGGTTTTTTTTTTCAAGGTTACCTAAGATCCTACTGTGTTCATGGTTCAGAAAGAAAGAGATGCCTGGCTTCCACCAGGAGAGTCTGCTCTTTCTGATTCAAAACTTCATCCAGTATATGAGACAGCAGGCAATTTAATATCTAAGGTTGCCAATGCCTCAAGCATGTGATAGAAGGTACAGCCACATTAATATGCAACTATATAAATGTAAAAGGATGTTCTTTACTAAGCACAGTGCCTCTCACTTCTCAGAAGAATTGGTGTCTATGTGAATAGAGAATAGAACTGAGAAAGATAGCAAGCTACTCAACTTATTTTCATTAGCATATGAGGCAGTACATGCAGCTATACCTCACTCCTGGGAATAACTCTCAAGAGTTTGGGGAGAAAGAAGAAATTCATAGCCCCTGTGGGTGCATTATGCAGGATGCTCGCTCCAAATATTAGCTCTCTAAAAGGATTTAAAACTCTAAGAAAAATCCAAATAAATGCCTGAAAGATTGGCCCTATAATACCTAAGTAATTAACCCTGAGTCATGTTCTTGTCCCACTTGCTTATACTTAAAGCGCTATTAGAACTAAGCACATGGGTCTCTTAGGAAGCTGTGGAGGAGAAACAGATCCTGTGAGGCACCATGCTTACTTGGAACCATGCACAGCTTTAGACCACTCTCCCTGTATCCCCAGTGCTCCCTGTAGACTACATTGTCCCCATTCTACACAGCAAAAGAAAGCGACATCAGAAAACAATTCCTTGAGCTCTTAGGAATAGACAAAGAGAGTAACAGAAGATCTGGCTTTATTCAACTGTTTGACTTGATTAGTTTTAAATTATGAATAATTGCAAGCATACAGATTGGATAGAGCAGGGTCCTGTGCTTCCTGTCACCAAAAAAAAAAAAAAAGAAAAGAAAAAAAAAGATTGCTAGACACAGACATCTGTTTTTTTAATGGAAGCATTCTAACAAATGGCCTTACTCTATAAAATAGCCAATCCTGATTATCAACTTCATGTTATTTAAAAATCACCATGGAAACACCCCTGTGAGTGTGTCTATCAGCATGCTTCCATAAGGGTTTAAGTGAAGAGGGAAGACACAACCTGAATGCAGGCAGTACCATCCCATGAGCAGCAGTCATAAACTGAATTAGAAAGAGAAAGCAGGGTGCAATCGGTGTGTGAGACACTCATCTCTCTAGGCTCTCTGTTGTGACAGTGACCATCTGCCTCCTTCTCCCACCACCATGCCTTCCCTGTCACAGTGGCTTGTAGACCCATGAACACTAAGTCATAATAAATTTTCCTCCCTTAGCTTGCTTCTTGTTAGAAACTTGATCTAAGAAAAAAGGTAAAACAAACAAACAAACAAAACCATATTACATCTAATAAAACTCACTTTTCTCCAACATTTCCTCATCATTTATGATTCAGTGTCCCAAGACAATGAAGAGTCCATGATGTTCTCATTTTACACATGTGTTGTGTTTTTTTAAATATATATGATGTGAACAAACAGGCTCAAAGACACACACAAAAATGTAATGAATAGATTCAACGTGCATGCAGGCACACAGGCACGCTTCGGTTCCCTTGTAACTTGCTGGGGTCTCACTCCATTTTTGGTCTGCAGGATGGAAGAAGTAGACATTGTTTTGCCATCTCACATTTCCAGAAGTGCTTGGGAGTCCTTGTTTTTCTTTGCCTTTGTATGTTTTTCTTTCTTTCCTTTAGGAAACACATAAGGAGTGTGTGTGTGTGTGTGTGTGTGTGTGTGTGTGTGTGTGTGTGTGTGTGTGTGTGTGTGTATGTGTGTGTATGTGTGTGTATGTGTGTGTGTATGTGTGTGTGTGTGTCTATTCATCTGACTCCTTTAGACTAAGTCAATAGATCTCCATGATGCTTTTGCTGTCAAGATTGAAAGTATGCCCATGCCCATCTGGAACATTTTCAGGAGTCATTGGCAAGTATTGTCAAAAAAATGCCAAGATCTCAGAAGGAGAAACTGTGGACCATTTCTGGGCATGAGATGAACCCTGAGGAGCACCTGAGTTCAGCCCATGGTGAGCATTATCCGAGGAAGCAAAGGGAGTGGCTGGATTTGAGAGAAGATTTTAATGCACTTAAACTAAAGAGGAAATGGTTGTTCTAGAGAATAAAGGGTGACTCAAGGTTGTCAGAAAGAGATCCTTGGAGGGAGGCCTTGGGACCTGTCACTCACTGGGATCCAAGTAGTTCAGGATCCACTTTGTCATTGGTTATCAGCCTGGAGCTCCATGAAACCAAAACATAAAGAACAAACAATAGTCATAGAAAAAGGGCTAACCTAGACCAAAGAGACATCCTACCTAGGTTGGGAAGGAAGACTTACTAGAAGGAGGTGACTTCGTGATATAACGGGCTGTGTTGTTTAAAGTAAGACAACACCTGAAGCTCTATTTTTTTGGTTACATAAGGTAAGCAGCCTTGACCCAACCATGCCAAACATAAAGACATATACCATGAACATACTGAACACTTACCAAATATCCCGGGCATCTTTCTAAGTGCTCTAACATATTAACTTATTTCATCCCCTCTATAACCCAATGATGGGGTGCTGTTGCCTCTCCCCACATTGGGCATGGAAAATCAGAGGAAAGAAGAGTTGGGTAGCTTAAGTAGTCAGACTGGCTCCAAAGCCTGGCCTCTGGACCCTTGCAGAGCACTGCTCTTCACAGTGAGATGCTGAAGTCAGGTTTAGAGAGAGCCTGGAGTGACTCCTGCTGACCCCAGTTGTCACTGTAGGTCAGGTTGCAGCTTGGAGTAATATTCCTCCACCCAACCAAGAGACATGTCTGAGGATTTCCTCCTGCTGGGTCTTGAGACAGATCCACCTAGTATTCAGCAGGCCCCTATGTCTTCTTTGGAATCAATATGTACTGTGTGAGCTATTACTAGCTTGAGTAGGCAGTGCCATAGCCTAATGGCAGGCTAGGGGAGAAAATGTGTTTAAAGACAGGGTCTGTCCCATTTGCTTTCCCAGAGAGTGCATTCCAAATGCTATCATTTGCGGAGGTTTCTCTTTCTTCTTGACAGGAAGGCAAACATGTACAGAATTCTCTTCAATTCTGAGATCTAAACTTACAGCCCGCTGCCATTGTAATAGATTAGTCATCATCAAGGCTAGCTAGATCATCTGTTTCTCTGTAATTACCATCACTGCCCATTGGCTTTTACCCAAAGCTCAAAACAATGCTGGAAGATGGGATAGTCAAAGTACCACTGTTCTCTGTATCTTCTTACTCATTTACACTCCGTCACTTCCCAGCCACCCCGTCTCCTTAGTGGACTGTAGCAAACTTATACATTGGGAAATTCCTAATATACAAGGCAAAAAATCTGAGTAGGACCCAGGACCAAATCCAGAAATAAGGTGACTCCATACATATATTCTACTAAAGCAGGGAATAGGACAAAGGGTAACCCATAGTTATATTTCACTCTGTTTCTTTTATTTATTCACAAAATATGCATCAAGCATCAGCTACTATATGACAGGTCCTATGTGAGATGTTAAGATTTTGGTGTTGAAGACTTAGTCCCTAAGCTAAGTTTATAATACCCTGTCTCCTTTCCCAGCAGTCTACCTTCCCATCTTCCCTGAAAGATACCATCTTTACCATCCAATCTGAAAGACTCACGCAGGTAACAAAGTCTGATGAGAGTCTTCAAACTGGAACTAATCAGGAAATGATTTGGCCAGGTACGTGGGAACAACTCTAGAACTGGCCTTTGATTAATGACTTAATTCAGAGTATCTGCAGTCTGTAGATCCATCCTTTTTGCAAAGATGGCTACTGGTAAGTAAATAATATCAGGTCCCTCAACCTCATGTTTCCTTCCAGAAAATGCAGTTTCTTTTGAGAAAAGATCATATTCTAGGTATTCCTCTCATGGTAGCATCCAGGTAGAGATGCTGTTAGATTTCCTCATCTTTGACTTAATGGGAGAGGAACTAAGTTATTTTAGGAGGCTTTTATTTCGCTAGGCCATGTAGAGAACTGAAATCTGAATCGCTGACCTCTAAGTATGTCTGAGTTAGATGACCTTATTTGAGATGTCTGAGGAGAGGGTAGACCCCCTCCTAGCCTGGAAAAGGCACCAGCAGGTATGAGTTTTGTCCAAACAACACCAGCCCTAAGCGAATGCCTAAATTTATTAAAGTTGACTACTAAACAACTACCACCCAATTTTTCCTTTGTAAAATTTCTACAGCTTTTGATAACTCCTGCATTTCCCCAATTTCTTGTAACTAAAGATATTACATATCCATTACAA
This sequence comes from Mus caroli, assembly GCF_978045245.1. Classification (NCBI taxonomy): domain Eukaryota; kingdom Metazoa; phylum Chordata; class Mammalia; order Rodentia; family Muridae; genus Mus; species Mus caroli. The sequence goes on from NW_028227256.1 coordinate 162,709,835, forward strand.
ATCATATTGACAGAAATATTAAGCAGAGTGAAAAGATATTCAGGGATTCCCCTTGTGCCCCTAATTCACAAAGTGTGAATATTATTTATTGATTCTGGTCACTGTTTCCTGAACTTGCAAAGCCACATTATTTCCTGCACCAAGTCAAGGGTTATGTTATTAATTCTCAGAACTGGTTTGTAAGTAAAGATGCAGACTATTTCCTGTTAGGCTAACTTAACAAGAAATGTCTGTTACTCTGATAAAGAGTGTCATAGATGTTTACCTATACCCAAAATGCAAACCTCTCACTGAAGTTTTGAAAGCATCCATTGGAAAGTGACTTACTAGTTAAGACTGTTGTTATGGGGCAAGATGTTAGCTCTGAGCCACTGCATCCCATCTGGAGGGTGTAGGGCATGTGGTTTAATCTCCGTGGGGTTCGGTCTCTGCATCCATAACTATGAGACTTCAAAAGTACTTACCTTTTGGCTTTAAATGAAAGACTCAGTGGAGTAGTATGGAAGAACTGAGTGTAAGTTGTGATAGCAAGTTCCTAACAGGTTTCAGTTATTGGTCCAACTGTCCTGCCTCAGTGTTGCCCTTCTGATGGTACTTAATAAGAGACACTGGAGAGAGGTGTGGGGAGGGTTTCATCTCCATCCCAGCTCAGGCAACACCAGGGTTCCCAGCATCCTAAAAGGATGTTAGAAACTGAAGACCAGTTCTTATGGTCCTGACTCATTTTATTGTCCCAGTCTCTCCTGAGGAACAGACAGGAGAGATGTCATCACTTTCCTCTGAGAGAATAGGGAGGCGAGGCAGTGAGGGACCATTACCTGCTCTGAGCTCTGTTTTGTTGTTGTTGTTGTTTTAAGTATATGGAAAACCAAGAATTCTGAGGTTGAGGCATGGCCCAAAGAGCCAAGGAAACCAGCTGAGTCCTGAAGGCTGTGGCAACAGTGTAGTCATGGCAGTCTGGAGATGGGGTGGACTAAGGGGAGCATGAGACATTGGCTTTATAGTAAGTGGTAGGAGGCCTAAATATGATTCCAGCTGTACTCTGACTCTTCTCAATTGGAAAGCCAAAGCTATCCTTGGACTTTACTTCTTTAGCTTTGTCAAAAAAAAAGAAAGAAAGAAAGAAAGAAAGAAAGAAAGAAAGAAAGAAAGAAAGAAAGAAAGAAAGAAAGAAAGAAAAGAAATCAAATTTAATTCAAACGAATGGAACTATTTCGAGAACTCTCAAAATGAGGTTGTCTGCAACTGTAAGTGAGCAAGAAACCAACATGAGTTGTTCCCACAGCCTCTCTGATGCATATCCAAGAAGAATAAGGAGGGAGGACAGGTGAGAACTATCACAGGGTCTATAGCAAGTGCACCACTCTGAGGCAGCTGACATGTCCTGGGCTTTCTGCCAGCTGACCGTTCACTGCTCAGAAACCACAGTGGAAAGCAATTTCCATCCCTCAGATTCCTGTCAACCTGGTCCTCTGCCCACTCAGTTTTGCCTCCCTTTGTAATATATATATATATATATATATATATATATATATATATATATATCCCCGGACTCAATTGGAATAGGGATCATCTTTTCCCAATTGATTAGCCAGACACCAGAGATGTCCAGTTGACAATGCCCACCAGAGCCTGGGCATGCAGTGGTCACCTTCTACCGAACCCTGTGTCCTGTAGTCTGAAATTTGACCCTCACTGTGGACAGATGGAGAATCATTCACCTTCCTATTGTTTTCAACCCACTTTCCCTCAAAAACCCTGCATCCCTACTCTTGAAATCGGACTTCTTTGGGGCGCAAAGACAAAGACACAGGTTCGTCAGGACTAGATTATGTATTTGTTCTGACAATGAGCGCAATTTCTCATTGTCATTCTGGGGATGGCTAGCTGTAGCCTATGTCAGCCCTCCCATTGTGCCGACCTGGGGAAGTGGGTATCAAACAGTAAAGCTTCCCTGGAACAGAGGGAAGATGAGCACTGGACTGCACATATCAGAAATTCTTCATTCACCTAAATTGCTGTCAGTGGAACATCTAACAACATGACAGAGGATACAAGGTCTCCCTACTCAAGACAACCATTCTTCAGCCAAAAAGGACATCATAGTACAGTGTGGCCAGTGCCGCAATGGAAGAGTCAAGAGAGAATAATGTCTTTGTCCCAAAGATAAGACAAAGGAATAACTCAAGTTATGGGATTGAGGGTCCTTCCTGGAAAGGAGGAAGACCCACACTTGAGATATAGCCAGCCCTTGCCACACAGAAGCATCTTAAGTGTATCTTTGCTTGCTTCAAACACATGAGAGGGGAGGGAAGAGAAAAACCAATCATTATGCAGCACTGTGATCCCTAAGTCATTCTACACAGTGACTTCCTTGTGAGCCAGCAAGGACAGGAAGCTGCTGGTAAGTACCCTGTGTCTTACAGACTTCCCATAAGCAGAGAGCCAACTTGGGCTGGTGGACCAGAGACAGGATTTACAAAAAGAACTGCTTCCTGCATATATCAAGGTCTCTCCAGTAAGAAGAGGAAAATAATGTCAAAAATAAGATGAATATCTATCAAATTAGTGGAGCACACACACACACAAAAATTAGACATAATTCCCTAGATCCTAGTGCTAGCTATCATCCTCTTACAGTGTCACTCTGTATGAAGGTGTCAACAGGAGTTCATGGAAGTCCATAAACAACTGGCCTTGATCTTGATGCTATCTTTGAGTCCAGTGGTCTTCCCTACACTGTCCTCCTGTGGAGCTGTCCTTCTGCATGTCCTTAGCTGCCATGTCAGCATCTCATACAGGAGTTTCCCACTCTGTCTTCCCTGCTTAAGGATGCCTCAGACTGCAGAAGGGATAGCCATGAATGGTGGTGAGAGACCGTGCCCCCTCCACACACACAAAAAGAAGGAAGGAAGGAAGGAAGGAAGGAAGGAAGGAAGGAAGGAAGGAAGGAAGGAAGGAAGGAAGGGGAGAGAGAGAGAGAGAGAAGAGAGAGAAAGAAAGAAAGAAAGACCCACAACCTGGACTGCCAATAAGATGTGCAGGAGTAAAAGATGGAGCAGAATTTGAGGGAAGGGCCCACCAATGACTGGTCCAGCTTGAAACCCATGTCATGAGAGGGAGCCCACCCCTTTATTAATTAACATTATTAATGATATTCTGCTATACTAGCAGACAAGAACCTAGCATAGCAGTCATCAGAGAGGCCTCACCCAGCAACTGATGGAAACAGGTGCAGAGACCCATAGCCAAACATTAAGTTGAGCTTGGGGAATCTTATGGAAGAGGGGAAGGAAGAACTGAAAGAGCCAGATGGATCAAGGATGCCCCAGAAACCCCACAGAATCAACTAACCTAGGCCCACGGGGGCCTACAGAAACTAAACAGCCAGCTAGAGAGCACACACGGGACGGATCTGGGCCCTCTGCACATATGTAATAGTTATGCAACTGGGTCTTCCTGTGAGTACAGGGGCTATCTGCGACTCTGCTGCCTGCCTGTGGATCGATCTCTTTCCTCTAACTGGGCTGCCTTGTCTAGCTTCAATAGGAAAAGATGCATCCGATCCTACAGCAACTTGATATGCCAAGGCTTCTTGATATCTAGGGAATACTTCCCCTTTTCTGAGAGGAAAGTGAGGAGGCAGGAGATGAAGGGGACAGGAGGTAACAGGGAGGGACTGGCAGGAGAAGAGGGAGGTGAAGCTGTAATGTAATGCAACGTAACACAGTTAAGATGTGATGTAAGTAAATAAATGAATTAATAATAATAAAAAAAAGAAAGAAAGAAAGAAAGAAAGAGAGGGAGGGAGGGAGGGAGGGAGGGAGGGAGGGAGGGAGGGAGGGAGGAAGGGAGGGAGGGAGGGAGGAAGGGAGGGAGGGAGGGAGGAAAGAGAAAAGCAGAAGAGAGCAACCTAGAGCCAAAGTACCACAGACTGAAGCCTAATTGTGGCTGTAGGAAGGAAGCAGACCAGATCAAGGGGAGATCCTTCCATTGTGGGGTTGCAATATTTCACTTTCCAGCCAGAGAGAAGCTGTGGGTTTCACTGATTGCAGTAGAGATAAGAGGAGACGCAGCCTTTGTGTCTGGCTCCTTTTTGTGTTTCCATTCCACTCTGTCTGCTATCAATGTTCATGATCTATTTGGCATCGTCTCTTAGGTACAACCTAAGTAGGTCCCAGAAGATACTCCAAGTAAACACAAATCCGATTTCCAACTACTGGGAAAAGAAGAGCACAAGCTGTCAAGAAGGCAGGGCAAACAAAGGAGTGCTCGTGGGGCTGACTTGGCCAACGTCATGCCATCACTCACACAAGAAAACACTGCAGTACCAGTGATGAAATGCTCCCTGAAAGGGAACTCCACCATCTACATGAGACCCTAAGCATCTCCTTCCAGGGCCACGTTGCCAAGTTCTATTATCTCTCTACACATGATTGCCAAGCCTCCCCTTCATGGGCCACTGTGCCAACCTCTGCCATCTACTCACGATCCCAAAGCTTCCCTCACGGAAACTCTGCTGTCATTCTACATCTTTAAATCATAATCCCATGCAATTTTATTTACCCCTTTTATGACATTTCGCAATGTCTGTCTTGACACTTTATCTTGACATGTGCTTCAAGGTAATATTTCTGGGGTAAGAAACCCTCAATTGTGACTTTAAATTTCTGTTCCTATAATAGTTACCTAATGCGCATGCCTTTCTTATTTTGAAGACTATGTAGTTCAGACACTTCCAATAGCCAAGAAAAAATTCTGGTACTCGTAGTTTATATCACTATCCCTAAACGTTTTTTTGATAATTCACTCCAGAAGTAAAAGTTCTGATCATGTGCCCAAAAATGTGCTCACTTATATATTTTATATTTAAATAGTTATCCATACACATAGTAAATGTTTTAGAGCTGAATTTATTAAATATTCATAGAACCAGAAGTTCCTTTTTGTTTTTTTTTTTTAATTCTATACCACAGTAGATTTTTCTTCCATAAAGGATGCTTGTGCCTGATTTGGAGGCTATAATTTTAAAAATAAAGGTGCTTTATTTATCCTTTTTCTTATTAATGGGAATGAATTTCTAACAAGAAGCAACACAGAAAAAAAAAAAGATTTATGTTGGCTCATGATTTGAGTCCACTGTGGTAGGGAAGAATGGTAGCTCTACAGCATGTAGCAGCTTGACCACAACTCAGTGGCTGAGGAGAGAAAGACTAGGGCTGAGTCAGGTCCTAGCCTCCAAAGCTCACCCCGAGGCAACTTCCTCCAGCCAAGCCTTACTTCCGAGGGATCTTCCCTCTCCCAGGTAGCATAATCTGCAGAGAGCCAAGTGATCAAAACACATGAGACTGCGAGGAGATGCCTCATCACTCCTGCAGTGACAGTAGCAGCATTTCTAGCCCACTCAATAGAACCTGATGCTAACAGATGCTTGCACAAGGTCCTCTCAGCCCATAGAACAGAACTCTCCTGCTAACTTAATGAGTGCTATACATAAATAAATAAGCTCAAAAAATGATTCTAGCCACTCATTCCAGCCTCTCCTTTTTTTATTGGATATTTTATTTATTTACATTTCAAATGTTATCCCCTTTTCTGATTTCCCCCCTGCAAACACCCTATTCCATCCTCCCCTCCCCCCGCACCTATGAGGGTGCTCCCCTACCTACTCCCACCTTACCACCCTGGCATTTCCCTACACTGGGGCATTGAGCCTTCACAGGACCAAGGGCCTCTCCTCCCATTGACGCCAGATAAGGCCATCCTCTGCTACATATGAGGCTGGAGCCATGGGTCACTCCATGTATACTCTTTGGTTGGTGGTTTAGTCCCTGAGAGCTCTGGGCAGTCTGGTTGGTTGATCGTGTTCATCCTGTGAGGTTGCAAACCCCTTCAGCTCCTTCAGTCCTTCCCCTAACTCCTCCATTTGGGGAGGGGGGGTCCCTGTGCTCAGTCTGATGGTTGGCTGCGAGCATTACAGCATGGTTGGCTGTATTGGTCAGGCTCTGGGAAAGCTCCTCAGGAGAGAGGCTCTTGTCTGCAAAAATTCTTGCCATCCGCAATAGTGTTTGGGTTTGGTGTGTGCAGGTGGGATGGATCCCCAGGTGGGGAAGCCTCTGGAAGGCCTTTCCTTCCGTCTCTGCTCCACTTTTTGTCCCTGTATTTCCTTTAGACAGGAGCAATTCTGGGATAAATTTTGGAGATGGGTGGGTGGCTCTGTCCCTCAACCGGGGGACCCAATCTATCCTTTTTCCAGCACATGATTTCGCACTGCCCCACTGACAACCTTCTTTGACCAATCCTTTGTAGGAGCATCAGTGGACAGTGAAAGGGATGCAGGCCATAAAGGAGGGATGCACGTGTTCCCAAACTAGGAGGCTGTTATTAAATGGCCAGCAGTAGACAGGAGAGTCACCGTTCAGTTAGACAACCTAAGAACCAACTCTGTGGCCCCAGGGCATCATTGCTCATACAGATTGGTCAATTCATAAGTAGAAAAAAATTAGATTAGAAGGCCTGTTTAGGTCAGAGAAGGAAGAGAGTCCATTTCCCTGTAACTCTAATAGAGGCTTTTTCTGTAAATTATAAACGAGAGAGAGAGAGAGAGAGAGAGAGAGAGAGAGAGAGAGAGAGAGAGAGAGAATAGTCATTAACATTAAGCAGGTCCCTGCAGGTTCTCAGTAAAAAAGATATTCTGTAGAGAACCACCCAGCTGTTCTGACTTCACACGTCTCAAGTGCAGTGCTTCAGATGAAACACATAAACATGGGTAGAACAAAGCAAGGGGCAGGTAGAAGGAACCCGCTACCTGGCAGAGGCTGCATACAGCAATGCAGCTGTCCAATCTGACACTCCCTAATAAAAACCACCTCCAAGGCCAGGCTCAGTCAAGTTCCCCACCCAGTGTCGACCAACCATACCTTCTGGGGTTGGAGACTGGTGAAAGGGCCTTGGTTGTAGACCTGCAGGCATGGGTAGGGCTCAGCATTGCCCCCAAGGTGTTCATAGACTCTAGGGTTTCTGGGGAAAGAGACTTCCTTCTCCCCCATCAACTCTCCCCCTCCCCCCCCCCATTTTGGTTTTTGTTTGTTTGTTTGTTTGTTTGTTTGTTTTTTTGAGACATGGTTTCTCTGTGTAGCCCTGACTGTCCTGGAACTAACTCGGTAAACCAGGCTGGCCTCAGACTCAGAGATCTGCCTGACTCTTCCTCTTGGGTGATAAGATTAAAGGTGGGAGCCACTATCTTAGAGGGAAGAGACTTTTTTAAGGGTCCATTTGCTGTCTGAACTCTGAAGTAGCCTCAGAGGTAGGGTGAGGGGGTAGCAACCATGAGATCTTACATGGCCACTCTTAGAGTCATTTTGACCTCCCTGTACTTATTAGTACTGGCTTTGAAAGAGATAATGCAAAATCCATTCCATGGAGCCCTCCTCTGAGTGAGGAGGGGAACAATGTCCCCAGGTTTTCAGAATTCAGGCTGCACAGTTACCATGGTAACCCTATTATAGTCCACCAAGTACTCTTTGATGAAAAACTGGAAGCCAAATGGCAAATATGGCCAAGCATTACTGAAAGCCCTGCCGTTTATCATGTGGACCGTGTCATTTAACAATTGCTGAAATAACTCCAGAATGTCTGACGTCACGAGAAGCTCAGAGGGGCATCCTTCGCCTTCTTGTTTATAGCAGCTGTGGGGCATCATGCATGCTGGTTTTCATACAAGGACCCACCCCAATCAAACCTTGCTCTTCCCAGTGAACAGGGTTTAAGCTTTGAACAAGTATTTATCAACAGTATTCGTCATTATCCTCAGTCTTGAGGATACAGAGGTGAGCAAAGCAGAAAGTCCCAGTCTGCATGGAGCAAGTATTCTGGGGAGTGGTATTGTGCAGGTATATAAAAATAGAGAGTTATGCCTTCAGGTTGGGTTGCTGATCTCTAGAAAGATCCTTATAGGGATTGAGTCTAAGGCTGAGGGGTGACCCAGGGATCCTGGATCTCTGTGCTAACTCATATCAACTGGATCAAAGTCAGATGTGGTGGCTTTAGTATTAGAGTATATACTATTATCAAGTAATTTATACTTAGTATTATTGAATTATACAATACTATAGTATTTAGTATTATCTAGAAGTATAGTATTATATATAATATTGTATATTATAGACGCGGTGTATTTGAGGAAGAGGGAACAAAGAGTCTCCGCAGAGGAGCACACACTTGTGGGTCTCTTTGTTCTTATTCTGCTAACTGCCTCAGAATACAGACATTTCACCCAGGAGACTTAAGGCCTTAGCTCTGTAGGGGGCGGTTCTGATGCTTTGATTGGGAATCATGTGTGAATGCTGAAGGTCCTGTTCTTCAATTGGTTCTTGATCGATCAATAAAGATACCAGCAACCAATGGCTTGGCAGAGGAGGCGGGTTCCCGCAGGCAGGCTAAGAGATGCAAGATTGGAAAGGGACTTCACCTTGCTTCAGAGGGAGAGAGAGTCATCAACCACATGAGATCTCCGGTGGAGTAGCCATTGGCTGCTTCCCCAGGCGGGAGATTAGAAACGCAACCAAGCTAAGGGCAGATTTACAGTGTTGAACAAGGAGTGAAGGAAAAGGCATCCTGGCTGCGGGAGCCTTAGAAGAGCCCAGCCGCTAAGCCATAAGGCAGGTTCAAAATGAGCTCTGTGTGTCTTTCATCTGCAGATCCCTCGGAACCAGGGCAGTGGCTGGTAGCACAGTCTGCCTGAAGCTTAAAGCAGGGTAGTAGAAACTACATGCTACAAGCTCTCACTCCGTTCCTGTAAAAAGATAACAAAAGGTGGGCAGAATCACCAACATAATTTACATGGAGACCATCTTTTCCCACAGCTTTTACTATTTGGGGAATTTTATTTTTCATTATTTCATCAAGTTAAAAAAAATCCATCCTGAAGCATAACTAGATTTTCATAGTCTAAGGACATGTTCAGTCTTTCTTTGTCCCTTTCTGACCCTAGCTAGCTTTGCTTGGACAGTAACTGAGCTGCCATGAGAGAATCGAGCAATCAGTGCTGAAAATTATCTAAACACATGAGGGTCCATCCTCATTGCTAACCTAACTAAATATAGAATCACGTAGGAGACCTCTCTCTGAGTGTGTCTGTGAAGGATCTTCCAAAGAGATTTAACTGGGAAGGGAAGATATGGGTAGCACCGACCCATGGGCCACCCAAATGCATGGGGGCAGGGGGACAATGCCTTCCTCTCTCTGCTTCTTGACTGTGAGTATAACATAATGAGCTGCTGCACACTCGCATCACCATCATTTCTCATCATAATGGACCACACACCCTCTTAAATCATGAGCCAAAGCAAATCTTTCTTCTTTTAAGTTGCTTTCTCAGCTGTTCCGTCTTCTCTCATAGCAACAAGAAAAATACCGGATGCATCTCTCCTACCTTTACTACAGACCGATCTCCCGATTCACAGAGAATTAATACCAAGACCCTCCGTTCTCTTATGAGCACCATGTACAAGTACCCTATGCAAAATCACCTAATATTTGCATATGAGCTATTCTCATCCTTTTGTATGCTTTAAATACTATCTAAATTAATATCTAACCCAATGCAAATGTCATGTAAAAATTGTTACATTGCCTGCATAGGAAACAATGACAAGGAACGGGGTCTTAATGTGTTCTGTCTGGACATGATTTTAAAAATATTTCCCATCTACTTCATTCAAAACCCATGTTCATGGAAGAACAGCTATGGTTACCCCTCCACCTCTTGATCCTCATGGTTGTAACAAAAATGCTTCCCCAAGGAGCCCTACTCACTGTTGGTGGGTCTGTAAACTGGTACAGCCTCTGGAAATATCAATAATGGAGTTTCTCAAAACCCTAAAGATATAATTACCATATGAACCAGCAAAGCCACCCCTGGACATACCCCTAAAGGACTATATAACCTGCCGCAGAAATATGTGTACAGCCCCGTGTAGTACTGCACTGTTAATAACAGCCTAGTAATGGAAACAGCCTCATTGTCCATCAACTGATGAGCAGATAATGAAAATGTAAGACATTTACACATTGGGATTTTACTCAGCCATAAAGAAAAGTAAAGTTGTGAAATTTGCAGCTAAGTGGGTGGAACTGGAAAAAGTATTTAGCCTTATGGTTAATGCTGATCCCAGCAACTTAACAGGGTCTACAGAGTCTTTGGAGACCAATCTCTGTGTCAAATACCTAATAAAACAGTCTAAGAGAAAAGGAAAGGTCTATTATCATCATTGTTACTATTTTTGTTACTGTTGGTGGTAGTATGGTTGGCTATCATAAGACAACTTTATAGAGTCGGCTCTCTCCTATCATCTTGAAGTTGTTCCAAAGATTGAACCAAGGTTACCAGGCTTGTGGGACAGGTGTCTTTACCCACTGAGCCATCTTGCTGGGCCCTAGGAATGCTTATTTTGGTTCACAGGTACAGAATGTTGGAGTCCATGATGACAGGGAGCCGGGCATCATGGAACTGCTCCATCCACAGTGACAGAAAGGAGAAGCAGCCGCGGTTCCCACTGTGGTAGGCAAAGAAAGTGAAGCCAGGCTGTCTATACGCACCAAAAACCATCTTTAGTGCCACATTCTGCCTGTGGGCCCCACCTCCTAAAGTCTCCAGTGCCCCACCCCACAAAAAGCCACCAGCTGGGAACAAATGCCCAAGATAGGAGCCAGTGTGAGCCAGACAGTTAAGATTTAAGCCCTACCACTTTCTTCCACCCATCTTTTACTATCTTCCCCTTCTGTGCCCAACTCTGTTTCAATGCCCTAGGGGCACTGGGGGAGGCAAACTTTCACTTGCAGAGAAACCATACTAAAAATAAACCCCAGAGTTCTTTGCAATGCCGTCCTATCTCACTGACTCACGTACTTCCTCTCTCGCCCCCACTTTACTCCCTCGTCTGCTGCTCCGCTTAAAATTTCCAAATGCTCCCCTGAGTTCGTCCCTGTCCGTTCCCACGTTGCTCTCAGGCTGCTTTCCTTAAGGAGCCTTATGGGTTGGCAAACTCCTTAGAAGTCAGCTACTATAACTATTGTGTTTAAATGATATTTTATTACTCTGATTTTTTTTTTCAGGAATTCAGCTTTGACCCTGCTGTTCTCCAAGCCCACAGGTCTATGGCTGGCATACAACAAAAATTTCCTCAATCCTCAAAACTGCTGAGAAACCTTCTTCCAAATTTTTATGTGTCGCTTATCCCTTTTTAATTAAAAGTGTTGTTCCTCAAAGACTTCTACTCAAAATAAGCATGATTTAATTTAATTTCTTTCTGTCTTCTTTTGTTTAGTCTCTGGTCTGATACCCTTGTGATCATAAACTATTTCAAACGCACCTTGTTTTAGTTATAGTTTGAGTTATCCTTCAGCTGAGTACCTAATTATTAGTAAAACCACCATTTCTGTGTGGAAATATTCCTGATAAGTTCCAAAAATCCATCTTGAAAAAAATACATTTTTAATATTAATCTTTCTGTGAATTGGGAACACTATTTAGATGGCTTTTAAAAATCTTAAGAATCCCAATTTAATTTTGCTATTCCTTCTATTTTGAGGAACAAAAAATAATATGCCCACACCAAACACAACAAGGAGAGTTAGTCATGGCTAAATTAAGCTGTTACTAATTAATTCTGTGTACAACTGGTTTAGATTCATTGCTAACTTCTGTACGTCTGGACAGGCATAATCATGGAAGTAAGCTATTCCTGTGCAGGGCCCAGACAGAATGGCAAGATGCCTCGGATTTCTACAGTGAGGAACTGTGAGGCCATGTCACACCTCATATGCAGCTTGCCCCATCAGGAGATTGCAGTTTGTCCAGCAGACATAATGCATAGCCAGGTGGAGGTAGGTCAATTATGCTTGCCAGTTAGATGATGGCTCTCATCTATGTAGCCAGTACTTTTCCTGTTAGTATGAACAGGTGATGCCACTCACTAGACAGACAGAACTATGGTCCCCTTGCTGGCTTGTTCCCATACCAGCTCTCATTAACACAGTTCTCTGATTAGCCTGTGGGGTCCGGGACCCGTGATGGCCACTTGGCTTGGAAAGCAGATGAAGTGCTGTACAGCCTACCCTACAGACTCCTCAGTCCACAGCATGACCAGCACCGTTCTCCTCCATCACCAGAAAAGGACCAAATTTCAGGATTCTTCTCATTCTGCCAACAGCAAAAGACCTAGGGAAGTCATACTAGAGGTCTTGTGTGGGTGATGCTCTAGCAAACTTCAGAAGTGAAGTACACCTATGTAACTCTCTTGGCAGCCCTGGACATCAGAAGGGGGGCGGGGGTGTCCTGAAAGAGAAGTACAAGTTGAACAGTCAATCAAAGAAGGTAAGGGAAATACATGCAAATGAAAAGCATTTAAAGCCAGAGGGAGGAAGTACACCCAAATCATGTAAGATTACTCAGTGTAGACACAGGCTGGACAGGTGGCCAGAGAGCAAACTTCAGAGCATCCATAGCTCTGTGACCTCATAAGAAAAAAACAGTATCAGTGTGTGTTTAAGAAAGATCCCGCCGGGCGTGGTGGCGCACGCCTTTAATCCCAGCACTCGGGAGGCAGAGGCAGGCGGATTTCTGAGTTCGAGGCCAGCCTGGTCTACAAAGTGAGTGCCAGGACAGCCAGGGCTACACAGAGAAACCCTGCCTCGAAAAACCAAAAAAAAAAAAAAAAAAGAAAGATCCCTCTGGCTTCTGTGCAGAGTGTGGAGGGTAACAGTAACAGTAGCTAACCCTTTCCGTTTTGAGCCTTGCATATATTTCCCCTCACGACGGCACTGTGAAGTGGACATGAGTGTCCTCCCATTAGAGAAAGAGGCTGGGACTGAGAGAAGCTTGGCAGTTCTCTCAATAGCCATCTGTGGTTGGAAGACTCTAGAACCCAGACCTTTGCAGTCATCCTGATAAGGACGATGTGACTTCAACAGTAGAGGCACGGAGGATGACAGAGTAAGGTTGTAAATAAAACCCTTCAACTTCAAAATTGAGAGATTACCCTGGCCTATCAGGGTGGACCCATGACATCACTGGGGCCCCTAAAAAAATGGAAAAAGGAAGCAAAGTAGATGAGTCGGAGAAATTAATGTGACAGTGTAACAGAGGCAGGGAGCAGCCATACGGCTGGCTTTGGAGATGGGGGTCAGGTCACCAGCTAAGGACTGTGAAACAGCCTTTGAAGGTTGTAAAAGGCAACAAAAGAAATTCTCTCTCAGAATCTCCAGAAAGAAAGACAACCTAGTGCCTGGTGATACCTTGAGCTGGCCCCAGTAGGATGCATATGAGACTTCTCCATGCAGATCTATGGACTAGCACATCTACTATATTATTTTTAATTTAATTTAATTTTTTATTTATTCACTTTATATCTCACTCCCTGTCCCCCTCTTGGTCACCCTCTCCCACAATTCTTCCCTCATCCTCCCCCAATTCCTTTCTCCTCTGAGGGGGTGGGCATCCCCCCACACATACCTTGGCACTTCAAGTTTCTGCAAGGCTAGGTACTTCTTCTCGCACTGAGGCCAGACAAGGCAGCCCAACTAGTAGAACATATCCCATATTCAGGCAACAGCTTTGGGGTTATCCCCTGTTCCAGTTTTTCAGGACCTACATGAAGGCCAAGCCATCTGGTATATATGAGTGGGGAGGCCTGGGTTCAGCCTGTGGATATTCTTTGGTTGGTGGTTCAGCCCCTGAGAACCCCAAGGGTCCAGGTTGGTTGACTCTGTTGGTCTTCTGAGGAGTTCCTGTCCCCTTCAGGGCCTGCAATCCTTTCTCCCATTCTTCCATAAAAGACCCCAAGCTCCATCCACTGTTTGTCTGTGGGTGTCAGCATCTGTCTGAGTCAGCTACTGGGTGAAACCTCTCAGAGGACAACATGCTCCTGTCTGCAAGCATAACAGAGTATCATTAATAGTGTTAGAGACTGGTGCTTGCCATATATATATATACATTCTAGCCAGGGCTTCTGAATGAGACCCTTTCTCAAAGGCCAAGTATAATTAAATAATTGATTGGTTTTTAAATTTTTAATAAAAACTAATTCAAAAACAACAGCTCAGGTGCCTTTTCTTTTTTCTTCTTTTCTTTCTTTCTTTCTTTCTTTTTGTTTTTCTTTAGCTCTTATACTTTCACAAAGTACAAGTTGCCTTACAAGGCTCAGTTAGAACACTTTACTGACTTGCTACTGTGCTAGGAATTCTTTTAGTGGAGGAGACACAAGCTGTCACTCTGTCCGCAATTATACCATGACATAAACCTAATGGAACCCGAACAAGAACACTTCCCTGCACAAAGTAAGTCTCCATAAGAATAAGGCGACATGAGGTAGCGACATGAGGTAGCGACATGAGGTAGCGACATGAGGTAGCTTCTCTCTGAAACTGCAGGACCATGGGCTCTCAGCCTTCTCCATAGTCTGCCGCAACCTCGCACACAAATTCTTCAGAACAGATATATGGAATTCAGAGTCAACATTTTCTTTTCTAAACAGACTATGGAATATAATACATATCATATGGAATAGGATATGTAACATATATGTGAGTTACAGATATAAAACTTAATTATTGTAATTCAGTAGTTCCCTTAGCCTGGGCCCAGTTAACTCTGCTGCGAGTTACCTCAAGAAAGACCATCTCTGCCCAGTTTGGTTTTGTTTGTTTGTTTTTTGCTTTTCTCTGCTCAGTTTTTACTTGACTTATTCTTCCTCACCTGCCTCATTCATCCCTTTAATGTATTCCCACAGGCCTGTACCAGAGCTAGTTCTTGAAGGTGTGAGGTAGTTAGTGTCTTTCTGATTGGCTTTAATTGATGCTACCTGCTCCATAGATATCTGAACTCTTACTGAGTTGCATCTCAGGTTCTGTCCAGAAGTCTTTCTATACCTGTTAATTACTTTCCAGTCATTCTGCCAAAGCAATTCTACCTAAGAGCATATCCTCACCAAATCTTATTCATCTCCTTAGTCTGCCTTCTGGATTTTAAGCTTATAGCACCCCCACCAGCACCCCCACCCCTTATATCTTGGCCACCTGGATGAAGTAAATAGGGTCCCTGATACAGATCCAAACACTAACTGTGAAAAACGGAAGTAGAACTAGAGAGCACCGGCCCAAGTAGAGAAAACGCTGGAGGAAAGGGACAGAGTGAACTCTACATCCACAGGTCTTCACAATTGCCTGAAAAGTGGATGAGTGTATGACCTTGGGAGTTGGGTCAGAAATCCTGAACACATGTATCCATGGAATCGTCAAAACTACCAGCCCAGATGCAAAGAAACTTCACGGGCTTCGTGGGAGAAGTTGTTCACACAGCCGCCCAAGATCATCCACCACCCCTGAATCCAGAGGGTCCCTGGTAGTTCTGATCGGCCCCACTCTAGATTCCTTGACTCAAATGTCAGCTCACTACGACTAAGAAGGGTCCACCCTCATTTCTCCTTGTACTTCCTGTCTTCTTTCCCAGTTAGTTTTCCAATAGCTCCCAGGCCAATTAACTGGCTGAGAAACTACATGCAGACTAACTCCAAGGTGGCAAAATCATGTTTAATGACCTCTGTTTTCCTCAGCAGCCAGAGCCGATCTAGCATGCTGTGGCCTGAGACCCACAGACAAGTCATGGGAAACTTACTCCATCACTCAGAGCCCCACTGGCCAGCCTTACATGGACTTGGGTGGACCCTTAGCCTTCTCAACAAGCCCTTCCCCGGTCCCCATATCTAAAATATGTCAACACATTTCATGTAATAGGGACTGTGTGTGGATGGAGATTGGCTCTTTATATAGTTGTAGGAACATGATTCAGCCCCTAGCTATGCACCATCCTTAGTTACTTTCCAGTTGTTGTGGACACCTCTGTCCATTCTCCTTCCTGAACACTAGAACAGTATGTGGTCAAGAGTTCTGACACCGAACAGACATGAGTTCAATTTCCAGCTCCTCTACTTACATCAGAATGAGATTGCAATAACCTGGCTTATTTTACAGCGCTTCTGTAAGATGGCATCCATTAATATATGCAGAATGCATGAGAGTGGGGCTCTGTAACACTACCCGTGCGGACAATGGCCACCTTGCATGTCTCTTTTTCTCTTACTATCTACACACATACAGTTGCAAGGGGATTACTGGTGACTGACTCCTCCAAAGTGGTTGAATTCTCATACAAATGTTTTTGTTTTTTTTTTTAATGCCTGCCCCAAAACGTTGATGCACAGCCTACTTACAGTTGCTATTTAGGATCACAGTTGAGAGCATCACCCTTTTCCCCTCCTTGGACTCACTATTCTTTTTAAATAATCAAGAACCCCACCCCTTGCTGTTCCAGTTGCTACAGGCAACATAGCCACAGAAATGAGACAGCAGCTCACCTGCAGCCTGCCTGTGCCAACAATGCTTGGTGTGTCTTAAAGTGCCCACGTTTGTGCCCAGGGACCCTTGGCAGCATCCACCTGAGGTGCTACAGCTCATGCTTCATTGTAGCTCTGAGCATTTGCAGCCTGATTCCTGCTGAGTGTGTTTTACTTAGCTGTCTGTTTGCTTTTGGTCATGTCTGATCCCCAAAGCCTTCAGTTCAAGGATCAGAGTCTATTCCTGACAAATAAACTCCTCACCAAGATACCCCAGACACTGTGTGAATACCAGGGCAAAGCAAATGCAGTGTTCTTTTCCTCAGTCTGAAAAATCATGCCTTGCACATGACTGATTGTGTCCAGGCAAACCTTAAGACAGAGGGTGGGAGCCAACAAGATGGCCCAGCAGGTAAAGGTGCTTCCTTCGGATCCTCGTGGTAGGAGGAAAGAACTGACTTCCACGAGCTCTCTTCTCTCTCTACTAGGAAAGATAACAGAAATGCAGTGGAATACAGCCCCTGCATTTGCATATTTGAGCTGAAAGGAAAACAGACTCTGACAGTTGTTCTTAGTAGACAATGAACTTGATAGCTAACCATGTTGACTTCCATGTCCTCCTTAACATCTGGCCCTACACAGCAGGTGCTCTTGACAGCTAATGATTGCTGATAACAGTAATGACCAGATCTTTTAGGTAAGGGTGCAAAGTTATACACACACACACACACACACACACACACACACACACACCATCATCATCACCACCACCACCATCACCATCACCACCATCACCACCATTACCACCACCACCATCATCACCACCACCTCCATCATCACTACCACCACCACCACCACCATCACCACCACCAGTTCCTTCATCACTACCACCCATGAGCCATGCTGCCTTTCCACTCTTTAATAAACTTTCTCAGTGCTTCCAGGAGTAAAAGACAAGCTCACTCTGTCTCGCCACTAGAACTTAGCTGACTGAACTTGTCCCCAAAGCTAGAAGATGTGAACTTCAGTAGGAGACATCCAGGGCTGGCTACACCAGCTACATAAAGAGCACATGCACACACACACACACACACACACATTACTCAACAATGTGCATCAGCTTCGGCTCCCATGGTTTCCTCAGTGGGCTGGGTCACTGTGAGCATCAACACTGACCATGGGACTAGAAGTGCAGAACTCCCATGATTCTTCTGCCCTGCCTTATATATTTTCTCTTCCAAACAACTCACTCTTAATAATCCCTTGTGTGTGCACACTCTAACACACACACACACACACACACACCAGTAATTAATCACGATCAACTGTGGAGCACTGATAAGTGATCCGCCTGAAGCCAAGTGACCTTACCAGCTCCATCACTTCTACTTCAGTGGACACTTCCCCTCACGTGGAATTGTTTGGTGTCATTCATGGGGCAGAGGGCATCTCTTAATTTGTCCTGAAAGTGAACCTAATATAAGGTGTTTCCCATATCCAACATCTCTCAAATGAAGCCCCATTCTTCTGGGCAGGAAGGGTCTTCCAGGATCTTACCGTCCTTGCATCTCCCACCAGAGGACATCATCTCACTCAACATGGCACATCAAATCCCAAGTCTCTCACCTTTCTATATGGCCTATGATAAGTATATCATGTTTTTGTTCTGTGTGTGTGATATGTACATCTATGTGTGTATGTGTGTGTTTTGTGTATGACCAGGTGTGCGTGTATGTCTGTGTGTCTGTGTGTCTGTCTATGTGTGTCTGTGTGTGTGTCTGTGTGTGTGTCTGTGTCTGTGTCTGTGTGTCTATCTCTGTGTCTATCTCTGTGTCTGTGTCTGTGTCTGTGTCTGTGTCTGTGTGTGTTTAAGCCAGACATTGATGCTAAGTATCCTCCTTGATTACTCTCTACCTTATACACTGAGACAAAGTTTCTCACTTGAACCTAGAACTCAACAATTCAACTAGTTTAGTTAGAATTCTTACTCTAGGAATCCTCTTTCTCTGCCTCCCAAGCATCACTGAGGTAGGAAGGTCTCCACATGCACCCAGTGTTTACATGGATGCTAAGGATCCAAATTCCTCCCATTCTCATCTTTATTCAGCAAGCACTTTACCTCTGAGCCGGCTCCCAGTTCCCTGTGGCAGTAGACTTACCATACTGAGAGGCCGCATGGCTCTCCTGCATCACAGTCTGAAGCCCAGAAAGGTACAGAAGGTGTCTTTAGCTGAGGACTAATTACCTTTTAGAAACACAGTCACTGTGCTAAGGTCATAGGAAGGGACCATGCCTATCCAAGCTCATCAGTAGCCCAAGCCCAGGTAGGGCCTCTGAGTGTGTTCAGGTCCTAGGATGCTTATATCTGGCCAACAGTTATGAGCAGAGAATTTTTGTCCTGTTCTCCTTGAGTACCTAAAGCCTGCCAAGCCCTTAGAGTGGTTGTGTCCATCCCCTGCTCAGTCTGAAGGCAAGCTGCAGGCAGCCATCTGTTCCAGGAGAAAGAGTGCCACCTGCTGTCTCTGAACCCTCTCTGACTGAAGCAGATGGATAGATAGATAGATAGATAGATAGATGATAGATAGATAGGTAAATAGATAGATAGGTAAGTAGATAGATAGATAGATAGATAGATAGATAGATAGATAGATAGATAGATAGAATCAACGCTTACTATTTGAAAGTTGTAATCTCTCACTTGTTTGCTTTTTTTCTTTCTTTCTACTTTATTTTGAGAAAAAGCCCAGTGAACTGCTGGTTCACCTTCAAACTCATGATCCATTTCATGCTGGCTTGGCTAACAGGCATATCCTATGACACCTTCCCCCGGCCCCAGATAAAAGACTTTATTTCCAATCACTTCTAATAAACAGATGAGATGTAGAGTAAATGGTTTTGCAGCCAGTTCGGGTCCCTGATGTTTCTGGGTGGTCATTTCTTGAAACAAAGGAAAGCAGATCCAGTTGTGGTCCCTACTTGTCCTTGCTGTTACCCCACTGCTGATAAAGGACCTCGAGAGCAGAGGTGCAACTGAATAGGTTTGGACAGGAAACACATACACACAATGCCTCGATTTCTACCAGAAGAGGCATCACAGCCCACAGAGCCTCATGGGACCACTGTAACTCACACTCAGCGTCTGTAAGGTGGGAATAATAAAAAGGATTTACTTATGGAAAATCCTCATGTCGTTGAGGATTAAATTTCACGTGTCATAAGGAAGCTATCTGCCGAACACAACAGCCATTCTTTCTAGAAGCCTCACCTCTACCACAGATCAGTGCTCCTTCCTCACTTGGTCCTCAGTGTTGTAACAGAGCCTACATTTACTGTGAATGGTGATTTAATTAGTTAGGGAAGTGATTTCATAAAGCAAGCTGTTGATGGCAACAGAAGAGAACAGAAAGGAAAAAAGCCCTCAAGGAAATCGACAGGTGCTCAGCTAAAACACAGGAGTAATGATTTGGAGAAGGAGCCAGGGACTGAGTGCCAGTGCGGGCAGGTTTCCTTTCAAAACCTGGGAGGCAAGGGAGAATCTCATTATTCCATTTCGGTAGGAAATGGTCATGAGGCCGAACATGGGCTCTGTGTTCTGCTCCCGGGTCTTATCCATGCAGCTCTGTCCATGGACATTGGGCCAATTTCCTCTTTGAAGAAGGAAGGCAGAGTTACTGTCCTAGAAGGGTACCAGCTCCAACCCACTCTCCCAGGCTCTTTGCAAGCTCCGCATGCCAAAGGACGCTTGCCATGTGTACTTTTCCAACCTGCACAAAGCCAGCAAGTGGCTGAGACTTCCTGTGCGAGTCCTGGGTTGGCTATGTGAAGGTGACAGCTCACCCCAATCCCTGGGGCAGAAAGAGGCCATGGGAGAAGGCACTTCGGCCATGGAACACGTGCCTCACTTCAGGGTTCATCTTATCTTCAGATGACAAGCAAGCAAAGGCAACTAGTCTCTCCACGGGTGTAGTTGTCACTCACACTTGGCAGGGAGGGGGGATTTAGGAGACTGCTCCATTATTCACTCTCGTGCCCAGGCCACCCTGTACACGGGGGCACTGGAACTTTCTTTGCTAGACATCAAGGACATCTGTTAGCTAGGCAGCTGGCAGTGAGCAGGGGGTCTAGCAGGTGAGCCATCTGGACACACTCAGAAGGGGTGAGTCTGTTTTCTCATCTACTACATGGCTTCAGTGCCCACTCACACCCTAAATAGCAAAGATAGTCATTGAGCAGAATGCTGATGCCAACTAGGATAGCAACTTGTATGAAGCAATGAAGCTTGCAGGTGTTTTTAAGGGGGACTCTCAGCTCTCACAGCCTCAGCCTACAATATCGCCCTCAGTTTTGCCAGAATCAAACAATGGTGAAATGACCTCATGACAAGGCACGGGCAGACATTGACATTCTTCAGCATGAGACAGAGATGAAGATGTGAGACTACCTTGAAAATATACCTGTACTGGCTAGTTTTGTGTCAACTTGACACAGGCTGGAGTTATCACAGAGAAAGGAGCTTCAGTTGGGGAAATGCCTCCATGAGATCCAGCTGTAAGGCATTTTCTCAATTAGTGATCAAGGGGGGAGGTCCCCTTGTGGGCAGTGCCATCTCTGGGCTGGTGATCTTGGTTCTATAAGAAAGCAGGCTGAGCAAGCCAGGGGAAGCAAGCCAGTAAAGAATATCCCTCCATGGTCTCTGCATCAGCTCCTGCTTTCTGACCTGCTTGAGTTCCAGTCCTGACTTCCTTTGGTGATGAATAGCAATGTAGAAGTGTAAGCCCAATAAACCCTTTCCTCCCCAGCTTGCTACTTGGTCATGATGTTTGTGCAGGAATAGAAACCCTGACTAAGACAATACCTTATAAGGAACCTCATCTTTATTTCTGCCTTTTGATTGTTTTTATTAAGCTGCAACCCCCTTGGGCTACTGTTTCAATGTGTTAGTGCTGCTTTCCGTGGTTGGCTTCCTTTTCTACATGACAACCTGAGATGAAGGCTTGGCCCATCTGTAGCAGTTGGTGTCCACAGTAACATTTGGATCACACTTAGACTTCTTCATGTAGCATTCACTTCTTGCCTGTTCAGCTTAATCCTGAGCCCAAATGTTCCTGATTCTCAAAATATGGGTAGCTGCCTCCATTGCGTAAGGCTTCGTGAAAATGAGAGAACCTTTAGCCATACTGAGTCTATTTCCGTATAGAGGAGATTCGACCAGTTCCCAGCCATTCCTGAGCAACTCAAATCTGGTGCCTGCACATACTCCAGAGTAAACATTTGAGACAAGAGTCAAGCTAGGAAAGCACCTATGCCAGTTCTGATTCTTTCTAAATGGGACAGCCAATGGGAAAACCATGCAACCTTCATATATATGATTTATAGATAGATGTGATGTGTACAGATATAGATAGATATCAAGCAGAGTACACCTGAAGGATTCATGGGCTTCCTGTACACACCTCATGAAACTCTGCCCCTTCCCCCAACTAGTGCAAAGTTACAGCTAGAAGTCGCTCCAGATAACCTGATTAAAACTCCTTCCCCAACATCTCCATTTTACATGTGGATAGCCTGGGCTAGCCTGGTCACCTATTCTGCTAGAACTCAGAGCTTCCAAGCTGAGTTCAACACTCCCTTACATCATGCTGCCAATAGAGCCTTCAGGTGGGGTAGTCCAGGAAGTGCATTGTATGACAGGTTGGCATTCAGGGAGAGTTTTGGGGTGCTACCAAGAATAATTAAGGGAGCAACAAAAGCAAGACCGAGGGAAGGGAATGGTTAAAGCTTACAGGAAGCTCCGGGGTTGGGATGTCCTGCAATGCAGTCCTGGATCCAGACCAATGAGCAGACAGATAATATTCCATACCACTCAGGCATTGGATATGGGGGTGTCCCTTTGGGGTAAATTGGGCTTTCTCAGATGAGAGTAAATCAAGGAGATTCTCAGGTCATTAGGACCCAAATACTCTCAGACAGATACTTTAGCCCTGCATGAGAAATCTGAGTAATATTCAAATCCAGCAGGGTATCATTGCTGACTTCACACTATAAGTTGCCCTTGACCTGTCATTCTGACGGCTTTGTCCACCTGGGGAAACTTTCAGATTAGTGGGAGTAGGACAGACCACCACTACTGCATTGGACATGCAGGCACCAGCTGACTCTTTCCTAGGTAGTAGGCTCCTCTACGATCCATTTTAGATTCTTTCCACCCTTGCAAAACCCTTCTGGCGGCCTAAGTACCAAGTGAGGCTATACAAACCTTTATTCCTAAAGAGGCTGAGCCCCTAATCGCACCTGCCCCTGGCCATGGATTTCAACTGGCCACTTGCTTTCAACTGGGCCCTATCAAGAGAGGTCCTAGTGTTAACCATATGCCTTCCTGTCCCTTTATGTGATAATGACACTATCGCCTCCTCTTATAGGGCCCTTCATACCTGCAAGAATGATGGAGTTTTCTCCCTATTGATCTCTTAGTACAAAGAGCTGGGGGACGAGCAGTAGCAGCTTAGAATATAATGAGCCCTTATCCACTGATAAAAGCTCTCATCTGGGAACCTGTTTTTCTTGACTCTGGAGTTTACATTGTCAGGGAATGAGGTCACATATTCCATTTGGGAAGAGTAGAGAGCAAGACCACCCTTGTTTGTACTCCTCTCTTGAATCTCTGAATTCTACCTCTCGAGGCCACAACCCCTACACTAGTTGTTTATTTACAACATATAGACATGGATCATCTCCACCACCACAGCTGTAGCTACTCCAACACATATATCCATTGCCAGATACTGAGTGACAGAAAGCAGAGACAAGGTGGTGTCATTCTGTTGGATTGCCCAGGGCTTCTTCCAAGGTGGTTTCCTTCGGTGGCATTAACATGCAACACAAAGCTTTTTAAACCCTTAGATTCCATACTGGCTAGTTTTGTGTCAACTAGACACACACTGTAGTTATCACAAAGAAAGGAGCCTCCCTTGAGGAAATGCCTCCATGATATCCAGCTGTAAGTCATTTTCTCAATTAGTGATCGGGGGGGGGGGGGTCCTGCCCATTGTGGGTGGTGCCATCCCTGGGCTGGTAGTTCTGGGTTCTATAAGAAAGCAAGCTGAGCAAGTAACATCCCTCCATGGCCTCTGCACCAGCTCCTGCTTCCTGACCTGCTTGAGTTCCAGTCCTGACTTCCTTTGGTGATGAACAGCAATGTGGAAGTGTAAGCTGAATAAACCCTTTCCTCCCCAACTTGCTTCTTGGTCATGATGTTTTGTGCAGGACTAGAAACCCTGACTAAGACAGACTCTCTACCACTGGTTCATCTCCATGCCTCTTCCTACACTCCTTTCTCTTACCAAGCCAATTGCTCAAACTATATGCTCTTTCTCAGGAACTCACGTATATTCCTATTTCAACTCATCTCTACAATAATGACAATGTCTACTGCACAGAGCATTGCCTATTTAGAGTATTTTGAAGACCCATTCATAGCAGTTCATTTGCAAGCTTGCACCTTCATACAAAGTCAGCTGCTATGGTTTCCTGTGGGTTGGGTGTGGGGGGGTTGAAGGGTGGAGCCTAATATAAGGCAATTAATTCATTAGAAGTCTACCCTCAAGGGGAATTAATATAGTTTCTTTGGACTTCAGTTAGTTCTAAGAGAAGGAACAGGGGAAAGCAGCCCCTCCCTGATCTCTGGCTTCCTGCCTTGCCATGATTTTCCCTGCTCACAATGCTCCTACCACACGATGTCATTCACCATTAGTAATGTAGCCAGAGAGCCCTTGCAATGCCATTTGACCTTGCAGCCTCTAGAACTATGAGCCAAATAAACCTCCCCTCTATACAAAGTCTTCAGCCTGGTGTAATTTGTTACAGCAATGGAAAATGAACTAACACAACAACCCATCTGCACTGCAAACTGGACTTTTTATTCTTCTATAACATGTTTATAAGGCAGTGTCCATCAAAAATTAAAAAAAAAAAAAACCTTAGCATAAATGTCTGCTGATAGAGAGAAAACATGGTGGCATGGGAGAACCCAGCCACTTGCTTGTGTGTCTTCTTTGAGATCTTTGGCCACTGTGATGCATACCCAATGCAGCTCCTGAAAAATGAGTCAGTATACATTAAACTGTGGCAGCTGGGGAAATGAGTACCTTGACCTGAAGAGAAAAATCTGCAGAGGGCCCTGCAGAACATACAGTAGCATAAAATGTTTGTCATAAACTCAGAGGATTCTAGAGAAGGCTTGACACCTCCATCTTGCAAATAATCCGAAGGAACTTGAGGTTGAACAACTTCTCCAGTTAATGGATTGTCTTAATCCAGCTTTGAACAGTCTCAGAATCTGAACAACCCAACAGAAATATGCTGTGAGCCACACATGGGATTTTAAATTATCCAGTAACACCATTGCCAACTGTAAGCAGAAATAGGTAGAATTGTTTTAAAGTCATATCTTACTTAACATACCCAAACTTTGGTCAACTCAATGTAATGATTATTTTGCATGACATATATTCTTTCTTATCATGCTGTCTTTGAGATCTTGTATATGGGTTCCACGTGTACAGCACATCTCAACAAGCTATCTGCAGCTATGCACACCTGGTAGCAAATGTCTCAAAACCAACAGCTCTAAATTCTGCTCAGTTCTTTGCTCTCTTCCCTGATGCACTCCTTTCATGGCAGAGCCTAGCGTCTAGGAGAATGATTCTTGGGCAATAACCGTGCGTCTGGTGAGAATCTGAGCCCTTGGCATTTTCAAAGCCTTGGCAGCCCCCACCCTGTGCCCTTTGTGCCCTGCTGCCCCCACTCTTTCACGGGTGCTGCTGCCACTTTC
Source organism: Mus caroli (assembly GCF_978045245.1). NCBI lineage: Eukaryota > Metazoa > Chordata > Mammalia > Rodentia > Muridae > Mus > Mus caroli. The sequence continues at coordinate 162,735,056 of NW_028227256.1, forward strand.
TGAGAAGTCTCAGTTTGAAAAGAAAAGGAAACCAGGCAGGGTAGACAAATGTTTAACTCCATCTCTGTGTGTACCCTGTAATTTAATGCTAAATCCAGCTCAATTCGGTTTCTGTGGCAACCAAAAGAACCAGCTTCTCCATGGCTCAGCTCATCACTCCTTGCCAGACTCCTAAACATGGGATGCCTACAAAGCATTCAGCTTCCCAAATACCCCAGCTCTGATGTTCTAGGAACCCTAGGCCCTGAGCTCAAGCTACAAATACAAAGGATGAGAGTCCCAATCACAGAGCGTGTAGGAAAGGCAAGAACAAGATTAGCAGAGCTATCTTCTATCTTCATAGCAGTCTTTAGAAACCTGACCAACTTCCTCTAGCCTGGGAAGAGTCTCTTCAGATCATGGCTTACCCAAGCGTAGTAGCTCGCACTTATAGTCCCAGCATTCCGGAGGGTAAGACAGGAGGCCTGCGAGTTCCCTGTTAGCCCGGCTTCATAATAAGGTGGCAGACTTCTGGGCCTTAGGCTTGATGGAGTCCTTGACAAACCACAAAGCCATTGGGTTCAGCACCTTCTGTGAAGGGACCTGAGGCAGTCATATGCCCTCCTAGCAGCCCTTCTCCTTTGTGATTCCTGTATCTCCTATGGACATAAAATTGTGTATATATGACATGAGAGTAGAAGTAAAATTATCTAGGGGGTTGAAGGGGAGGACTAGAGGGAGGAGCAAGAAAGGGGAGGCTGGAGAAATGGGTGGAGTTTGTTCAACCTGCAACATACACTTGTATGAAGCTTAAAAAATAAATTAAGTTTATTTTAAGAAAAGCCCTTTCCATGTGACCTTGGGATGTCTTATAGAGGATGTGTCCTGTCAACTACAAATTGTAGCTCACAGTATCTACCATTATCAGATTATAGTAAATATTACCATGGTGTGACACCTGGCACAAGATGATAAACATATTAGGCCCTTATCAAGTCTCCTATTTAATTTGGTATGAGATGTGTCTGTCATTGAGACATGACATCTTTGATACAGGTATAGAATTCCAACGTCAAGGCCCCTAGGCTTCTGAAATACAGACCCTGTATTTATTTATTTCTGAGCTTTGGGATTTATAATCTTAGCCTCTCCAGTGCTAAGATCCCTTTTGCATCCGGGTCAGAAGGAAGGCCTGCTAAATAGCTCTGCATCCTCTGTGCACAGCTCCTAGCATGGCACTGGGCACAGGGTGAATGTGCCATGAAAGGCAAGTGGATTTTGGAGGTAGGTTTTCATAGAAGGACAACCTAACAGGCTCTGGCTGCCTCTGGCAAAGGCTGCAGGGCACCCTGGCTGCGCGATCTTCTGTCATTCACCTGGCAGGGGCAATCAGGCAAGCTGCTATTGGTACCTTAGGTGAGTCAGCCATTAATTACAAAGTCATACAGCTTTTGCAGGAACAAAATAGCTTGAGTCATGGCCCCAGGTGAAAAGGGCAATGCCAAGCATCTTCTATTTAGCCTGCATAGCTGTTTTAGGAGCTGCCCCAATTTTCTAGACAAGGAAATTAAAGCCTACATGGCTCATCCAAGGTCACATATCTAAAAGGCCAATCTCACTGGGAGGGGGGGATCCTGAAGAAGGCAGAGGAAAGGGAGAGGGGAAGGAATTGGTGAGGGGTGAGGGAGAGGGAAGAAGGGAGGAGAAAGGGGAGAAGAAGATGGAGAGGGAGAGAGAATGTGTACTCTCCAGCTAGCTTTCTGCAGTGTCCTGAGCACAAGGAAGATGCTAAGGACCCTCCGAGGGGTGGCCATGAAGCCATGCCTGCTCTGGGCAGGGATCTCAGTGAGTCACCCATCCTGCATTCCACCCTTTGTCCTCCCATGCCCCTCTGCACAGCACCATGCTCCTGGCTGGCCTCTCTGCATTGCCCTTGCTCCCTGTCTGCAGAGCAGCATTTGTCTTTGACAAATCTGGGCTGCCAGGCTCCTCCTCTGCAGGCAGGCTGCAGTGGTCTGCTGCCTGCGCTGGGACCTGTCAGAATGAAAGATTCCAGTGCGGCTGGCTCTGTCTGGTTTCTCTCTCCCATCTGCCCTCTGTTCTCATTCTCGTGCTTGCTGTCTCTTCAGTGTGTCCTTCCTTCCCCATTTTTCATGTTCCTGATATAGTACACCAGTGTACCGTTGCTACATCCCGAAAGCAACCCTGGTCCAGGGCTTTCGTCTTTGCTCCTCCTGGGCCTTCCTAGGCTCTCAGCGTTCCAATAGCAGGACATAGCCCTGGGTTTACTGGATGAAACATGTCTGGAGATAGGTAGATTGCCCTTAAATTTTAAACTGCAGAGAAGATACCAGAATAAACATTTGTTGGTGTGATTATTTGTTTTAAAAAGCTAATAAACAAACTTCAGACATGGTTGATGGGAGACAGAGGCAGAGATGAGGTAAATTGAAGTAAATGCTACATAGGGATCTAAGCCAACCTCTGACCTCTTCCAAATACTGTATTAGCATATTTATGTTATTCTTCTGTCTTTGGTGGTGGTGGCTTGCATTTGTTTTGTTATATAGGGTCTCCCTTTATAATCCAGGTTGGCCTTGAACTCATTATGTAGTCTAAGTTGACGTTAGTGATCTGCCTGCCCCAGCCTCCCAAGTGCTGATATTACAGCATGAGCCACCACACTGGGCTTCAGTTTGGCTCCTCCCTTTATGTTCTCTGTCCTTCCCTGCAGTTGCTCAATTGCCATCTCCTTTAGAGCCACCCCCCATTGCTCCTATTCTCCCTCAAGCTCATGAACTCTCTCATCTTGAGTACAAACACCGTCAGTGGCTCTCCTTACCCACAAAATCAAGCCCAACTCTACAGAAGGGCATTCCAACCCCAGCCTGGAGTACGTGCAATTCCCAAAGGTGAAGTTCTGGTTTTGCCTTTGCCTTGCGCATTCCCATCCCTGCCTGGAAAGCTCCTTCCCATGCTTCCTGATCTACTTTCACAGTCATCTGCTGTGAACATGTGCCTGTTCCAGCCTTTGCCCTTACTTTCACACACACACACACACACACACACACACACACACACACACACACTACAAGCGGATACATAACAAATTGCAGTCTTTCCAACAATCATTACAGAATTACAGAAATTCTCTCACCCTATCATAGAATCCAAACCCATGCTTGTGGAATTGGCTATTCTTTGCCTTCTTCCTATAGAGCGACTGCTTCTGGCCTGACAGCTTTCTGAGGCCCAGACTGCTTACACAGCTGGAATCTAGCTGTCTGATAAGGCAGCTGTCACTTCCCATTCTGCAGAACGTTCCCACAAAAACTGTCCCAAATGCTAAATCTTTCATTAGTGGAAGAGCTGATTCATGAGATTTAAATTAGGAATTCTATGCAGCAGAATAATTCTGTTGCAGCAAATGGAAAGGAAAAAGAAAGAATTGCTCCAGTTGAGTCTTTCTATTGAAGTCAAGCGTGGGCACGGAGAATCGTGGACCTTGGATGACCAGCTGGAAGAAGGAAATGGTGGAGAGGAACTGCCCAGGTTCACATCCTTCTTGATGTTGAAAGTCTCTGTACAAATGCACAGCTCTTTCAAGATCATTGAGTTACCTCCTCTCTAGGGCAAGAGGAAGTACAAAGCAAATCATGCAGGCCTTCTGAAGATAAAGACCTCTCTGTACCCATGCCTAACACCTGTCTTCGATGTCCAACTCAGCAAAATATTTTAGTGGCAATGTGGTAGAATCCCCTACTTTGGGATAGGATGTTGGAGCCCATCCTTGTCTGTCTTCCTAGGGCTTTGCCTCATCTCTCTTGGGCAGCCCTTTCTGTCAACGAGCATCTTCCAGTTGACTTTTAATAGCAAATTCCTTTCATGAAAGAAGTGACCTCCTTCAGCTCTCTTCTTGGTGGTTCCTCCTCCTCTCCTGTACTTTACATGCCAGAATTCCTTGTGACTCATCCTTGCTCTCTGGCAGCCACAAGTCGACCTCTCTTCCATCTCTGGAAAACACTTACTTTCACTGCCTCCACTACCATCAGCTCCTACATAACACAGCACTCCATAACCAGCCCAGATTCCAACACCCACCCCCTGCTCCATTCTGTGCCCATTGACAGGATGGCATCCAAGTAACTCTGTTAGCTGTCTCAAAGCATCTCAAATTAACTGGGACCAAAGGCAAGTTGACTTTACCACATTCCAATCCTCAGACAAAGAAACAAAACTATAACGTAAGACTCCATTCTTTTAGGGTTCCTACCTTCTTGAATGATGCCAACCTGGTATGGGATCAACTGGGGGGAGCATAAACTGTAAAACCATCTTCAAATGACATCATCTTCTCCCACTCTTTTGATTTGTTATGGTAGCATCAAATCTTACCAATATGCCACCTAAATATCATATGGACCCCTCAGCTCTCCATAGGTTTCCTTCCCATTACAGACCTTTCCTATGCTGCTGTTCCACATTCTAGAAAGCTCTTCCTTCTACCTAGCTACTTAGAGCAATGATCATTTATTCAAGAAAGGAAAGGCTGATTTCTTATTGGGGCTGACTTCTTATTGGGGTCAAAAAACCCACCATCACTGCCAAACTGCTATAGGTCTGTTTCCAGTTCTCTGTCTGTGGTATGGTGATTTGATGAACTTGCATTTTCTAATACTGAAAGCTTCTTGTGGACCTTCACAGACCCTTGCATTGCAATCCTCTGCAATGCAAGTATGAAGCACTTCTGTTTTGTGCCACTGTATCAACAGCAGTAGCCATAGCTCCATTCACCCAACCATTTGCCATATAAACATCTGTTTAATGGGTGAATAAACAAATGAAATATTTGAACTGATGGTGACTGCCACCAGGGAGGTTCTTCAGCATGCTGTCACCCGTAGACATCTTGATCACCTGGGACAGGTTTCATCAGCATCTCTTATGATTAGGAAATAAGTAACACAAAGTTTGAAGTAAATCAGTACCACTTTTTTATTTAAAAAAATTAAAAATTAATAATATTCCTAAAAGTTTTTTTCTGGCATGTGAAGCTATGAGATGTCTGGCCATGAGGAGTTTGATAACAAAGACGCAGTTACAGACACATACAGACACAAACACACAGACACACACGCACACCTGCTCCAAGAAAGGGATGTGAAAGTCTAAATGCCCAGGGCCATGATGGGAAATTTCCTTTAGACACTGATTCCCGGTTTCTACTCAAATCATCATAAGCCAATCAATTCCCCAGAGAGTCAATTCCACAGACTGGCTCAGGGAGCAAATTGGTGGACTTCTACACTGAAGTGCCACCCAGAATGTGTCATTAAAAAAAAAAAAAAAAAAAAAAAAAAAAAAACACTGTCCCAAACCTGAAAACCTGAGTTAAACACCAGGCAGTTCTCATGTAAGCTGAAATCCCAAAGCAGGGCTGAGGATCTAGAGAGTAGTCAGCCTGATTCACAGCCTTTGCGTGTCTTCTGGCAACTCCCTGAGCCTTGACAAGAGCCTGCCAGCCGCTGTAGTGACAATATCTTTCCTGGAACACAATGATATCTTGCCTTTTCAATCCCGTGGGAATGAATTCACTATAGCAAAAGATCATTTGGATCCTAAGGCAGTTAGAGAAAATATTTCTCTCACTGAAGTTGAATTGAGGGTGCTATTGTTTCTAAGACCCTCTGGCCAGTTCAGAAGTTGGGCCAGTAAGATAGAAACGTCACAGGGCTTTGGAAGTACATGTTAGGGAGAGTCTTTAGCCATGAAGACCTGAACAACTTGCATGTGAATCACAGGGATTAGATGAGCATGAACCGACAGAGAGTTGCTTTGCTTGAAAATCCCTATCTTGCCATAAATCCCTATATCTCCTATGCTTATTTCACTGTAGGTGATGGTATTTTAAGCATAATTGTCTCTGAGAAGTCCTCATCAATAGATGAGGATGACTGTGGAAACTGTAGTGGGTAAGATATTATAGTGGCAGTATGCTCTCTCCGCAGTGTGACTAAAACACCCAGCTAGTAGCTACAATATCTAAAACAACCATGAAATGTCAGCCAAATTATTAGTATTTTTCATAAGAGAAGGCCAATATTTGGGGTATTTACAGTTGATGAGGTAGCTTAACAGGTTTCTACAATGGTTTTTGCTGCACAAACCAGATGACCTGAATACTAAACTCAGAACACACAGAAGAGTCAATTCCTGAAAGTTATCTTCTGTTCCACACACATGCATGACATATGTGTGCCCACCACATACATGTACACACATGCACACATACCACATAGCAAACACACACTACACGCATACATCATTTTGTACACATGCACACATACATATACGCCATTATACACACACACATACTAGTGACAGCAATAAATTAAATATAAATAAAACATAGGGCTGTTTAGTGATTTTTCTCCCATGTCATGCTACCACAGAAGTGAAACTGGGATCTGAACTCAGATCTGTCCCTTCCCTTCAAACCAGGGTAAGTGCTAAGCCAGGCATAAGCAAGGAAATGGTGATTGTCTCCCATCCTTCTCCAAAGCACTCCAAACCTAACTTCTCTCCCTACTTCCACTTTCAGTCTCTCCTGATCTTGATTCTCTGCTGGAGATTCAGGCTGAATTCTGTTCCTCTGCTTTTCTGGAGCATGAGGAGCTCAGCCCTGGTGAGATTTCTAATCTTTCTGATTCCTAATCTCTTCATTCAGGGGGGGAGGTGTTCTCTTTTTTTAGCTTGCATGCTTGGATCAGAAATTTTTCATACTCCATCTACTTCCTTCAGATTATATTCTGAAGGGAACATTAATTTTCACAATTAAGATGCCCATTCATAAGATCCACCTTTTGAAAGAACACTGGATAGTCCTGAATAAGTTCTGTTTTGTTTTCTTTTGTTAATTATATAGTGGGCACCGACCACATTGTCTTAGGGTTTCCATTGCTGTGAACAAACACCATGACCAAGGCAACTCTTACAAGGACAGCATTTAACTAGGGCTGGCTTAGGTTCAGTCCATTATCATCATGGTGGGAGCATGACAGCTTCTAGGCAGGCATGATGCAGGAGGAGCTGAGAGTTCTACATCTTCATCCAAAAGAAGACAGGAGAAGACTGTTCTAGGCAGCTAGGAGGAGCATCTCAAAGCCTACCCCTGTAGTGACACACTTCCTTCAACAAGACCATCACACCTCCCAATAGTGCCATTCTGTGGGCCAAGCATATTCAAACCACCACATGTAAGGTACTATTCAGGGTGGTTCTGCCCCAAACAGTGCACAATGGAATGAGGGTATGGCTAAGGCGTGCACATAAGCAATACAAATGAAATGGGGAGCAGGGAGGCAAGGGGCTTTGCACAAGAGTGCAGCTTGTACACAAGATGTTAGGGATACTGACTCCTTCCAACCACATTCCTAATAGCCTAGAATGTGTCTGTCACACGTGCAAGGGTACACAAGCTTAAACCAGAGCCTGCTGATTCAGCTATTCTAGCTAACTAGCTTGTTCTGAGGATCCCCTGAGGCTGCTCCCCAAATACTGGGATTACAGGCAGGCCACCAGGCCACTGAGCATTTACACAGGTACTAGGGGCTCTAAGCTACAACGCTCACACTTAAACAGCAAACACTGAGTCGTTTTCTCAGTCTATGATATATTAACGTGTGTGTGTGTGTGTGTGTGTGATATAATATGTAGATGTATGTGTATACATAGAAATATATGCTGTTAAAAAATTGTGCTAAACTATTAGCAATCAGAAGATCCAGCCCATAAGTCTTCATAGACAGCATTGGCGTGAGTGTGGGAAGGGTAAGCAGACTTAATCATAATTTCTCATTGTTAGATATTATCACCTTGTTGTATAATGGGACATCAGAATTATCCCTCTTTTCCAACTGTAACGCTTTACCTACTGATCAGCGCCTCACCTTTCCCCACATCACCCAACCCTAGCATTTTTACTCTGACCCTTTTTAGATCCCACATATTAAATGAAGTCATATGGCATTTGTTTCTTTGTGCCAGGCTTATTTTATGTAACATAATGCATTGTAATGGTAATTTCAAAACAGTTGAAAGGGAGAATTTTAAATGTTCACACATACACACACACACACACACACACACACACACAAATACAGATATTTGGAGTGGTTCATTTGCTCACAAATGTCAATCTATTACTTTGCAACCCATCAGTAGATGCAATTATCTGCCAATTAAAAAGGACCTGGAGGGCATCATCCTGAGTGAAGTAACCCAATCACAAAAGAACTCACACAATATGTACTCACTGATAAGTGGATATTAGCCCAGAAACTTAGGATACCCAAGATATAAGATACAATTTGCTAAACACATGAAACTCAAGAAGAACAAAGACCAAAGTGTGGACACTTTGCCCCTTCTTAGAATTGGGAACAAAACACCCATGGAAGGAGTTACAGAACCAAAGTTTGGAGCTGAGATGAAAGGATGGACCATCTAGAGACTGCCATATTCGGGGATCCATCCCATAATCAGCTTGCAAACGCTGACACCATTGCATACACTAGCAAGATTTTGCTGAAAGGACCCAGATATAGCTGTCTCTTGTGAGACTATGCCAGGGCCTAGCAAACACAGAAGTGGATGCTCACAGTCAGCTATTGGATGGATCACAGGGCCCCCAATGGAGGAGCTAGAGAAAGTACCCAAGGAGCTAAAGGGGTCTGCAACCCTATAGGTGGAACAACAATATGAACTAACCAGTACCCTGGAGCTCTTGACTCTAGCTGCATATGTATCAGAAGATGGCCTAGTCGGCCATCAGTGGAAAGAGAGGCCCATTGGTCGTGCAAACTTTATATGCCTCAGTACAGGGGAACACCAGGGTCAAGAAGTGGGAGTGGGGGGGGAGCATGTGGGGGACTTTTGGGATAGCACTGGAAATGTAAATGAAATAAATACCCAATAAAAAAATAACACTAGAGTCTACCCCCTTGGCAAACTATAAGCATCCAATATAGTATTGTCAACTTGATCCTTACCTCATTCAATGGATCACCAGCATTCATCTTTCATAGTGAAGGCTTTGTACTTTTTGACTGACATCATCCACTTTTTCCTCATTCCAGTTCCTGGCAACTCCCTTAATCCTTCTCTAGTCTGGACTATCCTAGATCCCGCACATAAAGGAGGTGTTCATGCCCAGGTCTACTGTACATCTTTCTCTCCTTCAAAGGGCTAAAACATTCTGTGGGTGTGCACTAAGAAACACTAAAACACCACAACTCTCAGTGTTCAGTTAGCCCCTGCCACATGATGTGTCAATGGTCGTGAATAACTGGCCTGTTTATGCTTGCATACCAGGTAGGCTAAAAGCACACTCTTGGGCTAACATAGTGGGGAACTTCAAATCTGCTGACTGGCAAATCTCACAATGAGGCTAGCTTCCCTAAGTGGTCAACAACAAGGAAACCAGAGCACCTGAATGATGGCTGGTATTTGTCCCTTTTAGAGTAAACCAGCTTGTTTGTTCAACCATGTTGCTGGAAACCACTGGAAGATTTGCATACAGGCTAAGTGTTGGCAAATAGTGGAGAATTATTATTTACTTTGTTAGATTAGAATGGTAGTGTGAGCTGGGAGTGGCAGCACACAGCTGTGATCCCAGCACTCATGTGGGGCCTCACAACCATTGTAACTCCAGTTCCAGGAGATTCTAAGTCTCTTCAGACACTAAGCACACACGTGGTACACAAACACACAAGCACGCAAAGAAACTCATTCACAAAATAAAATAAAGGTTTGTTGTTGTTGTTGTTGTTGTTTTTAAGAGTCATGCTTAGTTGAAGTAAAATAAAATGTCTTCAGTGCTGAGGGTGTGGCTGGGCTGGCAAAGTGTTTTCCAGGCAGGTATCAAGGCCTGGATCTAGACTTCAGTGCCACATAAACCCAACATTATAGAAGTAGAGATAGGAAGATCAGAAGTTCAAGTTATCCTCAACTACACAGCAATGTTGTGGCCACCCTGGTCTATGCAAGACCCTATTACAACAAACAAATAAACAAACATAGCAATAGCAAAAAATTAATGCCTTTATTTCAAAGTGTTCAGCAAAGTAGGGCATGGTCGCTATAACTAAGGCCTGTAACCCCAGTACTGGGAGTAGGGAAAATGTAGAGGCAGAGGGATTACCACACTTTCTAGTACAACTAAGACTGCATTGTGAGACCCTGTTTTTAAAAATATATATCCTTCAAGCAAAAATAAAAGTAAAAAGAGGCTAAATATGCATTGCAAAATGTAATTATTATATAGAGATTATAATATATAGATGATAGTTAATTTCACCATTGTTTCTACTTTTCTTTTTTTTTTATTACATATTTTCCTCAATTACATTTCCAATGCTATCCCAAAAGTCCCCCATAGCGCCCCCCACTTCCCTACCCACCCATTCCCATTCTTTTGGCCCTGGCATTCCCCTATATTGGGGCATATAAAGTTTGCAAGTCCAATGGGCCTCTCTTTCCATTGATGGCCGACTAGGCCATCTTTCGATACATATGCAGCTAGAGACAAGAGCTCCGGGGTTCTGGTTAGTACATCATGTTGTTCCAACAATAGGGTTGCAGATCCCTTTAGCTCCTTGGGTACTTTCTCTAGCTTCTCCATTGGGAGCCCTGTGATACATCCAATAGCTGACTGTGAACATCCACTCCTGTGTTTGCTAGGCCCCGGCATCGTCTCACAAGAGACAGCTATATTTGGGTCCTTTCAGCAAAATCTTGCTAGTGTATGCAATGGTGTCAGCGTTTAGAAGCTGCTTATGGGATGGATCCCTGGATACGGCAGTCTCTAAATGGTCCATCCTTCCATCACAGCTACGAACTTTGTCTCTGTAACTCCTTCCCTGGGTGTTTTGTTCCCAATTCTAAGAAGGGGCACAGTGTCCACACTTTGGTCTTCATTCTTCTTGAGTTTCATGCGTTTAGCAAATTGTATCTTATATCTTGGGTATCCTAAGTTTTGGGCTAATATCCACTTATCAGTGAATACATATTGTGTGAGTTCTTTTGTGATTGTGTTACTTCACTCAAGATGATGCCCTCCAGGTCCATCCATTTGGCTAGGAATTTCATAAATTCATTCTTTTTAATAGCTGAGTAGTACTCCATTGTGTAAATGTACCATAATTTCTGTATCCATTCCTCTGTTGAGGGACATCTGGGTTCTTTCCAGCTTCTGGCTATTATAAATAGGGCTGCTATGAACATAGTGGAGCATGTGTCCTTTTTACCGGTTGGGACATCTTCTGGATATATGCCCAGGAGAGGTATTGCTGGATCCTCCGGTAGTACTATGTCCAATTTTCTGAGGAACCGCCAGACTGATTTCCAGAGTGGTTGTACAAGCTTGCAATCCCACCAACAATGGAGGAGTGTTCCTCTTTCTCCACATCCTCGCCAGCATCTGCTGTCACCTGAATTTTTGATCTTAGCCATTCTGACTGGTGTGAGGTGGAATCTCAGGGTTGTTTTGATTTGCATTTCCCTGATGATTAAGGATGTTGAACATTTTTTCAGGTGCTTCTCTGCCATTCAGTATTCCTCAGGTGAGAATTCTTTGTTCAGTTCTGAGCCCCATTTTTTAATGGGGTTATTTGACTTTCTGGAGTCCACCTTCTTGAGTTCTTTATATATATTGGATATTAGTCCCTTATCTGATTTAGGATAGGTGAAGATCCTTTCCCAATCTGTTGGTGGTTTTTTTGTCTTATTGATGGTGTCTTTAGCCTTGCAGAAGCTTTGTAGTTTCATGAGGTCCCACTTGTCAATTCTCGATCTTACAGCACAAGCCATTACTGTTCTATTCAGGAATTTTTCCCCTGTGCCCATATCTTCAAGGCTTTTCCCCACTTTCTCCTCTATAAGTTTCAGTGTCTCTGGTTTTATGTGAAGTTCCTTGATCCACTTAGACTTGACCTTAGTACAAGGAGACAGGAATGGATCGATTCGCATTCTTCTACATGTTAACAACCAGTTGTGCCAGCACCATTTGTTGAAAATGCTGTCTTTCTTCCACTGGATGTTTTTAGCTCCCTTGTCAAAGATCAAGTGACCGTAGGTGTGTGGGTTCATTTCTGGGTCTTCAATTCTATTCCATTGGTCTATTTGTCTGTCACTATACCAGTACCATGCAGTTTTTATCACAATTGCTCTGTAGTAGAGCTTTAGGTCCGGCATGGTGATTCCACCAGAGGTTCTTTTATCCTTGAGAAGAGTTTTTGCTATCCTAGGTTTTTTGTTATTCCAGATGAATTTGCAGATTGCACTTTCTAATTCGTTGAAGAATTGATTTGGAATTTTGATGGGGATTGCATTGAATCTGTAGATTGCTTTTGGCAAGATAGCCATTTTTACAATGTTGATCCTGCCAATCCATGAGCATGGGAGATCTTTCCATCTTCTGAGATCTTCTAGAATTTCTTTCTTCAGAGACTTGAAGTTTTTATTATACAGATCTTTCACTTCCTTAGTTTGAGTCACGCCAAGATATTTTATATTATTTGTGACTATTGAGAAGGGTGTTGTTTCCCTAATTTCTTTCTCAGCCTGTTTATTCTTTCTGTAGAGAAAGGCCATTGATTTGTTTGAGGTAATTTTATATCCAGCTACTTCACCGAAGCTGTTTATCAGGCTTAGGAGTTCTCTGGTGGAATTTTTAGGGTCACTTATATATACTATCATATCATCTGCAAAGAGTGATATTTTGACTTCATCTTTTCCAATTTGTATCCCTTTGATCTCCTTTTGTTGTCGAATTGCTCTGGCTAGGACTTCAAGTACAATGTTGAATAGGTATGGAGAAAGTGGACAGCCTTGTCTAGTCCCTGATTTTAGAGGGATTGCTTCAAGCTTCTGACCATTTACTTTGATGTTGGCTACTGGTTTGCTGTAGATTGCTTTTATCATGTTTAGGTATGGGCCTTGAATTCCTGATCTTTCCAAGACTTTTATCATGAATGGGTGTTGGATCTTGTCAAATGCTTTTTCCGCATCTAACGAGATGACCATGTGGTTTTTGTCTTTGAGTTTGTTTATATACTGGATTACGTTGATGGATTTCCGTATATTGAACCATCCCTGCATCCCTGGGATGAAACCTACTTGGTCAGGATGGATGATTGTTTTGATGTGTTCTTGGATTCGGTTAGCAAGAACTTTATTGAGGATTTTTGCATCAATATTCATAAGGGATATTGGTCTGAAGTTTTCTATCTTTGTTGGGTCTTTTTGTGGTTTAGGTATCAGAGTAATTGTGGCTTCATAGAATGAGTTGGGTAGAGTACCTTCTGTTTCTATTTTGTGGAATAGTTTGTGAAGAACTGGGATTAGATCTTCTTTGAAGGTCTGATAGAACTCTGCACTAAACCCATCTGGTCCTGGGCTTTTTTTGGTTGGGAGACTATTAATGACTGCTTCTATTTCTTTGGGGGATATAGGGCTGTTTAGATCATTAACCTGATCTTGATTCAACTTTGGTACCTGGTATCTGTCTAGGAACTTGTCCATTTCATCCAGGTTCTCCAGTTTTGTTGAGTATAGCCTTTGGTAGAAGGATCTGATGGTGTTTTGGATGTCTTCAGGATCTGTTGTTATGTCTCCTTTTTCATTTCTGATTTTGTTAATTAGGATGCTTTCCCTGTGCCCTCTAGTGAGTCTGGCTAAGGGTTTATCTATCTTGTTGATTTTCTCAAAGAACCAGCTCCTTGATTGGTTGATTCTTTGAATAGTTTTTCTTGTTTCCACTTGGTTGATTTCGCCCCTGAGTTTGATTATTTCCTGCCATCTACTCCTCTTGGGTGAATTTGCTTCCTTTTGTTCTAGTGCTTTTAGGTGTGTTGTCAAGCTGCTAATGTGTGCTCTCTCTAGTTTCCTTTTGGAGGCACTCAGAGCTATGAGTTTTCCTCTTAGAAATGCTTTCATTGCGTCCCATAAGTTTGGGTATGTTGTGGCTTCATTTTCATTGAACTCTAAAAAGTCCTTAATTTCTTTCTTTATTCCTTCCTTGACCAAGGTATCATTGAGAAGAGTGTTTTTCAGTTTCCACGTGAAGGTTGGCTTTCTATTATTTATTTTGTTATTGAAGATCAGCTTTAGTCCATGGTGATCTGATAGGATGCATGGGACAATTTCAATATTTTTGTATCTGTGGAGGCCTGTTTTGTGACCAATTATGTGGTCAATTTTGGAGAAGGTACCATGAGGTGCTGAAAAGAAGGTATATCCTTTTGTTTTAGGATAGAATGTTCTGTAGATATCTGCCAGATCCATTTGATTCATAATTTCTCTTAGTTTCTCTGTGTCCCTGTTTAGTTTCTGTTTCCATGATCTATCCATTGGTGAAAGTGGTGTGTTGAAGTCTCCCACTATTATTGTATGAGGTGCAATGTGTGCTTTGAGATTTACTAAAGTTTCTTTAATGAATGTGGCTGCCTTTGTATTTGGAGCATAGATATTCAGGATTGATAGTTCCTCTTGGAGGATTTTAACTTTGATGAGTATGAAGTGTCCCTCCCTGTCTTTTTTAATGACTTTGGGTTGGAAGTCAATCTTATCAGATATTAGAATGGCTACTCCAGCTTGTTTCTTCATACCATTTGCTTGGAAAATTGTTTTCCAGCCTTTCATTCTGAGGTAGTGTCTATCTTTTTCTCTGAGATGAGTTTCCTGTAAGCAGCAAAATGTTGGGTCTTGTTTGTGTAGCCAGTTTGTTAGTCTATGTCTTTTTATCGGGGAGTTGAGTCCATTGATATTAAGAGATATTAAGGAAAAGTAATTGTTGTTTCCTGTTATTTTTGTTGTTAAAGTTGGCATTCTGTTCTTGTGGCTGTCTTCTTTTAGGTTTGTTGAGGGATTACCTTCTTGTTGTTTCTAGGGCGTGGTTCCTGTCCTTGTATTGGTTTTTTTCTGTTATTATCCTTTGAAGGGCTGGATTCGTGGAGAGATAATGTGTGAATTTGGTTTTGTCGTGGAATACTTTGGTTTCTCCATCTATGTTAATTGAGAGTTTGGCTGGGTATAGTAGCCTGGGCTGGAATTTGTGTTCTTTTAGTGTCTGTATAACATCCGTCCCGGATCTTCTGGCTTTCATAGTCTCTGGTGAAAAATCAGGTGTAATTCTGATAGGCTTGCCTTTATATGTTACTTGACCTTTTTCTCTTACTGCTTTTAGTATTCTATCTTTATTTAGTGCATTTGTTGTTCTGATTATTATGTGTAGGGAGGTATTTCTTTTCTGGTCCAGTCTATTTGGAGTTCTGTAGGCTTCTTGTATGTTCATGGGCATCTCTTTCTTTAGATTTGGGAAGTTTTCTTCTATAATTTTGTTGAAGATGTTTGCTGGTCCTTTGAGTTGAAAATCTTCATTCTCATCCACTCCTATTATCCGTAGGTTTGGTCTTCTCATTGTGTCCTGTATTTCTTGGATGTTTTGAGTTAGGATCTTTTTGCATTTTACATTTTCCTTGATTGTTGTGCTGATGTTCTCTATGGAATCTTCTGCACCTGAGATTCTCTCTTCCTTCTCTTGTATTCTGTTGCTGATGCTGGTATCTATGGTTCCAGATTTCTTTCCTAGGGTTTCTATCTCCAGTGTTGCCTCATTTTGGGTTTTCTTTATTGTGTCTACTTCCCTTTTTAGGTCTAGTATGGTTTTGTTTATTTCCATCATCTGTTTGGATGTGTTTTCCTATTTTTCTTTAAGGACTTCTACCTGTTTGATTGTGTTATCCTGTTTTTCTTTAAGGACTTCTACCTGTTTGATTGTGTTATCCTGTTTTTCTTTAAGGACTTGTAACTCTTTAGCCATGTTCTCCTGTAATTCTTTAAGTGAGTTATTAAAGTCCTTCTTGATGTCCTCTACCATCATCATGAGATATGCTTTTAGATCCGTGTCTAGCTTTTCCGGTGTGTTGGGGTGCCCTGGACTGGGTGATGTGGGGGTGCTGGGTTCTGATGATGGTGAGTGGTCTTGGTTTCTGTTAGTAAGATTATTACGTTTACCTTTCGCCATCTGGTAATCTCTGGGGTTAGTTGTTATCGTTGTCACTGTTTAAAGATTGGAGCAGAAGCTGTGTTCCACTTACCAGGAGTCTCAAAATCCTGCGGCGGGGGTCGTGGGAAGCTGGCGGCACCCCGGTGCTGGTCCAGCCGGAAGAGGCCTGTGGTCCTACTCAGGCCGGTTTTCTGCTTCCCTAACTAATGCAGTCTCTGGTCCCGCGTGCAATTGGATTGGAGCAGAAGCTGTGTTCCACTCACCAGAAGTCTTAAGATCCTGTGGCGGGTGTTGTGGGTAGCTGGCGAGTGTCAGTCGACCCTGCGCCCTAGCTACCCCAGTGCTTTTCTGGCCGGAAGAGGCTTGTGGCCCTATGTAGGCCGGATTTCTGCCTCCCCAACCAAAGCAGTCTCAGGTCCCGCGTGATTGGACTGGAGCAGAAGCTGTGTTCCACTCACCAGCAGTCTCAAAATCCTGTGGCGGGGGTCGTGGGTAGCTGGCGGGTGTCAGGCGACCCTGCGCTCAAGCTTCCCCTGTGCTGATCCGGCCGGATGAGGCCTGTGGTCCTACTCAGGCCGGTTTCTGCTTCCCTAACTAATGCAGTCTCAGGTCCCGCGCGCAATTGGATTGGAGCAGAAGCTGTGTTCCCCTCACCAGAAGTCTTAAGATCCTGTGGCGGGTGTTGTGGGTAGCTGGCGAGTGTCCTGTTTCTACTTTTCAAGCATTCAAATTATTAATGGTAATAGTATCCCTAAGAGCTATGGCAGCAAGGAGGAGAAAAATAATCCAATATTTCCCTGCTTGGCCTTTTACGTGCCCCTCCATGACATTATCTGATTTTGCTGTGATGTTATATAATGTGATGAAGTATAATGCTGTCAAGCATGGTGGCTCAGGCCTTTAATCCGAGCACTTGGGAGGCAGAGACAGGGGATCTCTGTGAGTTCAAGACCAGCCTTGCCTACAAAGTGAGTTCAGGACTACCAGGGCTACACAGAGAAACCCCTGTCTCATAAAACAGTTTAAAAAAAAAGTGATATGTTGACGTTGACTTTTCTAGGATTTTAAATCTCCACTTCATAGGATAATAGGTAAAAGTTTAGACCTTGGGTTAAGTGAATTTCGGCCGCTGCCTATAAAGCCATCTCTGCAGCTAAGAACTCTACTTCCCGAGAGTGAGACTGGACCATTCTGTCCACTGTCCCTTCTGAGTCCCTGAGATTTTGGGTGTGTTTCTCAAAACACAACTGGAAGATTCAGAGTGATCTCTTGTGGCCCTCGAAGTCTTTTATACGTAATAGAAAAGCTCTGGCCAATCCTTTCATACAGACTTGGAGGGACTTTCTGATGGAAGTAGACATCTTCTCAGCAACTGGACAGGAAGGAGACAAGCAGTCCTGTAATCCTAGCCTTTCAGAGGCAGAGGCAGGAAGACAGTACTACAGGCACGTGGTCAGCCTGGCCTATCTATCACACGGCAAATTCTGAGCGAGCTAGTGCTGCGCCCGCAGTGAGATCTGGTCTCAGGGAACAAAGACAAGGAGGATGGAAACACAGCTCGGTGGTAGAACATGAAGCCCTGGAATTAACCCCAGCACCACTAAATGTTAAATACTCAGGGTTTTTTAATCACCAGAATTAGCAGTGCATTCCTATAAACCCATGAGATTGAGGCAGAAGGATCAGCAATTCATGATCATTCTATGCTACATAGTGAGTTCAAGACCAACCAGAATAGGTGAGGGCTTGTGTCAAAGAAACAAAAGGGGAGTAACAAAGCAGAGTCTTCTTCACTCAACACTGG
The DNA here is from genome assembly GCF_978045245.1 of Mus caroli. NCBI lineage: Eukaryota > Metazoa > Chordata > Mammalia > Rodentia > Muridae > Mus > Mus caroli. Next base: position 162,752,905 of record NW_028227256.1, read on the forward strand.
AAGCTTGAGAATCACACACTCAGGCCTCCATCCTGGGCTCGCATACGCATGCTCCTCACAAGAGTGCATGATGTCACAAGAACTTTTGAAGCTTTTTGATTCATGACTGACACCAGTTCTGTAGGTCAGGAAACAATATGAACACCATCTTCCCCCCATCCAACAACCAACCCAAACAAACACTGGGCAGACTTTACAGTTCAGTACTCATGAGATGATAGACCAGCTTTCCTGAAACTATAGTAGTAGATTAAAAGAACCCAATTTAGGAAGAGTGGGAATGCAGCCAGCACATGCTGACCTACTGTGAGGATCGTGTTGCTTTTGTGGCTATGTCCTAGAGATGCTATGATTCTACACCAGTCCAGCCCACTGGAGCAGAAACCACAGGAAAGCAGGCATACTTTTTTTGTGTGTGCTTCCCAATGCAAATAAAGTTTACATTTATGCTATATGGCAGATAATGTACACAGCCTTATGCAATAGTACCAAGTCTATAAAAGTACATATCTTACTTTAAGAATACTTGATTGTCAAACACTAGGAAGGATTATTGGAAGAAAAAAAAACAATAAAAAAAATGATGCTTACAAACTCATGTCAAATTGCCTCTCTACAAACCCTTCAGTTCATGAAAACATAGTATCTGTGATTCACAGTAGAGCAAATCACAACGAAACAATACGCATCTGTTTCTGCAACATACGGAAGTAAAATTAAGAACTGCAAAACACCTGTCTTGGGAGTGGCATGTTATTGCTATTGAAGTCCCCCTGCTTCTATCAGGACTGACGTTGTACAAAGTCATTTTATGGGTGGAGTGGCATCAGTCATCTTATGGATGGAGTGACAGCCACAGTTCTGAAGAGAGGCTTCAGAAAATACTCCCTTCGCACCCTGATTGGTCCCTGCATCCCTTTAAAACATGAGGATTTAGACTTCTGACAAAATGAAACAGAAAGCAGAAAGTCATTCTGGAAGTGGCTGTCAGACACTATACCATACTATACTGTACTGTACTGTACCATGCTATACTATACCATGGAGAGGAAGAGTGAACACAGCGTCCTCCTTCTTTTATAAGGACACTAATTTCATTCACAAAGACTCTTGTCTTCATGAGCTAACTGCTTCCTACAGCCCTCTGCCCATCACACTGGAGGCCAGGGTTTCAATATACAAACCTAGGGGTTTAGCACGTAGCACTGTGATGCTACTTCAAACAACAAGGACTGAGCTGACTGCATGGGAACCGTCCAAAAATGTGAAGATATCTAAGTGTGTTACAGACAAGAGAGGAAATACTGTGTGCTGGAGACATGAGAAGGCTCTGGGGGCAGCTGGATGGTGACAGAGAGCCAGTGACTGCAGTAGAGAAAGGCATGGAAGGACAGACTCACAGAGATGGTGGCAGCATACACAGGGCCTGCACATGTTCAAGTCCCAGCACTAAGAGGGGACGTGGACACAATCTTCCAACCCTAACCAATAAGCTAACTTCCAATTGACAATTAAATTAGTTTTCTCCAATGGAGTCTCACTGGGTATATAAGCCATGCTTAAGGCAGGCTCCATGCCCAGCAGTTAGATGACCAACACAAAAAGCAAACTCAATGGTAATTCTGTAGATTTGTTTTTATCTCATACTGCTTTGTTTGGGCATTTTTTTTTCTTACTTGTCTTTTGCCCATATAATATGGTTTCTGGTTTTGTGTTTTTATGACTTTTGGAAGGAGAGTATTTTTTTTGTTGTAATTTTTCTGTTTTTATCATGGTTTGTTTGGTTTTTTAAAATTAATTTTCTAAAGAGAGAAAGAAGGTATAGAGGTGGATGGTAGAGAGGATCTTGGAAGGAGGAAGGAGAGGAAAAATCGTGATCAAATATGAAAGAAATTCTGGGTTTTTTAAAAGATTTATTTATTTTATTCATATGAGTAACTGTCTTCAGACACACCAGAAGAGGGCATCAGATCCCATCACAGATGGTTGTGAGCCGCCATGTGGTTGCTGGGAATTGAACTCAGGATCTCTAGAATAGTAGTCAGTGCTGTTAACATTTCTCCAGCCCCAAACTCTCAGTTTTAAAAGAAGTTTCATGCTGTCAGGTCAAGGGTCAAAATGGTGCCCAACATGTGGTATTCAACCCTCAGAGAAAGTTTTTTAAAAAATCTTTAAATAGAAGCCAAGGGATGTTGGGTCCTGTTTGTGTAGCCAGTCTGTTAGTCTATATCTTTTTATTAGGGAATGGAATCCATTGATATTAAAAGATATTAAGGAAAAGTAATTGTTGCTTCCTTTTATTTTTGTTGTTAGAGTTGGCATTCTGTTCTTGTGGCTGTCTTCTTTTTGGTTTGTTGAGGGATTACTTTCTTGCTTTTTCTAGGGCGTGATTTCCGTCTTTGTATTGGTTTTTTTTCTGTTATTATCCTTTGAAGGGCTGGATTTGTGGAAAGATAATGTGTGAATTTGGTTTTGTCGTGGAATACTTTGGTTTCTCCATCTATGGTAATTGAGAGTTTGGCCGGGTATAGTAGTCTGGGCTGGCATTTGTGTTCTCTTAGTGTCTGTATAACATCTGTCCAGGCTCTTCTGGCTTTCAGAAAAGTGAAAAGTCTGGTGTAATTCTGATAGGCCTGCCTTTATATGTTACTTGACCTTTCTCCCTTATTGCTTTTAATATTCTATCTTTATTTAGTGCATTTCCTAGTCGACCATCACTGGAAAGAGAGGCCCATTTGACAAACAAACTTTATATGCCCCAGTACAGGGGAACACCAGGGCCAAAAAAATGGGAATGGGTGGGTAGGGAAGTTGGGGGGAGGGTATGGGGGACTTTTGGGATAGCATTGGAAATGTAATTGAGGAAAATACGTAATAAAAAATATTAAAAATTTAAAAAAATAAATAAATAAAAATAAAACTGCACTAGTTGCCTTGTTACTCTGGAAAAAAAAAAAGAAGAAGCCAAGGGAAGGAGCTTGGTCCTCTCACCTAAGAAGTCACAACCTAACCATACATGAGAGAGTGAAATGGCATGGGCCTGACATGGTCCTCTGAGGCAAAGCATTTTACACAATTACAGAGATGTCTGCTAAGATCCAGGGGAGCAAACTGCTCAAAGCAACAGCTCTGTGACTTTGTACAACTGTCTGTAAAGTCCAATTCTTGGTTTCCTGAACCAGGAACCACAGATGTTGAGAACTGGAAATGCATAGGAGTGCTTATAAAAAGAAGAGGACATGAAAGGGGAGGCGGTAAAATCCCTGTCCATCATTTTGCAACCTGGACCTCAGTATTGTATTGCTTGCATCTTCTTCAGGAGGATAACAAAATAAAGAACAAACCCACCCATGGAAGGAGTTAGAGAGACAAAGTTTGGAGCTGAGACGAAAGGATGGACCATCTAGAAACTGCCACACCCAGAGATCCATCCCACAATCAGCCTCCAAACGCTGACACCATTGCATATGCCAGAAAGATTTTGCTGAAAGGACCCTGATATAGCTGTCTCTTGTGAGGCTATGCCAGTGCCTGGCAAACAAAGAAGTGGATGCTCACAGTCAGCTATTGGATGGAACACAGGGCCCCAATGGAGGAGCTAGAGAAAGTACCCAAGGAGCTAAAGGGGTCTGCAACCCTATAGGTGGAACAACAATATGCACTAACCAGTACCCCCGGAACTCATGTCTCTAGCTGCATATGTAGCAGAAGATGGCCTAGTTGACCATCACTGGGAAGAGAGGCCCCTTGGTCTTGTAAACTTTATATGCCTCAGTACAGGGGAATGCCAGAGCCAAGAAGTGGGAGTGGGTGGGTAGGGGAGCAGGGGGAGGGTATAGGGGACTTTTGGGATAGCATTTGAAATGTAAATGAAGAAAATACCTAATAAACAAAAACAAAAACAAAAGAACAAACCAACAAAAGAAACTCCACAGCTGCTCTGCTTCCTGGGTTCCAATGCCACCACAGATCCAAGCTCATACAGGGCTCGCCTCATAAGCAGCTTAACAGGAGCCCAGAGCCTGCCAGCTGTTCTCACCCATGGCCCTTTCTGCCCAATGGGATCCGGCCAAGCACTGCCATGTGAGTGGGATGCTCACCAGGGTTTGGCTGCCCCAGGGACCCCTTAGTGTCTTATTTTCCCTCACAGTAGAATAATATGGTATGGATTGATCAGTGGCCCCTTCCTAGTGAAAAATTAATACAGACCCAATTTCTAAAGCAGGAACAATTGTAAGTAGGATATATAGAATATATAGTCAGCCCTTGAAATTCCTCTATTTTTGTAATTTAAAAGGGGGAGGGAGGACTGGAGAGATGGCTCAACAATTGAGAGCACCGGATACTCTTCCAGAGTTCCTGAGTTCAAGTTCCAGCAACCACATGGTGGCTTAAAACCATCTGTAATGTTCTGGCACACAGGTATACATGCAGATAGAGCACTTGTGTTACATAAAATAAATAAATCTTTGGGGGCGGCAGAGATGGCTCAGCAGTTAAGAGCACTGACTGCTCTTCCAGAGGTCCTGGCTTCAATTTCCAGCAACTACATGGCTGCTCACAACCATATGTAATGGGATCTGATGCCCTCTTCTGGTATGTCTGAAGACAGCTACAATGTATTCATATACATTAAATAAATAATAAATAATTTAAAATAATTTTTAAAAGGCAAAGAATGAATTCCAACTGTCACATGATCTCAGGGGCATACATGCTACCATGAAAACAATGGGGAGCCTCCAGTCGGGACTCCCAGCTCCTTCCATAATTCTCAAGGACATTATATTATACTTGACTTAAAAGATTGCCTCTCCTGGTTTCCTTTACATCCTGATGGCAAGGCATGTCAGCATTCTCCATTACTACATTAATCATCATCATCATCATCATCAATGACCTTGTATCAGTAGAGAGTTTTACCACAAGGGATGACAAGTAGCCCCATGTTGGGTACCAGTTTCAGGGGTCTCTGCAGCCTTCACAGGCCTGCAGAGAAAGAATCTGCAGGAGACAAGAAGGCAGTACAGTTCAGCACAGCTCAGTAGCAGGTGTCGGTTCAAACTTCCGAGAGTCTGGCCCCGGGTGGTTTACTTTAGGCTTGTGTAAGCACAGCACATTTTGGTGAAAACGTAATCTAGTGATAATTATCCCAGTCCCTAGTGTACAGCAAAGCATATACAAAGTAAGCTAAATACAGGTCAGATGCAAATACATTAAAACTCATTGTAAAGTCCATGAAGATAGGTTCCAGAGATTGACAAGTGCAATCTTAAGATAAGGGTTTGGGGGAGGGTCCACTGTGGTCTCCAGCCATACAGACAGTGCGAAGGTCACTAGGCTAGAAAGCTTTGTTAATCCCCATCCCCACCTGCTGGGCAGACAACAGCTATTGCAATCTTTCCCTTGAATGAACAACAGACTGTTGTAGGCCCCCTACAACATAATAGAATCCAAATACTATTATTTATTAAAAAAAATTTATAAATAAATAAAAATTATTTATTTATAAAAAAAAACAAAAACAAAAAATAAAAAGAAGAGCTTAAGACCTCAGAATGTGAACAGCAGATCTCTCTAAATGGTGGGATTATAATATTGTTTTCTTACTTTGTATCTCCATGTTTTTAAATCTTCTATGATGCACATGTCCTCTTCAAAATCAGGAATCTGGAAAATAATTCCAGATGGAGCAGTTGGTACTCGGTAAAAATAAAATCCATCTTTCATCTCATACAAGATCGTGGAGGAAGTTTGCATATGAAGACAGAAGTGCCCGGAGGGAGGAAGGGGAGTAGGGTCCACGATAAACCTGCCTCAGATAAGCAATGTGAGTCAAATCATGAACTCAGGAACTAGGAGGCCGCGATGGCTCATCTTGGTTGTCAACTTGACTACCTTCTGGAATCAACTAAAACCCAAGCAGTGGGCACACCTGAGAGTAACCTTATTGATTGGATTATTTGAGGTGGGAAGACCCACCCAATATCTAGGCCATACTTTCTGGTGTTAGCCCACGTAACAGGACATGAAAGAAGGAAACGTTTGCTTTTGCCTGCTTGCCCTCACTCTCGCTAACAAGTCCATCCATCCTGTTGCTGGGTCATGCCTTCACTGCTGTTAGAACCTGCTGACTAGGGATTTCAAGGTAGACTAATGATCAGCTAAGACACCCATCCTGGTAGACTGAACAACTACCAGGTCCTTGGCCTTTCTGCTGAGAGACAAGCTATTGTTAGACTAGCTGGAACACAACCTGCCAACCACTGTAATAAGTCTCCTTTTTATTTTTTTATTTTTTTTTGTTTTGTTTTTTTGTTTTTTTTTAATTTTTAATATTTGTATTACATATTTTCCTCAATTACATTTCCAATGCTATCCCAAAAGTCCCCCATAGCGCCCCCCACTTCCCTACCCACCCATTCCCATTCTTTTGGCCCTGGCATTCCACTATATTGGGGCATATAAAGTTTGCAAGTCCAATGGGCCTCTCTTTCCATTGATGGCCGACTAGGTCATCTTTCGATACATATGCAGCTAGAGACAAGAACTCCGGGGTTCTGGTTAGTACATCATGTTGTTCCAACTATAGGGTTGCAGATCCCTTTAGCTCCTTGGGTACTTTCTCTAGCTTCTCCATTGGGAGCCCTGTGATACATCCAATAGCTGACTGTGAACATCCACTCCTGTGTTTGCTAGGCCCCGGCATCGTCTCACAAGAGACAGCTATATTTGGGTCCTTTCAGCAAAATCTTGCTAGTGTATGCAATGGTGTCAGCGTTTAGAAGCTGATTATGGGATGGATCCCTGGATACGGCAGTCTATAAATGGTCCATCCTTTCATCACAGCTACAAACTTTGTCTCTGTAACTCCTTCCCTGGGTGTTTTGTTCCCAATTCTAAGAAGGGGCACAGTGTCCACACTTTGGTCTTCATTCTTCTTGAGTTTCATGCGTTTAGCAAATTGTATCTTATATCTTGGGTATCCTAAGTTTTGGGCTAATATCCACTTATCAGTGAATACATATTGTGTGAGTTCTTTTGTGATTGTGTTACTTCACTCAAGATGATGCCCTCCAGGTCCATCCATTTGGCTAGGAATTTCATAAATTCATTCTTTTTAATAGCTGAGTAGTACTCCATTGTGTAAATGTACCATAATTTCTGTATCCATTCCTCTGTTGAGGGACATCTGGGTTCTTTCCAGCTTCTGGCTATTATAAATAGGGCTGCTATGAACATAGTGGAGCATGTGTCCTTTTTACCGGTTGGGACATCTTCTGGATATATGCCCAGGAGAGGTATTGCTGGATCCTCCGGTAGTACTATGTCCAATTTTCTGAGGAACCGCCAAACTGATTTCCAGAGTGGTTGTACAAGCTTGCAATCCCACCAACAATGGAGGAGTGTTCCTCTTTCTCCACATCCTCGCCAGCATCTGCTGTCACCTGAATTTTTGATCTTAGCCATTCTGACTGGTGTGAGGTGGAATCTCAGGGTTGTTTTGATTTGCATTTCCCTGATGATTAAGGATGTTGAACATTATTTCAGGTGCTTCTCTGCCATTCGGTATTCCTCAGGTGAGAATTCTTTGTTCAGTTCTGAGCCCCATTTTTTAATGGGGTTATTTGACTTTCTGGAGTCCACCTTCTTGAGTTCTTTATATATATTGGATATAAGTCCCTTATCTGATTTAGGATAGGTGAAGATCCTTTCCCAATCTGTTGGTGGTTTTTTTGTCTTATTGATGGTGTCTTTAGCCTTGCAGAAGCTTTGTAGTTTCATGAGGTCCCACTTGTCAATTCTCGATCTTACAGCACAAGCCATTACTGTTCTATTCAGGAATTTTTCCCCTGTGCCCATATCTTCAAGGCTTTTCCCCACTTTCTCCTCTATAAGTTTCAGTGTCTCTGGTTTTATGTGAAGTTCCTTGATCCACTTAGACTTGACCTTAGTACAAGGAGATAGGAATGGATCGATTCGCATTCTTCTACATGTTAACAACCAGTTGTGCCAGTACCATTTGTTGAAAATGCTGTCTTTCTTCCACTGGATGTTTTTAGCTCCCTTGTCGAAGATCAAGTGACCGTAGGTGTGTGGGTTCATTTCTGGGTCTTCAATTCTATTCCATTGGTCTATTTGTCTGTCACTATACCAGTACCATGCAGTTTTTATCACAATTGCTCTGTAGTAGAGCTTTAGGTCCGGCATGGTGATTCCACCAGAGGTTCTTTTATCCTTGAGAAGAGTTTTTGCTATCCTAGGTTTTTTCTTATTCCAGATGAATTTGCAGATTGCACTTTCTAATTCGTTGAAGAATTGATTTGGAATTTTGATGGGGATTGCATTGAATCTGTAGATTGCTTTTGGCAAGATAGCCATTTTTACAATGTTGATCCTGCCAATCCATGAGCATGGGAGATCTTTCCATCTTCTGAGATCTTCTAGAATTTCTTTCTTCAGAGACTTGAAGTTTTTATTATACAGATCTTTCACTTCCTTAGTTTGAGTCACGCCAAGATATTTTATATTATTTGTGACTATTGAGAAGGGTGTTGTTTCCCTAATTTCTTTCTCAGCCTGTTTATTCTTTGTGTAGAGAAAGGCCATTGATTTGTTTGAGGTAATTTTATATCCAGCTACTTCACCGAAGCTGTTTATCAGGCTTAGGAGTTCTCTGGTGGAATTTTTAGGGTCACTTATATATACTATCATATCATCTGCAAAGAGTGATATTTTGACTTCATCTTTTCCAATTTGTATCCCTTTGATCTCCTTTTGTTGTCGAATTGCTCTGGCTAGGACTTCAAGTACAATGTTGAATAGGTATGGAGAAAGTGGACAGCCTTGTCTAGTCCCTGATTTTAGAGGGATTGCTTCAAGCTTCTGACCATTTACTTTGATGTTGGCTACTGGTTTGCTGTAGATTGCTTTTATCATGTTTAGGTATGGGCCTTGAATTCCTGATCTTTCCAAGACTTTTATCATGAATGGGTGTTGGATCTTGTCAAATGCTTTTTCCGCATGTAACGAGATGACCATGTGGTTTTTGTCTTTGAGTTTGTTTATATACTGGATTACGTTGATGGATTTCCGTATATTGAACCATCCCTGCATCCCTGGGATGAAACCTACTTGGTCAGGATGGATGATTGTTTTGATGTGTTCTTGGATTCGGTTAGCAAGAACTTTATTGAGGATTTTTGCATCAATATTCATAAGGGATATTGGTCTGAAGTTTTCTATCTTTGTTGGGTCTTTTTGTGGTTTAGGTATCAGAGTAATTGTGGCTTCATAGAATGAGTTGGGTAGAGTACCTTCTGTTTCTATTTTGTGGAATAGTTTGTGAAGAACTGGGATTAGATCTTCTTTGAAGGTCTGATAGAACTCTGCACTAAACCCATCTGGTCCTGGGCTTTTTTTAGTTGGGAGACTATTAATGACTGCTTCTATTTCTTTTGGGGATATAGGGCTGTTTAGATCATTAACCTGATCTTGATTCAACTTTGGTACCTGGTATCTGTCTAGGAACTTGTCCATTTCATCCAGGTTCTCCAGTTTTGTTGAGTATAGCCTTTGGTAGAAGGATCTGATGGTGTTTTGGATGTCTTCAGGATCTGTTGTTATGTCTCCTTTTTCATTTCTGATTTTGTTAATTAGGATGCTTTCCCTGTGCCCTCTAGTGAGTCTGGCTAAGGGTTTATCTATCTTGTTGATTTTCTCAAAGAACCAGCTCCTTGATTGGTTGATTCTTTGAATAGTTTTTCTTGTTTCCACTTGGTTGATTTCGCCCCTGAGTTTGATTATTTCCTGCCGTCTACTCCTCTTGGGTGAATTTGCTTCCTTTTGTTCTAGTGCTTTTAGGTATGTTGTTAAGCTGCTAATGTGTGCTCTCTCTAGTTTCCTTTTGGAGGCACTCAGAGCTATGAGTTTTCCTCTTAGAAATGCTTTCATTGCGTCCCATGAGTTTGGGTATGTTGTGGCTTCATTTTCATTGAACTCTAAAAAGTCCTTAATTTCTTTCTTTATTCCTTCCTTGACCAAGGTATCATTGAGAAGAGTGTTGTTCAGTTTCCAGGTGAAGGTTGGCTTTCTATTATTTATTTTGTTATTGAAGATCAGCCTTAGTCCATGGTGATCTGATAGGATGCATGGGACAATTTCAATATTTTTGTATCTGTTGAGGCCTGTTTTGTGACCAATTATGTGGTCAATTTTGGAGAAGGTACCATGAGGTGCTGAGAAGAAGGTATATCCTTTTGTTTTAGGATAGAATGTTCTGTAGATATCTGCCAGATCCATTTGATTCATAATTTCTCTTAGTTTCTCTGTGTCCCTGTTTAGTTTCTGTTTCCATGATCTGTCCATTGGTGAAAGTGGTGTGTTGAAGTCTCCCACTATTATTGTATGAGGTGCAATGTGTGCTTTGAGATTTACTAAAGTTTCTTTAATGAATGTGGCTGCCTTTGTATTTGGAGCATAGATATTCAGGATTGATAATTCCTCTTGGAGGATTTTACCTTTGATGAGTATGAAGTGTCCCTCCCTGTCTTTTTTAATGACTTTGGGTTGGAAGTCAATCTTATCAGATATTAGAATGGCTACTCCAGCTTGTTTCTTCATACCATTTGCTTGGAAAATTGTTTTCCAGCCTTTCATTCTGAGGTAGTGTCTATCTTTTTCTCTGAGATGAGTTTCCTGTAAGCAGCAAAATGTTGGGTCTTGTTTGTGTAGCCAGTTTGTTAGTCTATGTCTTTTTATCGGGGAGTTGAGTCCATTGATATTAAGAGATATTAAGGAAAAGTAATTGTTGTTTCCTGTTATTTTTGTTGTTAAAGTTGGCATTCTGTTCTTGTGGCTGTCTTCTTTTAGGTTTGTTGAGGGATTACCTTCTTGTTGTTTCTAGGGCGTGGTTCCTGTCCTTGTATTGGTTTTTTTCTGTTATTATCCTTTGAAGGGCTGGATTCGTGGAGAGATAATGTGTGAATTTGGTTTTGTCGTGGAATACTTTGGTTTCTCCATCTATGTTAATTGAGAGTTTGGCTGGGTATAGTAGCCTGGGCTGGAATTTGTGTTCTTTTAGTGTCTGTATAACATCCATCCAGGATCTTTTGGCTTTCATAGTTTCTGGTGAAAAATCTGGTGTAATTCTGATAGGCTTGCCTTTATATGCTACTTGGCCTTTTTCTCTTACTGCTTTTAGTATTCTATCTTTATTTAGAGCATTTGTTGTTCTGATTATTATGTGTCGGGAGGTATTTCTTTTCTGGTCCAGTCTATTTGGAGTTCTGTAGGCTTCTTGTATGTTCATGGGCATCTCTTTCTTTAGATTTGGGAAGTTTTCTTCTATAATTTTGTTGAAGATGTTTGCTGGTCCTTTGAGTTGAAAATCTTCATTCTCATCCACTCCTATTATCCGTAGGTTTGGTCTTCTCATTGTGTCCTGTATTTCTTGGATGTTTTGAGTTAGGATCTTTTTGCATTTTACATTTTCCTTGATTGTTGTGCTGATGTTCTCTATGGAATCTTCTGCACCTGAGATTCTCTCTTCCATCTCTTGTATTCTGTTGCTGATGCTGGTATCTATGGTTCCAGATTTCTTTCCTAGGGTTTCTATCTCCAGTGTTGCCTCATTTTGGGTTTTCTTTATTGTGTCTACTTCCCTTTTTAGGTCTAGTATGGTTTTGTTCATTTCCACCATCTGTTTGGATGTGTTTTCCTGTTTTTCATTAAGGACTTCTATCTGTTTGATTAGGTTATCCAGTTTTTCTTTAAGGATTTGTACCTCTTTAGCAGTGTTCTCCTGCAATTCTTTAAGGGGTTTTTGTGCTTCCTCTTTATTGTCTTCTACCTGTTTACCAGTGTTCCTTTGTATTTCTTTAAGTGTGTTATTAAAGTCCTTCTTGAAGTCCTCTACCATCATCAGGAGATATGCTTTTAGATCCGTGTCTAGCTTTTCCAGTGTGTTGGGGTGCCCTGGACTGGGCGAAGTGGGAGTGCTGGGTTCTGATGATGGTGAGTGGTCTTGGTTTCTGTTAGTAAGATTATTACGTTTACCTTTCGCCATCTGGTAATCTCTGGGGTTAGTTGTTGTCGTTGTCACTGTTTAAAGATTGGAGCAGAAGCTGTGTTCCACTCACCAGCAGTCTCAAAATCCTGTGGCGGGGGTCGTGGGTAGCTGGCAGTACCCCGGTGCTGGTCCAGCCGGAAGAGGCCTGTGGTCCTACTCAGGCCGGTTTTCTGCTTCCCTAACTAATGCAGTCTCAGGTCCCGCGTGCAATTGGATTGGAGCAGAAGCTGTGTTCCACTCTCCAGAAGTCTTAAGATCCTGTGGCGGGTGTTGTGGGTAGCTGGCGAGTGTCAGCCGACCCTGAGCCCTAGCTACCCCGGTGCTTTTCTGACCGGAAGAGGCTTGTGGCCCTATGTACGCTGGATTTCTCTCTCCCCAACCAGAGCAGTCTCAGGTCCCGCGTGATTGGACTGGAGCAGAAGCTGTGTTCCACTCACCAGCAGTCTCAAAATCCTGTGGCGGGGGTCGTGGGTAGCTGGTGGGTGTCAGCCGACCCTGTGCTCTAGCTACCCTGGTGCTGATCCGGCTGGATGAGGCCTGTGGCCCTACTCTGGCCGGTTTCTGCTTCCCTAACTAATGCAGTCTCAGGTCCCGTGCGCAATTGGATTGGAGCAGAAGCTGTGTTCCACTCACCAGAAGTCTTAAGATCCTGTGGCGGGTGTTGTGGGTAGCTGGCAAGTGTCAGCCGACCCTGAGCCCTAGATACCCCGGTGCTTTTCTGACCGGAAGAGCAAGTCTCCTTTTTAAAACATAAATATTGCAGCTGGAGAAGTGGCTCAGTAGTTAAGAGCACTGCTTGCTCAGGTGCTCTTCCAGAGGACCTGAGTTCAATTCCCAGCACCCATGTGTTGTTTCACAACAATGTACACCTCTAGTTCCAGGGGATCCAAAGCCCTCTTCTGGCCTCTGGCTCTGTGGACACCAGGCATTCATAGGGCGCACAGGCATACATGTAGGCAAAATGCTTCAACACACAAAATAAAATAAAAATATTTTTTAAAAATAAAATTAAGTATAATTTATATATTATTATATAAGTATATGTAATTATATACATATTCTTCATTCTATCAGTTCCGTTTCCTTTAGAGAACCCTGGCAAAATACAGAAGCTTTTTGACAAGAAGAAAATCCTCTCCTTGGGTAAAACAGACACTTTTTAATGTTTGTTCATTTTAGAATTTTAGCACCTTTTAAATGAGAAGTATCTGGAGGAAGGATGCTGAAATTAATCTGCAGTTCGACTTTTTTTCCAAATTTAGGGAAAATCATTAGGAGTTGACAGCCTCTGCAGTGGCTGATTAACTTTAATAAGCAAAGTGGAGCAGACCTCTTGGTTTTCTGGTAATTATGCCCAGCCACCATCACAACAGCTGCCCATCATCAGCGATGCACTTGCCCTGAAATTAAGTAATCAAAAGTAACTCATTCATATCCAGCTAATGGACTTAGCACTCTCGTCCAAAAATAAATAAATAAATAAATAAATAAATAAATAAATAAATAAATATGTGATTTCAACATCTGAGAGCAGCCTTGTCCACACAATAGGAACAGAGAGAACATTTGACTTTAATGTCCTCAGCCACAGCCCAGAAACTCAACGGTCTTACAGCAGCACGGTCTCCTGCTTTTCTTGGTGGGAAATGGAAGCCCAAGCCCTGAGAAGTGAATTGACTTCCCCAAAGTCTCACAGCGAGTCAGGGGCACAGTCTAGGAGAATCCAAGCCTACAGCTAGCAAGCAAGCATCTCTCCCTAGCAGCCATTTTCCGTACTCATGAGACGGGTATCAGAATAGCAGAATGAGCAGCAGAATGCAGTTTCCAATACAATACTGAAGACACCTGTGATGGTTTGTATGCCGTTGGCCCAAGAAGTGCCACTATTAGGAGGTGTGGCCTTTTTGGAGTAGGTGTGTCACTGTGGGCATGGGCTTTAAGACTCACCCTGGCTGCCTGGAATCCAGTATTCTGCTAGCAGCTTTCAGATGAAGATGTAGACCTCTCAGCTCCTCCTGTACTATGCCTGCCTGGATGCTGCCATGTTCCCACCTGGGTGATTATGGACTGAACCTCTGAACCTATAAGCCAGCCCCAATTAAATGTTGCCCTTATAAGAGGACATGGTGTCTGTTCACAGCAGTAAAACCCTAACTAAGACAATGCCCCATTCCTAGGTCTGAGTAGAACATCACCCGAGGGAAACAATAAAAAAAATGAGAGGCACTGGCCTTAGGAGCCTTGGTCCTGAGCAAAACCTCTTGAATAAACTTATCTAAAACCCACCTATAGCTTATAGTTATATTTTGTATTTATATTATATGTTTATATTTATATTTATGTTATCTGGGAAGTGTCAGATACCACAGAGTCATCACCACTTTCAATGAGCAGCCCCCTGCCACAGTTTCCCACTGACGGTGCCCTGACAGCCTTGTCAACAGACAGTTCAGTAAAAGGTGGCCTCCAGAGCACTCACATGGGACACTCACATCAAGCCTCACACACTGAGCTCACACTGGCTTCAGTAAAGAGGTCAACGTGAGGGCTCGGGAAACGGAGTGTCTGCAGGAGGGGTCGAGTGTTGAAGGAAGGCCGGGATCCTGACCCTGCAGAGAAGATGATCCGTTATCCTGAGGTAAAAGCCTGTCCTTCCTCCACTCAACCTCTGCCTCCTTAACTGTGAAACAGGAACAAGCACGTCTTTGCTTACATGATTGGTCTTGCGAATTAAAGAAATGGTGCTTATGTGAAGCAGGTAGCCCAGAATTTAACAAATAGTCAGCTTTTCATAAGGTAAGGACTAATATAATTCTAGAAAGCGATACTAAATTATGGCAGTAAAGAGACAGGGAGATTTTTTTGCTTTCTATAAAATAATTCTTTCCAAAAAATTTAATTACAAAATCATGATGATGATGATGATGATGATGATGATGATGATAGTGATGTTGATGATAATGGTGATGGCAGTGATAGTAATGATAATGATGGCGATGGAGGTGATAGGGAAGGAGAAGGAGGAGGAGGGAGAAGAGGAAGAGGGAGAAGAGGAGGAAGAGGAGGAGAAAGGAGGAGGAGGGAGAAGAGGAGGAGGAGGGAGAAGAGGAGGAGGAGGGAGAAGAGGAGGGAGAAGAGGAGGAGGAGGGAGAAGAGGAAGAGGGAGGAGAGGAGGAAGAGGAGAAGGAGGAGGAGGAGGGGAGGAGGAGGGGAGGAGGAGGAGGAGGAGGGGAGGAGGAGGAGGAGGGAAGGAGGAGGAGGAGGGGGAGGGAAGGAGGAGGAGGAGGGGGAGGAGGAGGAGGAGGAGGAGGAAGACCAGAAATACATTCTGGATTAGAGAGCTTTTTGTCATTGTTGGCCCATAAACTGCAACCTCAAGTGACACACAGTCTGAAGTCATTAGTAAAACTGAGAGCCCCTCCCTTCACCCATCTCTTTTCTGGGAAGGGGATGTCACATAAGCAGTAACTGCGGGTAATACACACCTTGCCCCAAACCATAGAGACCCTCCAGACCTCAGAGGCAGGTCCCATGTCTCCACAAGCAAAACTCTTTCCTTAATTCTGAAGAGACCCTGGAGAATGGCACTGACTTGCCCTTTAGGAGTCTGTATTACTCAGGGCACCAGAACCTAAAGCAAATTGGGGAGGAAAGGGTTTATTTGGCTTACACTTCCTCATCATTGTTCATCACTGAAAGAAGTCAGGCAGGAACTCCAGTAGGGTAGGAACCTGGAGGCAGGAGCTGACGCTGACTCAGAGGCCGTGGAGGAGTGCTGCTTACTGGCCTGCTCATCATGGCTTGCTCAACCTGCTTTCTTATAACCCAGGACCACCAACTCAGAGCTTGCACCACCCACAATGGGCTGGGCCCTCCCCCCATCAATCACAGATGAAGAAAGGACCTTATAGGCTTGCCTACAGCAGGATCTTATAGAGTCACTTTCTTACCTGAGGACCCCTCCTCTTCAATAACCCTAGTTTGTCTCAAACCGACACAAGACCAGACAGCACAGAGTCCGTTGGCATAATCGGGTTGCAAACAAGAAAAGCAATAAAGCTCCCGACGCCCTTCCTGGAGGACTCGGTTACTATGCAAAGCAGCCACCTCTCCCAGCCTGCTCAGCTCACAGTGACTGAGATTCTCCCTCAGCAGTCTGCAGACACAGCAGCAAAAGCCCTTTAAAAAAACAATCTGGCTTTCACTGCAGGAAACATTTGCGGGATGAACTGGTAAATCAGAGCAGAAAACCTGCAAGGTGCACACTCACACACGCTGAAATCCATTGTTATAGGTTAAAGGACTCTGGCTATTCAGTTCCAGCATGGAGCACAGAGTGGCAAAACCTGGAGCTGAGTACCCATCATGCACCTGCAGATCTGAAGTGCACAGGGCATGAATAATCTCATTTTCACAGCAGCCTCGCTATGTGGGAACTGGGGTGGGGTGGTTCGGTTTGCTTTGGTTTGGGGGTGTTTACTTTGTTTTGATTTGATTTTTTGGAAAGAGGGTCTCATTATGTAGACGAAGCTGGCCTTTAACTCACAGAGATTTGCCTCCTCTGCCTCGAGTGCTGGGATTAAAGACACTCATAATCTAAGTATTGTGTGACAAATCTTTTCCCGGGGAGATGTACCACAGACATCTACCTAATAGGTTTTCACCCAGATAATACACTTCTCCACCGACATAATAAATAAGCCAAATCAAACCAATGTGGTAGGGTTTAGAAGCACGTTTATTAGTAGCAACTCCAGGGCGGGTTCGCTGCCGGGGAAGTGGCACACCAGAGAAGGGGGTTGTGTAGATCCTAGGCAAGGGTTGATGACCTGTCTGTCAGCCAGGAGCTGGGATTGTGGGCAGAAGCTGAGCCCCTGAGCAGACACTCTTGGGCGGGCTGGTGGGTTACATCAGCTGCCGGTGCCATCCCTTTGTTTATATTTAAAAAAAGAAAAAAGGCATGGGCAAGTTGGGGAAATAGAAGAGGAACAGCGCTTCCTGGACAATACTGGGGTGAGCCGGAGGCTTCAGCCATACACTGCCCCTCCCCACCCATGCATTATAGACTAAAGTATGGATAACAGCAAAGTTCAACTTTTGAGTTTTATTGGGGTTACTTACAGAAGGGAAAATGACTCGAAACCAGCTGTATCACCAAAGGCCGCCCCAGCGTGACAGTCTCCAGACAGCTCAACAGGCTGGATATCTGAAGGGCCTTAACAGGTCTGAGCATGGCGAGCATGGCCCCCATCCCCTCTGTCTTGCTAAAAACCGTTAGATTACGTTCCAATGCTAGCCACCAAGGTCTAGTCCCTTATTTGGCCACTTGCTCCTCCTGAGGCTGACTGCCATGGTCCAGCTATCAGAGTATTGAAGTCCACCAATCAAAAGCCCTCATTTGGCCTGCCTAATTAGCATATCCAATTAAACACCTCGTCCTAAGAAGGACTAGACCTTGATGGCTAGATTTAGGAATGTAATCTAATGGGTTTTTAGCAAGGCAGAAGGAACTGGGGAGAAGGGCAAGGCCTGCCAGAGCCCTATGTGCCATGCCTTCTGGAGCCTCCACATTCATGAAACAGATTAATGTCATACCCAACTTGTTTTCTCCTTTTTATGCAGTCTGGGATCCTAGCCCACGGACTGTGCTAGCAACATTTATGGTGGCTCCTCCCTTCTTAGTTAAACCTCTCTTTAAAGCCCTTCACACACCTCTGGGTGTCTCCTAGGTGATTCTCAAGTGCATCAAAGTTATAATCGAGTTTAAACAGCATACCATCCTACCCAGATCCCCAGGGAAATATATACAAGCAAGCCTTTGGAGGCAGGACATAAAAGAGTAACCCAGGCATGAAGATAAAATGCTTGTGATTGCAGGACGGAAGATAGTCAAAGATGGCTGGCAGCACCAAGATCGTTCACTGCTCACAGACAGATGGGAGACTCGGGTCAGCTCTCCCAAGCCCCCTTTCCTGTGTGCCTCTTCCTTATTTCCTTTTGAGATGTCTTCATAGCTTGACATTTCCCCTACCTGAGTGCACTTGGTCTCTTCTTACAGCCCACAGGTGGTGCCTTATGGGATAAGTGTGCACACTGCATGGGGTTCTCAGAAGATCCTTCTTGAAGGTAATGGGGTAGTTTTGACCATGTATGAAAGAATTCTAGCGCACCTGATTGTGGCAAGCATGGCTCTGGCAGGCCTTGCCCTTCTCCCCTGTTCCCCTCTTGCTAAAAACCATTGAGTCGCCTTCCTAAAGACAGCTACCAAGGTCTATTCCCTTATTCGGCCTCTTCCTCCAGAGGCTGACTGCCAAGGTACAGCTATCAAAGTATTCAAATCCAGCAATCAAACAGCCCTTTTTGCAGCACTAATTAACAAGCCAAATCAAAATTAAATGCCTCATCCTAACACAGGGTTCCCCTTGTTATGTTTTTAAACCTCCATTTGCCTATGGGCCTCATCTGTCTCCTCTCTATCCAGAGGCAGTCCTTTGTCCCCCTTTCCCACTGTGGGGGCACAAATACCCCTCCCCCTCTTCCTTGCTCCCTTCCCCTTCTCCTTCATTCTCTAACTCATGTCTTTGTCTCTTATTCCCTGCCTTTTGTCCTTCTGGGGCAAATAAATCTCTGTGCTGGAACATGGTCTTGGGAGTCCTGAGCCTATACCAGATGCCGGTCCCTTCTATGTACTATGGTAACCTCTGACTCAAAGTAATGTAAAGATTAAGCGCACCATGGCCTGTGGTCCAGGATCCATTACCATGTTCATCTCAAGACCAGTCCACCCTGGTAGGGCTTGAGAAGAGGCACACTGGGGTCCGGGAAGAGAGCTACTCACAGCAATGTAAACTTAACCAATACAACACTGCTCTAATCCTAAGTCATATTTTCATCCGTATACAATCTGTTTTGTAAATTGTAATTCTTATTTATCTCATCAGTAACTTAGATGCTTATTTTTTAGTTTTCAATTATAAACTAATTTTTTCATTGATTTGAAGCAAAGCTATACGGCAATGATACACGATATAGATATAGTTCCTTGGCATGTCAGGTTGTCTTTCTCGCCTTGTATAGGATAAATGTTTATGAGTATTGTATATGCACTTGAGAATAATCAGTTCCATCTTTGTAAGAATTTGTTCTCTGGGAACCTTTGGGGCAGGTTTGAGTGGTGTGTTTTTCAGCTTTGAATTCTTGCTAATTATTGTTGGATTGCTCCCTCCTCTGATAGGCATACAGTAAAGGCATCCTTAATATTGATAGCTTTGTCTACTGAGCCCTGGGGTTTTCATAATCTCCATGATACACATATTGACATTATACTTAGTAGAGAAGCTTAGAAACACCCTAGCTTCCTGGTGTGGTATTCTCTTGTCATAATCTATATATTATTTACACTGATGTTTTCCATCTTAAAGTCTATTTTATCCAATATTAATATATCTATTAGCTTTCACTTTCAGCTTTAGCTTTTAATGTATATTTTTCCAATCATTTTCCCCATTTTCTTTCTAAATCCTTATATGTGACTGCATCTCATAAAGACTATAAAGTTTCTTCTTAGCATAGTCTGATCACTTCAACCACAATATCTACTTCAGTTACACTCACAGAATTTGACACATGCACATGTACATCTGACATTTGATATGTGCTTATTTTATGCTTTTTTTCCTCTCCATTTTCTCTCTACACACTTAATTGCTTTTATTTCAATTATTCATTTTCCCTTCTATTATAAGCATTTGTGACTCATTCAATAATTACCCTTGAAATTATAATATTTGTGGACCTGCATCAAAATTTGATGTTAATAATCTTATCCTAGATAATGAAGTGTCCCTACATCCTTTAAAGTCCTCTCTCCTTCTCTGACTCTGTCTTTACTTTTATGCCTCTGACATTCTGTACTTCCTTCTGCGCACACTTCTCTCTTCTGGTCGGCATGAGGGTGGTGAAGACGATGACCATCACAGGTCAACATCCATGTCCACCAAGCCACAGCTCATCGTTGTTGTCTTCCTGTGTCTCCAGCTACGGATTCAGCCTCACTCTCCTCCTGTCTGACCTTTACTCAGTGTCCCCTCTGTTGCTGCCCGGCAGAGTTCCAGCATCTCTATCACCTATGTATCTGGACGGTGTTCGCCTTCTTCTCTCTCTCTCTCTCTCTCTCTCTCTCTCTCTCTCTCTCTCTCTCTCTCTCTCTCTCTCTCTCTCTCTCTCTCTCTCTCCTTTATTTCCTTGTGTACCATATCATTTTTAATTGTATGCTATACATTTTATCTGAAAAAATATTTACTAGAATAATTTGAGGCTTAAGATGGTAATATCTTCCCTGAGCATTTTAGAGACATAACCAGTAGAAAACCACATTAATCTTGATCAAAGGCTTTTAGAGTTCTAAAATATCACATGACACACAAAAAAGTCCAGTTTGAACAAGAAAATTAATTTCTGGTTCATTTGTACTCCTAACATGTAGCATTATCTGGAGCATACCTTTGGGAGTTATCACAAAAATAACTCCTCTGTTCTCCTTTGGTCTGACATAAATTCTTCCCACGGCAAAGGGCCCTGATGTTCCCCGTTTGGCTTTCTGGGTCACAACTTGGCATGACTTACTGTCTGATCAGGTCTCTGATAATTTGGGGGGGAAAATGTGTTCCCTAGATTTTTAAATTTTACATTTAGTAAAGCTGAATGGCCAAAATTCCTCAACGATTATTATCAAAACCTAGGATCCCTTCATGTCGCCCAAATCTGTGGAGTCTGTTTTATGAAACCAAGAAATAGGCACACACTTTACAATTTTCTGTTCCCTGAAGTAAAATCTAACTCTAACAGCTGAATAGGTACCACACAGAGCACAGACAATAGGCACTGTGTACACATTGTATGAAAATGTGGATACTGTTCATAGTCCCATTGTCTCTTCCCTTTTCATTTTCCTCCTTCCTTCTCCCTCTTCCTTCCTCCTTCTCTTGCCCCTAAGAAGCAATCAGATGCCCCAGTCGCTTTCAGACTCACCTGAGAGAGAAAGCAACAAGGCCATTCCGTTCCTGCAGACAGTTCTCCTGGAGCATCCTCCTGCTGCTTTGTGAGAAGGGAAGGGGAGATACAGGAGTCTTACTTTTAATCACAGATATGGCAGGATGCTGAATGTCTGCTCTTCTCTCCTTGGCTCCCTCCTCTATGACCGTGTAGTCAAACTAACTGGCCCCAGACAACTTGTTCTGGTCCCCAAACCTAGAATATAGAACTTTAGTTTCTTCTGGCATCAGCTTTTGACTT
Source organism: Mus caroli (assembly GCF_978045245.1). Classification (NCBI taxonomy): domain Eukaryota; kingdom Metazoa; phylum Chordata; class Mammalia; order Rodentia; family Muridae; genus Mus; species Mus caroli. The sequence goes on from NW_028227256.1 coordinate 162,774,269, forward strand.
TGTAAGAATACTAAGAAACATACGGTTAGCTAATATCATCCCACTGTGCTCTGTGGGGAGATACTTTCTCAGTAAATATTAGAAATATGAGCAAAATATAGTGGTTTTGGTGGTTATGGGGGATACTCACACCTTCACAGTATTTTCTTACCGTGAAGAGCATCATCATCCGCATTATCCACCTTTTCATTTTAATCTTTCCTGCCTAACCAAAACAAAGCGATTGCCTCCACACACTTTGGGATTGCTCTACTCCTAGCAAGGAACAAGGGTGTTGTCTGAATCCCGCAGATCCTGGCACCCTCCTCACACACATGAGCTCCTTCTTCCCCCTTCATTCTTGAGCAAAGGGCATCATCTGAAAGAAACCGTAGTTTGGGGAGAAGGAAGTAGAGGATTTTTTTTAAGTGATACAGGGCTAAGGAGATGAAGGCTCAGTCAGGAAAGCCTTTGCTTTGCAAGCATGCGGACCTGTGTTTGATCCCGGTAGCCATATACAATGTTGGGTGTAGTGAGGACTGTTTGTGATTCCAATGCTGGAGCAGTAGAAATAAGTAGGTCCCTGGGACGCACTGAACAGCCAGATAGCCTGATTGGTGGACCCCCAATTTCAGTAACAAACCCTGTTTTACTAAGTAAAGTTGAGGGTGCCTGACCAATAGCAACCAACACTAACTTCCAACCTCCATATTCATCCACTGCACATGCATCTACACATACACACACATACACACACACACACACACACACACACACAGAATGTCAATTTGCTGTAGATAATTGAGGAATTAGTGTTTGTTTTACATTGTTGTTTTGCTTGGGAATTTGTTATGTGGGTTTTTTTTTTTGTTTGGTTTGGTTTTGTTTTGATTTGTTTTGTTTGGATTTGTTTTTATTTGGTTTGATTTTTGAGACAGGATCTCACTATGTATCCCTGGCTGGCCTAGAACTTGCTATGTAGGTCTGACTGGCCTCAAACTCACTGAGACCTACCAGCCTCCACCTCTCAAGTGCTAGGATCAAAACTGTTTCATGCTATTTTCAAAGTTCTATTTGAACAACAAATCACTAGCCTTTGAAGAACGACCCACTGATTTGTTAAGTCAGTAGAGGAGTTGATGTTTCAGATGTGGACATTAACTTGGAGGCATATGATCAGAAGCCCTAGATACCTATGGATAGTAGGTAAAAGAGACAGAAAGACAGGGTCAAGAGTAGAAAAGTCAAGGCTGGAGACATAACATTCTGCCCTTCACCTTTTTGTTCCCGTCTATCTCCTACTTCCTCAGTAGCAACACCTGTACCACCCTCTAAGGGCCCTGTTCAAACAACTCTCTTGTTCACTTGCAACAAGGTCTTGTGTTCTATACAACAATAAAAATGGAGACCATCAGATGCAGGTAGCCTTTCCTCTCTCAGGTATCTCTCTCCTCTCTGGCACAAGGAGAAAATGTCTCTCTCCAGTCTGGGCTGAGCCTTGCAGCCATGCTCTCAATCCTCCTGCCACCTCCTCCTCAGACTTCTGTTCACTCTGTCACCGTCTCAGGATTGCACACTTAAATGTGCTCCAGATTTTCACATCTTTAACAAAGAAACACTTCCCTGAATACAGCCCCATTTCTTTACTACCACATCTCTGATTTTCATTTGGAGTTTGCACTTTCTTTTATGTGGCCAGAATCATTCAAGCCAAGACCCTAAATCTACTGCTTCTCTCCCTTCCCAGTGAACGTCTTGTACCTCAGCCATGTTCATTTAGTACAGTGGCCTGCTGGTACGCCCTTCCAGTTGTAAGCTGTTGACACTGACCCCTGATGCAATGGTCTTTGGAGGTGGGCCTTTGAGAGCCACTTAGGTTAGAAGAGTGGAACTTCATGGATGAGATGAATGTGCTTATAAAAGAAGTCCAAACAGTCCCTTGCTTTCCATCACATGAGGACATGGCTAGTATGTGTCATCTACAACCCTCCCTAGACACCAAACCTACCAGGGGCCTTGATCTGAACTTCTTTCCCTGTAAGAACTCTAAGTAAGTTTTCTGCTGCTTGCAGTTTAGAGTGTTTTGTTAAAGTAACACAAACGGGTTAGGACACTTACATGTGAATGATGCCCTCCTGGACCCAGACCAAGTAGCCAGTCAGTCTCTACTAGTCACTGTCACTGCCTTTCTCGTGTGCACTGTAAACTCCAGATGTCCTGCTGGTCACTTTTACCACTCTTCCACTCTTGACTACTGAGTCCAGCATGGCCTTGGTAGGGACAGAATGACATGGTTCTTGCCACTTGGGACAGGGCCAGCAGCTCTGGGCCTCCACAAGTATCTATGGCTGTATGCCATAAGGCTTGTTTGTATAATAATGCACATATTTTCACATTCCTCACAGGAGTACCCTCCCTGTTAACATTAATGACTCCATGGTAGTCAGAGATAGCTGGAGTCTGAGAGGCAAAGATGTGACTAAAGTCTCGACAAAATGGAAAACAGTGGGTGGGACCTTCTGGACAGTCCTTAAAGCTGTGGAAAAGAACTCTAAGAACATGAGTTTGAAAATATATAATTTCTCAGCATGCAAAAAATATAAGAATGCAATATGAATAGTAAAAGGAGCTTCACAGATCTAAAGGAACAGAGGCAACTACACTACAAGCTGACTTGTTAGAAAGATACAAAGACAGGCAGATACAAATGCAGGCAGATTCCTGAGTTCAAGGCTAGCCTGAGACACATCAAGTTCAGGCCCAGGCATGGTCAGAATGAAAATTCCAGGATCGGATCCTACCCAGCTAATTTATTGTCTGTACTTAATAGAGGCAGGCAGATCTCTGAATTCTTTTGCAATGTTTTTTAGGTGTTGTTGTTGTTGTTGTTGTTGTTGTTGTTGTTGTTTTAAATGTGCTTACTGTCTCCTAAGAATCAAGGAACTTGGGGTCACAGGATGCTGGTTCATAAGATAAGCAAAAGGGAACCTGGAATAATAACTGAATTGATATGTAAATAAAAAACCTGGGCTTTTGGTCTGCATGAGCCAGCAGAAAACAATAACAGCTCTTCTTTAGAACCTTTTCCTCTAGTGAGAGCTGAGGTGGGGATTCTCTTCAAGAATTTTTTCTAATAGGATTTCTGATTTTAGTTGGAAAATCCATGGAGAGCGAGCACAGCTCTTTAAGAATTTTTCATAGCTTCTAGAATTTTTTCCTAATAGGATTTCTCCCAAGAATTCCTTAGGGAGCTGACACAGCTCTTCTAGAATGTTCTCTAGCAGCTAGCCAGAGAAGGCTGTCTGAAGGGCAAATACAGCTCTTTTAGAATTTTTTTTCTTTCTTTCTGATTTTGATCAGAAAACCCAAGAATTACTTTTACAATTATTCTAAAGAATTTCTGACTTGGTTGGAAGATCCAAGAATTTCTTTCTTTTTTTCTTTTTTTTTTTTTCTTTTGGTTTTTCAAGACAGGGTAGCCCTGGCTGTCCTGGAACTCACTCTGTAAACCAGGCTGGCCTCGAACTCAGAAATCCTCCTGCCTCGGCCTCCTGAGTGCTGAGATTAAAGGTGTGCACCACCAACGTCCGGCTCCAAGAATTTCTTATAGCAGCCTTTCTGACTTGGGTCAGAAAACCCATGAGCTATCTGAAAAGCTTTTAGACTTTTGACTAGCAGAGAGAGCTGTCTCTAGCAGAAAGCTATGTGTCTCAACCACAGAGTTTTTAGAATAGCAAGAAAAGGCTGTCTAGAGCAGAGCAGAACACAGAGAGCAAACAACCTGGAAAGCCATCTCAGCTGAACACAGGCCTCCAGCTTGGATCCACAATTTGACTTTGAGTCATTTCTTCTCACTGCTCTCAGGAACCCAGACCAAGCCGAGGCTGGTCCTTGGCATATGACCTTATAGTATTCTTCTGTTAAGGCTCTCAAAATGTCTTCAGCAATTCAAAGCAGAAACTGACGCACACTTTTCCTTCAACCCTAGATCTGATCCATTCCCACCCCCCAGTCTACTCCCCAGATATCTCTTAGATCTATCTTTTCTTCCACCACCCACTGACTGCTGACTGAATTGCCTACATAGATCTTACTCCATCTGATCTATTCTCTGCAGCAGTGAGCATGATCTTTCTAAAGATACAAGTCTGAATCCATCACCCTCCTGCTAAAACATGCTTGGATGACTTCTCAGTGGTCTTTGGGGAAAGCACCCAAAGACCTTCTAACCGTGTAGTGACAGGAATCTATTTTGGAACATATGCACACCCCACACACTTTTCTCTTTTGCTTTCCCTACACGTAAATATCTCTCTCACAATGGCCAGAAGCAACCATCTGCTCAGGGAATGATCTGGGTTGTGAGGGAAAAACACAAAGAAGATGGGAGGAAATGTGCATTTTCCAAGTTTATATTTTCAAAATGGTATTGTGCAGCAATCTATTAGCTAGATAAGACAAGATTTTCTGAATTTCTTTACCCCTTCTTGTGACTTAATCCGGAATCAAGTCTGAATGTCCAGACCATTGAATTCCCCAAAGTACAAAGAAGGCCCCCCTTCCGTGTTCTCCGGTAGAAAACAGAACACCCAGGCCACAGTGTGCTTCTACACGGTATCAGGTACAGTGAGCAGTTCGCTGTTGAGGTTTGGTTTGTTGCTATGTATTGTAATGCTAAGTACAGGCCCCCAAGACCTGACTGCCCCAGAGACAAGAGAATCCACACATAGACCCAAGTGACACTATGTGACCTTGCCCCAAGTTCTTTCTAATTGTTAAATAAAGATGCCTACTGCTTATAGCTGGGTAGACTTGAGATAGGTGGGGTTTGGTGAGTTCAGAGAAGACCATGAGGAAGGAGAGAAGAGGGTGAAGAGAGGAGAAAGATGATATGGGTTAAGAGTCAGAAAACATGGCCCTGAGGGCTGGCCAATTGGAGTTAAGAGCAGCCCAGGTGAAACATAGTTAAGTAATAATTCAGAGTAAATTGATGGGAAAGTAGGTTATAACAGCATAGAGGGTAGATATCTGCCCAGCTCTAGTGCTGTTTAAGGCTTATTATAAATATGAAGTGTGTGTGTGTGTGTGTGTGTGTGTGTGTATTTCATCCAGGAACCAAATGGTCAAATGTGGGGTAGAAACCCTAGGATTGGGATAAAATTCTTCTACAGCAGTTCATGGGGTCCAACAGCCTATAGGCTATAGGAGAACAGCAGCCAGACCACAATGCTTCTCAAACTCCAGGCAAAGGTGAGTTGGAGAAAATGCAGAAATGCAACATGAGCTAAGGCAGAGTTGGAACTAGGCTCTGACCAATTTGATAAGAGGTGAAGAGAATCAGCCAAAAAGTACACACGCAGTAGGGCTACAGCCTCCCGCAACAGCAGAGACATTGGTGCAGGAAGACAAGGGACACTGCTACAGAAATCAAAGGAGGTGGGGGACATTCCAAGTCACTGCATGACTCCGAGGCTTTCTTGTCTCTGCTGTTACAAATGGCCAGGACAGCAAAAGCCACAGTGACTCCCTCGGAAACCATCTGGAAGAGTTCTAGCAAGGGTGCTCATTGTGAGCATGTTCACCCAGAAGACACTACAGAGACTTTGACCTCACTCTCAGGTTTTGAAAGGTCAAGACATTTGCCTAAACTCCCTGTTTAGAACCCAAGGAAGCCTGTGATGTTTGGTGTCATATGTATGTGTATATTCATATGTATATATATGTACACACACACACACATATATATATATATGTATATATATATATACATATTTACATGCAATTCTAACTATCAAAGGGATTTTATTGGCTTGATTTGCACCATTGGAGACTGGAGGTCGGGTAATTCAACCATGGCAACCTGCATGCTGGAAAGCCAGAGACTCTAACAGCTGCTTATCCTAAATTGGAACCCTTGGAACACAGCCTGTAAACTCTCCAGGAGTCATCGAAAGACTGAAGAAGCAAGGGGTCTGATAGGAAGAATGATCAAGGCAGCAACAAGCTTACCCATGAAGAATGGAGCCAGCACATTCCAGTGGACCTTACTTTTATCTGTTTATGCCTTGGCTCCCCTCCTATTGTGTGATGCTGCCTGCCTCAGGATGAGGCCATTTTCCAAACGGATGAACTTGCACCTTAAAACACAAGTAGTCACCTCCTAAAATCACTGTGTCCCCTCAAGCAATAAGGACTTCTTTCAGATCTCCTTGCTGGACCAAGGCTGAGACACTGATCAAGACCACACCTAGATCTGGACTGCTTAATTATATATACATGTACCCTTTACATACATCTCCTTTGCAATATCCTATAGACTTAGACCCTCTGGGCCCTTTTATCTATATGTTCTTCACAATATGGACACAATGCATAAGTCTCTTTTCTCTGCTTTTAGACATTATTTGTCTGTTTAGTTGGTGTACTGAGGGCACGTGAGCAAGCCTAACATATTGGATCTGCCTGAACCTAGGCTTTTACCCTGAAAACTCCAGTTATACCATCAGTTTAAGTTGAAAGGCACAGGGCAGCCCAGGATCCTACCATCCAAACAGAGCATGTAGGTATCCCAGTCTCACTGTGTTCAGCAGGTGGTAGATGCTTGCCACCCATCCAACAGGGAAAAGTCAGTGGACATACAAGAAATAAGGACTTTTTTCAGACCACAGCCGCTGAGGGAGGATTGTTTTTTTACTCACTGCTAGTAGTGTGGTGTGGGTGTGTGTCTGTTTGGGTGCATGCATGTATGTATGAATGTATATGTATATGTACATACGTTTTTACATGCATGTGTGTGGCTGGAGTACATATGCAGAGACAAGAGTGGGACACAAAAGTGAGGCACCAACTGATGTTCACTATAAAGTTTCTAAATCAAAGTCAGAAGTAACCTAAGTATTACAAAGCAGTGGAAAGCGTCCTCTCTCAATGTGCCTGCTACCCAAGTCCTTTCCTTAAACCTGTATCCAAAGGGCCATTTAGAATATTTTTCCTTGGGGAGTCTTTAAATAATTTGCCTCTGAAAAACTTTTATTAAAATTTAAACGCCTTAGGAAGGGAAATACTTAAGCAAGCATCTGTCACTATATCTGTAGAGGAGTAGGATAGAAAACTAAGAAGGGCCTGGAAAATCAGACTCTAGCTCAAGGGTAGAGAAAAAGACAGGACAGGGGGAGTAGAAACCCTGAAGGGGAGAAGCACACACGTGGAAGATGAGCTCTAAACACCATTTCCCTGTTTTTGTGTAGAGTCTTCAGGGGCAACTGCCTCTGGAGAAACACGTTGCAGATCACTGAGACAAATTGAATTGGTTCAGGCTACAGTAGCAGAGAAGCCAAGGAACTGCCTGGCTAGAAGGCTTTCTGATGAAGAAAAAAAACAGTGGCCTGGCTGGAAAGATGGCTCAGTCGTATAAAGGCTAGGCTCATGACCAAAACACCAAGAACAAACTGTGGCTTCTTAGGAGCTCTGTGGCCTCAAACTGTTTGCAGCCTGGCCACTGCTAGATGCCATCACGGTTGCATCAAGCCGTAGATGGGTGGCGAGATGGGACCTGCAATATCTGTGAGGGGATCAGGTCCAGGTGGGCAGCCTCCAGTGTGAAGGGAACTTGGGGAGGAGGTGCAGAGAAAGCAATGATGGGTGGAGAGCAGGAGCAGAAGAGTGGGGAGGGAAGGTTAAGCATCTGGAAAATTACTGCAGTCTCAGGGCTTTAGCTGCCTCAAAGCCCAATGAGTCATCAGCTGGTTGCCTAGGCAACAGCTATTTTCCTTCTGCTGCTGATCAATTTCATCTGCACAAATGTCCCATGAAGCCGTGAGCTGTGAAGATAATAAACCCGAGTCACAGAAATCCCTGCCAAACAAGGTCTGCATTTTAAATGTTCTGAGCCAGACTTTATGCATATCCAGCTGTCTCCATCTCTGCGGTCTCCATCCTAACCACAGAGAGGCAGCCAAGGAGGGGCAGGTACAGGCAGAGGAGGAGATTGTCACCTGTTATCCTAGTGACAAGCCCAGGGACTGCAGCTACCAGACCTCACCGCCTCCAGTTTGCCAGGGTAGATATATAGCCATCTTTGTTACGTTTCTCTGAGCAGAAATGGATGTCTGGATGTGAAGCAGCCCCAGAGGTCGGTCCATTGCTCTTCAGCCTGTGCTCTCAGATTCAGAGCAGAAGGTGGTGCTCAATGGTCCACGGATCATTCCTGTGCCTGCTTTATCTCCTCCCCCCACCTCACCCTTGGCATTTGTGACTGCATCAAATATGGGAATGTAATTATTTGTGTGTTTTCCCCATGAAAGCAAATGAGGACCGTCATTTTTCCTATGCATCAGGTATCCTTATCTTCTGGCCTACCTCATCAGCCTGCACATATTAAATAATGAGAAGTTTGTTGAGCAACAAGTGGACAGATGACTGCATTTTGTTTTGTTTTGTTTTTTAAACCTCCCTCTGAATGAGGTAAATCCATTTCTAAGGTCACTTCTACACTACAGATATGGCAGTAGCTATATAATATGACAAAGTCAGAAATTGCCATAACTTTTGTGTTTTCTATCATCCAGTCTTGTAACCTGCCCCATCCCAAAGGAACAGATCTGAGTTTCATGTATACACGGTCAGCTGGTAGCACAAAAATGAAAGAAGCGCCACGTCCTTCGTATGCCTTTATCAGTCAGGACATGCACATTCCATACATGTTCTCATCACATCAAGGATTTTATAATTCCCATTTTACAGATGACGAAAGTGAGACTAAAAACAGTTATATAGCATATGGATGGTAGCCTCAGCCGCCATCCTGGGCCAGAACACTTCTCCACTTCCTGATATCTCATGTGCCGCGGTATCCCTGCAGGTGGCATTTCAAAAGCACATTGCTCCTCCTTCAAACAGCCTGGATGGCATGTCAGCCTGAAGCGTTTTTTATGTGTCCTGTATTTTCCAAGCACCTCCATCTAAAGGCTAGCTATTGACATACTCATGTGAGTCTCCCTACAGTCCCGTTTGCCGGCTGGGCAGATATGATCTGCCACATATTTTAGATGTCGAAAACAGAAAACAAAAAGCCCAGTGACTTGCTTGAAATCATTGAGCTGAATGCACCTAGGACTCGCACACTGGTGCTCAAATGCTTCAAGACCTACTAACCAAGAGCTCTCTGGATAAACAAAGTCCTTGAGGGTCACAGTGTGATGACCACACGCCACTTGCTCTTCAGAGCTGTCCCTAGGAAGCTTCAGAGGAGCAAAGCACTGGTGCATTTTGTCAGCTAACTGCAGGAACCCTCTCCTAGAAGCCGTCATAACAGTAAAGCAATCTAAGATTGAAGAGAAAAATCTGAATATCTGAAGAAGAATCCAAAGCTCAGAGCTTAGTTTGGGAAAAAATGGTACCAGATATTGCAGCTAATTTTAGCCTTCCCTTCCTCGTCCCGATTCCCCAAGCTCCAACCTACTCCCACGCATCCTCCTTGCCTTCCAAAAAGAAATGACATTGCATTATACATGCTGAACTAAAAAGGCTTCAGATCCTACCACTGCGAACCTGACTCTGGGAAAGCAGATCTTAAAGGTCTCTACCCGTTGGCCTGCAGGCTAGGTAAGAATGAGTAATGAGAAAACACAGGATCATACATTCTAATGAGAATTTTTATGAACCTGTCACATCTACCCAGAAATTGAAGCATACAAATGAACCTGTTAATGATGATCCAAAATGACAAATTTTGCCAGTTTGCTGTTAAGTGGTTTCTTGAACCATCTTACTTAAGGGAAAAAAAAATCTTAATTCAAAATTAAGTCTGATCTTAGTCCACCATTGGCTTAGGCAATTCTCTTTTGTCACCATAGCTTCATTTATCTGTGGTCTATACGACTTTTGTCTCCATGTTTGAGCCCATGTGGTTTGTATGTGTATCTGCACACTGGCAAGAGCAAGCACTGGGTTGAGGTAAAGACATGCCATGCTTGCTTTCCGTATACAAACCCATTCGCACCTGCAGCAGGTTCCTAACATGGGTGTAATAGAAACAGTAGTACTGTTCTCCATGTAGAGATGAAGAATTTGATGTTTAAACAGGCTAGAGAATTTACCTAGCAACTTATGAGAGCTAATAAAAGTGATCCTACAAATAGACCTGAGATAATAACCAGATGTTGGCACTAAAACCATAAATGCATCCATTCAACGGCATTTCCACCACTTTATCAGTGATAGTATGCTAACACTGAGAAGGTAGGCAGAGAAGCATATGTTGAACCCCTTAGTGCTGTTTCTTAAGAGACTAGTAATAACGATGTTCATCTTAATTTTACCTTAGCCACAATTCATTCCCTGTATTTATACATGGTTTAAAACTCTCAAAATCACTATGTCAGAAATCAAAATTATTTTAAAACCCAGCAATCTTTTGGGTTTCTCTAACCCACTTTGACCCTCAATTGTGATTGCAAGATGGTGATTGGTCACTAATTTCTAGGAATGAGTCATTGCACAGAGTCTAATGATGATCTACGAAGCAATGTTTGGGTATGAAAATTCATTTTTATAATGATTGCACTATTGCTCAACTGAGCTTAATAAAATACATTAATTTAATTCAAAATTAAGCATGAGCTAAGTCTAACCTTGCATGGGATCATGTATCTGAAGAAAGAAAGGTAAAGTGGAAACTTAAGGGTTCTTTGGAAAGTCAGTTACATGGTGATTGGCTAGGGCAAACAGGTAAAGGAGTGTTTTCTTGAAGTGGACACAAGTGAAAGGCTAAGGCAGACTCGTGAAGGAATGTTTCACTGAGGCAGATACAGGAGAGAGGATGTTCTGCTAAAGCAAGCACTTGAAAAGACACATGATGAAGGATTCTTTGTTAACAAAACGCATGTATTGGTCCACCTTCCATTGCATAGTTGAGCTATATTTATCTAGACTCCATAGAGAGAAAAGCCAAAAAAGCCTCCTGGTGGTGTGTTGTGGGTGGTTTCTTGTCACTTCCTCATACTCAGGCTGATTGGCAGAGTGATGTCAGCTGAGACAGACACACTTGATAAGACAAGACACTTGGGGAGGCAAGACCCGTGGAGGATACGTGATGTTTGGAGGGAGTATAAATAGGCCCAATGGACTGTGACAGAGGCTGTACTAGGCTTGCTCATAGAGATAGCTGTGCAATGCTTGTTGGTCTCAATGTCTTCGCTGATCTTTGTTTCACTGAGAGAGGCACAGCTGAGAACTCTCCTGGCATTCCTGCTGGTCACTCCTACTGACTTATGCTGAGGCTGAGGCCTGGCTGTCTCTGCTAGGTCATCTGCCCATTACTGATTCATGTTTGCTATCCTGACTCTACCAATCAGACTGTTGGTATGTCTGTGAAGTGTTTAGGAATGGATGGAGGTGCTACTATTAACCTGTGAACTGAACTACCGATTTCCAGACAACACAGATGGGAGTTGCTACAAATAACCTTTCTAAAAGGTCCACTTCCCCCATATCCTTTCTTTTCCACTACCTCTGGTGGGTGGTGGACTAAAAGGGAAGTTAAAGCATCTAAGAAGCAACATTAAAAGTAGACTTAAAAAAATTTAAGTTACGGTAAGTTTAGAAAACAAATACATTGGTCTGCTATCTAACCTCTTCAATTATTTATATCTAACCTATAACTTGACTAACACCCTCATTACACTCTTGGGCTAATAAATTGTATGTATCATTGTTTAGTCTAAAAATGTAGGACCAGAACTACCAGTGCTCTTACAAGAAGCAGAATAGTCTCACGTTATTACAGTTTTTCAATATTAAAATTTTTGGTAAACTTGTTTGTGTCCCTTAAAGCTATATACTTTGCTTTAGTCTATAATTATACTTATAAAGTTGAGTGTAAATCAAATTATCGTATTTCCCACTTACAGCAGCTATGTATGTGTTCCCAGTTATTTATTCTATTGGTTTATGTGAGTATTTTCTTAAATTAACTTTTATTCAATATAGACCTAAACCCTTGGTAATAAAAATATTAGGTTTTTAATATTAATCTTAAGAAGATCTGGAAAAACCCAAAGACAGGGAGGGCATTGAGTTAGAACAAAAAGAGAAAAAAGTAATTACTAAATGTAGGCACATATCTGGGGAATATTATCAGAGTAATGGCTCTACATGACAAAGAAATGAACTTGAACATGTGAGCCAAAGCAAGATTCAGAACAGCTTCACCATGGAGCATGTGCAGAAGAAGAGTTCACTGGAGGAAGATGGTAAACTCAGACACTGAATCCAGGGGTTTCAGACGCCATGGAGTGTGTGATCTGGGAAAGAGAGAGGAACACAAGAGACCAAAAGAACAGACCTTGAAAAGGGGCAACCGAGAGGCCTGTGGTGTGGCCTAACGGGAAACGCGGCCCCTGGAGAACGTGTCCAAGATTCAACACAGTGAATCGAACCAAGCATCCAGTCCAGACAGCTCCGTGGATGACTGGTCCTCCTCACTGGCATTCAAAGTGGGTTTAAATGAGTCCCTCGCCGTCAGGTTTCGCCAACCAGGAGAAACAGTGGCCTTTACGTGTGCAGAAGAAGCTTCCAGGAGGGAAATGAGGCTGAAAGGAACCTGAAGGTAGGATGGCTCAGAAGCCCAGAGCAAGTGAGGCCAGGGATAGTTGAGGCAGGGGAATGGGAATTGAGCTTTGCCGGGAGGGAGCTGTGCGGGAGGGACAAGACAGGCTGACGACCACGACAGTGAGACAGTATTTCATAAATATTTTTTTTTAAAGGAAAGAGAATTTCAGGGAGAAAATGCTGCACACAGACAAGGATCACGGAGACAAAAATGGTCATTGCCAGAGCTTTGGAGACTCCTTTTAAATGTGATCCCAAGGGTGGACAGAAGTCGGAACATAAATTCAAAAACTGAAGGAAAAAAACAAAACAAAACAAAACACACAAATAGAACCAGATTATTTTTAGCCTCATTATTTCCTAACAAATCAGTTCTGAGTGCTTTATTTGGAATTATAAAACAATATATTCATATTATGTAAAGTTTTGAAAATAAAGAAAACAGGAAACTCACCTGTAGTTTGGACATCACAACAAAACCATAGTGCTGTGATTTTTTTTCCCCTTGGCTTTCAACGGGGAAGGCATGCTTGACTTCAGAGCATTAACTCTTAAAGAGCCTTAGTGGGGAGACCTTCCAAACATTCCAACACTCCTTAGGATCTACCTACAGCCGCCCCTAAATATTTGACTTAATTCAAAACTTAATTCTAGAATAATGTGAGAGTAAATAACAAAGCAATCCTCCTTCTCTCCAGTTGAGAAGTTTCATTACAAGCTGGTGCTGAAATTGGAAATTCACCCAGGGTTTCTCTCCTCCTTCCAGCACTGGCACTTCCTACAAGCCAGCACCCAGTGACAGCGTAGGGTAAATGTAGTCTACTGTCTCCCATTTCACCTGCCCAAGTGACAGCATTCCCACACCACAGCAGCAAGGCAAAACTCAGAACCACAGTGTGTCATCGTGGGCGTGAACTTTAAGACCCTCATCCAAGCTCTCTGGAAGGCAGTCTTCTCCTGTTTCCCTTCAGAACAAGATGTAGAACTCACAGCTCTTCCTGCATCATGCCTGCCTGGATGCTGTCACACTCCTCCTGCATTTATGATAATGGACTGAACCTCTGAACCTGTAAGTCAGCCCCAATTAAACGCTGTCCTTATAAGAGTTGCCTTGATCATGTTGTCTGTTCACAGCAGTATAACCCTAAGACATTTGAGAAAACAGAATGGGACAGGGAATTGGCCTGTTGGGAACAGCCTCCTTCCCACTTCCACAGCCCACCATAAGCATCCTCCAGCCTCAAGCTCTCAAGCCTCAATGGCTGCCTGAGCTTGCTGAGAGAACTAGAAAAGTTCTAGTTTGTTTAAGCTGTTCTCACTTTCAGGACAGCCTGGGTAACCCTGGAAAGGCTGCATCAATCTGGTGACCATCCTCCTGCCTCTCTGACACCCAAACACCTTCCAGGTGTTTATTCAGTTCCTGAATCCAAGCTTTCAGATGAAATTTACCAGGGAAAAGGAATGCATAAATTAGTGGTAGAGATGAGTGAGGATTTAAAAATGTCAAATATCTATATTTCTAGTGATAAAGAGCATCCAGGCTGCTAACCACACTGGAAGGAGAACCACTTAAATACTTACATTTTGCCCCGGACTCCTTAGAGCCACAAGCCCTAACCCAACCCAGCACATAGTTTCTGCACCTAGACAAGAATAGTCTGACATATTTTGATCTGTAGTAGCCTGTCTGTAGTGACCTATCTGTAGATCTAAAGCCAAGTACTTCAGTTACTGGCTATTTCTTTTACATAGATTCGAGAACATGCCTTTAGCTACAACATGCTATCCCAAACTGATAAAAATCCGTGCGAAAACTATTAAGAGGATTCAGCTCCCAGTCTTACAGGTGAGGAGGCCGAAGCCCAAGAGGGAAAGATACTGGCTCGAGTCACACAGCTGATACAAAGACCTCTGCTCTTCTCGGGTGCTACTTCAGAACTGGGCGGCTTGCCTTCTCAGTTTACACAGACTGCTTTAGAAAACACATCCCTTGGGGACCATGAAGCCATCCATCCTGATGCTGGGTCTGGATGATGTGTGTCACCATGACGCTGAGAACAGAGCAGATGCAATCTCCCATCTGTAGCTTCTCTGCCCGCTTCCCCTGTGGAGACTTAGAATTTAGGATTCAAATTTTAAGTGGCCCAAAAGAGCTGGGTCAGCGCTCATTAATAAACAATGAAGTTCAATTGCGTTTAATTCTCTTCTGGTCCCTCCTGAATGCACAAAGTGCATGTAACTACTTCATCGCTGGAAACAGGAAGAGCAGAGGGGTTGTGAGCAAGCCCACGTTCCCTGGAGACTCCTCAACCACAGGTCCTTTGAGAACATTGTTGGATACCTCCTGGGTTCCAGGTCAGTGCCTAGCACAGAGTGAGAAAACTCTTTGTCACCAATATTGGTCCTTTGAGCATCTGTTTTGTCCTCTCTGACCATATATGAATAAACATGAATAAAATCAAGCTTAATTTGAACACTCTTAACTCTGATGATTTCAACAACCCCAAACAGATAAGAGCTGGGGGGGTGGGGGATAAGGTGCCATGGTAACAAGTGTGTGAATTCGGTGACTCCAAAATAGGACAAGTCTTGGCCAGAACTTAGTGTTTTCTCTATCCGTTCATGTTCTCTCCTTCCAGAAACATCTCCCCAACATCCCATACCCAATATCTACACCTGTCTAGCTATGCCATCTCACTTCGATTCTGTAAAAGTTAGATGCTAAATCAAGTTCCCATGCTTCTCCGAACCCTCATGTCCACGTGTGTAATGATACTGACCTCGTAACTGTTGGGAAATTGAATGAGATGATGAGTAAAAGGTGCCCAGCGTGGTGCCCGATATTAAGCGGTTCTCCGTGGTTAATAAACAGTGATTGTCTCTTCTACGGCTGTTATCCCTTAATAATGTGTTCTCTCCCTGGGGTATTTGTAGTCAGTGGAAGACAACAGACTGCTAAATTGAAGTGAGCAGCTTCCTAATATTGGGCCTTCAGACCAAAAGAACCATAGGCAGCCAAGGGCCTTCCGTGGTCTCCTTAAATCCCACTTAAGGTTTACAGAAGCTCCACGCCTGAATCTTCTTCCCAACGTGGATCCCGCGTGCACCTCGGCCCCAGAGGCTCACATTGCTCTGCTGCCCACAAACAGGCAGTTAGTCCGGTAGTTTAATGAGGACACACAATGGGTCAAGCAGTAGTGAGGCAGGCAGGGTCTTGGGTGTAGCTTCCATTATGTAGAGCCTGGCTTCTCTAGCCCACAATTAATTCCAGTTTTGTTGACTCTCCTTGAGAGTCCAGGATGGCCCAAGGGCAAGCAGCCCAGGGCCTCATCTGAAATTCATAAGGAAACCAGCAGAGCAGGCTCAGCCCAGCAACTGTCAGCATAAAACTGCTCCTCTCAGCTCCAGGGAAGCGATATGACTCAGCATCTATGTATGCCAGGGCTGTCTCTCCCATCCATTCCCTCCTCTCCAGCCCCACAGCTGTCTCCTCAGCCAGGGTTTGCAAAATCACTCCCCTATGCTTAGCGAATACTGAAAAGCTAATATTTACTAAGCGCTTACCGTGTGCCATACGGTACACACTTAGATTTGTTTCGTGTGATTCTTCCCTAAAACCTCATGAAAGAGACATTTTTTTTTCTGTTTTGCAGGTTGAAGGATGCTCCAAGAAATGACCATGGACCTGCATTTTTGTCCTCCTGTCTTTCTGTCCTTCACCCACTGTCCTCCACTGTGTCTTTCATCGTGGACTACTAGCCAGTCTCTGCTTTGAGTCTCTTCCAAACCAGTCAGAAACCACAAGAGTTCCTTCCTGCAACATGAATCCTAGAAAATCCTTCAAAGACTCCCTGTTTGATCCAATTTAAGTCAAGGCAGCCTAGCCTCGTACCCTGGACTACTCCTAGTCTTACTCCGACGGTGCTGCCAGTCCTGTCCTCTGCTTCCCGCAACGTGTTCTGTGGCAGGAAGCTGTTCAGCATGGTTCTGCGCCTGTGCCTCTGCCCTCACATCCATCATCCCTTTCTGGTGTCCCCTTTGGTTTCCTGGTAAAAGTGTCTGTTGAAGAGACTCAATTCAAATGTCAATTTCTCTGACCCCCTCCTTTGGTGGTTAATCTTGTCGATTAGATCAAGTTGAAAGTGCCTTGTTGTCATGTACCAAATCACGCCCTCTGGGAAGGTTAGGGAGGGTTTTTCCAGGAACTGTTAACCAATAGGCTGGAGGCCAGCTGGAGCAAAAAGGAAGAGGAGGGAATCCTGAGCTCAGGGACTGTGCTTTCTCACACCTCTGGGAACTGAGCCCCTTGGCCGAGCCACGCCTTTCCTGCATGAAATCCTGCATCTCCACAGCCCAGAAACAGCGAAAACTCTAAAACTGGGAGCCAGAAGAAACTGCTTTTCCGCTAAGGTTTTTTGATCCCGTATCTTTTCTTTCTGCTGGGTCCAACAGCCCGCACTTCATTGTCACTGACCATTGTTACTCTATAAAATCATGCACCATTATGTATTGGGGAACAACCACCCCATTGTGCTGTTACATGTTGGTAAACAGCCACTCTTAGACTGGAACTCTCAGGGCGGAAGCTGTAGGTCCCCCCTCCCCAACTCCATCTTTTGGTTCCCGTTTGTTGAAGGTGTTTTGCACACGTAGGTGGAGGAGGCATTTACTTGTTTATCCACAGAATCGGTTAAGCATCTCCTATGTGCCAGGCCCTGTGCTAGAGCACTGGGAAGCCAACGTGAATAAGAATGAGACCTCCCAGAAGAGTCCTTGCCTTGGCCTAACACTTATATAATCAAGGGCTTTCTTGCTTCTTTATTGACTTCCTTCCCAGAAAACAAACTGAACTGCAGAGCCTGCAAAAATACCACCCAGTTTCATCCTGCTTAACCTAGACACGAGTGTCCTCCATTTAACTGTCATGCTGTTTAGAAAATAAGGTGGGGCACCTCCATTGTCAGGTCAAAATCACAGCTTGTGCAAGCATCAGAGTTAGATAGCCTGCAGCTCCTTGGGGATCTTAAAGCCATTATGATGCTCTCTGTTACATTATGTAAAGCAAATCAACTTTCTGATTAATCACAGATTCGTTAACCTAACCATGCTAAACAGAAAGCTTTGAGGCTCAACGTTGATTGGTTTTTTTTCCTCTAAGAGTTAAGAAAGCATAGCATTCTGCTGTGTCATTGTATCAAGTCCCTGTTGGAATCCTTGTTTTCTGCCTGCTCTGAATTGTCTCATCGCTTTATACTATGCAGCTTGGTCCTCTCTGCTAATGGGCTTTCTTTCAAACCTCGTAGTCAAGGACTCTCAGACCCTGACAAAAGGAGTCAGCACTCCTGAGCACCAAGGCAGCTTCTGGGGGTGGCAAGAGCTAGAAAGCCTAGGGGCCTTCCCCTCCCCCACGCCCCACCCTGAAGCCCTCCTTACACAGAGGACGGACGACAAATGGTCAGGAAGGGTGCCCGTCCAGCAGTCCTATTCTAGTGGAGTATAATAAATTCTGGGAATGACAGCAACACCCTGGCTACCCGTTGCTTATTCTTTTAGTTATTACATGTAAGTCTGCTAATTTGCAGGCACTGCTGAGGCCAGAGGCTGAGACATGATCTTTGCTGACAGCAGAGAGCCATATATTAGAAGTCACAGCTAAAGCAGCAGTCCAAGGAGGGAGGGAAAGATGACAAAGACAAAAGACATGAAACGAGAATGCTGAATTTCTGTCTCAGGGAAGTTGATGATTCACTGGGAACAGTAAGAAGGCCAGGGTCAAGACACTGGATACAAGTGTTTTCCTTAGGGCTTTACTGCTGTGAAGAGACACCGTGACCAAGACAACTCTTCTAAGGACAATATTTGATTGGGGCTGGCTTACAGGTGCAGAGATTCAGTTCAATATCATCAAGGTGAGAGCATGGCAGCATCCAGGCAGGCATGGTGCACATGCTGCTGAGAGTTCTACATCTTTATCTTCTGGCCTCTAAGACTAACTTCCAGGAAGCTAGGAAGTGAGTCTCAAAGCCCACACCCAAGGGATGCACATAATCCAAGGCCACACCTCCTAATAATGCCACTCCCTGGTGCAGGCATATATAAACCATTACAACAAGGCAAGAATTCAGAAGCCTCAGGTTGCCGTAGAGACAGAGTGGTGCTTGGGGTTCACCAGGAAGATGCTCTAGGAAACACTCTGGAATCTAAATGAAATCACCAAATAACAGGAGAGACAGAGCTTCAGCTGGAATCTCTCATCACCAAATGAAGCTCCCCGTACTGGAAATGGTTTACATCCAACCAAGTTCATGGACAAGGAGGTCCCATGGGAACCCCCAAACAACCCAGGCTATTGCCAAATCTACTAGCAGTTCTCCACAAACTGATGGCAAGGCCCCATTGCTGAAGACAATACCTGTACAGCTCAATAAACATGGAGAAGTCAGGTTGGCGCGCCTACCTAGAGGCTTCATCCCTGTGGTCTAGTGTTCATAGTAGTAGAAGGTATTCTACCAAAGGAGAAAGGTAAACACTACCTAGCCACAAAACTTTCGATCTATAAGTGTGGCCTGCCTGCAAGACATGGTGATACAACAGTAGCACAAAGCTTATAGGAGTGACCAACCAAATATCTAATTAGATTTAAGGCCCACTCCCCAAAATGGACCCCATACCCAACGCTGTTTGGGTGGCCAAGAACCCGAGATTTGACAGCCCAGGGACCAAAGGGAAAACCCACTAAAGGAATGTAGCAATAAAATGACCCCTAACAACATTCTGCTATACTCATAGATCCATGCCTTGCTCAGCAATCACCAGAGAAGTTTCTTCCTCCAGCAAATGGGAACAAAATAGAGACCCACAGCCAGATATTCTGCACCGAGCAAGAGATCTTGGAACACTCTGCAGAAGAGGAAGCAGAAAGAGTTTAAGAGGCAGAAGGCATGGGAGACTTCAAGGAATCAAGGCCTTCTAGACACACCATATGGGCTTGTGTACATATGAACTCACAGAGACTGAGGTAGCATGCACAGGGCCTGCACATGTCTACACTAGATGCTATTCTAGAACGATAAAGAGAGGCAGATATGTGCCCCATCCGTAACCCAGAAACTAGCTCCAATTTATAGCCACTTGCAAATAAAAACTTAGTTTTCTCCAAGAGAGTTCCACCGGGGCAACAAACAATTCTTAAGGATATGCCCCGTAGCCCAGCAGTAGGTATTCAGCACAAATTTAACCAGGTAGCATCTTGGGAAGTTCTTTGTCTCGTCATGTTAAGTCGGGCACTTTTTTCCCCCCACCTTACAGATCCTTTGAGTTTCTATTATGACTTCTGGTTTGGGATTTTGGGACTCCAGTGTGTGCACTCATGTGCGTCTTGTTGTGTCTGTGTGCTCCACCTGCTTTTTCTTTGGCTAGATTTCTTGAATGGTTGTTTTGTCAAAATCTAATTTGTTTGTTTTTATTTATCTTATTCATTATATTTTATTGCATTATTATGCCTTAGATACCTATTTGTTTTCTAAAGAGAAACAGAAAGGCTATAGATCCAGAGGGGAGGTAGTTTGGGGAGAAACTGGGAAGAGTAGGGGGAGGGGAAACAGTAATAAGAGTATATTGCATAAAAAAAATATTTTCAATAAAAGGAAAGAAATTTTGCCCCCTGAGTCCCTTGCATTGGTCTCCTATTGCATCGAGTCACCACTACTCTAATGGCGAAAACCACACTTCTTTATTGTCACACTGTCTGTAGGTTAGAAGTGTGGCATGAGTCTCACTGAGCTCAAACCAGAGAGACAGAGAAGACAGGCAGGGCTTGTGTCTTCTGGGGGCTCCTTGGGTGCCTTTTTCAGAAGCAGGTGCCGGCATTCCCTGTGTAGTACATTTCTTCTGTCTTCAAAGCCAGCAGTAGCAAGTTGAAAGCCTCTCCTCTGCTGCCTCCTTCAGCCACTTGGAAGAGCCCTGTGATTAGACTAGAACAACCCAGAAAACCCACTGTCACTTCCCAATCTAGGATCAGCAGATTCGTAACTTTAACTCCATCTGTAGCTTCAGCTCCCCTTCGCCGTGTAACCTAAGACATTCACAATCTGGACATCAGGGGTTGGAGATTTAGCTCGGTGGCAGAGGGCTTGCCTAACTAGTCCTTAGCTCCTGAGATGTAGGGATGGGACATTCTGGACATCAAAACATGGCAGACATCTTTGGAAAGCCATTGTTTGGAAGGGGGAAAAAATGAAGGCCTGTCTCCAATTAGAAAAAAAAAGTGAGTAAGAGCTACACAGCTTCCCACAACTCCTAAAAATAGCTCTGAATCATCTCACGCTCAACCAAGAGTAAGGTGATATGTCATCAGTTAACACCTGACAGAAACAAGACAAACTCCCCAGAGACAGTCTTTGTCCCATCCAGAGTTTGTATATAGAATACCCACCGTTCAAAGATAGCTAGGCACATACAAGATCACATGACACTTGGTGTTTTTTCCACTTCGCCCACTAGGATATAAACCCCCTGAAAAGAGTCATCTTTTCTCATGAAATTAGTATTAAAGAAAATACTCTAATGTTCTTCTTGACTGCATTCCACTACAGAAAACAACCCTGGTGAGCCAACACTGAGCAGCCCCCATGGGCTTCAGAAACGACAGCAACGTCTTGCAAGTTCTCCATCACTCTCAATAAGCCCACACCTCAACAAGGACTACATCACAAGAAGTAATCATATTAGTAACAACAAACGGACGAGAAAAGCAGGCTGAGATTGCCAACTGAAACTTGCAAATCATAGGTGTTGGCAGATGGCAGGCCTGTGACAGAAGACAGAGCCACAGTACTGAATTGTCACCTGGCTCCCATAGTCAAAGCTACGGGAATTTCAAACCCTGTCTCTTACAGTGTGTGTGTGTGTGTGTGTGTGTGTGTGTGTGTGTGTGTGTACATATGCATGTGTACATTCTTGTGTATATGCGTATGGAGACCAGAGGTGGGGACACCAGGCTCTTTCTCAATCACTCTGCACTTGGTGTTTTGAGACAGTCACTCACTGAACCTGAAACATGGCGATTTAGCTAGCCTAGCTAGCCAGAGAGTCCCAGAGATTCTGCCTCCCTAACACTAGGGTCACAGGCACACTGCAGGCTCCAGCTTTTACATGGATGCTGGGATCAGAACTCAGGTCTTATCCTTGCATAGCAAGTGCTTTACCAACTGAGCCATTTCCTCAGCCACTGCTAAATGAGTTTTAAAGGGCATCAGTGAACCAAAAAAAAGGCACATGCCTGGGAACAGTTTGTTTGGGCTTTGGGTATGGTCTCTTCCAGTTTCCATTGCAAACTGATCTTCCTTTTTGGGGAGACTGTTGGGGTCAAGGGTGCACACCTACTATACTGCTAAGAGAACAGATGAAAGGCAATCCCTTCACCTCTCCTGGAACATGGTGTCAGGGAGACAGACTCTGTGACTGTTTTAGTTCAAGGACCTGAGCATTTCAAAGCACTGGACTCTGAGATGGTCTTTTTGGAGCCTTCTAAAGGGGTCAAATCCAGGCCTGCTGTATGCCAGTGAGAAGGCCGTGCACTCCTGAGAGCCCACACAGGGTCACATTAGGATCAAGGGAAAACCCTCTGTCATTTTCTCTGCCAATGGAAAACACTAATTTTTTTCCTAATTTGTTTAATGCCTTAGTGTATGCTAATATCTGCAACAGACCAGGTACATTTTAAGAATTGTTCCAAATGTGGAAAAAAATAGCTTCCATGCGTTTGAGTACCTATCATGCGCTAAGCACACTGCATGCATCATGTCAGTATTTCCTTAAAGTTCTGTGGCGCAGACTTCAAATTTTGAAAAGCCCCTCAAGTTCGGACATGGCAGTTAGCTGGGCCAAGATCTCACAGCCAGGAGGTCGCGGAGCTTCCTATCCGTGTGGTGGGACAGTCTGCGGTGCCAATGCCTGCCTCTCGTGTATCCAAATTGTAACCTCGACCTTTTCTGCATCTCAGAGACTAGGCAGTGCACACTCAGTTAAGGGGAATAGATGAGAAGCCCTATGCTGTGAGGACGAATTTCCGGGGTCTCCACCACACAGCGTCTCAAGGTTTTCAGCTCTGTAATAGTTCCAGAGCAACTGGCTCTAGAGCAGGACTCCAGGATAATACACAGCATGGCTCAACAGGAAACTTCCTGAGAAGCAGTGGAAATGAAGAATTCTGCTAGAAGATGAACCCACGCTTCCCTTTTTCATTAACTGATTCTGTGAAAGAAATCTTGTCCCCTACATGTCCTTCAGGTCCTTCCAGCATCATCCACCCTCCCCCGCCCCCGGCTGTCTTCACCCACACACGCCTAGTACCGGGTAGTAACGCCTTTGAATACCATGCTTTTTATGGGATAGTGAGATTCATTTTTAGCTCTTCCTCATTAAAGGAGAGAGCCTTGAAATCAGCACGTACACCCACAGCCCCGATCAGGTGAAGTTACCAGGGCAACGGCAGCCGCCTCTGACGTCACTGAGGGAGGACACCTCCGCAAGGAAGCTGCTGCCTTCACCATCACAGCCCCCACCCTGCCCCTGCTCAGCTCCTCCTCTGGCTTTCAGGTTTATTGATTCCCTGAGTTGCTGAGCTCCCCGTGAGCGGTCTTCCCACCCCCGCCCTTCTCACCCAAGAAAGAGGAAATGAAGGGACACTAAGGGATAGCTTATGCTCACCCCCAAAGCAACAATGGGCAAATTTAACCCAAGATAAATGAAATCCTCTTCTCGCCCATTCCCACCTTATGCTTAACATAATGTCTAAGCACCGTCTTGCTCCAGTCACATGCCACAAAACAGACACCTCAGTCCCCAATGAGCAAAATACAACCGGTGGCTCCTAATGACATTGTAGCCATGTTAACGCCAGTGCTCTTGGTTTTCCACACAACTACAAGGCAACCTAAGAATGTGTTTCTCATAAGAACCTCCCCCCTTGTCCAATGTCGCATGACAAGAACATACACAAGATATTTATTGGGAAAGACAGAGGGCAGCTGCCTCTGCCTCAGTGAGAAACATCAGGGAACCGAGTGAGAGGCAAGCTTTTTTTGAGGGGGCGGGGGGAGTCTCAGGGACCGGTGGGTTTTCAAACCCGGAAGTGGGTTGGATTTTCTTTTTTTTTTTTTTTTTAACCGTAACACTGACGTGGTTCTCTTCTCAGACCCTGTGGAAGACGAGAAAAACAAGAGATTTAGGTTCCAAAAGTAGCTTACTGTGTGTTCCTATCTATCATATGAAGCAGTTTTAGAGGAGGAGATCTCTCAGCTAAACCCATTAACTACTTCCCTCCCCAGCAACCTATGTGCAAAACCTTTAAGGCAACTGTTTTTTAAAAAACACTTGTTTGGCTCATGGTTCAGGAAGGTCAAGTCCAAGATTAAGTGGCCCACTGGTCTGGACCACTGACTGGTAAGGACAACTGTGGCAAAAATCAGTTCTCCACATGGTCACATTCCATCTCTAGAAAGTAGGAAGAGAACCACAGTCTCCCAGAGACCTAAGGACCTAGTCCTAGAAGTCTACAGCACCTACAATTAGCACCACCCCAGGTACCATGCCTTTAACACGTGGACCTTTAAGGGAAAGGCCCCATATTGAAACCACAGTTCCTAGCACCTACCCCCATGTGGCTGGTCTCTACAAAAGGAGGACTCAGAACCGAGTGGTTCCTTTACAGACCAGAATGAGGCTATCTCTGCCCTTTCTTCCCACTTCTTTTTTTTTTAATATTTTTTATTACATATTTTCCTCAATTACATTTCCAATGCTATCCCAAAAGTCCCCCATGCCCTCCCCCCCACTTCCCTACCCACCCATTCCCTTTTTTTTTTTTTTTTTTTTTTTTTTTTTGGCCCTGGCGTTCCCCTGTACTGGGGCATATAAAGTTTCCTATGAGTAAGATGGCAGAAGTGAAAGCAGGAGTTTTAGGTTCCTGTGTCACTGTGTTGAACGTGGTCCTTCACTGTTTTGTGAACCAAACTAAACATCATTTGTGCTGGGGAGCTGGACTTTCACTTCTCTGTTATAGCAGGGGGCATTAATCCAGACAGCCTTATAGCCAACAAGGATAGGCCAATGAGACTATGTATGCCATTGAGGACTTTGGGTTCTTAAGGACAGCACACCTGGGTCCAAATCTGAACACAAAACTTGCTCAAACTAGAGCAAAATAATAAGACCCAGTAAAGCATGTCAGGCCAGGTGTGGTGGCACATGCCTTTAATCCCAGCACTTGGGATCTCTGAGTTCAAGGCCAGCCTCGTCTACAGAGCAAGTTCCAGGACAGCCAGGGCTACACAGAGAAACCCTGTCACAGCTGGGATTGGATGGGGAGGTGGCCCAGTGGTTAAGAGCATGTACTTGTGGATAGCCTGAGCTTGGTTCCCAGCACACATGCTGGGCAGCTCCCAACTACCTGGTACTACAACTCCAGGGGGTTGCACACCCTCTTCTGGACTCCATAGGTATCTGCACTCAAACATTCACATACCTACACAGACAATTACATGCATAATTTAAAATAATAAGATGCATCTTAAAAGAAATGTACTAGTGGTGCTGGTGCTGTCTTTCCTCCAGGCGACCACGGCAGGTTGGTATGTGCTTCTCCCTTGACCTTGTGCCACTGAATGTGGGAATGCTGGCCATGGGCTAATACTAGCTTCTGCTCAAAGGGCATATTAGACATGCCTTGTCAGTGTGGGAAAAGTCCCTGAGAAATTGATTTATGGGAAATAAGATTTACTTTGGCCCACAGCATTTGACATTGCAGTGCATGGCTATGTTTCTGGGCCTGTGGTAAGTGCATTATGTCAGAGGGATGTAGAGTTGGAAAGCTGCCCCCGCTGGACAGCTGTGAAACAGAGAGGTCTGGGAAGGAAGGATCTGAGAGTAAGATGTCCTTTCCTCCAGCTAGACCCCATCTCCTTATAATTCACTTAGCCATTAACTCACCAGTGGCTTACCCTATTGATAACCTAGTGCCCTGGTGACCCAGCTACACCGTTACAGCTGGGATCTAAGCCTTCAAGCTAACCCCAAGAGTGGAACTTCAAAAAGGCTAAACCAAAAATATGAGACCCAGATTCTGGAGAGATGGCTCTCACAGAGGGTCAGAGTTTGGCTTCTAGCACCCAGGTTGGATGGCTCATACCCACCTGTAGGTACAGCTTCTGGGAAGCCAACACCCATCATGTGGATAGACTCTGAGGTACCTTCACTCATACATGCACATAACCCCCCACACACACACACACACACACATATACAAATATATATATATATATATATATATATATATATATATATAATTTTAAATCTTAAGGGACTCTTTCTAAAGCTGAAAGAAAACCACACTGCCCCTCTCCTCATTTCCCAGCCCTATGCTCTTCAGCTCAAACTTTCCTCCACACTCAGCTAAATTAGTTCTGACTGCCTATCAGGGAAAACCAGACTGCTTGCTTGCTTTTAAATTTTTTAAAATGTATTATTCTTCTACAGCTTCATACATAAAATTTCACACACACTTCTCTTCTTCATCCCTCTTCCACCACTGCCATTCTTTCTTCTTCCCAAGAAGCCCGTCTCCGGATGTTATGTCCTTTTTATGTGTGTTTGTTTTGGATTTTTGAGACCCACTGACTTTAATTAGCGTTGCCTTCTTGAGCCTGGCTGGGGGGCACGGGGGGGGGGGGTTATTTACTGGAGCACAGGCAATTGAAGAGAGGTTAGAGCATTAAAAAAAAAAAAAAAAAAAAGACTCTCCTAGCAACATTGTCAACGCCTCCTCAGAGAGGGGTGGGGCCTCGTGAGCCCCTCCCACCCACCAATGGAATGTGGACCAGCCTGGTTCTGGGCGGGTTTTGTGTTAAGTAGCACACTGCAAGTCATGTGGCTTGGACCCCAGAGCCCTGACAGGGTGGCGAGTGGATGAAGAAAGGACAAACACACAGACACACAGGAAATCTGGGATCAGGTGGAGGTCTGCGACCTTCCACGGAGGGCACCTACTGCCACAGAAACCTGGAACCTCTAGGTGCAGCACATAGATGTGCAGTCTCAGGCTGTAAACAGCAGAGAGGAGGGAGCTGCTGTTGCTGGCTTTGCACACACTGGTCACTCCTCGATAAACGCCTGTACTCAGACCCCAGAGGAAAGCTTTGCCCTGCCTTTGAGCCTCACCCAGGTAAGCTTTACCTCCCCTGTGGGGTGGAGGCACTGGATTCCACAGCGTGGCCAGTCACTCAACATAATCACTCAGAATTTTACTCGCTTGGGACTTCTCCACTCCCTCCAGTAACGAACAATGGCCAGCAGTGTCAAGTCTTTAAAAAATGGCATTTCATGGTACTCCCAACTCTTCAATTCTTGAATTCCTGTTACTCCCTCTTCTATGACGCTCCCTGAGCCTTGCAAGGGATATGTACACATTCTGTTTAGGGCCAAGCAGTCAACTTAACCTCTGCTCTTTGACCAGTTATGAATCTCTGCATTCCTCGTTACCCACTGCAAGGAGAAGCCTCTATGACCAAGGCCGAACACTGATCCACGGGTACAAACTTAAATAGACAGCAACTCAATACCATGTGCAGAAATGCTTTTCGTCGCAGAGTCAAAGCAAGACATAGATATCATCCACAGAGGTCCTGATGCAGAAATTACAGAAGGAAGACAATGAAGGTCAGGAAGGTAGGAGGCGCCAGTCCAAAGCCAGTGACCAATGGGAGGCTCAGGCCCAGAGCCAGTGGCCAATGGGACAGAAACTCAATGAAACTCTAGGAAAAGGTTAAGATAAGTGAGACTCCGTAAATAGTACTTTGGAGATAGAACAGAGAATGAAACTCACCTTACCACAGGATCCTCCCAAAGAAAAGAGTAAGGCTCTGAGTGAATCAAACAAGAACTTACATAGACGTCCACATAAGGAAATACCAGTGTCTCTTGCAACACTAATCACTGAGCACTCCTTCATAATGTCAGGACATTTCCAAATCTGGAAAACCAATACGGCCTTTTTTGGAAGGCAAACCGAGTCTATTCTAAATTTAAATCTTCAGCTCTTTGGATCGAGCAAGTCTTACTTCAAGGGAGTTAATCAATAGGAATATTTCTATTCTTGAAATTTTGCAGAAAAAAAAGTCTGTACAAAGATATTCATTGTCAGTGAGACACAGTTTTGAAGCATTTTGCCTGAGGAAAATTTTCAGCCATTCTTTTTGGAAGACTATGTTCAGTCTTGGGTAGAAGCCAGGGTTGCCTCCAAACACTCTCCAATGCTCAGGACACCCCCAAACATCAACAGTATCAGTCTTGAAAAAATCCCCTGACACTGTAAACTAGAAAGGAAGGAAGGAAGGAAGGAAGGAAGGAAGGAAGGAAGGAAGGAAGGAAGGAAGGAAGGAAGGAAGGTGCCCTGATTTGAATGAGAATGGCCCCATACATTCACATATTTGGAATGTTTGGTTCTCAGTTGGTGG
The DNA here is from genome assembly GCF_978045245.1 of Mus caroli. Taxonomy (NCBI): domain Eukaryota; kingdom Metazoa; phylum Chordata; class Mammalia; order Rodentia; family Muridae; genus Mus; species Mus caroli. The sequence goes on from NW_028227256.1 coordinate 162,802,369, forward strand.
AACTTAGAAAGTTTGGCTTTATAGGAAGAGGTGTGTCAGAAGGGGTGGGCTTTGAGATTTCAAAAACCCCATGCCAAGCCCAGTCTTGTTCCCTCTCAGTATCTTCTGTCTGTGAATCAAGATGTAAACTCTCAGCTCTTCTTCCTCCAGCTGCCTACCAGCCACCACGCTTCATACTATGATGATCATGGACTAACTCTAGGGAAGTGTAGGCAAGTCTTTAATCAAATACTTTTTTATATTAAAAAGAAAGAAAAAAGAAATAAAGGAAGGAAAGAAGGGAGGGAAGGAGGGAGGGAGGAACGAACGAACGAACAATGGATGAGGAAAGAAGGGAAGAAGAAAAATATGTTCAATCTGCAAGGTTAACTCTACTAGTATTCAAAATACAATCTAAATTCATAAAGGAGCCAAGATTGGACATCTTTCTTCTTTTTGGGGGGGAGGGGGTTGAGACAGGGTTTCTTTGTGCAGCCCTGGCTGGCCTTGAAGTCACTCTGTAGACCAGGTTGGCCTTGAACTCAGAAATCTATCTGCCTCTGACTCCCAAGTGCTGGGATTCAAAGCATGTGCCACCACACCCAGCGGACATCTTTCTTCTTGGCTGCCACCAAACAAGGGTCCCTTGAAGACAGAAGCCACATTTCTTTCTGCCATTTATTCATTTTTCAAACTATCGCAAGTCCCAGTATCTTCCATGTTTTCACATGCTATTTGCTAAATGATTGAATGGTGTGACTTGGTAGGCTCCTGTTTTCCTTTAGAACAGCAGTTCTCAGCCTGTGGGTCACAACCCTGCGGGAGGTTGCAAAACAGATATCCTGCATCTCAGATACTTGCATGCCAATTCATAACAGTAGCAAAATTACAGTTATGAAGTAGCAACAAAATAATTTTAAGGTCTGGGGTCACCACAATCTGAGGAACTGTATCAAAGGGTTGCTGCCCTAGGAAGGCAGAGAACCACGGATCTAGAAGGGGTGCCAGTAAAGACTTGTTTCACCTTGAGGTAATCTGCAGCTATCAGCTGTGTCCTTCTCCCTACCCCAGGCGGTTGCTGGTTTAGGAGATGGAGTGAAGGGTTTCGGGAAAGGAAGACAAACAAGACAAAAGATGGAAATTTGAATTCTCAAGATGAAACAAGTAGGAAATTTTAGCTTATTGCCCATACTCTGTAGCTCCTAACATTATATGTATCCTTTTCTGAGAGAGAGAGAGACCCCAAGACATTATATGTATCCTTTTCTGAGAGAGAGAGAGAGAGAGAGAGAGAGAGAGAGAGAGAGAGAGAGAGACCCCAAGAAGACTAGGAACTTTTAAGCTAAGGTTTTGGGGTTTGTTTTGTTTTGCATTGGGGGTTAGAGAGGTTTGTAGGGACCTTAGCCACCCAGGTGTTGGGGTTGATATCATAACTGGACCAAGGGGTTTTTAACTAAAGCTAAAAGTATGTGTGGTCATTTGAATAAGAATGTTCCTCATAGGCTCATATACTTGACTACTTGGTCTCCAGTTAGTGGCACTGTATGGAGAGGTTGAGGATATGGCTTTGCTGGAGGAAGTGCATCACTGAAGCAGGTTTATCCAGGTCCCTCTCAAAATGTGACCTCTTAGTTCCACGTTCCAGCCACCATGCCTGCTCTCAAGCCTCCCACAATGGCCGACATTCACACCTCTGCAATTATAAACCCAAAGGCACCGTTTCTTATATAACTTACCTTGGTCATGGTGTTTTATCATGGCCTAAGCAAAGTAACTAAGACAGTGTTCAAATAACCTCTGGTAAGGACTAATTTCCCTTAGCGATTCGGAAGCCATTATGAAAAGTCCGTTGTGACAAATAGAACTAGAAATGCCTCCCCAAAGCAAATTGCCACGTCGACGTTCCAATTTTCCCTTGCAAGCCTTTAATATACACTCCAGAACACGGCACTTGAAAGGTGTGCTCATTGCAAGATACCCAACCCAAATTATAAACTTCTATTGATGTATGTCCTCATTATATATGCAAAAGCATTCTCCAGTTTAAAAAAAAAGGCAAGAGGTAAATAAATCTCAGAAATGGGTGAGCCAGATGTTTAGAACTTCACCTATAAAAATAAATGTAACGTAAACTATTTCATTATACCACACACCTAATTGTAAAACTGCTAAGCAAACACTTTCAGGGCAATTGGGCAATTCACATGCTGTGTCAGCTTTTCAATAAACTTGACAGGTGAAGAACGTAAGTGCAGTTCATCCCTCTCTACCCCTGAGCATACTAGCTTTAGCTCAACCCAGCACCACCACGCCATCTTACTAACAGAGAAACTAACTTAGCCCCAAGTTATCTGCTCTTAGAAAGCTTTGCTACACAGCCAATTTGGTTGCCTTAAAGGAGTTTTGGGTGTTCTTGCTATATCATACCAAATAAAAGTCAAACTGGACACACACAAAAAAATCTAAATGTATCGTTATAAATTACATATGTCCCACTATATGTGTGTATCGGCATTAAATTAGCTATTGCTGCGTTACCATCATTTTCTACTGTAAAGGAAACTGTGATAAAACATTTCCAGAGATATAAATTTCTAATCCCCCCACCTCCTACCCTCACCAATCTACTGAATCCCATCCTTGCTATTGACCTACTAATTAATAGCTATCTCTGAGTCACCGAACCCTCTGTATAGAGAGACGATGGGGTCACCAACAGCCTTAATTAGTACTTATCCACCTGCTTCATCAAGCCAAGCACTATAAAAATCAAATTAGTCAGAT